>NC_092373.1:55388949-56006449 GCF_030028105.1 Mobula birostris
AATACGTGAATAGACATAGCTGCTGTTTCTGAGAGGAGAGAAACAAAAGATAGAGTCATGATTCAGCCTTATTCCAAAGAAAGGGCAGGATTACATTCGGAATGACTGCAGGACACAAGAAGCCTTCTGCTTTCCCATTTGAGATGTGCTCTGTAACTAAATAAATGAGCAAGACAATCAAAAGTTAAGTATGATTTATGCAATGCACCTATTCCATAAAACAAAAATTCTCTTTTTTTCCCCCAAGTTTATTTAAGACCACCTCATATTTTCAGCCTATAACACTTAAGTTAACAGTTAACACATGCTTTCTTGACCATCATCATATTGTGGCATTATTTCAAAGCAAGGAAGATCTATTTTTCTTGACAGTACTCTGAATTTATCACTCATCTACTGAACGCAGTCCATCCCTGGGTTACAAACACCTGACCCCTGGGTTGATGTGCCCTACATACCAACCAGCTCCCACAATATTAGAACCTGGAAGAGTACAGCACATGACATTGTTGTGCCGAACTGACTCCATAATCAAATGCCCAGATAGACAATCCCTTCTGCCTACAGAATGTTCATAGCCTTACATTTCCAGCACATTCTGTGTCCATCTCAGAGCCTCTTAAATGCCACTATCATATTTACCTCCAACACTTCCCCAGATAGCGCATTCCAGACATCCACCACTCTCTGTGTAAAACAAAACTTACCCCACACATCTCCTTTGAACTTAGCTTTTGCCACCTTAAATGTATGCCCTCTGGTATTAGACATTTCAACCCTGGGAAAACATACTGATTGTCTACTCTATCTATATCTCTCATAATCTTATAAACCTCTATTATATCTCCCCTCAGTTTCTACTGTTCCAGAAAAAAAACACCCCAACTTGATCTAACTTCTCCTTATAGCATATGCCCTCTAATTCAAGCAGCATCCCGGTAAACGTCTTCTGTACACTTTCCAAAGCTTTGACATTCTCCCTATAATGGCGTTACCAGACTATGCAATACTCCAGATGTGGCCAATCTGTACTTTTCTGACTCAAACTCAGTTCCTTGACTAATAAGGGGAAGTATGCCATATGCTTTCTTAACGACCTTATCAACTGCGTAGCCACTCTCAAGGAGCTAAGAAATTAAATCCTCGCGATCCCCCTGCTCCTCAACACTGCTAACGGTCTCCCCATTAAGAGAGTGCTGTCTTTCTAAAGTGCAAATCTTCACATTTTCCAGAATTAAACTCCATCGGCCATTTCTCTGCCCATATCAGCAAATGATCTATATCTCGCTATATTCTTTGCCAGTTTTCTACAGTAGCCACATTTCTAACCTACACATCATATGCAAGTTTACTAACTCATCCACCTACTGTATATTTTTATCCATGTCAAACATATATGACAAACAGAAGTCCCAGTACAGAACCCTGCAGAAGACCACTAGTCACAGACCTCTGACCGGATTAAGTCCCATCGACCACTGCCCTCTGCCATCTATAGGCAAACCAATTCTGAATTCAAATTTACAATTCACCATGGATCTCATGTATCTTAAGGTTCTGGTTGAGCCTCCCATGATGCCTGTCAAAAGCCTTAGTAAAATCCATGTAAACATCATCCACAGCTCTACCTTCATCAATCAAAAAGCTCAATCAAATTATTATGGCATGAGTTGCCCCACACAAGGCTATGCTAACTGTCCCCATTAGGTCAAAGTTTTCCAAATGCTCATAAATCCTATCCCGAAAAGTCCTCACCAGTGTCTTCCGTAGCATCAAAATAGATTCACCGGTCTTTCATTTCCAGGATTATCCCATTTCTTTTCTTTAATAACAGAACAACATTAGCTGCTTACCAATCTACTGGGACCTCCCCAGTGGCTAGAAAGGGCTAAAAGATCTTGGTCACGGCCCCAAAAATCTCATCTCTGGCCTCTCTCAACAACCAGGGGTACATCACATCACACACTAGGGACTTATCCACTTTAATATTATTTAAGAGATACCACACTAATTTGTCCTTTATCTTGAAATGCCTTAGCAAATTAACCACGCTCAACACCAATCTCCAAATCCTTCTCCTTGGTGGATATTGATGCAAAGTACTCATTTAGGGACTCATCCATATCTTCCGCCTCCAAGCACACATTGCCTCCATTATCCTTGTGTAGTCCTTGTTATGTTCAAAACATTAAACTAATTGAAAGCAAAAACATGGAGCTGGGAATAACTTATCTTAGTTTTGGTTTTACTTTAAGCGAGGAGCACACATATCATGTGGTAGCGTCATGACCTACACGCTTCATGTATTTTGACATTTAACCCATAATGAATTATTTAAACAAATAAATAATGCATATTCAAACAATATATTCACAATATTACTTACTGAAATATTAAACACACAACAGTCCTATTCACTCCCCGGATATCCTCTTGCACTTGATGTACATATAGAATGCTTTGGGATTCTCTTGAATTCAATTTGCCAATGACCAATCACAGTCCTTCTTGGTTTTCCTAATTCCCTTGGATTCTTTTCTGTCTTTGTGACCTCAAGACTGATTGACTTTAACTTTCTAACCCTTACATATGCTTCCTTTTTCTTTTTGACTTAACTCACCACCTCTAACAACATCCAAGGTTCCCTGACCTTGCTATCCTTGTCCTTCCTTCTTATTGGAACATATCTGTGTTGTACTCCGTGCAGTTGGTCTTTAAACACTCTCCATATGTCAAATATGAACATCCCTAATAACAGATATTCCCAATTAACTGCCCCTAGTTCCTGCCCAACACTCATGATTTACCCTGCTCCAATTTAATTCTCTCCCACAAAGTATATACTGATCCTTATCTACAGCTATCTTAAAACTTAAAGAGTTGTGGTCACTGTTCACTAACTGTTCTCCCGGAGAAGCCAGTTACCTGGCCAAGCATATTATCCAGTACAGACCCTCCTCTTGTTGGAGTATCTACATATTGATTTAAGAAATCCTCCTGGGTGCACCACATTCTGCCTCATTGAAAATCCTTGGTCCCAATCTATACTTGGGAAGTTGGAGTCACCCATAACAACAACTTTGTTGTTTTTATATCTTACAAATCTGTCTGAACATCTGTTCCTCAAGACAGTATTGAAATAGCTTTTGGAAGAGAGGAGGGACTCTGCACTAATCCCATTAGAGTGATTGCATCTATCTTCTATTGCTCGATCCTTGCAGAACTAGTGGATGAGCTTCCATGATATCCCCTTTGAATGCAGCTGTGATATTGTCCCTGAATAACAGCACTGTTCTCCCCCCACCCATTACCTCCTTTTCTCCCAATACTAAAACATCAAAACTCTCATTAAGCATCCATTCCTGAGCCTCCCTCAACCAAGGCCACTATGGTCACAAGATCATAGTTCCATGTACTGATCTATGCTCCAAGCTCGTAACCCTTATCCACAAATCTCCTAGCATTAACATACGTACTTCAACCCATCCATTTCATTGTATCTATAACTTTTCTCCTGCCTGTTCTTACTGCTTGTGTCATCTACCTTTCTCTCAATCCCTACACTTTCTAACCTGGGTCTCTGGCTCCCATCCTCCTGCTAAAATTGTTTAATCCCTTAAGCAGCACTAGTAAAACTTCTGGCAAGGATATTGGTTCCCCAATTCAAACTAAATTCAAAAGTCTGATGTAGTTATATACATTCATATGAATTATAGATCTAGTTTCTTCTCGATCTTTCCACTTATAATAATTGTACTTTGTCGTCCGTGTTTTAATGTCATCCATTGCAATACTGCATGGATACCATAATGAATGATTTCAGTGTCTTTTCTAACATGGATAAAATCAACTTACTGACACTTGTAAAAATAGAAACCATATCAAATGCACAGCACGTTCTCTTCTATGAAAGATCATCTTATTTATTAGTGTTGTGTTTATAAATATATTTAGAGCATCATATACTGTACATGTCCAATGTGGTAGAATTTCTTCCCCCTCCCACCACTCAAGATAAACCAAATAACAACTACAAACAGAATGTACTTACATGTTGGTGCAAACTGGAAGTGCTATGTTGTACAGAAGCAAGCATTTCAAATGAGTGTCGAGTAAAATGGCATGGCAACACAAAGACAAAGCAGCTGCAGCACTCTCTGAACGTTCCATACTTAAGGACACTGACACTCAGCTTGATATACTTTTTTGTTCACAGCACTACTGAGCTACAACTAACTTATCAATATCTTTAGCTTCTTAGGCAGTTCTTGACTTCCTCTGCAATTTTACTGGTTCTGAGGTGTGGGAACTATAGTGTAGCTCGTATTTCAGTAATATTTGGGTAATAATGTAAATATGCTGTTTGATTAAGCACTCTTTGTTTACGTAATTCATCATGGGGTATACTGTATGTAAAAAGTACGTGAATGACATACTTTACTACAGGGGTTCCCAACCTTTTTTGCACTGTGGACCGGTTATTATTGACAATATTCTTGCGGACCGGCCAACCCGGGGGGGGGGGGGGTGCGGTAGGGTTGCCAACGGACAAGAGTAGCAGTCAAAACATTGTGTTTACCCCAAGAAAGACTACAATGACCATGAAGCCTTGCGCGGGCACCAGTGTGCATGCGTGACTCTACAAATCGTTTTTGGCGATGCTGTTTCTTTGTTCAGGGGGGAGGGGTGGATGTTAATCACGACTGGAATATAGGTGATAAGTGGCTAATACACTAAATTTCGTTTCTAAAAGGGTTAATCTAACGAATTTAATATTAAACACACAGTGCATATTTTCCTCGCATGAATATAGTGATAAGTCAATTATCAGGGGAGGACAGGGGAGCTTGAAGTAAGCGTTGAACAAACTTCCAGTAGAAGTGGTAGAGGCAGGTTCGATATTATCATTTAAAGAAAAATTGGATAGGTTTATGGACAGGAAAGGAATGGAGGGTTGTGGGCTGAGTGTAGGTCGGTGGGACTAGGTGAGAGTAGCGTTCGGCACGGACTAGAAGGGCAGAAATGGCCTGTTCTGTGCTGTAATTGTTATATGGTTATATAAGTCACCTATAAGTCAATAGCATCATAATATTTTAGATATAATGTTTTGGATATTAAACACACAGCACAAATTGTCCCCGTATGAACATATAAAATCATTGCAACTCACCAATATCACTGAATCAGTGGGAGCCCTGGGCTTGTTTCCCTGTAACAAGACAGTGCCATTGAGAGGTGATGGGAGACAGCGATACTCGAAGGAGGTTCCTTCTGTCCAACCTATTCCGCAATTTAGTTTTCGTTGCATTCATTGCAGAGATATGTTGGAAATGGAAGCAACGTTTTCAGTGCTTTCATGGCTATCTCAGGATATTCAGCCTTGATTTTGATCCAGAATGCCTGCAGAGATGTTATATCAAACATACTTTTCAACCCACCGTCATTTGCAAGGTCGAGGAGTTGATCTCCTTCCCGCACTAACATGGATGACGTGCGGGTCATGACCTCGCGTGTGTTCAAGTTCCAACAGTGTGTGACAGGGAATGAGGGAAGGTGCAGCTGACTCATATCGCCAAATCATATCATTTTCTCACGGCCCGGTAGCACATGCCTTGCGGCCTGGTACCAGTCCGCGGCCCGGTGGTTGGGGACCACTGTGTTACTACACCACAACGTAAGTGAGCACCTTACATAAACAAAAGGAAAAAAACCTAGGTAAACAAGTATCCAGCTCCTGTGTTTTTCTTTTGATTAGTTTCTAGAGTTACAAACCATAACAGTGGCGATGAGGAAGTTTTAAAATGAACCCAAGATGACTACCATGCAGTGGAAGCGCAGCACATTTCTCTTCGGAAAGGGGGAAGAGACGATTGAATTTTTTAAAAAAGCAAAAAAACTAATTAAATTAACAAGCAATGAGTATGATCACCAGTTCATAAGCAGTGAGTACTAGGTAATAATAATAAATTTTAAAAAAGCAGAAATAGCTGGCTACATTGGAAAGATAGATGCGTTTGATTGCACAAAAGATAGCTGGATGATGTATATTGAATGAATTGAGTAGTACTTCAAAGAAAATTGAATAGCTAATGAAAAACGATTGCCAGTGTTGCTGAATGCAGTGGGGTAAAGAAGCATAATTTGCTTATGTAATGCCCTGCTTAAAATTTCTACTGCTATGCTGTGAGGTATTTCATTTTAGCAGTTTTCTGTATGAACAGTTTGTCCTGCTGTGTTTTGGCTTTGGCTAAAGTTAAAGAGCCATGTTCTCTAGCTTAGGATTGTTGCGTCAGCTGGTCAGGAGTGGGATGGCATGGAACATTCTCCAGCAAGCTGGCAGAAAGAGTTTTCTGAAGGACAGTAGTCTGGTTTGAGGTCTTTTGGCAGGAGGTATGGAGAGAAGAGCACCAGGGAAGATGCCTGGAGGATCCCATCTGAAGGGGAGACCGGATTGCAAGGAGTGCTTCATGAGGCAGAGGATTTCAAGAAAGGAGTAGCATTCCTTAGACTGGTTTAACTGTAGTGGGCCCTTTTATTTTTTATTTTTTCTGTTGTTTGTTAACTTTGAGATATTAGTAAATATATTTCCTTTGTAATTTTATGCCGGTGAACAATCTGTTAGTTTTCTGTGAACAATAACTTTGCATGGGGCAGTATTTACACAGCATTCACGACAATTCACAGTCCTCCCCGGCCATTCCAACTTTCCTGTTTGTTTGAACCCAAATCATACCAACTCTAGACATGAGTTGCTTATGGAAGGTGGCTTTCTCACCACTGAAGCACGTGGCTGTTTGTAGTTAGCTAATGAGCCAAGTCTGTATGCCTGACAGCAGAAGTGAACGGCATATCAATTAAAATGGAATCAGACACTGGTTGGCTGTATCAGTCATTCCACAAAATGAGTTTGAACAGCATGTCAGATACTGAACTGTGGCCTGCAGATATCTAACTAAGAACTTATACTAGTGAAAGGGAATGACATTCGTAACAGTAAAATACAACAACCAACAAGCCACATCGGGCTTGTACGTGGTAAAGACAGGAAAGCCACATTGTGGATTTGCGATTGGCAGGGATAACTGCAACTTGATTGGAGATGCATCAACCATTTGCATGTCACATCCCCTGCAATAAGACAACTGGGACAGTACAGCTGAGCAGTAAAGGTACAGCAGTGTTCAAGGATAGCACTGGAATCTCAAACACATCAAGGGTAAAATAGTGTTATGTGAAAATAGCACACCCAAGTTTGACAAAACCCATTCGGTTCCTGATACCATCCGTGATAAAGCAGCCAGTGAGCTAGACCATATTGAGGCTGAAGGAATTCTTTGCGAGTTTGAGAAGACCCCATAGGTAACTCCAGTGGTCCAGTAGCCAAGAAGGATGGGTCTGTCAGGATCTGTGGTGATTTTAAGGTCACTATCAACCCTGTAATGAAAGTATACAGGAAATCTTTGCACGTCTTTCTGGAGGGAAAACTTCACCAAAGTGGACTTAGCTGAGGCCTATCTACAGATGGAGATGAAAGAAGGGTTCAATGTGTTTTTCAATATAAACACTCACAAAGGGCTTTATTGTTATAATAGGCTTATTTTTGGAGTAGCATCTGTACCTGCACTCTGGCAAAAATCTATAGACCAGGTACTGCAAGGCTGCCCAGGCACTCACTGTTATCTGGATGACATTATTGTTACCAGTGAGAATGACAAGGAACATCTCCAAAATCTCAAGACAGCGTTAAAATTATTAGAAGAATATGGGCTCAGAGCATGACAATGACAAGTGTGAATTTTTTAAACCAAGCATCACTTACTGTGGTCACACCATTGACGCACAAAAATTACACAAGTGTACAAAGAAAATTCAAGCAGTAGTGGTTGCCCCAAGGCCAAAGGATGTGTCACAGTTGTGGTCTTTTTTAGGATTTGTCAATTACTAAAACAGGTTCCTACCGAACCTGGCTACTGTGCTCCACCCCTTGAACTTATTACTACAAATCGGAAAGAAATGGCAATGGACAAAGCAGTGCAAGTTAGCTTTCTAAAAGACAAAGGAAATGATGTCAGACACTGTATTCACTCATTATGATTCACATCATCCAGTGAAGTTTGCCTGTGACACCTCATTTTATGTTATTGGTGCAGTCATATCATAAGTTATGAGCGATGGAAGTGAGCACCTTTGCCAAACGCCAAAGCCTTTGCATAACATTCCATTACCACCGCAGAGAGAAATTATGCACAGATTGACAGAGAGGCCTTGAGTCTGATTTGGGGTGTAAAACATTTCAACCAGTACCTGTACGGGAGAGAGTTTACTCTCATTACTGATCGTCAACCACTTGTGTCCATCTTCAATCCACAGATAGAAGTTTCTATCAGTGGATTGAAGATGCAGATTTCAAAATGCAGATTTTGGGTCTGTTTCTTGGAGGACACGATTACAAGATCGAATTCAAGTTGACAACTAATCATGAAAATGATAACGGATTATCCTGTTTACTATTGGAAAAGGAAGTAACTGCAAAATTTACAAAAGAGGACACTTCTCTTGATGTATTCTCCTGAATGTAAATTACAAGTCTCCCTATCTGCCTAGAGTTGATCCAAAGTGAAACCAGAAAAGACCCCACACTATCTCAGGTCCACACAGCAACCCAAAATGGCTGGAATTTGCAGCAGAAATTCCAGTTCACCCATTTTTATGGGATAAACTTGCCCTTGACAGAGATTGAGAGCTGTTGTTATCATCTAAGCTGAGCTCTAAAGTGTTGGAGGAGCTACATGCTGGTCATCGAGGCATGGTCAACGTGAAAGCATTGACTCAAAGCTTTGCCTGGTGGACTGGGATAGATCAGCGGATCGAGCAGTTTGCCACGCACTGTTCGGGATGCCAACACATTCAGAAATGACCAAGAGCAGTGCCTCTCCATCCCTGGGAATGGTCTGCGTTGCCCTGGCAGAGGATTCATGTGGATTTTGCCGGACCATTCATGGGCATCAATTTTTTGGTAGCAGCAGATGCAGCTACAAAGTGGCCAGAACTGTTCCCGATAGTCTCCCCTACAGCCGCGCACACTGTTGATGTGTTGAGAAGCTTCTTCTCTACAACTGTTAAGAACACTTAAGTCAGTGACAATGGACCATAGCTTATTGCAGAACAGTTTCAGTCATTCCTGAAAATGAATGGAATAAGACATACTGTATTACATCTGCACCAAACCACCCAGCCACAATGGTCTGATGGAAAGGTTTGTCCAGTCTTAAGAATGCACTGTGAGCAATGTCAGCAGAACTCACTACACAGAATCAGAAGCTCACCAATTTCCTCCTTGCATATCACAATGCAGCACACTCCACGACCAACAACTCAACAGTTATGAGTTGTCCCTTGTGCTCACACTTGGGTCTCCTCAAACCCAATCTCTGGAGCAGTGGCCAAAACAAACAGCTGAGACAAACTGAGGGCAACTCGTATAAGGAGGCTCGCTGTTTCACTCTTGGACAAGTAGTCCAGCCAAGGGACTACATGATGATCAAAAGTGGTACTTGGAAAGATTAAGGACAGAACTGGACTATTCTCCTCCGTATAGGAGATCGCATCCGATAACACCTGGAGACAACATATCGATTAGTTTACCAGAGCAGTGTTAATCGTTAGAGAAGAGAAGCGTTCAGAGCTGTCAGAACCACTTACTGCAGTCCAAGAGTCCACTCCTACTACCACCATAGAGAAGGCTCCAGAACCTGAGGTTGTTTCACAGCCACAAGTCTCACCTGTCAACCACAGTGAGCCCCCTTGTCAGGAAAGATGTTATCCCACAAGACTAAGAAATCCTGCATAGCATTTAAATCCTTAGGCCATAATAGGATAATTTACCATAATATATATGTATTAGTAGTGGGCTCTTCAGGACTGAGGACTCAGATGTTGTTCCCGGCATTTGTTGGAGCCACTCTCCCAGTCCAGGGTCACAGCCCCAAGTGATCCTACCACCACCGGGATTACTCTGGCTTTAAATTTCCACATCCTTTCTATCTGCTCTTTCAAGCCTTGGTATTTCCCCAACTTCTTTCTTTTCTTTGTTATTGTCATTCGGGGTTGCCACATCTATTACTATTGCACAGTACTGTAGTAATTTTAAGTATTGCACTGTACAACTATCACAAAAAAAAACAAATTGCATAACGCTAGAGTGATGATAAACCTGATTCTGATATGGGTCCCTATTGCGGGCTGAGAGTAGGGAGGGAGCAGGGAGGGGAGAATCATAGCTGGGAAAAAGGAGAGATGGAAGGGAGTGGGCAGCACCAGAGAAACATTCTATGATGATCAATAAATCAATTGTTTGGAATCAAGTGACCATGCCTGGTGTCTCAAGGCTGGGTGGGTCTGCACCCATGCTACCCCCTGCCCCTGGCACTCCTCTGCTACCTATCCCACACCCCTTCCTTGGTGCTCCACCCTCTCCATTCCCAACATCCTTTGCTCTCACCATATTTACAAACTTGATCTCTGCTTCATATTGACAAATACAGAACTATGCAAAAGTCTTGGGCACTCTCTTCCTGTACATGTACCTAAATATTGAGTTGCAGTTTATAGCTAAACAGGGAGGGGTGCAGTGTATTTAATACCTCAGTAATATTTGAGTAATATGCTATATACATTGTTTGATTAAGTACCCACTGTTTATATGATTCACTATGGGTTATATGTAAGAAGTACATAAATGGCTAAGTCATTACAGCAGCATGTCATATGTGAATGCCTCACGGGGAAAAAAAGGAAAGGAAAAGGAAAACTAAGTAGATAAATATCCCAGCTCCAGTGTTTAATTTCAATTAGTTTCTGGAGTTACAAAACATAACAGGACCCACAGAGGAATAAGGACTTTCAGCAAAAGGTTTACTCACCAAAAGGTTGTCTTGAAAAATTCACACTTTCCTTTGTAAATAACAATGCACGAAGCACCCCCTGGTTCACTAATGGAGCCTTGCTGAGTCATGCCACTTATTGCGACCACAACTCCAACGCCAAAACTATGCCAGGACAATTGTCAGAGTGCCTGAGAGTAACAAAGTGACAGCTATTGTCAAGTTCTGTATGTTGGGCCCTTTCCAAGCGGGAGAAATACTGCATGCCAAAATCAGACCAGAGGCAGACTGTTCCAAGAGGGTAGCAAGCTGAGCGAGGCTATAACTGACTGGTTATAGGACTCTCAATGGTGCTGAGTGGCATCGTCTGAACCTTCCTTGTCCTATGACTGCAGTCCACTGGTGGACCAGGATCCATCCCCCAGTCTCATACATTGCACCATACAAGACTATTTCAGAGCAAGGTAAAGTGTTTGGAACACTTTACACAGAGCATACAAATCCAGTCTCCAATAGTGTTCATGCTTCTATCTACAATGACAGAACAAACCCACTGTTGAATTGAAACTGACTCTCTGCTGCCTGGACTGCCCTTGTATGCTCACTAGAGGGAGTCTTGTCACGCTCTCCAGACGACAGAAATGTTGCATAACCTCACTTCTCAACAGCTGAGCAGTGAGCAGTATTGTTTAGCCTGTGATTAACAAATCTTACAGTCATACCAATGAACATAACCTTCAATGCTCTTCTATTAATGGCTCACAAAGTACCTTCCATTTTGTTGACTCAGCACAGGGCCTGCCCAGCCATACTGCAAAAATTAAAGCAAAGTAATATAAACAAAAATACAAATGTCATCTCATCACCCTGTAATTTCCATGTCCTTTTGTCTATGACACAACTTGTCTGGGGGTAAAACTACTGACCCACTGTAGATAAGACTGCAGACGTCCCTGCAGGATGACACCTAGTAGGCTTAACTTCAGACTGAACAGCCCCACCTTAGCCGTTAGCCTGATTGGCTGAAAGGCAGCAACAAGGTCACTGGCAGAAGGGTAATGCTGGGATCGGCGATGACAGCAAATTGTTGCACAACTGCTACTCCAACACCCTGTTGTGAAGCTGCAGTGAACTTAGTAACCTGCTGAAATACTGGTTGGCTGACTGCTCTCACCGCCCCCAAAGACGCTCTAAACACACATCCATGACAACAGCTGTCCAATATTCTGATGACAGCTGAGGCAGAAGATGCAAAATGCAGCTTCCTCCACAGTGGAGGTCTCCACTGCTTCACGCTGGAAAGGATGGGCTCCAACTGAGTGTCTATTCCCAGCTGCTGCTGGACTCCACCAGGCTCCTGCACTCGATCATGGGCTTTCCGGAAGCCCTGCTGGTGCAGCAACCAATTCACTGGGCATAACCATCAGTTTTCTCTTGCTGGCTACATTATCAAATCCCTCACTGTAGATTTAGCAGTGGGATTATAGAATACTACAGCACAGCACAGGTCCTTCGGTCCATGATTTTGTACCAACTTTTTAAACTTTCTCTCCTCATAGTCCTCCATTGTTCTGTCATCCATGTGCCTATCTTAAGGGTTTCTTAAATGCCATTAAAGTAAGGTAAATTTTATTATCAAAGTACATATTTGTCACCATATACAACCCTGAGATTAATTTTCCTGTGGGCATACTCAGCAAATCTAGATCAAAGATGAACAGGAGTGCAGAAGATGACAAACCATGCAAATGCAAATATAAATAAATAGCAATAAATATTGAGAACATGTGATAATGAGGTAAAGAGTCCTTAAAGTGAGATTATTGTTTATAAGAACATTTCAATGATGGTCAGGTGGGTACAGTTATCCTCTCTTATTCAAGAGCCTGATTGCTGACAGGAAGTAACTGTTTCCAAACCTGATGGTGCAAGTCCTAAGGCTCTTGTACTTTCTAGCTGATAGCAGCAATGAGAAGAGGGCATGGCCTGGGTGGTGGTGGTGGTGGTGGTGGGGGGGGGGGCGGGGGGAATCACTGATGATGGACGTTGCTCTCCTGTGACAGCATTTCATGAAGATGTATTCAATGACTGGGAGGGCTTTATCCGTGATGTATTGGGTTGAATCCACCCTTTTTGTAGGATTTTCTGTTCAAAGGCATCAGTGTTTCTGTAGCAGGCTATGATCCAGTCAATATACTCTCCACTACAATCTATTAGGCTTGTCCAAGTTTTCAATGTCATGCCAAATCTCCACAGGCTAGTAAGGAAAGAGGTGCTGCCATGCTTTCTTCACAATTGCAGTTACATACTGGGTCCAGGACAGGTCCTCTGAAATTGTAACACCCAGGAATTTAAAGTTGCTGACCCTCTCCACCTCTGATCCTCCAATGAGGACTGGCTCATGAACCTCTGGTTTCCCTCTCCTGAAGTCAATAGTCAGCTCCTTGGTCTTGCTGACATTGAATAGGAGGTTATTGTTGTGCCACCACTCAGCCAGGTTTTCAATCTCCCTCCTAAATGCTGATCCGTCACCACCTTTCATTCGGCCTACAACAGGCAAGATTGTTCATTGTTAACCTTGTGCCCATTTTCCAGTGCTAGTCATTTTGCTCATTGTTACAGTATTTTTAAAGTGTCTGCAAGATAAACAATCTAATATTTTCACTATAATGCTATATTGAATATTGATAATATTTTAAGCTACATATTTTGTACTTTTATACTAAAAGTAGATTTCAAGCTATTTCCAACCCATGAAGATCATTTCATTTTGATGAGGACAGACTCAAAATGTCCATAAAGTAAATGAAGAGAGCAAGTTATTGAATGTAGTCGCTGAATCCAAAAGTACGCCTCTAATTTGTTAAAAGTTCTAGTATAAAAGCTTGGACCAATGAATTTCTTTGACAATTACAATTGCCCTAACCATTTTGTTATAGTACAGGCATTAAAGAAACTCAAGTAGTCATACATTATAGAGCTCTTTTCCAAGTACTTTGAATTTTACTGATACCTTATTACAAGTGAGCTTGACCTTCATAATCATTAACAATACTTAGAACTAAAAGCCTAACTATTGTCAATATTAAAACTGATTAGCTTTTAAGTAAAAAGCAAGGCACTGCTTAGATGGAAGCCTAGTAATGATATGGTAGAGCATTGAGGGTGAACAGAACATGGTGAGACTTTGGTCAAGGTAACAAGTTTACTAAGAGAAGAAAGAGGAAGGCCAGCTAAGGCACATTGAAATAACCAGGCCTAAAGAAAACAAGTTCATGGATGGAAATTTATACAATAGATGCAATGAAACATGGCAGAGTCAAACAATACTAGAAGGCAACACACACAAAATGCTGGATGAACTCAGTAGATCAGGCAGTACCTATGGCAATGAATAACCAATTGACATTTTGGGCCAAGATCCTTCTTCAGGACACCTCTAATACAAGCAGAAGTAAGGCAAGTATGCTGAGCATGGAGACAGGCTCAAGCTCAGCTTGGGCTGAGATATGTGATTAAGACTGCAAGCAGTATAGTTTAGCTTCTGACTCTTGCCAGAGAAACAAACAAAGACGGTGGCTAGGGAGAATGGCTTATGATAGAGTTCAGTGAAATTGATCTCCCTAATATTTAATTTCAAGAAGTTTCTGTTTACCTATTATGGAATATCAGACAAATTCTGAGAGAGTCTAGAGTTATTGGTGAGGTGGAATCATCCAAAAAGGCTGGCATCCAATTCTACCTGTAGACACGGAAATGGGCGGCATTACCAAGAGAAAACAAGAGGACAAGAAATAATCAGGGCCAAGTTTGGATCTTCGCAGGGTACCCAAAGATAATGCAGAAGAGTTCTGGCTAATGTCTCGCTGGCCGTTACTGATGGAACCAGAGAAGTATGGTGACATCCCGGTGAAAGACTGCTATCAGAGGAGACTTGCCAACCATCTCGTGCTGCTGAATGGTACAGGAACAAGGTAGAACAGATTACCTATGTTACAATTTCATGTCATTGATGGCTTTTTAAATCAGAGCTCTTTTGCCATTATAGTAGGAGTATAAATACATTATACTACAGCACACTTGGCATAAACTACACATAGTGTCTCACTGGAGTTTGACATAAAATCACCATGACACTTGATACTGCTGTCACTGAATACTCGGTAGCTCACTAGTTCTTTATAACTTAACCTTGAGTTGCTACGTTTAACAGTTTATAAACTTAAACCTTTCAGACTTTTGGTTCTTCAATGTCCACTGTTTACTCCCCTGAAAGTATATTCCATGTTTCTGTGTGACTTATATTACTTTCAAGCTCCCTATTCTTTGACTTCACCACCAAGAATCCTCTCCCATTTTGAATACCGGGATATTAACAGCAAGATTTCTTGTTTTAGAGTAAATCTCTTCTCATCTTAAGATGTTACTTAAAACTCACTTCTAAACAAGCGTTGGATCACCTTGCTACTTAAATATAGTTGTCACTAACTTAAACATAAAAAAGTAAAATCAAATAAGAGAACAAATTAAACTACATGCAAAGGTGTTTTACTGAAAAACCAAGTTGAGGACATAACCACTATAACAATATGAAAAACAGCTTGAAATGATGTTAAATACAAATGCAATAAATTAATTTTTTGATAACATTTTTCTTTTAAAAGATTATATATTAATCATTGTTCATTCATTACTTCTATTCAGTATATCAATTATTTCTATCTAATGGTTAGCATTCTTGACAAAAAAAAAGTTTTCTCTTTCAAAAATTAATAGTGAAAAGTATGACACAAGCACGCGGCACAAACTCAGAAGTCTACCGTGACTACCACTAATTTGTAACTCAGTCTTCAGTTCCCAGGTTCCTTTCTGTGATCCATAGGATTGTTTATTGTTACAATAAACTCAAATTCATGACAAACTTTCTTTCGTCAGTTCTATAGAAACAAAAATAATGCACATTTTGGCTGTGAAGTTCAAACTAGAGCAGAATGTAAGGAAGCCATATCTATACAGTACAAACAGATCGTCCTCTAAACAGTTGAGAAGCCTATCCCTTTAATGCTATTCTTGCACCAAAAGAAAGATGTGTAAATTTGTGATATATCATTTTACCTGCATGCTGGTCCCAGTAGGCTTAATTACGATCAACTTATTCTAAAGGCTCTTGCTGCCTTTGTATTGCAACACACAGCACACTGTAGTCATGGTAATGAGAATTAAAAGCAATGGAAGTTTCTGCTGTGACCACGTACTTCCAGCCATCTATTTAACTGTTGTGAGCTAGGAATGCAAAGAATGCAGCCTTTAAAATCTACTGAGAAATGCATCTTAAATGGTATACTCAGCTGGCTAGTCTTGATTGTAGCAAAAACCATTAAATGGAATTAAAATTCTACCATGGTTTTTTTCAATGCAAAATCCGAGAGCAGCTTAGTTTTTTGCGATACTAACACTCTCTGTATTCAGAATGACACTCCCTCAATAAAATGAGGCCGATGGAAGAAAAAGAACTCCCTTTGAATCAGCATTGACCTATCAATTCCCTGGGAATGAGACTACTGAAGGAAGGGACATATGCTTGAAAAAAGTATTTGCTATTATTTTAAACCAACTTCCATAATCTGAATTCCTATCAATAAATCAGTTGCCTACTTTTCTATGTTAATGCATTGTTCCTGGAAACAAATGACAATCAATGAGAAAGACAGATTTAGGATGAGAAATTAATTTTTATACAAATAACAATACGAGGATTCTGCAGTTATGGTAGACTTCGCCACTTTTTTTTTAAAAAAGGGTTCATTCTATTCAGTAATTGAGAAGGTATCCTTTTCAAGGTTTATGTAAATCTGTATATGCTGCTTCAATATTATTTGCTGCCAGATTCACTAGTTATCCATGGGATGCTGCTGTTGATTTTGAGAGGTTAGTGATGAAACTGCTGCCTGAGAAATGACTTGGATCAACTCCAATTTCCCAACTGAAGAAACAGGTCCACAGCAGATGCCATCTCATCAGCTCTTTACTCAACACTGAAACTTTTGGACAGCAAAGATACATACAACAGGATGCTCTTGATCAACTACAGCTCTGCTTTCAATACCATCATCCTTTCAAAACTAATCAATAAGCTTCAAGACCTTGGCCTCAATAATTCCTTGTGCAATTGGATCCTCAATTTGTTCAGATCCCAGTCAGTTCGGATATGTTTCATCACCAACCTCTCAAAACACTTCATCACTGTGGATATAAATGCAACGGGGCAATAGTCACTGAGGCAAGTTACTATGTTCTTCTTGGGCATTAGTATAAAGTGAAGTCTGCTTCAAGCGGTGGGTACCTCAGGCCGAAGGTCTCAATGAACACTCCGGCCCCGTTGTCATCTATGTTACTTAACACTCAACATTGTCATAGCATTCAAGCCTGCCACAACTGTCGACATGCCAACATGTGACATTGTGAAAGCAACCCTACCTTTTCCTCAATGAAAACAAAGCAAATGAGCGGGTTATTGACTTCAGGGAGGGTGGGGGGGGCGGGGGGCGGCAGTACCCCTGCTCCTGTTTACATGCATCAATGGTGTTGAAGCTGAGAGGGTTGAGAGCTGCTCAAGCTCTCAGGAATGAACACCAACAATAGATCGTCCTAGTCCAACCACACTGATGCCACAGCCAATAAAGCTCACCAACACCTCTACTTCCTCAGAGGCTAGAGACATTTGGCATGTTCATTCGGCCCTCATCATTTCATATCAATTCACAGCAGAAAGCACCCTAGCTAGGTAAATCACAGCTTGGTATTGCAACAGCTCTGCTCAAGACCACAAGAACCTGCAGAGACATGTGCACAGCTCAGCACATCACCAAACCCAGCCCCCTCTGCGAACTCTGTCTATACTTTATCACTGGCTTGGCAAGCAGCCAGGATAATCGAAGATTCCACTTATCCCAGATATTCTCTGTTCTGCCCTTTCCCGTTGGGCAGTAGATACAAAAGCCTGAAAGCATGTACCTCCAGATTCAAGGACAGCTTCTATTCCACTTTTATAAGACCATCGAACAAGTTCGTAGTGAGATAAGAATGGACTCTTGACCTCACAATCTACCTCATTGTGAACTTGCTGCCTACTTGCACTGCGCTTTCTCTGTATGCTAACACTTTATTCTGCACTTTGCTATTATCTTACCTTGTACTATCTCAGTGCTTTGTTGTAATGAAAGCAGGATGGGTTTGTCACTGTACTTCAATACATTTACCAATTTTAACAATATCACATACATATTGTGCTTGCAAATCCTTTGTCCATTGAGCTTCTACCAGTAGTTTAACCATGAGCAGCTTCAACAAGTGGATATTTTTAATGACAGACATTTCCTCTATTTTAGCATATGAAACCTGAAATTAACCAGCCACTGTTCAGCCATTACCTGGATGTTTCTCACAAATTGCACACTGCTGGAATGGTGAAACAAATCACCATTCCTTCATTGCTACTGTCTTGAATCCTGGAATTCCCTATCCAGAAGCATTGTGGAAGTACTTTCATAAGAAGTCAGAGCTCCTCCAAAATAGACCACTGTAGAAGTGCTTATGATACTGATTTAAAAAATGTCTTAGTAAACATTGCAAGTAACTGGGATTGGGTTAAAATACTTGATTCTCAGGAAAAGAGAGATAAAGTAAGAACTGCATTGCAATAGGCTGGGTAGTTATGATGAGCAGTGATACTTGAGATAAATTATTTTAAGAAATAACAAGCAGGATCGACAAAGGAGAATCAGTGGAGGTTGTGTACTTGGATTTTCAGAAGGCCTTTCACAAGGTGCTGCACAAGAGGTTCCTTATCAAGTTAAGAGCCCAAGGTACTACAAGAAAGATACCAGCTTGGATAAAACAGTGACTGATTGGCAGGATGCAAAGAATGACAATAAAGGGAGCCCTTTCTAGTTGGTTGCCGGTGACTAGTGGTGTTACACAAGAGTCTGTGATGGGACCGGTTCTTTTTACATTATATGTCAATGACTTGAATGATGGAATTGATGGCTTTATGGCCAAGTTTGTGGATAATACAAAGGTAGGTGGAGCGTTGAAGAAGCAGAGATGCTACAGAAGGACTAGGATAGATTAGGCGAATGAGCAAAGTGGCTGATGGAATAGAGTGTTAAGAAGTGTATGGTCATGTACTTTGGTAGTACAAATAAAAGCACAGACTGTTTTCTAAATGGACAGAAAATTCAAAAATACGAGGTGCAAAAGGACTTGGGAGTCTTCACAATGAAATCCTTAAAGGTTCATTTGTAGGTTGGGTCAGTAGTGAGGAAGGCAATGCAACGTAGCATTCATTTCAAGAGGACTAGAATATAAAAGCAAGAATGTAATGTTGAGGCTTTATAAGGCACTGGTGAGGCTTTACTTGGAGTATTGTGAGCAGTTTTGGGCCCTTATCTAAGAAAGGATGTGCTGACATTGGAACGGGTTCAAAGAAGGCTCACAAAAATGATTCCAGGATTGAAAGGCATATCATTTCAGAGGGCTTGACGGCCCTGCCCCTGTATTCACTGGAATTCAGAAAAATGAGGGTGGATCTTATTGAAACCTATCAAAAGTTGAAAGGCCTCAATAGAGTGGATGTGGAGAGGATGTATCCTATAGTAGGGGAGTCTAGGACCAAAGGGCAGTCACACAACAGATATGAGGAGGAATTTCTTTAGCCAGAGAGTGGTGAATCTGTGGAATTAGTTGCCACAGGCAACTGTGGAGTCCAATTCATTGGGTACATTTAAGGCAGAGGTTGACAGATTCTTGATTAGTCAGGGGCTGAGAGGGAAATGGATCAGCTGTGATGAAATGGCAACGCAGACTCAATTAGCCAAAATGCCCAATACTGCTCCTATATCACACGGCCTTTTAAAGTACAGAAAGGAAAGTGAGAAGTTATAATATTAAAATCCGTTGTAAATCTCCTGGCTTCGTTGTGGCTGGAATTTATTATCCTAGCCTACTGGGCCATGCCAATTGTAGTGAGCCTCTTTTCATGTGCCCAAACTTGAAAGTTGTGGCATTTTCATACAATGAAGTGGCTTGTCTATACCAGCCTTCCCATACTTCATTTTCATCATTCTTAAAGGAACTTCTGCAGTAATGAGAAGCACCTCCACAGCAGCTCCATTTTCATGTGCTGTCATTTGCACAAAGGATAAGAGGGCACCTCGAGTACCAACCAAATTATTTTTCAAGGGTAATTTGGATTTATCCTAATGGATTTGATCCAAACAGGCAAGGATGGCAGAATCATTGCCTTGAAAGGATGCTGGCCAAATACTTTGGTGATTATTAATTCTCTTTTCTTTCTTCACAGCTCTAACTAACCTAGGCAACACCAATACTTCACTATTTTCAGTCCCAAGATTGCCCTAGCAAGGTAGAGAGAATTCACTTGTGGCAATGCATTACAAACTATGAGTTAAGTTTCTCTTGAAGCCAAGTTGTTAATACAAATTGTTTGTAATTGTTCATGATGACAAGAATTTTGCTCATGAGCAAATGGACATTCCATGAGGGTACAGAGACTCACACTGATTGATCCGCTTACAAAGTCCAAGGCAGGCAGGATTTCAAGCCCTTAACAAGTGTAACCTCTGAACAGGCATCTAGGATGCCAAGGTCAGCAAGTGAGGATAATGGCACTGTTAGGTATTACTCCCTATAAGAAGATTGTAATCAGTGCCTTGGGAACTGCAGTATTTAGCTGTGGACTGCAGTATTTTAAGGAGCCTTTAACTAACTAACTGTTGGTCAATTAATTAACCTGGATCACACGATCACAGATGTCAATATTTCCAAATCCAACTACAAACTAACTAATAGAATTGGGAAAAAAAGTTATTTTTATGACTTGTGGTCATGATGAATTTTATGGGCAGGAATTTGTTCAAACAGAAGGATAATGGATATCTCTTCATTCTCTCATGTGTGAGGGGATCCAGGAGTACCCCTATTAACTGTTTGGAGAGAGACATTTATATTGATGGTTTGTTTGGAAAGGAGAGGGAGACAGAGTTATTTACCACTGATATGTTGCTTTTGAAAAGACAGAGAGAGACGAAGATTAACGGTTGGACTGTCACTTTAAGGCACTGGAAGTAACTTTGGGTTTTTACTGAGCTTGGAGTTGGATACAGCACCGAGCAGCTCGAAGGTTGCTATAGTGACCGAAGGCGGTGGACACTCGATGTTATGATTTTCAGCTGGTTATTGATGTTACTTCCAAGGACTTGTTGCCTGCTTGTGCACTCCTTTACAGACAAAGGAGGGAGGGACTCTTTGAATGACAGGTGATGCTCGGCCTGGTGAAATAAATGGAAGGTCAGATGATACAGACCTCAGGACACATGATCTGGACACTGAAGGAGCATTGTTGTGCCCGCAGAGAAAGTGGGTTTTGGAGGATCGATCCAAATTGCTATTCCACCGCTGATGAAGGGGTTGACTGGTGGGGAGTTGTCTATGTGTCCACCCTCGCCTGGGTAACAGCTCCACCACAGAAGACCGCTCCCCCGGTTAAAGTCACAGTCGGTGACTTGTAAAGGATTTCGGAGGACGACGAGAAGATCAGCTCACCTGAAGACTCAACTCACTCTCTCTCTCTGTCTCCATCACTACTCAACTAAATACCACGAACTGAACTGAACTGAACTTTACTCAACATTGTAAGACTGTATCTTTTTACCCCTAGACTTAACGAAGTTTGGTTTTTTTCATACATATATATTCCACACTCACTTTTATATATAATAATTGCTAACCTGTTTGATTTATTTACATTTATATTACTGTATTGCGTAGTTACTAATAAATATTATTAGTTTATAGCAATACGAGACTCCAAAGTGTTTTCCATCTCTGCTGGTTCTTTATCCCCGTCACGGGGTCCGTGACACATGGGTGTAACTCATTGCTGTTTGACTTGTTTCTGCCCAGACTAAACTGTTACCTAAAATCAAGAAAAAAAACTCAAGGTTTTTTCAAAGTTGAAAATTTTTAAAAAGTACAGAAAGATGAAATAATATCAACTACATTTCAACTGTATGAACACCATCTTTTGTATAAGATCATAATTACAAAGAATTCACTCTCAACAAATCTCCAAATCCTGAAGCAAATCATTTTCTATAAGAAACAATTACTTAAATATATAACACACACCTCTACCCAGAGGTTATTATACAAAACCATACTGCCAGGAACTTATCTTCATACTTATCAAAACTAGATATATTTTAGTCTGACTTTTAAAACACCTTGGTTTGTTTGAGAAAGTCCAGTAAAAGTCATGGTTAGTCAGTGTCAAAAACCTGGGATTTTACTGACTTCTGCAATTACTCCAAAGTACTGAATTTATAATTCCAAAACATAAAAAGGAAACATTTAGAAGATATTTGTGTTACATAAACTACTACTACATAATTAATATCAACTAGTTAATCATTCCAATTATCTTTCAATTATTCATAAGCATTCTAATTTGTCCTTATTCCTTTCTGTATTTGAATTGCACTGCTCTGTTGTAGTCAAATAGACTAGAAACAGAATGTTTATTTAGTATATAATGTCTCAAAATAATTGAAGTCCTAATACTGTATCTTTAATGTGTCATAATTATATTAAAGCTTGTTCACTATGGGGGCAATATACTCAATGCCTTATCAAACAAGATATGACAACAAAATATTCCAAGCAGTGAATAAAGCTAATCGGAATTATTCAGAAAATGTGCAACGTAATGTGATTACGCTCCAGAACCAAGGCATCCACACAGTAGTCAGGCTGCAGTACATGGATCTTTTTGTCGTCAAGGTCCAAGCCTTGTTCACTGAAACATATAAAAGAATGGACCTTACCCTCAGCATCTGCGAGACAAAAAGTTCTCGACCAATTTGTCCTACAGTTCAACAATGCCCTCCAACAAAGGTTAATTGAAAGGCTTACATAAAGTGGATGTGGAGAGGATGTTTCCAATAGTGGAAGAGTCTCGGACCACAGGGCACAGCCTCAGAGTGCAAGGACATCCCTTTCAGAACAGAGATAAGAAGGAATTTCTTTAGCCAGAGGGTGGTGAATTTGTGGAATTCATTGCCACATACGGCTGTGGAGGCCACGTCATTAGGCTGATGAGTTCTTGATTAGCAGGAGTGTCAAAGGTTACGGGGAGAAGGCAGGAGAATGGAATTGAGAGGAAAAATAATTCAGCCAGAATCAAATGGCACAGCAAACTCGTTGGGCGAAATGACATAGTTCTGTTCCTATGTCTCATGATTTTATGACAAGGTCCCTGGATCACCTTTCATTTTTCTGGAGTAATCTCTCTGTGATGACAGCCATCAATGGTGAACTTCATCACTTTGAAAGCACCATGACTAACTTCGGTAGACAAAGGGAAAGGGTATTTGACGATCACATCTTCAACCCAACATTTCTTTGAAAATGGCATTCCTTATAATAAATACACATGCTGAATTTATTGCTGATGTCCCCTGTGTAAGTTGTAAATCCCAAGAAACTCTCAGCATAAATATACACAAAACTGATTTACTAAAAATCTGCTGGAAATCCAAGCAACACACACAAACTGCTGGAGGAACTCAGCAGGCCGGGCAGCATCTATGAAAAAGAGTATAGTCGACGTTTCGGGCTGAGCCCCTCCATCAGATCCTGTCTAGATCCTGCATAGATGCTGCCTGGTCTGCTGAGTTCCCCCAGCATTTTATGTGTTACTAAAAATGCAAATTTATTGTAACACTTTCTAATTTAATAAACATTTTCAGTCAGTAGTAAATTTAAAATCTTTTTATTAAACAAAAATATCATTGACCAATGTTTTGCTTTAAAAAATTAGTAAGTTGTCCCTGGAGAGGGACCATGCATATCAGATGGTACAAGATCAGTGGGCACCATGTGGACCGAAGTAGGTTTACATAAGTAAAACATTTAACTGTTAATATTTTACTTATAACGTGGCTTTATTGTCTTTAAGAGCACTGTGGCATTCTCTTCTTACACAAATGAAAGAGAGTATTGCTTCTGTTAATGCCCTCTCCTCTCACCATCACACAATTAATACCAGTGGAAGGTTTGCATCAATTGTTCCCCAGTCTAATCACATTTATAACCAAAATTTTATCAAGGTTTATTAAATACATAAACAAACAATGCTGGAAGACCACAGCAGATCAGGCGGTCAGAGTCAGGAGAGAAAGAGAAAATTATATTTTAGATGAAGGACCTACATCAGAGGTGGAAACATGCTTTAGATTGCAGAGCAGAGTTTGTGGTTAAAAGAGGGGACATCAGGGCCAGGAGTATATAACAAAGTTTTAAAAAGATTCCTTTCTTCTGTGGAGTATGATCACAAAGAAGGGATTGTTCATTCAGAACAGAGGCGAGGAGGGATGTCTGTAGCTGGGGATCCCAAACCTTTTGAATTCACTACCCAAGATGACTGTAGAGGTTCAGGTGCTCAGTGTATTAAAAACAGAGATGGTTAGTGTTTTAAGAGGAATAACCATGTAAAGGACCTTTCGGTTAAAAAGCCTTTCAAGGTCTTCTTGAAGAGAGGGCTCGAGGGGCTGAATGGCCTACTCTGACTTCGAAGTTCTTCAAACCAAGTGCCCATTGGCGCTCGTAAATTACTGCAGCGGGAGTGATTCAAGTGAGCCAAGTTTCTCGCAGTGACATTTTAGTTTTCCCAGTTGAGTGAGACATTCAGAAAAGCGAACAAAAAGTCGCAGCAAGGGAACGATTTTGAAAATCACCCTTCCGATGTTGGAGACGTTCCCGGGAGGGTCTGGAGAACTCTCCGAGATGCCCGGGGAGATCAAAAGGAGTGAGCGACAAGTGAACACATCCACTGTGGAACATGGGAACGGAATCCTCGGGAGAACCTGGAAATTAACCGCAACCGCCCTTGTGATCCAACATTCCCACTTCCAAAACACAAGTACAACACAATACCATGTACAGTCCATCCATACCTTTTTATTTCTCCTTTAGATTTGTTCCTGCGATCTGGGGACGGTAGTGAGACAGGTGAAATATTCTGGCACTTTATTTCACTTCAATGACTTACTTCTTCATGTATTTGCTCCAGATTTTGCAACAATAAAAACTCAAACGCACGAAGTGCCCCCACATCTTTCCCTTCGTAGTAGCGAGCTGTTGAACGGTATAACTCCCTGGTTATTTCCTTTTCGGCGGAGAAAGGTCCGAGCCCTCGGTACGGCCCCGGTAAAACGGAACGCCCCCGAGCGCCGGCGCTTCCTCCTTGCAACTAACGGGGTGGGGGGCTGCTGTGTTAGCAGGACTCCACTGTTAGCAGAGGGGATCGGGTGAACATTTATGAGGAATAAAAGTGGAAATGAGTGCACCTGAAAGAGCCACTTCGTATTCCAATTTTTATGATTGAATGAACATTTTCACAGCCCGCCGACTGGTTTGCTGCTCAGGAATTCAGAAAAATCCGCTCTATTGAATGTGCTCCAGACACCAGTCTCACTTTCCTTTGAAAATTCTCGAGTTGAGAATTGCCACATGGAAAGTGAGCTTGGTATTGCAGGTTGGCCAATGCTGCTGAATCGATCTCTAAACTCAAATACTACAAGCCCCTGAGTCAGGCTGGCAGTGAGCATATTAACCCTAAGAGATAATTCAAATTATATCTAGAGTTCACAGTGATGGGGAGAACTACTAAAAGGGGCCTGACTGTAATGTGCAAACGCACATGATTCGGAATGCAATTTCAAAATGTCACTCGTGGATTATAAAATGACCATTAGCAAAAATTGCGATGTTGTGAGGTTAAAAAGATTAACTAGTTTTTGCTAAATTGGTATTGCATGTTATAATCTTGTTAGTTATGAGAGAAATATGAATACAGCCTGTTTCATTATTGAATATCATTAATATAATAGTGAATTAAATCCCAATTCCTCACCCAGTACTGGCCCCCCTTCACCCCACCTTCACATGTTGTCTTCTGCTGAGTGACATCACTTTGCTGCTCACC
Organism: Mobula birostris; assembly: GCF_030028105.1. Classification (NCBI taxonomy): domain Eukaryota; kingdom Metazoa; phylum Chordata; class Chondrichthyes; order Myliobatiformes; family Myliobatidae; genus Mobula; species Mobula birostris. The sequence continues at coordinate 55,414,897 of NC_092373.1, forward strand.
ACAAAAATCATCAAATTTAGTTCATTTCTGGAGAGTTCTTTCAGCACCTCCAGTTGAACTTTGTCTGTGTGTTTTCCCCCTAGCCGTCAGTCTTTAGTTTTGTCTTGCCATGGGCTCTTGTTTGCTTTCCAGACATCCCACCCTGTAAAAACTCATTGCAGGGAGGTAGCACCATCAATTTCTGGGAGAGGTGAGATGTCTGCATAAAGTAGCTCCTGAACTAGCCAGCTAGTTTATATAACGTTAGCTATGCTAATGAATGAATGACACCTGTTAAACTCACCTCAACAGGTCTTTTATAGTCTTAACCTATCATGGGCAATAGAAAAATCACTGATGCAAACAGTGCTGCGAGCAACACTGTCATTATTTTTTACCCCTGGGCTATTAGGCAGGGGTACACTTTAGTGTAGTCTGGGGTAATGTACGTTTTATATTTTCTTTTTTTGGAACACTCTGCCATGGCACTCTCTCATGCTCACTCTCTCGCTTGCTCTCAAAAAAATCGATTTCCGGGGTATTGTATATAATTTGCAGGCATCAGGGAGCCACTATCAATATGCGGGAGACTTCCGGGAGAGGTGGGATGTCTGGTTTTCATGCCCCATATGCTCCTGTCCCCACTCCTGCTCTACTCTGGCCTCTGTATTACTGAGTACTCCGTCTCTCATCTGTTTCTCATTATTACCTGTATTGTAGCCACGTCTGTCTCATTGTGCTCCACCTATCATCTGTCTCTCTGTTTATTGCTCAGTGTATTTCAGTCCTGTGTTTTCACCTGCTTATTGCTAGATTGTGCCAGTGAATTTTCCTGAGCATTTCTAGCATTCCTATCTGTACTCTGTCCATCTGAATATTGACTCTGCCTGTTTCCCGATTCTGGTTTTTGGATTTCTCTGGATGTTTTGATCTCTGCCTGAATTTTGACGCTGACTTTGTTTGCACCTCGGGATTTGATACTCAGTTAATATCACTGTGTGCTCAGTACTGTTTCTGTGATTGGATCCCTGCTTCAGCGCCCTGACAAGTTCCTCTGATGGCACAGCAGATGAGTGAGAAAGTAAGAACTTCAGATGTTACAACTGCAAAAATGGAGAATTATGTAAATCTTACAATTGGGTAAAATTCATTTTCATGACAAAAGTCAATTTCTTTAGGTAAAATACAGCCATTGCTCAACTCATCCTATCCCATATCACCAGGTTCAGGAACAGTGATTACCCTGCAACCATCAGGCTCTTGAACCAGTGTGGTAATTTCACTCCCCCAACTCTGAACTGACTCCACAACCTATAGATTCACTTTTGTAGATTTTACAGCTCAGTATGATAGTTTTTTTTTGAATATTTGACAGCTTTGGGCTTTTTCAACACTCTGGCCTTTTTTTTAATACTCAGTGGCATTGTAATCCATAAGACCACACCATCAACATTTGGGGCCATTGCTGATCAGAAACTGAGCTGGGTCAGTCACACAAGGACTGTGGTTGTAAGAGCTGGCATGTAAATCTGACATACCAAGGCTTTTCCACCATCTAAGTGTGATGGAATACTGAATTTCGGCGAAGGGTCTCGGCCCGAAACGTCAGTTCCTTATTTCTCTACATAGATGCTGCCTGATCTGCTAAGTTCCTCCAGCACTTTGTGTGCATGAAGAAATACTGTCCATTTGTCTGGATAAAAACACAACAGCATTGAAGACAAAGTGCCCACTGGACTGATAATGTATTCACCACCCTAAACATTCATGCCCCTCACCATTGGCAAAGTCTCCACCAAAGTTGGCACAGTAGAGTAGCGGTTAGTGTAACACTTTACAATGCCAGCAACTTGGGTTCTGCAAGGAGTCTCTTCTTTCTCAACATGACTGTGTGGGTTTCCTCTGGGTGCTCCACTTTCCTCCCACATTCCAATGATGTACAAATTAGAGTTAGCAAGTTGTGGGCACGCTATGTTAGCACCCAGAACATGGTGACACATGCGACTGCCCCCAGCACATCTATGTGTTGGCCTTGGATGCAAGTGGCACATTTCACTGTATGTTTCAATGTACGTGTGACAAATAAAGCTAATCTTTAAAGAAAAAGTAACCTATAATGTGAAAGGAGAGAGTACCACAAACAAAATGTACTAGAGGTACACATCCAGACTTCTCAAATGTCTATTACTAAGAATCAGACCCAAATTTATATGATGTGAAATTTGTTGTGGAGCAACGACATGAAAATGCCAATAAATTACAAAAATAGTTAAGCAGTGCAAAATGAGGTAATGAGGCAAGATGTGGTGAGGTAAAATCAGAAATCTGATGGCAGAGAAGAAAAGCTGTCTCTGAATTGTTTAGTGTGTCCCTTCAGGCTCCTGTACATCCTCCACAATGGTGAGGTAACTTGATGATGGATGCCGTCTTCCTGAGGCACCTCCTCTTGGAGATGTCCTCGATGGTGAGGTGAGTTTTGCCTGTGATGCAGCTGGCTGAGTATACGAACCTCTGCAGCCTCTTGAGACTCTCTGTTTTGGAGCCTCCGTACCAGGCTATAAAGCAACCAGTCAGAATGCTTTCCATAGTAAACCTGCAGAAATTTGCAAAAGTGTTAGGTGACAGATCAAATTCCTAACAAAGTAGAGCTACAGGTATGCCCTTTGGTACAGCCCAGGATAGATCCTCCAAGATGTTGATGCACAGGAACTTGATGCTGCTCATCCTTTCCACCACTGACTCCTCAGAGAGTGCTGGTGGCCCTCCAGGTTATACACCAGGCTCGGTTGGGAACATTGCCATTCCTTCATCATTACTAGGTATAAATCTTCTTCACCAGAAAGTTTATCACCTCTCCATTCTGAAAAGGAAGTTTAGGGTGGGGCCTTAACTGTTGGCTTTGCCTGGGACATCCAGATCCTGAATAACCAGTAAAGGTAAAATTAATACTGGAAAGAAGGTCACACTAAAACAAACCTAATGTAGGTGGAAAATGGCAGCCTTTTCACAGTGACAAACGTATATATTATGCAAAAACAAATTATTGCAAAATAAATAAAATTTCGAGCTTGCTTTGAATCCGAATGTTAAAGACAGTTAAATGTTCTCGAAGAAGATGAGGGAGATTAAAAACAGTTGATATCTTTCGACTTAAAATACCTGTGTGTGTGAAATATTTGATATTGAAACATAGGTTCAGAGGAACGATAGAAACAACAAAGTTAAATCAACTTCCGGTATGAGTAACGGTGGGGTTCAGAAGGTGCTGCTTTTCGTGATGCTATTATTTCCAAAACAAAAGAAGTACTTCAGTTCCAGTTACTGAAAAAAATTTAGACGAAACCAACAAAGTGCGACTTCGCTCACAACCTTGAAATAAAGTACTTTGCCAAAGAAACAGAAGCAGTGTGATTAACTCTCAAGCTGTCAATAAATTGCAGGGGCCGAGAAACTTACAAAGAAATGTACTTAAAGTACTTAAGTTCAACCCCCAAAATCTTCCAGAATAAAGGGAAGCATGTTAAGGAACACTAAATTGCTGCGAAAGTATTACTCTTTTACTCTTTCACCTTTAGTTGTCTTTTAAAATGCGCCTAGCAACTCGTTGAAGAGCTCAAATTCCCTTATGCCGATAGCAGTGCTGTTGATGGAGAATCCTGTTAATCAACTTGTGTATGGGACACGGTTGGAATTGCGTCTTACCATCATAACACCGGTATTGTTAATTTATTTCACAATTGTTCGCAAGGACTAAGTAAATAGTTATTGTACAATGTACAGTCACCTGATGTTATTTCTATTACCGGCCAGGATGGGGAAGATGAGTACAATGGACCAAGGCAGTGTAAGGGTATGCCAGTGGAAGTATATTGGGTCTCCTGCACTTCAGTCTTTGGATCAATGTAGAATTTGTGATTATTCAATGTGAGCGTGTGTTACCCATGGAAACAGATAAGAGATAAATAAAGAGATAAATAATCTCCCAATAAAGAGATAGGTAGAGAGTTTATTTAATAGATGGATTCCTGTCACAGTATGTTGACATGCCGACTAGGGGGAATGCCATACTAGATCTATTATTAGGTAATGAACCGGGTCAGGTCACAGATCTCCCAATGGTTGAGCATCTGGGGGACAGTGACCACCGCTTCCTGGCCTTTTGCATTATCATGGAAAAGGATAGAATCAGAGAGGACAGGAAAATTTTTAATTGGGGAAGGGCAAATTATGAGGGTATAAGGTTAGAACTTGCAGGTGTGAATTGGGACGATGTTTTTGCAGGGAAATGTACTATGGACATGTGATTGATGTTTAGGGATCTCTTGCAGGACGTTAGGAATAAATTTGTCCCAGTGAGGAAGATAAAGAATGGTAGGGTGAAGGATCCATGGGTGACAAGTGAGGTGGAAAATCTAGTCAGGTGGAAGAAGACAGCATACATGAGGTTTAGCAAAGCAAGGATCAGATGGGTCTATTGAGGAATATAGGGTAGCAAGAAAGGAGCTTAAGAAGGGGCCGAGAAGATCAAGAAGGGGGCATGAGAAGGGCTTGGCGAATAAGGTGAAGGAAAACCCAAGGCATTCTTCAATTATGTGAAGAACAAAAGGATGACAGGAGTGAATGTAGGACTGATTAGAGATAAAGGTGGGAAGAGGTGCCTGGAGGCTGTGGAAGTGAACAAAGTCCTCAATGAATACTTCTCATTGGTATTCACCAATGAGAGGGAACTTGATGACGGTGAGGACAATATGAGTGAGGTTGATGTTCTGGAGCATGTTGATAATAAGGGAGAGGAGGTGTTGGAGTTGTTAAAATACATTAGGACCGATAAGTCCCTGGGGCCTGATGGAATATACCCCAGGCTGCTCCACGAGGTGAGGGAAGAGATTGCTGAGCCTCTGGCTAGGATCTTTATGTCCTCATTGTTCACGGGAATGGTACCGGAGGATTGGAGGGAGGCGAATGTTGTCCCCTTGTTCAAAAAAGGTAGTAGGGATAGTCCAGGTAATTATAGACCAGTGAGCCTTACGTCTATGGTGGGGAAGCTGTTGGAAAAGATTCTTAGAGGTAGGATCTATGGGCATTTAAAGAATCATGGTCTGATCGGGGACAGTCAGCATGACTTTGTGAAGGGCAGATCATGTCTGACAAGCCTGATAGAGTTCTTTGAGGAGGTGACCAGGCACATAGATGTGGGTAGTGCAGTGGATGTGATCTACATGGATTTTAGTAAGGCATTTGACAAGGTTCCACATGGTAGGCTTATTCAAAAAGTCAGAAGGCATGGGATCCAGGGAAGTTTGGCCAGGTAGATTCAGAATTGGCTTGCCTGCAGAAGGCAGGGGGTCATGGTGGAGGAAGTACATTTGGATTGGAGGGTTATGGCTACTGGTGTCCCACAAGTTTCAGTTCTGGGACCTCTACTTTTCGTGATTTTTATAACAACCTGGATGTGGGAGTAGAAGGGTGGGTTGGCAAGTTTGCAGATGACACAAAGGTTGGTGGTGTTGTAGATAGTGTAGAGGATTGTCGAAGATTGAAGAGAGACATTGATAGGATGCAGAAGTGGGCTGAGAAGTGGCAGATGGGGTTCAAACTGGAGAAGTGTGAGGTGGTACACTTTGGAAGGACAAACTCCAAGGCAGAGTACAAAGTAAATGGCAAGATACTTGGCAGTGTGGAGGAGCAGAGGGATCTAGGGGTACATGTCCACAGATCCCTGAAAGTTGCTTCACAGGTAGATAGGGTAGTTAAGAAAGCTTATGGGGTGTTAGCTTTCATAAGTCGAGGGACAGAGCTTAAGAGTTGCGAGGTAATGATGCAGCTCTATAAAACTCTGGTTAGGCCACATTTGGAGTACTGTGTCCAGTTCTGGTCACCTCACTATAAGAAGGATGTGGAAGCATTGGGAAGGGTACAGAGGAGATTTACCAGGATGTTGCCTGGTTTAGAGAGTATGCATTATGATCAGAGATTAAGGGAGCTAGGGCTTTATTCTTTGGAGAGAAGGAGGATGAGAGGAGACGTGATAGAGGTTTACAAGATATTAAGAGGAATAGATAGAGTGGATAGCCAGCGCCTTTTCTCCAGGGCACCAATGCTCAATACAAGAGGACATGGCTTTAAGGTAAAGGGTGGAAAGTTCATGGGGGATATTAGAGGAAGGTTTTTTACTCAGAGAGTGGTTGGTGCGTGCAATGCACTGCCTGAGTCAGTGGTGGAGGCAGATACACTAGTGAAATTTAAGAGACTACTAGACAGGTATATGGAGGAATTTAAGGTGGGGGGGTTATATGGGAGGCAGGGGTTGAGGGTCGGCACAACACTGTGCGCCAAAGGAACTGTACTGTGCTGTACTATTCTATGTTCTATGTTTATTGAACATGAGCAAAATTTCCACTCAGCAACCATTTTTAAAATCCAGTGGATTATGAAGAGATTAAAAGTTTGGGATTTTTAATTAATGTGTGGTAATTTTCTGAGAGGCCAAGTATAGCTGAGTTGTTAATTACACATACTGATGCATAGTATGAACACTCTAAACTGAACATACTATTTACAGCTTAATATTTCACGTGATATGTGTAAATTAGACAGCATCTTTGCTTCAAAGTGACTTGGGATGGAAAGAGAGGGATGGGTGAAAGAGAAACATAAATATGTGACCCAGATCTAAGAAGCAAAATTGAAAAACATTGCAGTTTAACTCTACGCCCACCCAGCTATTCACTAAGTAATTTTTCCAGGAGCTGAGATGTATGAAAGCTGCCAAGCTCCCACAGTACCTATTCTGCATTGTGTTCTTAATCATCCACGACGTCCACAGACTGAAATCCAGAAAAGCAAATCTCTGCAGCTGCTGGAAATCTGAAACAAATGGGAAAACACTGGGGTTACTCAGCAGGCCAGGCAGTATATGTGGGGATTAATTTTTCAAGTCAATGACCTTTCGTCAGAATGGGTGAAGTAATAGCGTTTAAAATCAAAGCTAAAATGTAGAAGATGGGTAGAGAACCAAAGGGTAAAACAAACCAAGTAAAAAAAAAGTACGTTAACAGCAAAGAATAACAAAAGATACATAGTTTTCTAATATCTACATCTTCAGTAGAACTCTACTCCCTTCCCGTATGGCACAGTATATGAACAACACAGAATGCCTCCTGCCTGGTTTTGGTTCCATAAACCACATGGAAATTTTGGGTTGTGTTCAATACTGTTTATACGTCTGCCTTTTGCCCATTTTGTTTAATTTATTCTTCTACTTTTCTAAGGGTTTTACTATAGTCACAGTGTGTTATATCACTATTGTCTTGTTTCATCACTACGGCGTTCCTTTGGTTCCTTCTATTGAAGGAAGCTGTTCTCCCCCCCCCACCCTATCTGTACTAGCTGTAAGCAAGAGCAATCCAATACTTTCCATTTCTCATTCCAGTGATGTCTTAACTTTCAGATACTTGTTCAGTTCCCCTTTGAAAGCTGCAGATGCAATTTTCTACAGACTTTCTGCAGAGAGCATTCTGCATGATTGCACCACTGCCTCGAATGGAGGTGCCAAGCTGCAGGATCAAAGGAGGCTGCAGAGGGTTATAGACTCAGATAGTACCACCCTCCCCACCAGCGAGGATACCTTCAAGAGGCAGTGCCTCAAGAAGGTGACATCCATCTTCAAGGACTTTCACCATTCGGGACATGCCCTCCTTCTTACTACTACTGTGGAGGAGGAACAGGAACCTGAGGATGCACACTCAATGTTTTGGGACAGCTTCTTCTCCAAATTCAATGACGTATGTTAGCGATAATAAACGTGACTCTGATTCTAAGTCTGCCTCCACTACTATACTATCCTTGTTCATGGAGTCTGGACCATATTAAAAAGGGGTTTAAAAATAATCCGTTCCATTTTTTTCCTATCCTCTTCATTTTGTGTCCTTTAGTTGTGACCTTAAAAATAAAGTTTGTTTTTACCTACACTGAACATAGTCTTAATGGTCTTTTTTTCCAGATTCCCTCTCAACCTGTTCCATTTCAGCAAGAACAATTTTAACTTCTCCATACAATTATAGAAACATACAAAATTTTTGAAAGGGATAGATAAGGTAGAAGTAGGAAAGTTGTTTCCATTCGTAGGTGAGACTAGAACTAGGGGACATTGCCTCAAGATTCAGGGGAGAAGATTTAGGACTGAGATAAAGAGAAACTGTTTTTCCCAGAGAGTGGTGAATCTGTGGAATTCTCTGCCCAGGGAGACAGTTGAGGCTTTCTCACTAAACATATTTAAGAAACAGTTAGATAAGTTTTTACATAGTAAGGGAATTATGGATTATGGGGAAAAGGCAGGTAGATGAAGCTGAGTTTACGGACAGATCAGCCATGATCTTATTGAATGGCGAGGCAGGCTCGATGGGCCAGATGGCTTACTCCTGCTCCTATTCCTGATGTTCTTATGTTCAATTGAAGCACCTCATCCTCAGAATAAATCTCTTTTGCAGTCTCTTTCAAAGCCTTTACATAGTGTTGTGTACCCTGTAACTGGGTTGTCAAACCAGCAGAAATGGACCACTTAGTTGGAGTCTGGATTACTGGAACTAAGAAAGTTTTATTAAAGAAATAAGTAACACAGTACTCTAATAGTAAGGATATAAATGCAACAGGTTAGCAATGATAAAACACACATGTACACAGAACTAGGATAATAGGATCAATCAAGCTCTATCGCAGTCCAGGGGTAAAATGATCAGTCTCAAGTGACACGGAGTTCAGTTCAGTTTCAGTTCGCAGTAATCGCCATCGTGCCGTTGGGGAGAGAGAGAGAGCGAGCCAATGCTGATATTCAAATCGGATTCAACAGACCGACCTTTGTTCTTCGCAGTTAGCTATCGGCACGAGCCCTTTTTAATGTCTTCTGATGTCACTGACTGTGACCCCTCCGTTCCGGATACAATCGTGCTTCTGCGGTGAACCCGGCACCCAGGCAAGGGTGGACACACACACCAGGTTCCCGCCGACCGTACCTTCTCACCCTGTGCGTCTATGGTTGGTCCCGCGACCAGGCCTCCAAAACTCCACCAACTTGTGGGGGCACACCGCTTTTCCAGGGTCTCGTTATCTCGTGGTGTCGTGTGTCACCTGCCTTAGCAAATCTGTTCCTTTTATCCCCCTGCTGGAGTATCGCCTGTCCAACAAACTTCAAACAGTTCAGGTTCAAAGCAACCAGTCTCTGACAATACTCGGAACTGTGTCTCCTTTTCGTTAATCCCTCTCGTCTTTTTCTTACTAGCATTTTGAATGTTTCCCCCATTTGTATCTCTCTTATCGGCATCTTCTGATAACTTGGTCACAATAGTTTCAAAAATGTGGTACCCCCATGGGGATATGTGTGTGGGCTTTTTCCTCCTGGTTGGGGAATTTGTAGAATTTGGAATTACAATTTCACAATCAGCCTTTTAGAACTGAGGTTTATTTCAACTCTTGTATTTAATACACTACCTCATAAGGCTGTGAATGGATAAACATTTAGTGAATTTAGAAGATGTATCAGTTGTATTTTTGGTAACTGAGAGCATCAAGGGATGTGGGGTCAGTGTCAGAGGATGGAGGTGAGGTAGAAATCAGTAAAGGCTTACAGTATCTGAAAGGCCTATTGGTCGACTATTGACATTCCTGTGTCTCACCTGTGATCAGGCTTCTTTATGATTGGAACTGGATACTGAATCTGTGGCATAAGCCCAGACTTGTGCCTCTCCAATTATTTCAGGACAGAATGAGAAATATTTAGTGAGACAAGTCCAGATATAGATAATTTAATTTGCAAAATGCAGGCAAGAATGCCGAGTAACCAGTTGAGTAAATTCTACTTCCCATTTTACTGTTCAAACAAAACTGAGAGAAACCCTTTACATATGCTTGATATTTTTTTGCAAGTTCTTCTCTGTGGATAGTGTTCCTGAAATGTATTAAATGTATTTTTAGTTTATAGTCCTGAGCTAAGAGATATATTAGTTTTTCATTTTAAATCTATCTCCAAAATATGGATTTCCTCTCTTTCCTAGTCTCTTCTAGGAACTTGTGATAAATGTGCATGACACCTCCTCAAGCAGCCATATGAAGTAGGCCTGTCACACACACTCCAACCAAACCATCACAGGTCGTGCAACGTTTACAAGAAATGACCCCACCGCAGTGAGTTAATTGGCAGGTGCAGCATGGACTGGTCTGACTTTGTTTCATATTCTTAATGGTTTCTGGCCTTTGTTAAAATTTGATTTTTCATTAGATGTTAGCTATATGGACAGGAAAGGAATGGAGGGTTATGGGCTGAGTACAGGTCAGTGAGACTAGGTGAGAGTAAGAGTTCAGCACGGACTAGAAGGGCTGAGATGGCCTGTTTCCGTGCTGTAATTGTTATATGGTTATGTGGTTATTTAAACTTAGCTACTTATTTGAATAACACACATCAAAGTTGCTGGTGAATGCAGCAGGGCAGGCAGCATCTCTAGGAAGAGGTACAGTCGACGTTTCGGGCCGAGACCCTTTGTCAGGACTAACTGAAGGAAGAGCTAGTAAGAGATTTGAAAGTGGGAGGGGGAGTGAGAGATCCAAAATGATAGGAGAAGACAGGAGGGGGAGGGTCTCGGTACGAAACGTCGACTGTACCTCTTCCTACAGATGCTGCCTGGGCTGCTGCGTTCACCAGCAACTTTTATGTGTTTGAAGGGTCTCGGCCCGAAACGTCGACTATACCTCTTCCTAGAGATGCTGCCTGGCCTGCTGCATTCACCAGCAACTTTGATGTGTGTTGCTTGAATTTCCAGCATCTGTAGAATTCCATGTGTTTACTTATTTGAATGTCTGTTATCTGTCAAGCAGGGGACCGTGCACAATTCTGATTTGATGGAGACGGATGTGAGAGTACAGAGGAACATCTGGAAAACTTCCGAAATGCCCACTTCGCTGCCGTTGCTACTGTGTGGTAACCAGAATCTCCGGAGCAGAAGGCCCCGAATCCTCGGCTTTGCTTCTTTCAGCGGCCGGGCTAGGTCGAAGGCGCCTGGCAGAGGATGGCGCTCAGGAGGCTGTATTGGAGGGGCTGGTTGGAGGCTCGAAGTTTTCGGACGGATGGACTCAGTGTCGGCTGTGGTCGGCTGCTTCCAAGGCATCGGCAAGTTGACGGTGCCTGGAGGTTTATGGCAGGGAGTTTCTCCCTTTTGCCGCCTGTTATCGGGGACTTGGGAGTCGATCGATTCGGGGACTTTTGAGACTTTTTTTACTGTGCCCATGATTTGTTCTTCATCAAATTATGGTATTGCTTTGCACTGCTGTAACTATATGTTATAATTATGTGGTTCTGTCAGTGTTAATCTTTGGTTTGTCCTGTTTTCTGTGATATCACTCCGGAGAAACATTGTATCATTTCTTAATGCATGTATGCATTTCTAAATGACAATAAAAGAGGACTGAGCGTTCTCATAATCTAAAAAAAATAATGTTTGAATTGAGATTTGAACAATACCACACCAAATCTTCATAAATCAAAGCAGTATACAGCTGTTGGTACAATACAGCTATTAATTAAGTGAAAACACTGAAGGTGTAAACTCCAAGTAATGTAAAATGCAATAGTTTCATTTATTATTAGTAATGCTGGCAATCATAAGAACTATTAAGTCATTTTATTGTGCTATTTAAGTTATCATGTGATAAGGACAGCAAACTGCATAATTACTGATAAATACAATGAGCTATTGTCATACCAAGCTGTAAATAGGAGGACAATATGCTTCATTTTTATGATGATGATATCACAGAAAAAGGAATCAAGTTTTGTTGAAACATTTTCTTAGCAATATATTTGTGCAAAATTTCTCATTTTGTTTGATGAAATAATTTACAGTCTTGAATAAAAATCAATAAATACAAATCTGACAAGAAACTGATGTTTCTCAGGAGATTTGACAGCTCAGCAGTATCACTACCATGATAGATGTTGCTTCTGTATATAATTTGAAAAATAATTGGGGTTTGTGATAAAATTGCCATGTGGGCAGCCTATTGAAATATTTTTCAAGATAATTAATGCACATATTGGCCAAGGAGGCAAAATTAAAGGAATTGATTTTCAAGCAGCTAAATGTGTAACAATGGCATTGAAGGCTTCATCTGTCACCCATGTTAAAGTGAAACATTAATATTACAGTGCCGTAGCTGTTGTAGAAAGCCTGCTTTAAAGTACAAATAGGCTCTGCAAAAATTGTTCCCCATAAGTGTAACCTAAGACCACGTTCCAAAATTGTGAAATATTACCATTTGTTCCAAGAGATTTAACAAAACTTCATGGAATTTTGAGTAAATTAAAGTATTTAAAGTTTTTAAAATGCCTCACTTATAATGGATTATCTCTAAGCTGGCAATGCTTAAGCAACAATAAACTTCATTCTTGATGTTGGCGTCAGCTGTTTTGATCTACTAAGCTTTGCATACTAGAAAACATCTTAGTAACTGGATTTTCATTCTAAAATTCAAAGTTCATAGTAAATTTATTGTCCAAGTACATATATGGCACCATCTACAACCCTGAGGTTCTTTTCATTGTGGGCATACTCAATAAATCCAATAATCATACTGGAAAAAATGGAACATCACACCCACCAGGGCATACAACCAGTGTGCGGAAGGTACTGTGCAAATAGAAAAGAAAAACCCAGAAATAATAATAATAAAATAGTATGCAATCAATATTGAGAACATGAGATGAAGAGTGCTTGAAAGTGAGTCGATAGGTTGTGGGAACTGTTCAGTAATGGGGCTAGTGACATTGAGTGATTGATTCAAGAGCCTGATGGTTGAGGGGTAATAACTGTTCCCAAACCTGGTGGTGTGAATCCTAAACTTCCTGTACCTTCCCCTTGATGCTAGCAATGAGAAGAGAGCATGATCTGTGTGGTGGGGGCCTCTGATGATGGATGCTGCGTTCCTGCAACAGCGCTCATTGTAGATGTTCTGAATGGTTTAACTCCTGCAACAGCGCTCTGTGTAGATGTTCTGAATGGTTTAATTTCTGCAGCAGCGCTCTGTGTAGATGTTCTCAATGGTTTCATTCCACCCTACCAATGGAATGGAATAATTTGTTGCATTTCACAAGAATTATTGAAGAGGATTACCACAGGGAAATAATTTGACAGGTAACTATATTAATGGACATCTTCAGGACTAATAATTTTATGACTGAGGCCACTCTACAATAAGAGCAAATTCAGTCATTTTAAATTTTACCTCGCCTAGTTCATCTTATTCAACACTTTTCCTTTCATTACTTCAGAATGAGAATGAACTTCCAAAATCAAATTATATTTCAAAAATGCAACTTAATCTAGTCTTCAAAATACCTTTACCCCGAATAGATATTTCCAAACAATTCCCTTCTCTGTATGATTTGAGGAGAATTGAAGGAGAGAAACTCCATCTTGAATTATAGTATAAAATTTGTAGGACCAGATCCTTAGTCAATGCATGTATCAAAATGTGTTAATACCAGCTCTCAAGATTATTCACCAATCACATAGCACCCCACATAACTTTGTCAGATTTGTCCTTCATTTTTCTTGCTGGACAACTCTGGAGCGGCTTTCTCTAGTAAGGTCCATTACACATTTGCAGAATGTTAAGGTATGGCACCATTGTGCATGACCTGGTTTTCAATTGCCTCACATACAGCCTTTTTTGCTAGCTGAGCCAGTTTCCTATCAGAAGTGCTATTGGCTCTGGTGTGAAAGTCATCCAACTAGTGGTAGGGCAAGGACTTAAAATGCCAATGGTACTTTGGCAGCAAGATGAGGTTTTTGCTTTCTTTTGAAATGGACAAATATTAGGTCATTTTGTGCCACAAAACTTGCTCTACACAAAGTCTGCTATTGAATACCATAGCATATACAGTACGTATTCTTTTAAGGAGCTGGAATAAAGATCAAGAAAGCTAGAGGGATATTACTGAAAGGCCAGTTCCTGTGCTGTGCTGCATTCTTCTAAATCCAGATCACATAGTGACATCTGACCAATCTTTTTTTTCAGTATCACACAACTGAAAACTGGAATCCACCAAGACTGAGATACATTAACAGCTATCTGAAGATTGCCTTGAATCAGTCTGGAAATTTGAAATTCCTGTAGTGCACCTGACACAATCTCTGTGTAAAGTTGTGTACAAAATGTTGTGCAACCATTCTGTAGAGCAATGGTGGGGTTGTGAAATTCCCCAACTATGTTTAAAATCTCTGATGATGGATTGAAACCCCACCGAGGTATGTTCCATAAATATCTTTGATGCTTTGAGCAACCCTACCACAAAGTAGCGTCAATTCTTCCTAGTCCCCAGTCTTGGAACTTTAAATACAGAACAGTACAGTACTGAAGCAGGCTTTTCAGTACACAAAATTGTCCTGGACCAATTAAGCTAGTAATTAAATGCCTAACCAAGCAAATCTATTCTATGCAATGCCCAATTCCCTCCAATCCCTGCACATTCATATGTTTATCTAAGAGTCTCTTAAATGCCTCTGTCATATTTGCTTCCACCACCACTCCTGCGAGCCACCTGTGCTTTAAAAAATAATGCCCTGAACATCACCTTTGAACTTAATCCAAACTTGCTTCTAGCTCTTCCAGGTGCCGGACCCTACCTTCCCTTTCAATTTCCCATAAGGTACCCGGCCCTGGATTCTTGCATCCCGGGTATCCCTATGTAGTTTAGCTTTACCTATAAGATCATCTCTTCTTGCGACCATCTGTCTATCATACAGTTGTATCTCCATCTCCACACCAATTACCTTGCTTGCTGGCCTGGACCATACCACTTCTATTGACTGCAGTCTTTAGCCTTAAGCCTACCAAACGCTGGATCTGTGAGCTGTATGTTTGAAAATACAGAAGGGTCCAAAGCCCTTTCATTAGTGCCCTTGTGCGGTACAGAAATGGCTCCAGTGGGAACATGTCTGATCTGGTTGTTAGCACATCACTGCAAAAGGCATCTCTCACACACATGGCTTCTTCAGTATATGTAGGGAATGATGTCTTAAAAAATTATGATGATGCTTAAAGGGCTACAGAATTTGAAAATCCAGCATGGGAATTAACTGTACTCTCACAATTTAATGAATGTCCTTACCTTTGAAAGTCAAAAGTGATTTTTTTCCACAATAAGCATGGCTGCTAGCCAAAGACATTTATGAAGACTAGCTTCCCTGTAGGCAGGAATAGGCAGTGTCAAATTTTGTGCCTTTGGATGAAAATCCTGAACTTAGAACATTATCTGGACTTAGGCTATAAATTCTTGAGGCCTCTGGGTTTATGAATATTTTATTAGCCACTTAGAGATGAAGACTTTCAAGAAAAAGTCAAATCCGTGGATGAAAAATAACCTGTGTTGCTGCCAGGGATCTGCAAATATTCTAACATGTGGTCCATGTGGCCAAGATATAAGATGCTTCTAAAATTGACATGTATAAATCAAAATCCGTGGCAGTAATTATCCCAGACTCTCTTTCCATTTACACTTTAGGCAATGGTGTTATCCCAAAACTTCTTCTGGTGAATAAATTCACACATCAGCATCACTGATTGAGCAGGACTCATCATTACCAATGACAACTCATCCCGACGAATCAATATGTTGGATAGAAATATCCTAAAGGTCATTATGAGCAGATAGCTGGATTTATCTTCTTTCCTTTTGTAACAATGTTTTCCTTTATATAATTCCTCTTATCATATGTCAGATATTTTGGAAACAAAGAATCCAGCTAAATAGCACTGCAATATTTAGAGAAGTCTAAAATTGGAGATTCTTTGTTCTTCCCCTGTGAGTGACGTGGGTATGGGGGGGGTGGGGGGGGTGGAACCATTGAGGAATGTGACGTTTTCCTTAATTCTGAGGACATGAGAAAACAAAAAAAGCATTTGCAGGATGTGATTTGTTTTTAACACAGTAAGAATGTGAGGAGGTGTAATTGACACCCTGGAAATAATGTGAGAAGAGAGCAAAGAAGAGCTGCTACTCACACAAAATGCTGGAGGAACTCAGCCAGTCAGGCATCTTCTATACAAGGGAATAAACGGTTGATGTTTCAGGCTGAGACCCATCATCAGGACTGAAAAGGAAGGAGGGCAGAAGCCAAATAAGAAGATGGAGGGACCCAACTCAGATTGGAGGACTACATTGTTGAACATCTTCACTCTGTTTGTTGCAAAAGGCAGTATCTCCTGGTGTCTACCCATTTTGAATTTGACTTCCCCCTCCCATTCTGAAATGTCTGTCCACGACCTTATGTAAAAAGTAAGATTTGAAAGCTTCTTGACTTATTGAAAAACACTTCTAACCAATCAGTTTTTTCAGGGAAGATAAAAATCCTGCAGAAATAATATAAATATTTGATGAATGAAGGGACTTTGCCAGACTCAATGGGCTGAATGGCCATATTCTGCTCATATATGATTTACATGATGTACGTTTGAAATATTTCCACATCATTGCAGAAACTTTCATAGTGGTGTATTAGGCTGTTTTCCTAATCACAAATTGCTACATGACACATTGGCAAGTAACCAAACGTTGCCAGGTTTAGCTTTCAACTGTTTGATAGAATTCTTGAAAATCTTTTTCTCTACTACTGCATGTGCTAACCTCTCTCTTTTAAATGTTTGTTTCGTCTCTGAACAACTAGGGAAAGATGGAACACTCGGGTTTCTAAAATCAAGTGGCTTCCGTCCACTGAGTGACCACTGCTCATTCTATTGCAGCCCCACGGTTGAACGAATGTGTCCACACACTCCGGGAAAACAGATAATCAGTATCCTCCTCAAAATACATCTGTCCTTTTATTCAGTCCTGAAATAGTTTTCTTGATCTTAACCTTACTCCTACTAACAATGGCCAGGGAGATTTTATTCTGAAGTGAAATTGTAGAGTTGTAGTTATTCTGAGAGCTGGAAGAGCAGTGATTGAAGGAATTTGAGCTGTAATGCCAAAGTACTGGAAGAAAACACAACAAGATTTAAAACTTAAAGGTGGTCACAGCAGAACAGGTTAAACAGAGGATCCAATGTTCTGCAGCAGAGATTCGGAATAATTTTGCAAAAGTTTGTTTTCTATGGAGTTTGTAGACATTGATGTTATTTAAAATATGAATTTAATTTGATAGCTGTGAGGTGCATAAAATGATTGTATTAAAGTCTATTACTTATCACAACTCAGCTTTATTCACAATCCAGTTATGAAGTAGCCCACAGCAGGATATGGACAACTTTCTGGCTTATGACAAGTAATTTTTCACCAATTAAGCATTTCCAGAAAATGTCCTGGCACATTTGGAAAACGACAGACACCATTATGAAGCAAACAAATTGGAAAAATATAAATAAAGTGCTGTGACCAGTTAGATGCATCAAGTCTGCAGTTTTTTGCCTGTATAAGTGAATACTCAGGTTATTGTCCTGTTTCTGTCCAATTTGCCTCAACAGATCCACAGTAGATGCCATCTCATTGGCTCTCCACTCAACCCTGGAACCTTTGGACTGCAAAGGTGCATGCATGCACCAGAATGCTCTCTATCTACAGCGTGGCATTCAATACCATCATCCCCTCAAAATTACTTAACAAGCTTCAATACCTCCTTGTGCAATTGGATCCTCAATTTCCTCAGACCCCAGACAGTTTGGATTGGCATCAACATCTCCTCCATCAGCACAGGTGCACCACAAGGCTGTGTGCTTAGCCCCCTGCTCTACTCACTTTACATCGATGATTGTTGACTAATCACAGCTTCAATTTCATATTCAATTTCACTGATGATACCACAGTTGTGGGCCAAATCAAATGTGGTGACAAATCAGCATTTAGAGTCATAGAGTCAAAGAGAAAAGTGCAGCACAGAAACAGGCCCTTCAGTTCATCTAGTCCATGCCGAAACCACTTAGACTGCCTACTCCCATCGACATGCACTGGGACCACAGGCCTCCATAGCCCTATTATCCATGTACCTAGCCTAACCACTTACATGTTGAAATCGAGCCCGCATGCACCAGCTGTGCCGGTAGCTCATTCCACACTCTCATGGCCTCTGAGTGAAGAAGTTTCCCCTCATGTTCCCCTTAAACTTCTCACCTTTCACCCTTAACTGATGACCTTTGGTTGTAGTCCCACCCAACCTCAGTGGAAAAAAAACTTGCTTACATTTCCCCTATCTATACCCTTCATAATTTTGTACATCCCTATCAAATCTCCTCCCAATCTTCCACATTCTAAAGAATACAGTCCTAACCTATTCAATCATTCCACCAGACCCAGCAACATCCTTGTAAATTTTCTTTGTACTCTTTCAACCTTGTTTACATCTTTCCTGTTGATAGGTGACCAAAACTGCACACAATACTCCAAATGAAGCCGCACCAATCATCTTATACAACTTCACCATAACGTCCCATCTCCTGTACTCAATATTTTGATTTATGAAGGCCAATGTGTCAAAAGCTTTCTTTACAACCCTATCTCCCTGTTACACCACTTTCAATGAATGATGGATCTGTATTCCTAGATCCCTCTGTACTACCACACTCCTCAGTGCCCTTCTGTTCACTGTGTAAGACCTACCCTGAGTGGTCCTACAGAAGTGCAAAACCTCACGCTTGTCTGCATTAAATTCCATCTGCCATTTTTTCAGCCTGTTTTTCTAACTGACGCAGATCCCTCTGCAGGTGATGATAGCCTTCCTCACTGTCCATCTCACCACGCCCGCCCCCCCCCCCATCTTGGTATCATCCACAAATGTGCTGATCCAGTTAACCACATTATCAGCCAGATC
The DNA here is from genome assembly GCF_030028105.1 of Mobula birostris. NCBI lineage: Eukaryota > Metazoa > Chordata > Chondrichthyes > Myliobatiformes > Myliobatidae > Mobula > Mobula birostris. The sequence goes on from NC_092373.1 coordinate 55,433,724, forward strand.
ATTGATATAGATGACAAACAACAAAGGACCCAGCACCGATTTCTGCAACACAACACTACTCACAGAGAGGCACCATCAACCATCTATTACCACTCACTGGTTTCTCCCACAAAACCAATGTCTAATCCAATTTCCTACCTCATCCTGAATGCCAAGCAACTGAGTCTTCTTGACCAGCCTCCCATGTGGGATCTTGTCAAACGCCTTACTAATGTCCACGGACACAACATCCACAGCATTGCTTTCATCCACTTTCCTGGTAACTTCCTCGAAAAACTGTATAAGATTGGTTAGACATGACTGTACACGAAGCCGTGCTGACTGTCCTTAATCAGTCCATGTCTCTCCAAATACTTAAAGATCTGTTCCCTTAGAATACCTTCCTTTAACTTTCCCACAACTGATTCAGATTCACCAGCTTATAATTTTCTGGTTTATGTTCAGAGCCTTTTAAAAACAGTGGAACAACTTTGGTTATCCTCCAATCCTCTGTTACCTCTCCTGTTGTTAATAATGAATTAAAAATCTCTGCTAGAGCCCCCGCAATTTCAGAACCTGCATCCCAAAAGGTCAGAGGGAAGACCTTGTCAGGCCCTGAATATAGAAGGGAGATTGAAAATCTGGCTCATTGGTGCCATAACAAAACTCTTACACAATGTCAGCAAGACAAAGGAGCTGATTATTGACTTCAGGAGGAGGAAACCAGAAATCCATGAAGTGTCCTCAACGGGAGCTCAGAGGTGGAGAGGGTGGAAACTTTAAATTCCTCACTTATCATTTCAGAGGACTTTTCCTAGGTCCAGCACATAAGTGCAATTACAAAGAAAACACAACAGCACCTTTACTTCCATTGGAGTTTACAAAGATTTGGCATAACATCTAAAGCTTTGACAAACTTCTATAGATATGTGGTGGAGAGTATATTGATTGGCTGTGTCACAGTCTGGTATGGAAATACCAATGCCCTTGAATAGAAAAGCCAAAAAAATCAATGGATCTGACCCAGTCCATCACGGGTAAAGCCCTCCCCACCACTGAGCACATCTAAATGAAGCGTTGTTGCAACAAAGCAGCATGCATCATCTGAGACCCCCGTCAGCCAGGTCATGGTCTCTTCTCACTGCTGCCATCAGGAAGAAGGTATAGGAGCCTCAGGACTCACACCACCAACCAGGTTCAGGAACAGTTATTACCCCTTAACCATCAAGTTGTTGAACCAATGGGAAATAACTTTACTCAATCTCGCTGGCCTGTCACTGAATTGTTCCCATGGATTCACTTTCAAGGACTCTTCATCTCATGTTTTCAATATTTATTGCTTGCTTATTTATTTATCTACTGCCTTTGTTCTTTCCTTTTCCTTTTCCTTCCTTTTCCTCTTTCTTTCTTTCTCTAGTTTGTTGCCTTTTGCACATTTGCTGTCCACCCTGTTGGTGCGATCTTTCATTTGTTCTATTATGGTTATTAGATTTATTGAGTGTGCCCACAAGAAAATGAATCTCAGGGTTGAATATGGTGACCTACATGTACTTCGATAATAAAATTACTTTGAACTTTGCTTTGTATCTTCAGCTGTTTCAAATATCCAAAATGGTGAAGTCAGCTCTACCTAAATCTTTCATGGCCCATTAATCCTTCATACAAAATGTTCTACTTTCTTGACACCTTTGCGTACCAGAGTACTGTAGTTTTACAAAATTTGGTTAAACCTAATTCTAGAATTTTAGATCAGTCATATGTAAGTCAGAGCTGTTATGATAGCATTGTGGATTACTCAACTATTTAATATGGTGAACTTAAGGAATTTTGGTAATCAGATCTTCAAGGCTCATAGATACAATGTGAGGAGAGGGCACTAGACCAACCACTGACATAGAAATATTGAGATATTAGAAAAAAAGTCAATGAGCTGGCACTTTACAGCTTTGTAAGATTGAAAGGAACCTCCAAAATATATACAAGATATTAAATGAGTCAGATGAAGTATATCTATAATCCCCATCACAAAAGGCAAAATATGTGTGAAGTTAGTTTTGTAATCGGAACTGGGAATGATTTTCCAGGTAGACAGTTAGAGATCATTTTGAATCCATTCAGAATGTAGTAAGATGATATGAATTTTACATACATTTACACTGGCATATTAATAAGACAATTGAATACTTCACCATCAATCAAGTACAAAATAGACAATTAATGTATCCTACATTGTATAGATTAAAATAACCATGCTGTTTTATGAATTTTGAGATCATTTACAGGGCATTTCAAATCATATTTTTTCAGTATCTCATTAATCTGCATATTATTAGCATAACTAAAATAGATACTGGAACTAAATATTTTGCTACAACCCTTGGAATAAATAATAGAGTACATTGCAATGGCAAAATAAGAATGAGCACGTTTGAAGAACTGCACCTTTCCAGCTGTATAAAAATTCGTGTTCCAAGGAGCAGAAGAGGTGAAACTTCAGCAGTGTTAATTTGAAGATTTACAGAAGTTAGTGTTATGCTATGTTATCTTGTTTATGCTGGTGAAGAAGGAAGCAACTTCAGGCCAATTATTTCTGAAGCAGGAAGTAAAATTTCCCAATCTGTTGCTAAGGTCTTCCTGCTGTCCTGTTATTGGGTAGAATTAACATAGGTTAATTTTCATTTAAGGGGAAACTAAATTATATCTGGCCCCTCATTTGGGAAACCGAAAGCTCCTTTCAGTTTTACATTGAAGTTTAAGTTAACATAAATATCTTAATATAGAGTAAAATCCTTTGAGATATATTCTACTTCCTTTTAATTTCTATCCGCGTTATTGAAATAATCTTACAACCTTCCATAAAACAACAAAATTCACTTCCTTTGATGGTGTAGCCAGGATAAGTCAATGAAAAGTGAATCTGATGACCTGAATCTCCAGGGAAAAGATGCAGATACATAGATCTTCAGCCAGTTTGCCTGTCATTCAAGGGCATGACCACACTACCTGTTTTGGCAGAGACACGAGGAGCGGATGTTGATCATTTGGAACTGAGTACATGGTACAAGGTACCATACTTCAGAAGAGATGTAGGGGAGAAGTAGAAATTGTTTTCTTGTGGTGCTTTATTTCCAGTAAACGTTGGACAGCTGTAAACTTATTGATCTCATTGTGTCACCAGAGATCTGCTTCATGGTTTATTGGTTTACTGGTGCTAAGCAATGTGCAGAAGATAGTTTAAAATTGAAAATAATAAATTTGAGAATTTAATGGCCATTTCCATAGCAATTTTCTTAAAACAAGGAAGCATTTAAGATGATATTTTTTGAAAATTAGTGGAGAATTCACTTTCACTTATGGTTTTAACAACTGATGATATCCCAGATAATTTTCCTGGAAATCAGAGCAGAGGGTATATAGTTGTGCAGTCTTTGAATCAGTCTCCAAATTCTTCTCCAAAATAAAACCACTTTGCTAATTCTGCCTGGATCACACAGTGCTAATATAATTATACCTGGCCCCTCATTTGGAATATATTATTTGTGTAACAAGCAAAAGATTATTCACAGGTGAGTACAAAGGTATGAGCTATTAAGTCGAAGTGTGACATTTACAAACTTAATCCTCTTCCGTGCTATCATAGGACTAACTCCCAGCATATTCTTTATTTTAATTGTCTTCCTATTTATGTCTGACTGTCTCTGAATCTCTCCTTCCTGGGCCCTACGAGAGAAGTTACATTGTCCTCCCTGCTTCTATTCTCTGTTCCATTTATACGCATAAATCTTTCAGGTATGACTGCCTATTTTCTAAAGATTGTGGGTATACGCTATCATTGTCTTTACAGCTGCAAAGGTTAAACCTCTTTGGTACTGAACACCTCAGGTTTTTATTCCCTCTGCAGGAAGAGCTGGCTCTTATTACAGAAGCAATTAATTCAGAATTAATAATAAAACTGATTTCTACTGGCAATGGAGAAACCTGCACTACATGTCCGAAGATACCATTGCCTATGTAACAGACACTAGGCGTTTAAAAAAAAACATAAAAATGTGCGTCAGCTGGTTCTATTTCTACACTATGTACTTGGAATGACATTTCAGCACATAAACCAGGTTTATTATTACTGACATGTCATGAAATTTGTTGTTTTGCCACAGTCGTACAGTACAAGACATACAAGTTACAATAAGTTACAAAAATAATAAATAGTTAAATCCAATGCTTCTAGGCCGGATAGTTTCATAATTCTGCCATGGAAAGTTATGACTGGTTTGGATAATTTCCAGCATTTAATGTTCATTTTTACACAAATCTACTTGCCATTTATAAAGCACCTAAAGATTTAGTTCCAGTCAGAGTTTTGATATTCACAGCAGCACGGTCTGGTTTTCCTGGGGAATAGAGGCATCACAACATTGTACTTAAAATTAAGTTGTGTGAAATTTCAACCAGATGCAGTCATTACATAAAAGTTAGCATTTATTCAGTGGATCCACTGCAGGCTATCTGGAGCTTGTGGCCTAGGGCACACTGTTAAGAAAGAGCAGACTCCCAGCGATGTCAATGACCTTGAAGCTAGCAAGTTCTTGGAAGATATGGTCCAGTCATTCTGCAGGTGACCAATAGGGATTTCTGAACTTGAATGAGATGAGGGTAATGCACTAAAGGTGCTTACAAAGAGGGTTATCCTCAGTGTGATTGACCTCGGATCAAGTCATCTTGCCCCAAAGATTGCATCAGACTGATGAAGTTGCTGGCTACTAGCAATGGCTGTCACCTCTGGTTCTAGAATCCATTTGCTGGTTAAGAGCTTTAATTTATACTGCTTTTGATATTTTTCCTCCCTCAAGTATTTACTAATTCCTTAAATTAAATTTATAACTGAGACTGCTTTCATCACAAATGTCCGTAGTACAGGATTTTAATTCATAATCAACTTTCAGATTTACACCCTTAAGCAAAAACTAAGTATATTTTCCTCTCTGGAGATGAAAAAAAGCAGCTCTTGAGAAAGCTGACTCAAGCTGAGGGAGGCGCAGATGTGCACCTCGCAGAGCTGCTCTCTCACCGATCCAGCAAGGCACGTTCTGACCCCTAGTACAATCTGTGTGGAGTGCACTCATTTTTCCTTTGAGTACCTAGTTTTCCTATCGGTGCTCTGGTTTGCTTCCGCATCCCAAAGGCTTGCAGTTTGCTAGCTTATTTGGCCATTATGATTGCCCCTTGAAGAATTGTAAAATTTGGAAAGGCGAAGGAAGCTGATGGTAATGTGTGGAGAATAAAATGAATTAGTGTAGTATTAGTGTGTGATGGTTAGCATAGACTCGGTAGGCTGGAGGGCCTGTTTCCTGTATGTCTCTATGACTCTGACACTATACCATTGGTTGTTCATCAGAAAAGGATTCCTTGCAAAGAACTCACTGAGACTACTTTGGTGCAGGAAGTAAAAGAAGAAATTGGCGGATAGGTTTATGGCAGGCTTTCTGAAACATAGAGGGTTCCTTTTGTTTTGAATAGCTTAACATCTAGCACTCCAGACTTCCTTTTACATGGATAGATAGGACAAGTAGTGTATGCAATATTTAGGCTGGAAAATGCTGCAAATGCATTATTTCTTTGTTGTTGTTCTGTCATTTGCAAACATCTGCTTGTTTCGTAACATTGTCTGTTTGCTCTCTAGAACTGCACACCATTTGCAAAAAGGAGTGGGGGTTAGTCTTATGGGATGGAGCTGCTCTCCATCCTCAGTGTATTCTGTGCTGTTAAAATTGTCAATGCATGCTGAGCAACAACCCGAGGAAGAGATAGTCATGTTGGCTGCTTCTTTGGAATGATTACTAATGCCGCACTGGAGATTTTCCAAAAGGAACACATGGTACACTTACCCAACATAGATTGGGAGAATGATTCACTGAGCATCTCCGCTCCACCTGCCAGAACAAGCAGGATCTTCCAGTGGCCACCTATTTCAATTCCACTTCGCATTCCCATTCCAATACATCCATCCATGGCCTCTTCCAGTGTCCTGATGAGGCCACATTAAGGCTGGAGGAACAACACTTTATATTCCGTCTGGGTAGCCTCTAACCTGATGGCATGAACATCGATTTCTCAAACTTCCGGTAATGCCCCTCCCCCTCCTTCACCATTTCCCGTCCCCTTTTCCCTCCCTCTCCTTGTCTCCTTGCTAGCTCATCGCCTCCTTCTAGTGCTCCTCCCCCCTTTTCCTTTTTTCCATGGCCTTCTGTCTTTTTCTCCAACTTCCCAACTCTTTACGTCATCCCCCCCCCACCTCCAGACTTCACCGATCACCTGGTGTTTCTCTCTCCCCCTTCCCCCACCTCTTAAATCTACTCCTCATCTCTTTTGCTCCAGTCCTGCCAAAGGGTTTCAGCCCTTTGTACTTTTTTCCATAGATGCTGCCTGGCCTGCTGAGTTCCTCCAGTATTTTGTGAGTGTTGCTCGGATTTCCAGCATCTGCAGATTTTCTCTTGTTTGTGATACACTTATCCCTGTTGTTTTATTGGAGCTGTTTATCAGTGATTGAAAAAAAATATAATAATTTCCTGAATGACCTGAGGAGGAAATAAGCAGACATTGTTATGCAATATTTACAAGTTATTCAATAATCAACTTTCCTAGATGACAGGTAAATAAACTGGAGTATTATAGTATTAAACGTCAATTAAAATGACATCTACCCCTTGTATCCTTTTCACTCAACATTTTATTGCCTTTATGGCAATCTTTCATTAAACGTGATGATTTATGATTTTAATTTTTAATTTATTGAGCTAGACCAGCATAATTTCATCAAGTACAGAACAGTAAAGCACAGAAACAGGTCCTGACGAAGGGTCTCGGCCTGAATCGTCGACTGCACCTCTTCCTAGAGATGCTGCCTGGCCTGCTGCGTTCACCAGCAACTTTTATGTGTGTTGCTTGAAATTCCAGCATCTGCAGAATTCCTATTGTTTGCGTCCTTCAGACCAGAATGCCTGCACTGACCATGCTGCCAGTCTAAACTTATCCCTTAGACTGCGAGTAGTCAATTGCACTTTTAGTGTCGGCTAAATGCCTCTTTAATATTGATATCATATCTGCTTCTACCACCTCCCCTGTCAGTGTGTTACAGCTTTCTAACTGCTCTTAGTTTATATATTAAAAACATTTGCCTCAAATCTCCTTTAAACTTTCCCCTTTCGCCTTCAATCTATGCCCTCTGGGAAAAAGACTCTACCTCTATATCCCTGTCTCTCAGAATTGTACGTACTTCCATCAAGGTTGCCCCTCAGCCTCTGATTCCTGAGTTAAAAAACAAACAGTATAGGTTTACTCAACATCTCCCTTTAACTAAAACACTCTGGACCAGGCAGCACATTGGTGAACCTCTTCAGTATTCTCTCCAAAGCCTCCACGTTCTCCCTATAGTACAGTGATAATGAAGTTAAGTATTCTTGATGAAGTGTTCCTGAAGTGAGTTCAGATCAGTGACAATTTAAATGACTTGCTGCTTTTAAAGTAGATTTTTTTTGCAGATTTCTTAAAGAAGACAAAATGAATGTGACCGTTGGGTTGTTTAGAATCACTAAGCCGTATAGAAGGAACTGAACATTGTGTTTAGCTGCAAGCCACATATTAAATTTCATGAATACTGTATTGTTCATGAAATAATATCCACCTATAGATTTGTGTCCTTGGACTGCTGTTTTTGCTTAAAGTAAATTGAGTGCATTTGTAAATAACCTGGTAATCAATAATGCTAACATTTTACAAACGAAAGATGTTTGATCATCGTAAAGTAATTTTAAACTTATTTAAATTAAGTTGCACAGCTACTCTTAATTGTTGGAGGTATCTGGTTAAATAAAATGATGAAAGTAGTAAAACATCTTTGGAAAAAAAGTATTTTGACTTGTATTATCTTTGCGGCAATTGTCACCATTCATTCTGGCTTGAAGGGATCAAGTGGTTCTTGCTGGAATTGAATTGCATGGATGCCAGTGTAAATGAGCCTGCTTTCAGATACAAAACTAGTCAAGTGAATACTCAACCATTAGTGAATTCAATTCATCAACCTTGATGAATACTGCTGGCGTTGGTTTTAGGTTTCCTGAACCATGAGGCCAATATACTTCTGTCATCCGCCAGCTGCAAGCAGAGTTAGAATAGAAGAGTGTTGTTTTCTTTGAAGCGGAAGAGGCTGAGGAGAAAGTTAATTAAGGTATATAAAATTATGGGACCTAGATCAGGTAAAAAAGGGAAAACTGTTTCCCTTAGCAGAAATGGCAAAAGTCAGGAGGGAGCATAGATTTAAACCAAATGGAAGAATGATTCGCAGGACAATGACAATATTTTTTTAAACCAGAAGGTTTTAAGATACAGATAAGGAAAGGCAGAGGTAGAACCTTCATTTCTAAAGAGAAGTTGGTTGTGCATTTGAACAGCTGTGATCTGCAGGGCTTCAAACTCAATGCTGGATGGATGTTTCTTGATCATTCCAATCGTGGTGGGCTGAGTGGCCACCTTCAATCCTCTGAGTTTTCTATAATTCCACAGTGTGATATCTTTATTCCCTGCAGTTTATTGATGCCCTGCAATTGTAATAAAGGTGAGGAGAATCAATTGTCTTGTAGGGTGATTCAATGGACATGGAGACTGTTTATGTTAATCATCTGTTAACATGTATTCAGATGACGTCTCACTCCTCCTGAGCATAGTCCTCTGCAGGGAGTCCATCTTCCAGTGCATCAGAGTGCTCCAGTGCAGTTAGGGATCTCCCGTGGAGAGGTTGCATTGACAGAATGGCTTTGACAGCTGACGAGCCCCCACTACCCAGCTGTCAAAGTTGACTTAATGAATATGGCACAGAAGAAAGCCATTTCGCTCATGTTGACCGATCAGGTTTCCATCAGGACAAATCCCATCCATTTCATTTCTTATCTTATTTTTCTCCCCCGGAGCCTTAGGACTCACCGGAGGCCATAGCCTCTCTCAAATGTCAATCACCTCTAGTTTGATACTTTTTCTCACTTACCTGCACTGTGGGATAATTTTCAAACGACCATCGTGATGTGGGAGGAAATTGAAGCACCTAAGCACAGAGAGTGTGCAGATATCTTGCAGGCAGCACCAGTGATTGGGAATAGTCCCTGATCACTGGAAAGGAAGCTGGGGAAACATCAGTGCTACCTGTTTTGCCTCTCGTTGGGATTGTTTGATGTTGGCGGATATACATACAAAGTGCTGGAGGAACCCAGCGAGTCAGGCAGCATCTATGAAGGGAAACAGCAGTCAAAATTGCCCTCTTCGTTAGGGTTGTTTATTCCCCTCCATAGATGCTGCTTGACCTGGTGAGTTCTTCCAGCAATTTGTGTGCGTTGCTTTGCATTTCCAGCATCTACAGAATCTCTTGTGTATGAAAAATCTTGGGACTGTCTGAATAAAATCAGAGTGCTAAAATAGTATGGTTAATAAAAACAATGAGACTAAAATGCACACTGTTACTAACATTTTAACTTAATTAAATCAAGTAAAAGTCTCTGCCTGAATGCTCTCTCATTCATTATTATGTAGTTAGGCTGGGCCTAAGCTGATATGAGCATAGCAGGCAGTTCTTATTCAGGGATACCTGCAGAGGTTGCTGCTCTGCCTGTGGATGTTTCCTGGAGTCTAGAGTGAAGTGGATATTGCTCAGGCTGTTGTTCTGATAAGTGGAAGATTATGTTTCAGCCTACACTCAGGAAATGTTGGCCTATAGCCGTTCCTCTTAGCAGATCAAATGACTAATTTCAGACTGACACAATAGAGAATTGAACAATGTTTATGATACTGGATGAAGAAGATTGCTTCCCATCATGACACATGATATTGTAGAGGGCAGCGTGCAGATTCAGAAGAAGAGGTGGACCATGGCGGCATTCATAATGACTAGGAAGTAGGAAGCCTTGCGGGAAGTCCTGTAATTCTTGAGGGAAACCAAACGAAACCAAACTGATGCAGTGTTCCCATTGACAGTAACCATTTACTGTCCCTTTGCTCAGACAAGGGTATGGCTGTCGGGTTTGGAGGAAGAACTATCAGAATATGAGCATGTTCAAACAGGATTCTCCTATCAGCAGCCAGAAGGTGGAACTGGTTACTTATTTCTGTTCTTCCTCCTCCCTATAATTAACATGACGTTGACTAAACTGATAAATAAAATAAAAAGAATGATGGTCTTTCTGACAGAGTGCAGGTTATTGTGGGCTAATCCACACTATGAAGGAATAGGATAGAAAATGACACACAGAATACTGGAGAACATTGGCAGGTCATCATTTCAGATGGAAACCCATTGTTGGGACTGGAAAGAAAGAGGGAAGAAGCCAGTATGAAAGGGGTGAGGGGAGGGGGCGTAACATTAGCTGGCAGCTGATAAGTGAATCCAAGTGGGAGGGGTGGCGGAGGTGTGTGGATAATGTAAGAAGCTGGGAGGTCATAGCTGGAAGTGACAAAGCGCTGAAGAAGATTGAATTTTCTAGGAGAGGACAAGAGATGAGGAGGGGGATCAGAGAGCAGAATGCATGACTGATGGTAGATAAAGGGGGCAAGGAAAGGGAAAGAGAAGGGGTAAGGGGATTATTGCGAAACAAAACAAAAGGCAGGGGACAGAGTGGAGTGGTTACCAGAAGGCTAGGTGAATTTATAGATTATGTGAGACAACTCCTGAACTGGCAGATATCAAAATAAATTAAATCAAGGAAATTTAGGAAAGGAACACAGTGCCACCTTTTAACCTCCCAATGTCGGTGTTTGTCTGTAGCATTTAATAATGGGTTGGAGAGGCTGCTGAAGGAATGGAAGCTGAAGTTATAGGATCAAGGCCAGCAGGAAAGGTAAACAAACATCAGCATAGATTGGTTTGATGTAATGTTTTTGTTAATCTATGTTTTTACTGTGCAGCAAATTTTAAACAGACTTTTTAATAGTATTATCTTTGAAGGAAGTCATTCCAGTGTTCGAATATGATGAAGTTTCATTGAGACATTTTGAGTGAAGTTTTAATTTGAACTAATGCAAATACATCAACATGAAGCCTGATGGAAATACACTGGGAGTTGTTCATTGATTACATCTTGATGACTAAATATTGTATTTCCAGATCCAGCGTATAACATCCAGTTATCTCTAATTTCTTCAAGTGTGTATGTATATATATAATGAGTAGGTCAATAATTGTGCTCATCAAGCAAATGTTCAAAGTTCAAAGGACATGTATTACCAAAGAATGTACTAATTATACAACCTTGAGATTTGTTTGCTTACAGGCAGCTACAAAGCAAGAAACCCCAAAAAACCCAATTAAGAAAATAAAATAAAGGCCAACACCTGATGTGCAGAGAAAGGGGGAAAAAACATGAATCATTCAAACAATAGAAATGAGCAACAACATTCCAAACCAAAATGAATACTTAGATCTGAACCGTGGAGCAGCCCAGGGTAGGCCCAAGCCTCGGTATCAGTCCATCATATTAGTGGGCACAGAGCACTGCAGCCGGGGGTGGGGGGGGGGTAGTCTTCATAGTTGCAGAGAGAGAGAGAGGAGTCACCATCATGGGAGAGTGAGAAAAATCAGCTCTTGCCTCAGATCCTGATGCCCTGTCTTTCCAGTATATCATTTAGGTTGTCCAAACAGCGTACAGTACCTCACACTAGAACCTGGGCATCGCTGCAGGTAAAGGCTCTGGGCCTAGAACACGTCACTCAGATACTTGCTCTGGGCCCAGATTATGCCACCCAGCCTGAAACCACTCTCAATTTCTCCAAATCAGCTTGTTGCCAGTACGATGCAACCTTGCACCGGGGCCAGTCGTGCAGGGATCAGAACTTTTCTGCCTCGACTTCTCCTGTACGAATGGCTCACTCCATCTATGTCGATTCTGCAACGTACCAACACGGCTGGTTTATCCCTTGAATTCGTGTCGCCTTCGCTCGCCTCTTCATTGTTTGCTGTGATAATTCACTCCAATTTACTTCAGAAAAAATGTCATTAGTCATGTTTTTAGTTGAATTTCTTGCCTTTTGAACTACCAGTGAGCTGTAGCCTGTGTTTGGTAGAGCCATCTTAAACCAGAATGTGTTTGAAATTCTCAGTACCAAAAGCTGCTTCTTTATTTTGAGCTGCCAAATGTCAGGCATTTTCACAAGGTTGTGGGGTGATATACTTTTCAAGGAGGCTTTGGGAACATTCTTGAATCCTTTCCTCTATTCACCTGTTATCTTTGAAGAAAGAGTTCAGAACTAAGAGCAAGAATCAACCTGCTGCAGGAAAAATGAATCAGGCAGCATCTGTAGAGAGAAATGGACAGTCGACATATTTGGTTGAGACCCTTCGTCCAGACTGAGAGAGTAGAGAGGAGATGGTTAGTATAAAAGGGGAAGAGCTGAGCCAAGATTTGACAAGTGAAAGGTGTATCCATTTAAAGAGGGGTTGATCAATGGGTAGAGTCAGGTGGGGTGACAAGTTGGGCCAATGGGAGTTGCAGATGATGAAATCTGCAAGGAAAGTATGGTAGAGCATGAAACTAAATAAAGGAGTGGGCTAATCAGATGTAAACTCAGTGGGAGGTGTGTGTGTGTGTGTGTGTGTGTGTGTGTGTGTGCGCGCGCGCGCGCACGCACGTGGTGGGAGGGGATGTGTCAGGGGGAAAATACTCCGGGACACTACCATCTGAAGTCTCTTGTGTCTCCTCTGAATACATGTAGCTTTTGGACTTGGTCGCTGGATATGCAATGTGGTTGGCCCATCAAAGCTGATTATGTGTAATTAGGTCCTCGATGCTGAGGTTATTGGTTTGAGTGAATATCCAGACATGAGTTCACTTATTCTATTAAGGAATCTTGCCTTCAACAAGATCCAAATATTCAATTAATATAATCAGAATCAGAATTAGGTTTGATATCTCCATCATATATCGTGAAATTTGTTAACTGTGTGGCAGCAGTACAATGCAATACAAGACAATATAGAAAAAAAAGAATGAATTACAGTAAGTATATTTATATCATTTCAGAATGTCCATTCAGAAATTGGATGGCAGAGGGGAAGAAGCTGTTCCCGAATCATTGAGTGTGTGCCTTCACCCCTCTGTACCTCCTTCCTGATGGTAACAATGAGATGAAGGCACGTCCTGGGTGGTGGGAGTTCTTATTGATGGATGCCGCCTTTTTGAGGCACTGCTCCTTGAAGGTGTCCTGGATGCTACGGAGGCTAGTACCCATGATGGAGCTGACTAATTTTACATCTCTCTGCAGCTTACTTCAAACCTGTGCCGTAGCAACACCCCTACCCCAACACCAGACAGTGATGCATTCTATTTAGAAAGCTCTCCATGGTAAATCTGTAGAAATTTGCAGCTGTGTTAGGTGACATACCAAATCTCCTCAAATTCCTAATGAAATATAGCTGCTGTCTTGCCTTCTTTATAGCTGCATCAACATGTTGGAACTCGGTTAGGTCCGCTGAGATATTAGCACCCAGGAATTTGAAATGGCTCACTCTACTTCTGATCCCTCTACGAGGACAGGCATGTGTTCCTTCATCTTACACTTTCACTTTTGGTTTTACTGACATTGAGTGGAAGGTTGCTGCTGCGACACCACTCAGCTAGCATACTCCTGTATGCCCTCTCGTCACCATCTGAGATTCTGCCAAAAATGGTCATATGATCAACAAATTTATAGATGGCAATTGAGTTGTGCCTAGTCACACAGTCATGGGTGTAGAGAGAATAGAGCTGTGGGCTAAGTACACACCCCGAAAGTGCTCCAGTGTTGATTGTCAACGAGGTAGTGATGTTATTTTCAATCCACACTGATTTGTGATCTTCGGTTAGGAAGTTGAGGATCTAGTTCCGGAAGGAGGTACAGAGGCCCAGGTTCTGCAGCTTTTCGATCAGGACTGTAGAAATGATGGCATTATATGTAGAGCTGTAGTCAATAAACAGCATCCTGACATAGGTATTAATATTGTCCAGGTGAGCCAAGGCCATGTGGAGAGCCAATGAGATCACATGAAGCAAATTGTCGGGGGTCCAGGTCCTTGCCGAGCCAGGAGTTGACTTTAGCCATAACCAACCTCTCAAAGCACTTCACTACCATAGATGTGAGTGCTTCTGGGTGAATCATTAAGGCAGCTCACACTATTTTTCTTGGGCATTGGTATAATTGTTAGCTTTTTGAAGCAGGTGGGAACTTCTGACAGCAGCAATGAGAGATTGAAAATGTATTTTAGTACCCATGTCAGTTGGTTGGCACAAGTTTTCTGAGCCTTACCAAGTACTCCATCAGGGCCTGCCACCTGCAACCTGATGTTGCCCTCCGAAACAGAGATTACAGGGTTACCGGGTGCTGCAGGGACCCTCATTGCTGTAGTTTTATTCTCCCCGTCAAAGTGAGCACAAAAGGCATTGAGCTTGTCTGGGAGTAAAGCATCTCTACTATCCATGATGCTGGGTTTTGCATTGTTGGAAGTAATGGCCTGCAAACCCACCAGAGTTGACTTGCATGTGATGTTGCCTCCAACCTTGCTTGAAATTGTTCCTTACCTCTTGAAACAGCCCTCCACAAGTTTTCTTGTACAGACTTGGGTCACCAGATTTGAATGCCACAGATCTAGCCCCCAGCAGACGACAAGCCTCCTGATTCATTCATGGCTTTTGATTTGGGTACAGTAAGTTCTTTTAGACAGGTTTTAAAGAAGTCAATGACAACTGCGGCATACTCATCCAGATTCGAAGATGAATCCCTGAATACAGTCTAGTCCACCGATTCAAAGCAGTCCTGTAAGCGCTCCTGTGCTTCCCTCGTCCAAACTTTCCTGATCTTTGCTACTGGTGCTGCAGTCTTCAGTCCCTGCCAATACTCAGGGAGTAGAAGTACAACTAGTTGATCAGACTTTACAAAATGTGGGAATGGGACAGCATGATAATCGCTCTTGATGGCGGTGTGACAGTGGTCCAGTGTGTTGGTTCCTCTGGTACTACAAGTGTTTCATTGGCAATAATTATTTAGTGACTTTTTCAAACTGGCCTGGTGAAAATCCCCCAAAATGACGGAGAAGGCACCAGGATGCACTGTTTCATGCCTGTTGGTCACACCCCAGAGTTCATTTAGAGCCTGCTTGACATTGGCCTGCGATAGGATGTACATCGCTACCAAAGTGATCGCTGAAATTTCCCGTGGCAAGTAAAATTTTTAGCCCTTGATTGCGAGGTGTTCCAGGTCTGGTGAACAGGACTGGGACAGCACCACCACGAGGAGTTGATCATGAAGCATACTCCAGCACCCTTGCTTTTCAATGACTCAACTCCTATCTTAGCGGTCAACGTAAAGTCTATTTGTTTCACATACACATACATATGCCACCTTAAAAAAAAGGTTGAATAAAGATCACACGTGAATCAGGTCATTCCCTCCATGTCTACATTTTGTGTCCTTGTGCTGGCAGTGAACTAGAGCCCTTTGCTATCAGTTTCAGTCATCACTCAGATTATTGTTAATATATGACTAAATGGCCATAACGCTTGTTTAATCATTTACCATGTTTCTAGTCATTTATGTATTGGTGTCTATTTTGTAGTTATAATGAGGATCATGACTTCATTGAAACAGTTGTAGCTGTAGTTTTTAGCTGATTGAATTGGAGTATTCTCCACCATAATCACTGAAATCATTTAGACTAAATTTAAGTTACTGTCAAATATCCCACTCTAATATACCCTGAAAATCTTACCTTAATCACATGAGGACACTCTGAAATTTTTGTAATTTGCTGAACTATAATTGTATGGTTAAAAATAAAACTTTTAACCTATTTGTATTGTAATTTCAATATATAAGATTTATATTAAAATTTTAAATGTTATTTTGTGATTTTATCAGATTTGCTTTAGTCTAATAAACATAAAACATAGAACATAGAATAGTACAGCACAGTACAGGCCCTTCGGCCCACAATGTTGTGCCGACTCTCAAACCCTCCCTCCCATATAAGCCCCCACCTTATATTCCTCCATATACCTGTCTAGTAGTCTCTTAAACCACTAGTGTATCTGCCTCCACCACTGACTCAGGCAGTGCATTCCACGCACCAACCACTCTCTGAGTAAAAAACCTTCCTCTAATATTCCCCTTGAACCTCCCACCCCTTACCTTAAAGCCATGTCCTCTTGTATTGAGCAGAGTTGCCCTGGGGAAGAGGCGCTTGCTATCCACTCTATCTATTCCTCTTATTATCTTGTACACCTCTATCATGTCTCCTCTCATCCTCCTTCTCTCCAATGAGTAAAGCCCTAGCTCCCTTAATCCCTGATCATAATGCATACTTTCTAAACCAGGCAGCATCCTGGTAAATCTCCTCTGTACCCTTTCTAATGCTTCCACATCCTTCCTATAGTGAGGTGACCAGAACTGGACACAATACTCCAAGTGTGGCCTAACCAGAGTTTTATAGAGCTGCATCATTACATCGCGACTCTTAAACTCTATCCCTCAACTTATGAAAGCTAACACCCCATAAGCTTTCTTAACTACACTATCCACCTGTGAGGCAACTTTCAGGGATCTGTGGATATGTACCCCGAGATCCCTCTGCTCCTCCACACTACCAAGTATCCTGCCATTTACTTTGCCTTGGAGTTTGTCCTTCCAAAGTGTACCACCTCACACTTCTCCGGGTTGAACTCCATCTGCCACTTCTCAGCCCACTTCTGCATCCTATCAATGTCCCTCTGCAATCTTTGACAATCTTCTACACTATCTACAACACCACCAACCTTTCTGTCATCTGCAAACTTGCCAACCCACCCTTCTACCCCAACATCCAGGTCGTTAATAAAAATCACGAAAAGTAGAGGTCCCAGAACAGATCCTTGTGGGACACCACTAGTCACAATCCTCCAATCTGAATGTACTCCCTCCACCATCACCCTCTGCCTTCTGCAGGCAAGCCAATTCTGAATCCACCTGGCCAAACTTCCCTGGATCCCATGCCTTCTGACTTTCTGAATAAGCCTACCGTGTGGAACCTTGTCAAATGCCTTACTCAAATCCATATAGATCACATCTACTGCACTACCCTCATCTATATGCCTGGTCACCTCCTCAAAGAACTCTATCAGGCTTGATAGACACGATCTGCCCTTCACAAAGCCATGCTGACTGTCCCTGATCAGACCATGATTCTCTAAATGCCTATAGATCCTATCTCTAAGAATCTTTTCCAATAGCTTTCCCACCACAGACGTAAGGCTCACTGGTCTATAATTACCTGGACTATCCCTACTACCTTTTTTGAACAAGGGAACAACATTCGCCTCCCTCCAATCCTCCGGTACCATTCCCGTGGACAATGAGGACATAAAGATCCTAGCCAGAGGCTCAGCAATCTCTTCTCTCGCCTCGTGGAGCAGCCTGGGGAATATTCCTTCAGGCCCCGGGGACTTATTGGTCCTAATGTATTTTAACAACTCCAACACCTCCTCTCCCTTAATATCAGCATGCTCCAGAACATCAACCTCACTCATATTGTCCTCACCATCATCAAGTTCCCTCTCATTGATGAATACCGAAGAGAAGTATTCATTGAGGACCTCGCTCACTTCCACAGCCTCCAGGCACATCTTGCCACCTTTATCTCTAATCGGTCCTACATTCACTCCTGTCATCCTTTTGTTCTTCACATAATTGAAGAATGCCTTGGGGTTTTCCTTTACCCTACTCACCAAGACCTTCTCATGCCCTCTTCTTGCTCTTCTCAGCCCCTTCTTAAGCTCCTTTCTTGCTTCCCTATATTCCTCAGTAGACCCATCTGATCCTTGCTTCCTAAACCTCATGTATGCTGCCTTCTTCCTCCTACCATTCTTTATCTTCCTCATCGGGACAAATTTATCCCTTACATCCCGCAAGTGATCTCTAAACATCGACCACATGTCCATAGTACATTTCCCCTGCAAAAACATCATCCCAATTCACACCTGCAAGTTCTAGCCTTATAGCCTCATAATTTGCCTTTCCCCAATTAAAAATTTTCCTGTCCTCTTTGATTCTATCCTTTTCCATGATAATTATAAATGTCCATGTTATAAAAGCTATTCAACAGTCTGCATATTATTAAGTAGTTAATTAAAAATAGTTCCTTTCTGGGAGAATATTTTATATGATTGGCTAGTCACTTAGCCTGACGGCATCATAACTGCTGGACAATAATTAGCTCACTGCTCTGATTTTTGATTGTAATAGGCAAGGAGAGAAGTATCTCTAGAGAGATTGCTTTATCTTTATTGAGATCAGTGAAAAGGAGGAGCAGTTGATTTGCTGGTGATTACACGATTCTGGGGCATTTTAATATTTTTCCAAAACCAAGTTTTATAAAAGTTTTAAGGTCAAATTTTGTATTTTTCACTTGTCTTCAACTTTCTACACCATTTGTTCTCAACTTCAAGTATTAGAGCATGATTTTGTGCAGCTCTGCCACTTAGTATAGAATATACATCTTTTTTGGGGAACTGTTTTATATTAGTCATTATCATTATGCTATTTCTGAGCAGGGGCTGCTGAATTTCCCTCATTACAATTCCAAAAGTATTTCATAAGTTATAAAGTGGTTGAGACAAGCTTTATTTCAATTGGAAGTCCGGAATTCTCCTGTCTATCAAAAATATATCTGCATCTCCTTAACATACTTCCAGTGATGAAGCCCTCAAAACCTCTGAGGTAGAAATTCTTTACTCTTTGTGAGGAGAAATTCTATGTACCCCAATCTCATTAATTGTCACTAAAATTGCTTTATTTGAGCCTTTCCCACTTGTGAAAGTATCTCATTATCTACCTTCTCAAATATGTACAGTGTATTCTCACGTACCTAAACGTATTTTGATAATAAAATTTACTTTGAATTTTGAACTTTTCTCAAGTCCCCTTAAAACGTTCTATCTTTCAATAAGATCACCCCCTCCATTCTCCTAAGTTCCAGAGTCAACTTCTTTAGCTGCTTGATTTACTTTTTCATCCAATGAATATCCATTGGACTACCTTGAATCCTCATATATCCTTTCTTGCATAAGGGAACCAAAACTGTGCATAGTACTCCAGGTGCAATCTCATCACCACTGGATACAAATGTATCAATATTTTTCTTTTTTTTAACTCCAAACCCCTTGCAATAAGAGCCATTTGACTTCCTAAATAGTGGCCCTGTCTGCCTGCTGACTTTAGGATTCATGCAAAAAGATACAACTTACACTGTACTTAATATATTTGCAGTATTTTTCCATTTAGTTAATACAGTAGTTTGGTTTTGGATTCCTCTTGCCAATGTGCATAACCTTACACTTTCCCATATTAAACTCCATTTCCCAAGCTTTTTTTTGTTCTATCTATCTCCTGTGGCAGACTCCTGATGATCTTCTTGCAGCATGTTCTATCACCTATTTTTGTGTCATTGTCAGGTTTGGAAAGTGAAAGTTAATGATCTGAGAAGTGAACCTTGAACACCACTTCTGACCTGCCCAATTCATTTTACTCCAACTCTCTGTATTTCTGTAGCTAATTTTACTCTTCATTCACCTCTTCACTTTCCTCACTTCACAGTTTCTAATCTCTGTGATAAGTGTATTGCATATTGTATTTACCAAGGAACTTTTATAAAACTCAAGTATATAATATGTATGTGTATCATTATACTAACTTACATTTTCTATTACTACTTCAAAGTATTCTATCGGAGTAGATTAAGATAACCTAACTCTTCTGAAACAATTCTCATTGAGTTAACCTTTTAACATCATCTTCTAATACTAGATATTTCATTAGTTTCTTTAGTTAAAATAAACATGCGCTTCATTTTTTTCTGCTATTATTTTTCTGATGTTAACAACTTTATTTTCTCCATTTTTATTGCCAAATAACAATTTTCATTTTATTTTTTTTACCTTCAGTTGAAATCTACAATAGGACATGAAAAATAATTGCATCTTTGTATTTAGATGACTTAAGTTTCAAAAGGTATTTCTTTGAGGAAGAAGGAAATATGCATTGGTAATAAAGTGCTGTAGGAACTTGGTGAGTCAAGCAGCATCTCTGGAGGCAGAAGGACAGTCATGGATAGTTGAGCCAAAATGTTGACTACCCTCTGCTTACACAGATGCTGACTTACCTGCTGAGCTCCTCAGCTGTTTGTCTTTTGACCCATATAGTAGAATCTGCAGTCCCTTCTGTTTCCAATACCTGCAGATATTTATTGATTTACACTCTACAAATTCCAACAGAGAAAAATAAATCATGCAAATTA
The DNA here is from genome assembly GCF_030028105.1 of Mobula birostris. NCBI lineage: Eukaryota > Metazoa > Chordata > Chondrichthyes > Myliobatiformes > Myliobatidae > Mobula > Mobula birostris. The sequence continues at coordinate 55,454,035 of NC_092373.1, forward strand.
GAGGAAAAAATCTATTAATTCCATGACATTTTGCTTGAGTTTTACATTAAAACACCCTAAAGACACTGCGATGCCCATATTCTCTTTTTTAAAAATTTGACTTTTATAGAATCACAAAAAACATTGATCTGCACATTCTGATCATTAACACTGCTTTCAAGGTTAGGATTGGAATGGTATTCAAAACTAACCAGAAGTGAGAGAATGCACAATCATTTAGGAATATAGAGTACTTAATTTACTTAAACTAATAATTATACTTAAACTCTGTAATAGTTAAGAAATTTGGACCATTTTTCATTGAAAAAAATATTGCACAACTTATTAAAAATTAATAATCTTGGAGTCTCTTTTTGGTTGTCATGGATATTTGTGTCCTGGGCCTCTTCTTTTTGCCAAGTATGGCGCTCTAAACTCAGCAGTTGCCACTTGTAAAGGTCAAGCAGTTGTACGTTAAACTTTCAGCTAATATCCTTTGTTTAGCCTCTGGTCAAAAAGGGAGCTAGTCTTCAGTTCTTTATGTAAACGGAAGCAGTAATCAGCTTGGAGTTTGAAAACACAGCTTTGGAAACAAGCTCTATATAACAGATGCCTTGTCTGTAGAAAGCAGAATGTTGGGTCACTGCACCTGGTTTATTGCTGCTCAAGAGATACGGTATAAGACAATGGGTTGTTTAATTTGTCTTATTTCAATACAGACAACTCTGGCTAAATTGCTTAGTTCAAGAAAGCTTGCAGACCAGATGAAAAACAATCACATAGTATATCAGTAACAGATCTATTAATATTGTCAATATTATGAATGTGTTTATAGTATAGCAGAAATATAGGGTAACACCCTGACTGCTCTTCAATGTAAGTATGATGAATATTTTATTTTTCAAGTCTGAGACTGGAATGATGGAGGGGTAAAACACAGAGCAGCATGCGGATTAGACAAACCAAACCCCACTGTATGACCTGCTGGACTCAGACCATCATAATTTGCACCAGATCACAACAATGTAGCAATAATTCACACCTTGGGGCAGCAAATTGTCCCTTTTTTAGGTGGAAACCAAGCATCCAGGTGGGGGGCCACATACTTAAGTGATGGAACCTGGTGGACCTTATCTTAATCCCAGTGCATGGGGATATTGTATACATTTTCCAGACTCACATGAGGTAGCGCCCCCACCAGCAAACCCTAGAGGTACTAATGAAGCCTGGAGAACAGAAGCTTTGGAACATGCACTAGAATTTCTAAAAAGATTGACTACAGCTAGTAAAAGAAGAACACAGGCACATGTTCTTGTACAGGGAGCTGGTGTAGCTTCCCCAGTACAAACTTCCCATCAAGTTTTTGGACCTTGGACCAGTCAGAGTTTGCAGGAAGTATGTGTCATGCCTCCAGCTGATGCTGAAGGAATTCTGGAGTGGCTATTTCAGAATGGCAAGAAGTTTGAGGCCTTCTGGGCCAGTCATACTCCCCAACATATTCAGCAATTCTTACAAGTGGCATGCAAAAGTTTGGGCACCTCTGGTCAAAATTTCTGTTACTGTGAATAGCTAAGTGAGTAAAAGATGACCTGATTTCCAAAAGGCATAAAGTTAAAGATTCTTTAATATTTTAAGCAAGATTATTTTTTTATTTCCATCTTTTACAGTTTCAAAATAACATAAAAGGAAAAGGGCCCGAAGCAAAAGTTTCGGCAGTCTGCATAGTCAGTACTTAGTAACACTACCTTTGGCAAGTTTCACGGCCTGTAAACATTTTCTGTAGCCAGCTTTTCAGGCATCCGTTAGTCTTACGAGACCATGGATCTGCGCCTGGAAAGTCTTCACACTCCAGGGCGCAGGCCTGGGCAAGGCTGTATGGAAGACAGGCAGTTGCCCATGCTGCAAGTCTCCCCTCTCCACGCCACTGATGTTGTCTAAGGGAAGGGCATTAGGACCCATACAGCTTGGCACCAGTGTCATTGCAGAGCACTGTGTGATTAAGTGCCTTGCTCAAAGACACAACACATTGCCTCGGCTGGGGCTCGAACTCACGACCTTCAGATCGCTAGTCGAATGCCTTAACCACTTGGCCACGTGCCCACACATAGCCAACTAAGAGTCTTTCAATTCTTGCTTGGGGGATTTTCGCCCATCCTTCCTTGCAAAAGTCTTTTAGTTCTGTGAGATTCTTGGGCCGTCTTGCATGCACTGCTCTTTTGAAGTCTATCCACAGATTTTCGATGATGTTTATGTCAGGGGACTGTGAGGGTCATGGCAAAACCTTCAGCTTGTGCCTCTTGAGGTAGTCCATTGTGGATTTTGAGGTGTGCTTAGGATCATTATCCTGTTGTAGAAGCCATCCTCTTTTCATCTTCAGCTTTTTTACAGACGATGTGATGTTTGCTTCCAGAATTTGCTGGTATTTAATTGAATTCATTCTTCCCTCTACTAGTGAAATGTTTCCCGTGCCACTGGCTGCAACATAAGCCCAAAGCATGATCGATCCACCCCCGTGCTTAACAGTTGGAGAGGTGTTCTTTTCATGAAATTATGCACCCTTTTTTCTCCAAACATACCTTTGCCCATTGTGGCTAAAAAGTTCTATTTTAACTTCATCAGTCCACAGGACTTGTTTCCAAAATACATCAGGCTTGTTTAGATGTTCCTTTGCAAACTTCTGATGCTGAATTTTGTGGTGAGGATGCAGGACAGATTTCCTTCTGATGACTCTTCCATGAAGGTCATATTTGTGCAGGTGTCGCTGCACAGTAGAACAGTGCACCACCACTCCAGAGTAGCTAAATCTTCCTGAAGAGTTTTTGCAGTCATACGGAAGTTTTGATTTGCCTTTATAGCAATCCTACAAGCAGTTCTCTTGGAAAGTTTTCTTGGTCTTCCAGACCTCAACTTGACCTCCACCATTCCTGTTAACTGCCATTTCTTAATTACATTATGAACTGAGGAAATGGCGACCTGAAAACGCTTTGCTATCGTCTTATAGCCTTCTCCTGTTTTGTGGGCATCATTTATTTTAATTTTCAGAGTGCTAGGCAGCTGCTTAGAGGATCCCATGGCTGCTGATTGTAGGGACAAGGTTTGAGGAGTCAGGGTATTTATAAAGCTTTGAAATTTGCATCACCTGGCTTTTCCTAATGATGACTTTGAACAAGCCATAGCCCTAACAAGCTAATTAAGGTCTGAGAGCTCAAATCTCTTGGGATGCCCAAACTTTTGCATGGTGTTCCTTTCCTTTTTTCACTCTAAGATTGTACAAAACAAATGTAATGCTCAGACTATCAGCTCGTGTTTATCTAGGGTAACAATGTAGCCCCCCGGTAAGCCTCAGACTCGCTCAGCTCACTTTCGTCTAGGGGGAGCAGCCTTCGGCCCCACCAGACTGGGTAATCAAGTTTGTGTGGATGCTGTGTGATGTACCCCACCCTGCCAAATAACAGACAATACACCATATGCGATTAAATGATTGCACTTTATAAGTATTTACTGGATCTATGTAATTAATAGAGATACAATATAAAAGGAAAGTAAAAGGCGCCAAACTTATCAAAGTTCAACTACTTTGTGCACAACCATTGGAGCTCAATTAATGGGGTCTCCCTTTCCTCCAGTCGATATCCTCCGAACTCTGCTGACCCTCAAATTGGACCGCCCTCGGTGATCAACCAAACGCTCCACACGAGTCTGTCCTCATCTCCTCTCCTCGCCGAAGACCCTGGCCCTGGGACTCCCACTCGGGGTCCGTTCCATCGCCCAGCTTACAGCATGGCGTCTCCTCTCTCTGTCCCCATCTGCCTTCTGCCCAAAGCCCGCAAAAACAATAACTTACAGACACACAAGAAAGAATAACACCTATTCCAATTGGTTAGCAAATGAATACATTTCTTGTTATCAGTAATTATAACCCAAACAAGCTGCTAGAGAGAGAACCACTGTCTCAGCAGTTGACATCACAGAGACGCCATTTTATTTTTAACATAACAAAGAGGCCATTTTATTAGCCTTAGCAATAACATAAAAGAATGTTACACTAATCTTGCTTAAAATGTTGAAAAGAATGTTTCATCTTCAACTTTATGACTTTTGGAGATCAGTTCATCTTCTACTCACTTAACTATTCACAGTAACAGAAATTTTGACCAGGGGTGCCCAAACTTTTGCATGCCACTGTATTAATGTTATTTGCCATAGCCTTAGTACCACCCCCACATAACTGTGGAAATCCACATCAGATATATATGTGGCTTATTCACAAATAAATGGCGCAGATGTAAACAGAGGACTTAGTGCTGTCATGAGTAAAACAGTCAAAAGCCAGAGCTTAGTAACAGCTTATGAGATTGGAGAACAAGTGGTGAGGGCAGACTGGGGCCTAGATCATTCTATGTTACTCCTTCCCACCTTGGGCAGAATAGCCCTTATTCAACACCCATACATGAATGATTTCAGGTTGTTGAAGAGATCCCCTGTGGCGGTTACAGGATTACCGCTCATTCACTCACAAGGGCAGTGAGGTGCTGGCACAGAGTCATAGTCATAGTCATAGTCATACTTTATTGATCCCGGGCGAAATTGGTTTTCGTTACAGTTGCTCCATACAGTCCTCCCCTTTTTTCTCTAAAAGGAATATAGAGTCAGTAACAGAGTCATCAAACCAAGCTCATTCCTTGAGTCAATTTTAGATAAATTTAGAATTTGAATTTAGACAAAACATTGCCCAAGTAGGATGTCCGATGACCATAAATTCTTTACAACCAACCCTATGGCAATTAAGTTCTGCTAGAGCTTTCATACCTGATGATGCTTATTTGCCAAAATTGCTATACAACAGATGTAAACTGAAAATGAAAAGCCTTTTTTTTACACCAGAAGGTTATAAATAGGACTCCAGATAAGAGACTCAACAAAATCTCTTGTTCTGATAATGGGGGAGAAGAAACACCGGCTCCCATACACTGTGCCTCATATAATTTCACCCCAACAGAACAGAAAATTACTGCTTTAGGACAATATTTTGCCATGGTATTCTGAACACATTTTGTAGTAAGCCTACTGCAAGGGGATAAACCAGAGTTTGTGGCTTTGTAAAATGAGAGCAAATTACCAACAGAAGTACAGAGTGGTTCAATAACTAGATATAGGAAATGGCAAATAATTTTACAATGCAACACCTTAAAGAGGGAATATGCTCCTGAGCTATGACTTACAATCCTTACCCTTCATGAAAGGAGCAGAATGGCTTTCTGCATGACCCAACAAAGTACGACAATTTTTAAAGCACTATTCTCAAGTATGGCACTGTGATAGATCAGCAGAGAAAGTCCAGACAGACGGATCTGCTCAATTATAATCTCTGCTCCTGATTACTAAAGGAATTTCTTTTATTAGAAACTGAAATTGAACCACATGAATTGCAAGCACATCCTTTAAGGAATCATACAGCTCAAATTACAAAGGCTGAAGCCCTAAAATTATGTGTAAAACAACTAAATACAACAGAACCTGTCTTAATGCATACAGACTCTAATTGTGAGTGGACTGAGATATTCCCATGTGGTCATCTACTGGATGGAGAACACGCAGAGGTAAGCTGCTTCCGCATTTGTCTGCATGGAAAATATTTATGAATTATTATCGATTCAACCATTAGTACAGGTGTGACACATCCTGGGACATATTGCAGGCCAATTGCACATCTATGGTAATCCTCAGGCTTGCTCAGCTCGCTTACGTCAAGGGGGAGCAGCCTTCGGCCCCGCCAAACTGGGTAATCAAGTTTGTGTGGATGCTGTGTGATGTACCCCACCCTGCCAAATAACAGACAGTACACCATATACGATTAAATGATTACATTTTATAGATCTTACTGGATTTATGTAATTAATAGAGATAAAATATAAAAGGAAAGTAAAAGGCGCCAAACTTATCAAAGTTCAACCACTTCGTGCACAACAGTTGGAGCTCAATTAACGGAGTCTTCTTTCCACCATGCGATCTCCTCCGACACCCTTAACCCGCCGCCTGGGACCAACCACGGTGGTCGACCAGATGCTCCACACAAGTCTGTCTTTGTCTCCTCTCCTCGCCGAAGACCCTGGGCCTCGGATTCCTGCTCAGGGTCCGTCCCGCTGCCCAGCTTACAGCATTGCATTTCCTCTCTCTGGTCCTATCATCTTCTGCCCCAAAGCCCACGAAACAATAGCTTACAGACACACAAGAAAGAATAACATCTATCCCAATTGGTTAGCAAATGAATACAATGCTCTTATCAGTAATATAACCCAAACAAGTTGCAAGAGAAAAGCCCTTTCTCAGCAGTTAAAATAACAAAGAAGCCATTTTATTCTAACGTAACAAAGGAGCCATTTTTATTAGCCTTAGCAGTAACATAAAAGAAGAAATCCCTTACAACTAGTTAATAAACAAGTAAAGCAAGCTGTCAGGATGGAATACTGTGGTAAGGGAGGTCAGGGTTTTGGTAGTAACTAAGTAAAAAATAAAAAAATAACCAGGATGATGTTTTAAGAATTCTTCTAAGTACCACTGAACCCAATTCCACAAGATTTCCATCATGATACAAAGCTGAAGCTGATGGGGAAGGTAAGGTTTGGGTATGTGGCCCTAAAAAAGGTAAGAAGCAAATTCCTCCTGCCCACAAGTGGGAAGCACTGACTTAAAAAGCCCTCTAAGGATTTGGACACAATCATGGCGGCGAACAAGTGATTGTAAGCAATTTGTTGTAAATAGTAAAGAGTGTCTGCCCTATATTAAAACAGCAGTCATAAGACCACCTCGTATAGGACAAACAAGACCAACTGCACCAATGTGAGTGTGGCAAGTTGATTATATAGGCCCATTCCCGTATTCCTGAGGCAACCAACCTTAGTGGAAATCTAATAGGTCCAGTATATCCTTGTGATTATTGAGCTTTGTACAGGATATCTGTGATTAATCCCCAAAATTTCTTATATTGAGACTGTAATTGTCACAGTACTCCAAAACTCTTTATTCCTTTATGCTGGTACTCCCAGCAGCATACATGCCGACCAACGGTCTTCCTTCAAAGGTAAAGGCTTTCAAGCCATGTGTGAACAAACAGGTGTACAAGTGGAGTACTGCACTCCATTCCACCAGCAATCACATGGCATGGTGGAATGAAGGAATTGAGGGATTCAGGAGTTTGGCAAATCTGGCCTACTCTAGAAGCAAAGTAGGCTACACTTGTCCCTGAACTGCACTGTCTGTAAACAAAGTGGGGATTTTGCAAATAGGAGCACATAGGAATGTTGCATCTTATTTCTTAGTGTACAGTGTCCACCTAAATGCACCCCTAATCACTAACTTAGGCTGATCATTGAATACCTCCTCAAGGAATTGGGAGAGTTTATGTGAATTCAAGAGAATAGAAAAGAACCCGACAAGAAAGTTTGCATACCACAAAAAGGTGACGATGTCCAAAAAAAAATCCATAAAAATAATGCTGACTCTGGTTTCCAGAAAACCTTTTCCCATTACCCAGGTTATCAACGTGAGGACTGTATAGCTGAGACCTGGAAGGGGAAACAATACTGTAAGTAAAACTGTCTCCATAGATAATATCAACCCTACCCCAGCAGGATTTATCACTCCAGAATGACTGGAACCTTTAGAATAGACTGATACATGGATCCACCCCTACAAATCAGAATTTGTCTCCATCAAATCAGAATTGTGCACAGCGTCCTACTTACAAACATGATATCATTCACCGGGGGGGGGGGGCCGCACGCGCTGCGTCACACAGTCGTCTTCTCCCTCCCTCCCTTTTATTGAACTTCAAAACCTACACAACCAAAGTGTACTAAAAATCCTTGGGTAACAATGTCATCACATCAGCCCAGTCACTTAAAGTGAAAGCCAAATTCAATGTCAGTTGTTATGAATTAGGTACATTTCTCCCAATTACATTACCCTGCACTCCAGTTTCTTCCCACGGTCCAAAGATGGCTGGTAGGTTAATTGGTCATTGTAAGTTGTTCCGTAATTAAGCTAGGGTCAAATTGCGGGTTGCTGGGTGGTGCAGATCAAAGGGCTGGAAGGGCCCACTCTGAGCTGTATCTCAATAAATAAGTAAAATAAAAAATAAAGAAGATTTTTCAATGTCCATATTTATAGCGAAGTCAGCATCAAACAGTTAAGTTCAAGACGATCGACATTCACAGCTACAATACAACCTCTCTGAAGATCTCTTAAGTTTACACAGCTTCAGCTCAATGGTCAAAGGATTTCTGCATTAAAGTGCATATGCATCCTTCATGCAATATCATCGGCCAATGCAGTAACATGAAATATTAATTTATTTTAGTTACTTTTCTGGATTCTCAAAATTAAAATCTATGCTTATTATCAGCCTAATATTAAAAAAAAACATCTTTCAATGAAATGGAATTAGACTATGTAAATTTTGTTTACTAGCATCATAACAGTCTCAGCTAAATATAAACCAATGTACCAGCACCAAAAAATCTCAGAGGGGGGGAGAATCACATCAGAATTAGAGATGGTATCTAAAGCAGAAAATCTGTCCCAATATTTTCATCATTTTTACCAAGAATGGTTACCAAGTTACAATAAATAACAAATCAAACAATGCAAATCCAGTACTTGTACCAGATAAATCACTGACTGCATCCTCCTTTCCTAGTCCTCAGACTGTAATAGATGAATTGCAAGGTCAGCATACCATCAAGAGTTTTTATTAATAAAAATAGTCACAGCAGTCAAGAAGGAAAAAATAATATCCCAGGTGTTTCCAATTGCAAACACAATGAGAAGACAGTACGTTTATGCTATATGTAATTTCTCTCATTACTGAGGTAGTGTTAAAGGTAACTACAAACATCTTTGGCTTAATTTTTAAATTTGTGAATGATACATTGCATAATGAGAAAAACAAAGTTTAAGGAATTATATAATTTTGTTTATGCATATCAATGGATATTGTATCTTTGAAATGCCAATGAACAAGACTCTGGTTTGCTCAGTTAGTAATGTAATTGCAGATGACACAAAGGTTGTTGGTGTTATGGATAGTGTAGAAGGTTGTCGTAGGTTACAACAGAATACTAATAGGATAGAGAACTGGGCTGAGAAATTCAATCCAGAAAAGTGTGAAGTGATTCACTTTGAAAACTCGAACCAGAAAGCAGAGTACAGGGTCAATCGCAGGATTCTTGGCAGTGTGCAAGAACAGAGGCATCTTGAGTCCACATCCATAGATCTCTCAAAGTTGCGACACAAGTCGATAGGGTGGTTAAGAAAACATATGGTGTTTTGGCATTCATTAGTCAGGGGATTGAGTTCAAGCATCATGAGGGAATGTTGCAGCTCTATAAAATTCTGATTAGACCACATTTGGAGTGTAGTGTTCAGGTCTGGTTGCCTTGTTATAGGAAGCAAGTGGAAGCTTTAGCGGGTGCATTGGAGATTTACTAGGACGTTGCCTGGATTACAGAATAAATTGTATTATGAGAATAAGTTGAGCGAGCTAGGGATTTTCTCTTTGGATCAAAGGAGTACGAGAGGTGCCTTGATAGATATACAGTATAAGGAGAAACAAGGCATAGACAGAATGGACAGTCAGAGACGTTTTCCAAGGTGGGAATGGTTAATACAAAGGGGCAAAATTTTAAAGTAATTAGAGAAAACTATAGGGGGTGATGTCAGAGGTAGTTTTTTACATGGAGAGTGATGGCTGCATAGACTGCACAGCCAAGGGTGGCAGATACATTAAAAACATTGAAGAAACTCTTCGGTAGGCACATGGATGGTAGAAAAATAGAGGACTATATGGGAAGGAAGGGCTAAATTGATCTTGGAACAGATGAAAAGGTCAGCACAACATCCTCGGCTGAAGGGCCTGTACGATGCTGTACTGTTCCATGTTCTATTTTCTCTGTTCTCTCACAGTTGTGAACCATTGTGAACCAGGATGACTTGCATCCTATTGCCAGAAAGGAACTTGATCAATTATTAAGTTTACTAAAAATCCAATCTGAACATATTGCCTATTATAAAATAGTGACAGAAATTTGAATGCATTGCAAGTGTCTTTAAAGATGCTTGATTGTAAATTGTAAAAATAATGCCTTACATTTGTATCTACACTTGGGTTATGTAAAGTAGGGGTCGCCAACCCATCAATCGCGCTCAACCGGTCGATCTTTGAGACTTTCCCAGTAGATCCCGAAGAAAAATCAAAAACAAAAACACAAATACTGTTGTAATGTGAGCATTATAAAAGTAAGTAATACTAATTAGGATAATGGTAATATAGCAATATTTTCGCTAAAAAGCTGTTTGTAAAGAGGGATTGTTTCCGGGTTGCGGGGGTTTAGTTCTGTCCTTTCTGCCCAGTGCGCATGTGTGTAGTTCCCCCGCCATGCACCACATTTTCAGCGTAGCTTGTGCTGCGTCAAAGTGACCAATCAGATTAGATAAGAGTACAGTCGGTCGCAAACATCAATATACGGGCAGTGGTCCCCAACATTCGGGCCGCGAAGCATGCAGGGGTACAGCGGTAGTCGGGAGGCACCCAGCAAATCTTTATGAAAAAAAGCCGAAATAAACTAGCTAATTAATTAGGTGCCGCCCAGCACGTAAATGTTGGCCCAGATCAGAGGCGACCCATTTGGCAATCACTCGTGATATCCTGATAGCATTGCGGAGGCTCCACGAAAGAAGGTGAAAACGTACAAATTCCATCCAGAATGGGAAGAGGAATTTCTACTTACCTTGGTGAAAGACAAGTGTGTATGTATGTTGCGCCACCAAACACAAGCACTGACTAAAAGAGGGAATCTGGAGTGGCACTGCAACACCAACCACCAGGAATTTAAAGACACCTACCCCCCAAAGAGCGCAATTCGTGCCAGGAGAGTTGAGGAGCTGAAATCGGGGTTGGCCCAGCAATCATTTTCCACAAAACATGCTGCTCAAAATAAGGCTGCTATTGAAGCATCATTTCATGTAAGTCAACTTTTGGCTGAACACAAGAAGCCTTTTACAGATGGCGATTTATTCAAGGAAGCAATGGTCATTACCGCAGAGACTGTTTTTAATGACTTTAAAACAAAAATGGCATCACAACCGCAATATATAATATACTACTTGACCCAGCAACAATGACAAGGAGGGTAGAGTCACCGTCAGAGGACGTAAATATTTTTCACTACAGTTCGATGAATCCCTGGATGTAATGCAAACAGCTCAGCTTGTATTTGTCAGAATGGCTTTCCAGGATTTTACAACAAAGGAGGACTCCCCCACTCTTTTGCAATTAAAGGAAAGAACGAGAGGTGAGGATATTTACAATGAGTTTAAAAAACTATGTCCATGAAAATGACATCCCCATTCATAAACTGGTGGCAATTACTACTGATGGGGCCCCAGCAATGCGCGGTGTGTGCGTTGGTTTTATAGCACTAAAAGTCAGTGCCTACTGTGGGTCAAATTATCTATGTGAAATTGCATTTTCACAGATGAAAATTATTAAATCTAAGAACAGGAGCTGTCTTACTGACAGACGCCTCACTAGGATTGCCAACTTTCTCACTCCCAAATAAGGGACAAAAGTAGCAGTCAAATCCCGGGACATTTGTGTTTACCCCGAGAAAGACTACCACGACCACGAAGCCTTGTGCGGGCACTTGTGTGCGCATGCGTGATGTGCCGAATTTTTTACCCCACGAATCGGTTTTGGCTTAATCTTCATTATTTCTACTTTATATAGACTGTGTATTTATCATATCATACCTGCTTTTACTATATATTAGTGTTACTTTAGGTTTTATGTGTTATTTGGTATGATTTGGTAGGTTATTTCTTTGGGTCTGGGAATGCTCAAAATTTTTTTCCATATAAATTAATGGTAATTGCTTCTTTGGCGTAAAGCATTTCCGCACGAAAGGTTTCATAGGAATGCTTTACCTTAGCGGGGGAAATAAGTTGGCAACCCTACACCTCACAGACTGTCTCAGACTGGCTGTCTGTAGTTATGAGCCAAATTTCAGGGAACTAGCAGAAAGTATTCAGCCCCAGTCATCACACTGAGTGCAACAGTCAATTCTTATTCATTTATTTTTCATGTTGAAATAAAATTAAATAATGAAACTTAGAATTAAAGGTCTGAAGTATTGTAATATTCTTAAAGAAAGACAGCTATGGCCTGTTTGATATGCTAGTTACAGTGTTTTCTTGTTTGAATTCATTTGAAAGTTTGACAAAAGTATTTTGTGTAATTCAAATACAATTAGCCCAAATAAAAGGCCTCAAATTGGAAGTACAATCTGAGTTGTTTTTTCTTTAAACGATTTATTAGGTAGATCTTGCCTTTCACTGAGGTCGAGGTAGGGGATCTTGGGTTTAAAAAGGTTGGTGACCACTAATGTAAAGTTACATTTACTCACTCAATAGGATTTTAAAAATGAACAAGTGAGAATATTAAACTGTTTGTTATAGATTCAGTACAATAAATTGTGGAATAGGAAATGTATAACCTTCAATTTATTGGGATTGATTTCCCAAATTTTAATTGAAAGTAACATTTGCTATAATCTAATTCCAGGGATCAAAATGAGATCTTTCCAAAATCATAATGAAGGAAATGATAATAGAAAGTGAAACATAAGAGATTGCAATTGCTGGAATCAGAAGCAAAAAACAAAATGCAGGGAACTCAGCGAATGAAACAAAATCTGTGGAGACATAAGGCACTTGAAACACCTATTTTATCTAAAACTTTAGAATAAGCCTCTCACATATGTAAGTTGAGAGGGGATTTGAGCAACATGGCCTAAATCGATATTGAGACTGTTTCAGGTTAATGTACAAAAGTCAAAGCTGTAATCTGTATATTTCTCTGGCACTGCATTAGTCAGTATTCAAATTCTAACAGAATGTTGCAGTTTGAGGAAAATGCCCTTTGTACTCCAGTCATTTAATAACAAAACTAAAGTTAGTTTTCCAAGAGCAATGCAAAAAAAAACACAGATACTGTAATCAGAGAAGAACTGAGAAAATACTAGCAAGTCAAGCATCATCTCAGGACCGAGAAATGATTAACATTTCAGGCCCTGGACCCTTTGTTAGGTCGTCAAAACTGCTGAATATCTCCAGTACTTTGTTTTCATTGTATTTGTTTCCAGTATGGAATTTCAAGGTGAACCAAGCAATTTTAGCAACATTTGGTGGAGTAAATTTTAAAACAGTCTAAGGTTATACCATTTATGGACATAAAGCCTGCTTGATATTCATAAAGATTAAAAGCACATTTATTATCAAATAAAGTATAAATTATACACCTTGAAATTTGTCTGCTTACAGGCAGCCACAAAGCAAGAAACCCAAATAAATCAATTAAAAAAAAGACCAAAAATCATTGCACAGAGAAAGAAAAAGGAAGTGGGGGGGGGGGAACACATCTTGCAAACAGTAGAACAGTAGAAGGAAGCCAATAGCATCCCAAACCAATCAGAGTCCCGGATCCATCCTGGAGCAGCCAGAGTAGACCCAAGCCTCAGTCCCTAGTTCATCACACCTGCGGGCCAGAAACGCACAGCAGCTAGCGCTACATAGAAAGGAATAAACATTCACAGGAGAGTGAGCAAAATCAGCCTGACCTTTGCCTCTGTACCTTACATTGGGGCTTTCAGCCTATCTGGACTAACATTTAAACTGTCCAAGCACTGGGCAGTGCCATGCTCTGGGGCCCGGATTCAGGTGCAGCAACACATGCAGGCCCCCCCCCCCCCAGCCTGAAGCCATCCTTGATCTCCCAAATCCGTTCAGCACTTGGAGTGATCCAGCGTCACACCCGGTGAATGGACATTTAAACTCTTCCCACAGACTCCTCTCCAAATTGCTCACTCCATCTCCGACAGTGATCCGAAACCCATCTGCAACCCTGGCACAAACACGTTGCACCACGCAATGCCCCAGCATGGTTCATCCCGCAAACCAAACTCGCTTCCGTCTGCCTCCTCACTGTCTGCAGCAAGAGTTCACCACAACTTGCTTCAGAAAAGATGCTGTAAGTAATGTTTTAGTCAAATCTCTTGCCTTATCTTCTACCAGTAGGCTGTCACACATCTTCAGTAGTGCTATCTTAAAAAATGACAAGTCAGTCCGGCCAGCAGTAATATTCTCAGTTTTCTCTACATAATATGCTCTTCTCCATCTACAAGTTCGTTTAAACTCCAATTACGTGTTTGCAGATGGTACCACTGTAATGAGCTGTATCTTAAATAATGACCAGTCAAAGAACAGGAAGGAGATAGAGATGGTGCTATTTCTATAACCTTTCCTTCAATGTCACTAAAACAAGAGCTGATCATTGACTTCAGGACGAGGAGTGGTGCACATGCTCCTGTCTATATCAACAGTGTTGGGGTCCAGAGAGTTGAGAGCTTCAAGTTACTTGGAGAGAACATCACTCCAAATAGCCTGTACCAGTCCTACCACATAGACACCGTAGTCAGGACAGCTCACAAATACTTGTACTTCTTCAGGAGGCTAAAGGGTCTTGGCATGTCCTTATCAACTCTTACGAATTTTTACTGCTGCACCACAGAAAGCATCCTATTTGGATGCATGATAGCTTGGTCTCCATCCATGCCTCAGTAAAGCAGCCAGCAGAATCGAAGTTCCCACCCACTCCAAGCATTTTCTCTTCTCCTCTCTTCCGTCAGGTATAATATATCACAGCCTGGAAGCACATGCCACAGGCTCAAGGGCAGGTTCTACTACACCATCTTAAGACTATTAAATGTCTTCCTAGTACAATCAGATGGGCTCTCGACCTCACATTCTACCTCGTTATGATCTTGCAATTTATTGTTTACCTGCACTGCACTTTCTCTTTACCTGTTATACTTTATTCAGCATTATTGTTTTACCTTGTACTACCTCAATGCTCTGTGTAATAATTTGATCTGTATGAACAGTTTGCAAGCTTTTCACTGTATGTCAATACATGCTACAATAATAAAACAATTCCAATAAACCCACTCCAATTCAATTTGCTTATTTTCTAATTTAAATTTCTGTATGGAGATCGGGTCTAATTATTAAGATACTTGCAAATTGGACTAATAAAAGTACAACAAATGTAAGTAATTAGCCAGCATCAATTTCAGGCTTTAATCGCACTATAATTAATTTCCACTTTTAAAAGGTAGATAACACAGGATGCAGTTTATTTCAATGCTCGTGTGCAACACTACTGAGAGTTGGTGTGTTCTGTCTGTAAGAAACCAAGTCTTCCTGTCTGCCTTGTGGTCCCAGAACAAATTCCACACCATCAGCAAAGCTCAACAACTCCTTGACGTTCTGAGGAGGCTGAAGAGAGCTGGACTATGTCCATCTATATTCACGTCATTCTACAGACGTGCTGTAAAGACTATCCTGACATGCTGCATCACTGCATGGTATGAAAACTGCCCCGCAGTGGCCAGGAAAGCTCTACAACGGATATTCAAGACTACCCATCACTTCACTGACACCAGTCTAAATGCCATCAAGGACATACATACAGGAAGGTGCCGGAAAAGGTCCAGTAGCGTCATGAAGGATCCCACCCACCCTGCTCATGGACTATTTGCCCCACTCCCATCAGGGAGGATGCTATGTAGCATCCACGCCAGGGCCACCAGACTTAAAAGAAGTTACTTACCCCAAGCATTAAGGTTGATCAACACCTCCACCCTTCCATTCCCTCGACTACCACTACTTCCTCATTTTCTGTTAGAGTCACCATATGTCCAGACACTCCCGTGCCTAGCTTCACTTTATGGACATACAATCAATCTACGTATATGGGCTATCTTGTGTGTTTGCTATATTTATTGTATTATTTATGATCGTGTTTTTATCTTTTTGTGTTTTTCTGTGCTGCATTAGAACCAGAGTAACAATTTATTCACTTGTGTGCAGGAAATGACATTTTTGAGTAAACACAAAATGGCTGTTAGACACTTGTTCCAGGAGAGGAATTGACAAAATTAAAGACAGACTTATTTTCACTTGGCTGCTCTGAGCTGGAAAGAAAAAGTGGTTTGGACAGACATACAGATAAGCAACTTGCCTATCTGCTCATCAGCAGTGGTTGTGCAACCCTGCAGAACATTGTGATGGGAAATGAATATGATTGTAATGCACACAAAAGAATTATTGGAAGTTTACATTCTTTTGCTGTTAAATATGCACTTCCACAACATTCTTGTTGATATTTGAAACCTGGTGTTTCATAATGTGGAAGACTTGAAAACATTTGGAAAAGTTGAGATTAAATAGTTTTCATCTGTACTGAGAAAATTGCTGAAATATTTGCATTCACCATTTAACTGGAATATTAAATCAATTCCATCAGAAAATTATGCTCAGCATTTGCTGTATTCATTTGCTGAAATGTTGATAATTTAAATTGAATATAAAAATAAAATTAATTAAAATTCATTCTTAAAATGCACATAGCTAAAGAAATGTTCTTAATAATGAAAGTAAAGCTAAGCTAAATACATAACATATATGAGATAGGAAAATATTTGCTTAACTGGAAGAACTAGCTGATTGAATTGGTGATACACCATACACCCAACAAAGTAGAAACCACACGGACAGTGTCTGGTCAGACTTGTGATTCATATGACCATGTTTATTTAACTATATAGAGAGATCAAGCTAGATCGATATTACATATATGCTATTCAAAAGAAATTAATACAAATGCTCTTCACTTGTTTTATTGTTACCATAGGCCATGTGATAGCATTGTGTTTACTGACCGTAAAGTTCTAAACTCAAAGACCTTAAACTCTATTGGATATAAATGTTGTTCGTCCTTCGTAGTCGAAGATGACCATGGCTTCAAAGTCAAATGGGAGATTGGTGGCTGTGGGTCCGGAGGTGACTGATGAGGCCAATCCGGGCCCTGAAGGCTCACCCACATGTGGGACACAAGTGGGTGGGTGCTGCCGTGGCAGTGGATGCTGCTCGGGCCTTGCGCACAGCACGCTTTCGTTGCGCCTTGATGATGTGCCTGACTTCAGCTGCATGGGCTCCTGTGGTGATCTTGCTGCGCCAAGCTGGACGGTCGAGGGCAAGCGTCTCCCACGTGTTGATGTCGACACCCAGGCCTTTGAGGGATGCTTTCAGGCAGTCTTTGTAACGTTGTTCTGCCCCCCGACTGAGCGCTTGCCCTGACACAGTTCTCCGTACAGCAGCTGCTTAGGCAATTGGCTGTCTGGCATTCTGACCACATGCCCAGCCCACCTGGCTTGGGCTTTCAGCAGGAGGGTGTAGACGCTGCAGAGCCCAGCTCGTTCCAGGGATTCCGTGTTAGGAATTTTGTCCTGCCACCTGATGTGGAGGCGCCTGCGAAGACAGCTCAGGTGAAAATGGTTGAGCTGTTTGGCGTGTCTGCTGTAGACAGTCCAGGTCTCGCTGGCGTAAAGGACGGTGGTAAGGACCACTGCACAGTAGACCTTCAGCTTGGTGGTAAGGCTGAGTCCTCTCCGCTCCCAGACGTTCTCACGGAGTCTCCCAAAGGCAGCGCTGGCTTTGGCAATCCTGTTGTTGATCTCAGTGTCTATGTTCACTGCGCGAGAGAGTATGCTGCCCAGGTAGTTGAAGTTGTTGGCTGCCCGGAGGTTCTGGCCCTTCACTGTGATGCGCGGCTCCTGGTATGGCTTTCCTGGGGCAGGCTGGTACATAACTTCGGTCTTTTTGGTGCTGATAGTGAGTCCGAAGTTGTCGCAGGCTTGTGAGAAGCAGTCCATTTCACGCTGCATCTCCTGCTCTGTGCTGGCGTTGAGTGCGCAGTCATCAGCAAACAAGAAGTCTCTGATGACAGTCTCTTGCACCTTTGTAACTGCCTGCAGGCACCTAAGGTTGAACAACCTGCCATCAGTCCTGTACCTGACGTGGATTCCTTCTTCGTAGTTATGGAAGGTATCTGTCAGCATGGCAGAGAATACCATACTGAACAGAGTCAGGGCAAGAACGCAGCCTTGTTTGACGCCATTTGTCACTGGGAAGGCCTCCGACTCGTCGCCGTCATCCAGAACTTTCACCATCATACCGTCGTGGAACTGCCGGACCATTGTGATGAACTTGCTGGGGCAGCCAAACTTCTCCATGATCTTCCACAAGCCTTCTCTGCTGACCGTATCGAAAGCCTTGGTTAGATCGACAAAGGTCACGAAGAGGTCGCTGTGTTGCTCCTGGCATTTTTCCTGGAGTTGGCACGCAGCAAAAATCATGTCTGCGGTCCCACGTTCAGCACGAAAGCCACACTGGCTTTCTGGGAGCAGACCTTTCTCAAGATGTTGGAGAAGGCGGTTGAGCAGGATGCGGGCCAGAATCTTCCCCGCAATGGACAAGAGGGAGATGCCTTGGATATAAATAGCCACGAGTACACTCACTAAAGGGAGACTACATTGTAACTACCCAATCTTCAAAGACTAGTTCACTTCCTTGTTTGTTCTCCACAGCAAGTTTAGGTGTCAATACCTACAATATGAGTGGTAGCCCTCCCCCCCCCGCCACCCCCCCATCCACAGAGGAGAAGATATTTTCACTTAACAAAGTAGCTTAAACACAGTTCATTTATTTTCAGTGATACCTGTTTAAAATTCAGACAACATTCTTAAAGCACATTTAAGACTCATAGAGGATTGCTAGCTGATAAAATATTTCTAAATTACAAATGAATTCTAAAACACAAAGGATCTCCAAAACACAGGTACAATTCCTATAAACTAATAAGACATACCAATGATGCAGCTGAACAAATCATCCATTGCAGAAACTGAAGACAGAAGAATGGACTCTAGTTCACCCTGTGTTTCTTGTTTCTTTCGTGGTTCTTGATGATCCTTACCCCATTTCTATTAAGCCTGAATTTCTCTCTTCATTTATATCCCTTTTCTGCCACTTGAGTGACTTCACACACATATGGTATTTCCTCAGATGCCTTTTTTACACAAATGATCTAATAGCTTCTAGAAGACACAGATCCCACTTCTTCATAATTAATGCTGTAAATCTAACTTCCCTGAGTACATAAAACTTCCAACATTAATAGATGCTAAATGATTGTTCTCCACCTGGCCTGCAAGTTTCCTTGCATTGTTGGTTTTGAAGCAAGCGAAATTAAACAACCCATTGTTTTATATTGCATCTCTTCAGCAGCAATAAACCAGGCTGAGTGACCAAAACATCCTGCTTTCCACAGACAATACACCTGCTATATACAGAGCTCATTTGCAAAGCTGTTTTCAAATGCCAAGCAGATAACTGCTTTCTATTTACATTAAGAACTGAAGACTGGCTCCTGTTTATGAGCAGAAGCTAATCAGAGTATATTAGTTGAAAGTTTACCTTACAACCGTTTGATCGTTATAACTGGCATTTGATGTGTTTAGAAAGCCAAGCCCGGAATAAAGAAGAGACTCACCAGCCCAGGAAGCAAATATCCATCACACCCCATCCCCCAGATTTCTAATACAGTTTTCCAACCCAGTTTCTTCTTATGGATATCAACATCAACTTCAGGTTCTAGACTCCTGCCAAGACTATCATTCTACCAATTGTTGCAGTAGATTGCCAGTGCCTGAAAAACTCTCTTTGACTCGATGCTCAAAGAACTCATTGAGTATGCCCCAATGTAGGGGTTTCTGTGTGAGTTTCTCTTTAGAGTATTCACTTCCTCAATCTCAGCTGCACACATTTTCCAAACCTCAAAGGAATATCACCATTATAATTTGCATAAATGAAAGAAAAATGACACATCAATGTTCATATTATAAGTCCATATTAATCGACCTTTAAAATCTTCTTCCCCACAAACAGTTCTTGCCATTTCTTCGATGCAAGTTTAAATCACTGTCTCTGTTGCCGTTAGTTCATCAGGTCAGCTGGCAATGTCTTTCAATGAGCTAAGGATAGTTCACTTCATTCACTGGGGAGTCCACGTCGCTTTCGATGTGGTGCATGACTTTACTTAGGTTCTCTGAAAACGAGTCTTGTAAACAAGTTACTGATTGTGTACTGCTGTCTTCTTTTGTCTAAAGATTAGTAATCTCACATTTATTTATGGGCAGTGATATTCATCAGTAACATGATCTCACAATATAATATACACAGAAAATTAAACATTTATAAGATCAACCTACCTCTATATGTGTAGTCTGATAGGGGAGGATACAGTGCGCCTCTTGAAAATTTATCTGTACTTTTAATTCTGAACTCCAAGAAAAAAGGTAACAAAACTTTGGGGCTGGTTGTGTCCTTCCCATGGATGTGAACACCAATTGGTGTGCTGTATCTTAGCATTCTGAGACCAATAATACCATCTGCATATGTCTCATCTCACTTTAGTGATTCAGGACTTTGTGTATAATTGTTCAGGTCTTCCACTTTCACTTGGTTAAGGATTGAGTATAACAGAGAGGAAATGGCATATCTTCCCAACTTGTATGTTTTCCAAGAAAACTTTAACTGAACAGGGCTACCCAATCTGTTTTGTCAAACCATGGGATTTTATCAACCAAATATACAAACCGATTTTGTAGCATTAAGTATAACACAAAGTGGTCCCACTTATTGCATTATAGAAGCCGTAAGCTGGGTGACGGAACGAACCCCGAGCGGGAGTCTGAGGCCCGGGGTTTTTGGGAGGAGAACCGAAGAGGGAGGATGTGCTGGATGCGCCCTGGTCGACCACCGTGGCTCGTCGCAGACGGCGAGTCAAGGGGGTCGGAGGAGATCGCATGGTGGAAAGAAGACCCTGTTAATTGAGCTCCACCGGTTGTGCACGAAGTGGTTGAACTTTGATAAGTTTGGCGCCTTTTATATTGTATCTCTATTAATTACATATTTCTAGTAAGATTTATGAAGTGTAATCATTTAATCGCATATGGTGTGCTGTTTGTTATTTGGCATGGTGGGCTACATCACACAGCATCTACACAAACTGATTACCCAGTCTGGTGGGGCCGAAGGCTGCTCCCGCTAAACGAAAGCGAGCTGAGCAAGCCTGAGGCTTACCAGGGGGCTACACATGATTGGGGTAGTCTCTGCTCTTCAGTCTCCCAGGGTTGAGGCCACACCAGAGGAATAGGTAAAGAGGCAAGTATGAGGCAGTGTATAGTAAAGCAGACACATGAGAAATAATCCATGGTAGTGCAGGTTAGGTATGGGAGTTGGCGGAGTTTTAGGAGTGGAGCTGTATACATAAAGCAGAGGTCACCAAACTTGCATATTTGTATGCTTCAACGTAACAACAGAAAGAACACTGGCTAGGGGAACTGTCCATTGGAAAACTGCGTAAGAATCTGCAACCCAATTTAAAATAGTGCCAATCCACCAGGAAACTTTATTTGCTACTGCAGAAGCTAAATTTGCAACAGCTGGACAGGTCTTAGCTGTTGTTTCAGCTGGAGGGTTAAGCAGGTCAGGAGTTTAGTATGGGTCTGCAAAGGAAACTTGTGAAAGGAGGTAGCTCACTCATCTGACTGTCAGTTCAGTGACTCTCATAATCTATAGAGAAATCGTCTTTAGATTGGACTGGGTTTCTTCTAGCCATTGCAGACAAATATTAAGTCTTTCTAGACCATTCTTGGTTGCATCCATCATAAATCATTCCTTAAAACTGGACTCGCATTTCTGTCTTGGGATATGCAACATAGATTAAATCATCTGATTACTCCAAGAATAATTTTGCTATTTATCATAAAATGTGGGTGATCCTCTGACTGCAGTGTGTCTGAACAACTTTTGTCATCAGAAATTTCTACCTTCTGTGTGAACCAATGCATCACATAAGGGCTATTATGAGAGTGAGCACTGTCAAGGCATGGCTGTACAGGCAGTTTTACTCCTTTTTTTTCCAATCAAGACAATTGTTAAGGGCCAAATTGTTTTTTTTGCCTGATGATGATAACACCATGTGACTAAATTCACACCAATAATTGAAGGCCTGATTTTGTATGTGACATTGTCTGTTTGGGGAATAACATTATCAGTGTAACCCCAAAAATTAGCATTATCAATTAGCCTCCAATGGTAAAATTTGTCATAGTCTTGTTTCTCCTTTTTCCAACTTGTAGCTGAAGACTATCAGAAATATAATTGGACTCCTAAGGACAGTTCAGAACTAACTTTTGTTGTAAAATATTATTCACACCACAACACAAAAGGAGGGATTCCTCCATTAGTTTAACTTTTATATCTGGGCTGGGATCTTTCAGTTTTGTTAGGGTGTCATTAATCATTTCCACAAGTGGCTCTTTGTTTTCCTATGTATTGATGCTCATTTTGTGTGCAATGTGGTCAGAGTGAATGTTTAATTGGACAGGAACAATCACTTTGCCAGAGGCAAGATTTAAGAGTTCTAATGAATTAGTTCACATATGGCCAAAAGGTAAAAGCCATTTAGTGATATTTAAATATTGCTCGTAATATTAAACTAATAATCTCTGAGTCATTTAATTTCAGAGTGTCCGAACCAGATGAGACAATTTCCATAGTAAATCAGTCCTGACGAGGGGTCTTGGCCCAAAACATCGACTGTACCTCTTCCTATAGATGCTGCCTGGCCTGCTGCATTCACCAGCATTTTTTGTGTATGTTGCTTCCATTGTAAATGCGACTTTGTCTACTAAGAAGTAAATGAAAGATAAGGCGCACTGAACAATATTATTGTAAGTACAAAAATATTAAGATTCAAGATTCAAGATTGTTTAATGTTATTTCTTGTACACAAGTGTAAAGGAGAATTAAATAATTGTTACTTCAGATCTGACGCAGCAAAAACATATAAGATAATGAACATAATAATAACACAAAAACACAATAGCCATAAATAAATAAGATAGCTTATATACATAGTTTGATTGTATGTCCATAAAGTGACACTAGGCTGTATATAGGTAACTGATGGGACATAATAAATAAAGTGGTAGTGGAGTTTCTGGGTTGAGGTGTTGATCAGCCTTACTGCTTGAGCAAAGTAACTGCTTTTGAGACTGGTGGTAAATGGAGTGGATGCTACAAAGCCTCCTCCCTGATGAGAGTAAGTCAAACAGTCCATGAGCAGGGCGAGTGTGATCCTTCATGATGTTACCGTCCCTTTTCTGCATATATGTCCTTGATTGTTGGTAGGCAGTTTGGTGGTGATATATAGGGATGTGTTGACTAGCTGTTGTAGAGCTTTCCTGTACACCACAGTACCATGCAGGGATGCAGCTTGTCAGGATGCTCTCTAATGTGCATCTGTAAAATGATACAAGTGTGGATATGTAAAGTCAAATTCAAGTTTAATTTTGTCATGCAACCATACATGAATACCCACTGAGACAGCCAAATCAAACAGTGTTACTCCAAGGCTAAGGTGAAAAATACAGTACCAACAGTCGCAAACAAAACAAGGCACATATAAGACATCAGTGAAATATAGTAACACAAAAAATATATAGTCCAGGTCCCTGAGTCCATTAATATTGCAGCAGTCTGCTCTCGAACACAGTCCAGCTTGCCTTCTGCAATCACTTGGGGCAGCACCAACTTCAGATTGGACACCATGTCACACAAACTCTGACAGCTCTCTCCCAGGTGGATGTGAAGAGGTGACACCATGGCCCGAGGCCTAGTCCCCGCCACAAATAGGCCACGCAGCTCCCCCAAAGCCCACCAGTAAATCAGTGAATCGGACTTGCAGCATTCTACATTAACAGTGTCCAACAGGGTCTTGCGATCCCAAGAAAAGCGACTAAGATGACCATTCACAGTTAGACTGCACAACGCCTTCGTGCACCAATGCCTCACCGATGCAAGCAGCAGCACGATCTGCTCCAAGTCCAGCTCTTTCAGTTTCTCTGCCAATGAGCAACTCGCTGATGGGGTAGACCAGCCATTTTTAAAGATCTTAGTGTTCACCAGGGTCGAGCTCTCCTCAGCCTCCTCAGAAAGCAGAGGCATTGGTAGCTTTCTTGACTGTATAGGATGTTTCCTGGGACCATGAGAGGTTGTGCGTGATGTGCACTCCTAGGAGTTTGATACTACCTGTAGTTTCCACTGCTGTGCCACTAACGTAAAGGGCGGGTGAGTGGAGCAAGTTCTCCTTCAGTCGATAACTATGTCCTTTGTCTTGTTGACATTAAGGAAGATGCTTTTTCGCCTGGTACCAGATCGAGAGCTCTTCCACCTCCTCTCTGTAGGCCATCTCATCATTGTTATAAAATACAGCAAAAGCAACATTTCTTCCTGGAGTTTGAGTCTGTTTTACTCTGAAAACAACATCGTATTCAAGATGGATTATCCCTGGGCAATGTGCCTAAGAAATCTCCCTCAAATGAATGGGAATTTTTCCATGCTCATCAGATCTAAACATGTGTTTTATCTTTTCAATTCATCTCACCCACCTCCTAGAAGCACAGAGGAACATCTGGAGAAACTTCTGAAATGCCCGGTTCGCTGCCGCTGCTACTGTGCGATCGAGAATCTCCGGAGGGGAAGGCCCCAAATCCTCAGCTTTGCCTGTTGCTGGCAGTCGGGGCTGGGGTCGAAGTGCTCCGCAGAGATGGTGCTCGGTGCTCGGTGTCGGAGGCTCGAAATTTTCGGACAGACTCAGAGTCAGACTGTAGTCAGGTGCTTCCAGGATGCTGCATCGGCAAGTTTGCAGTGCTGGAAGCTCAAGGCAGGGAAAGTTTTCTTCCTTCTACTGTCTGCGTGAGATGATGGGACTTTCGAGAGACTTTGAGACTTTTTTTTACTGTGCCCATGGTCTGTTCTTCATCAAATTATGGTATTGCTTGCACTGTTGTAACTATATGTTATAATTATGTGATATTTCTCAGTTTTTCAGTCTTGGTCTGTCTTGAGTTTCTGTAATATCACAGTGGAGGAACATTGTATCATTTCTTAATGCACGCATTACTAAATGACAATAAAAGAGGACTGCATGTCCTCATAATCTAATCTAATCTAATCTAATAATCTAATCTAAATGTTTTATTGGTTTCATTAAACATGAAACGCCTCACTTTGTTTTATTTGCATAAACGCACATTGGAGACTCGATACTCTGGGATGATTCTGGAGTTATTGAACATCTTGGCCAACACAGTTGCTTTGAAACTGCCAGAGTTTTGGGAGCAAAATGCCATTGCCTGGTTCGTACAAACTGAGACCCACTTTGCTCTGTGAGATATCAAATTCTACCATGTGGTAGCATTGCTCAGCAATTCCATGGTGGCAAGAGTGGCGAGTCTGCTTGAACACCCACCTGAGCATGATAAGTACTCACCGGCCTGAAAACTCACCCTTTACAGACTTTTGGGCTATCAGAGTCTGTGCACGCCAAACAGTTGCTCTCCTTGCCCAGTCTCGGCGATGCCAGACCTTCAGAGCTAATGGACCACATGCTGTCTCTCCTGGGGAATCACCATCCTTGTTTTATTTTTAAAGAACTCATGCTGACCCGACTGGTGGCGTAGTGGCATCAGTGTCGGACTTCGGGACGAAAGGTCCCGAGTTCAAATCCAGCCAGCTCCCCTGTATGCTTTCCATCCGTGCTGGGTTACGAGCTGGTGATTTGTTTGGAAACTCACCCGGCAGAAGGCAATGGCAAACCACTGCTGTAACTTGCCTCGTACGCGGTTCCCCACTACGTCAGAGAGGTGTGGAGGGAAATCGTCTGCTAACTGGAGAAACTCTGGATGTGATGTACCTTTTCTTTCCTTCATGCAGCAAATGCCTAATCAAGTTCGCATAACCCTCGCTAATGCACACGTGAGGACTATATGGAGCTTTCTAAAGTAGCTGATAGTCTACACTCAGCTAGGCATCATGCATCATTCCTTGCCCTTTCTCTACCTCAATAAACCCTGTCAGCAAGTCCCCCAACACAAGGATGTCCACGACTGTGCTTTTACCATGCTTGCTTTGATATAAATGCTAGGAATTTCTGACTGCCTTGCAGCTTCGACAGTGCCAGTGCATTGGCACATCAGTGGTCTGTGAGCACTGTGGATTCGAACTGCCAGGGTCGTCTGTTGTACATTATGGACACCCTTTTGGAGCGATGCTTCCTGTGTGACTCAGGTGCTCAAGTGAGAGTGCTGCCAGCATCACCTATTGATGAGAAGGCAAAGAGCGCTGAAACCATGCCGAGGCTACCAATGGCAGCAAGATCCAGACTTACTGGACATGACGGGTAATGCTTTGCTTCAGTGGGTGACGTTACACA
Organism: Mobula birostris; assembly: GCF_030028105.1. Lineage (NCBI taxonomy): Eukaryota > Metazoa > Chordata > Chondrichthyes > Myliobatiformes > Myliobatidae > Mobula > Mobula birostris. The sequence goes on from NC_092373.1 coordinate 55,480,313, forward strand.
TGGGACATTGTCCTGGCTATGGTGGCTGGACCTCTGCTTGGTGCAGATATCCTGTGTGCCCAAGGACTTTTGGTTGATCTTAAGAACTGCCATCTTGTGGATGTCAAGGACTTTGTGTCATTACCCTGCTCCCCCAGTAAGTTCCCCACAACAACTCTGTCAAATGCATGAACCACCCCTTGAGAATTTACTCGACTGCTAGGCGAATCCCCAGACCTCACCAAGCTCACATTTTCCATTGCAATCGCAAGACATGGGGTCAAACACCACATTCTCATAACTGGCCCACCAGTCTATGCCCGTGGGCATAGAATGGACTGAGAAAAGCTGGCAACCGTGAAGGCTGAGTTTGCCAACACGGAAAGACTTGGAATGGTACGCCATTCGAATTGCCCCTGGGCTTCACCCCTCCATGTGGTCCCCAAGTCCGTGGTTCCTGCCATGTGGTGTTTACCTTTGTCTTAACAAGGCCACCACTGCCGATTGTTACCTGCTCCTACACGTTCAAGAGATTTATAGGTTCAATTCAAGACATGTTTAGCTGGAAAGTTGATTTTTCCCAAAGTCGATCTAGTTAGAAGCTACCATCAGGTGCCTGTGTACTCAGAGAACATTCCCAAAACAGCTGTGATAACCCCATTTGGCCTTTTTGAGTTTCTGCCCATGCTGTTTGGGCTGAAAAATGCAGCACAGGCTCTCCAATGTCTCATGGACTCTGTATTAAAAGGCTTAGATTTCCTTTCAGTTTCCCTGGATGACATACATATCGCCAGTGCGTCCATATCCAAACATGTATCTAACCTCCGCACACTTTTTGAGTGCTTAAGCCAACATGGGTTGATTATTAACCCCGACAAATGCCAGTTTGGATTGTCAGCCACTGACTTTTCTCAGCCATCACATCTCCGCAGAAGGTGCGGAAACCCTCCTGTCAAAGGTAACTGCTATTATGGATTTCCCACTGCCCTGCACTTCAAAACACCACAGGAGTGTTTAGGCTTGGTGAATTTCTACCATCGCTTCATTCTGTGAGCTGCTGAACTCATGGCCCCCCCCCCCGCCCCGCCGTGTAGTGTGTTTAATGGCAATATCCCTGATCACATGCTTGACTGGTCAGCGGACGTGACCTGGGCATTTGATGATACCAAACGAGCTCTTTCTAATGTGACCCTACTGGCGTACCCAATCCCCAGTGCACCCATAGCCATTATAACTGATGCCTCAGACTATGCTGTGGGTGCTGTGCATGAACAGCTGGACAGAGGCGTGTGGCAGCCACTTGCCTTCTTCAGTTGGCAGCTCCACCTCCCCGATAGGAAATACGACACGTTTGACTGTGAGCTTCTCAGTCTCAATCAGGCTGACCACCATTTTCATTTTTTCTAGAGGGTTGCAGTTTTACAGCGTTTGTTGACCACAAACCCCTCGTGTACACGATTGCCAAAATATCAGACCCTTGGTCTGCAAGGCAGCAACATTGCCTGGTTTATGTATCCGAATTCACAACTGATATACAACATATTAAAGGGGAAAAATGATGCTGTGGCCAATTTTCTCTCACAGCCAGCCACCAAGGCCGTACACAAGACTGATATTGCCAGCGTGGCAGCCAACCAACTTTCTGACCCAGAGGTCCAGGCTTACAGAACAGCAGTTGGCTGACATTAAGTTTGTGGAAGCTGGGATTTCTCTCCTGTGCAATGTTTCAACCAGTCGTCCTTGTCCCATCATGCCCGCAAACTGGAGACGGACTGTTTTCGACTCCATACATGGCCTTTCGCATCCGGGCCGGAAGGCCTCACAGAAACTGGTTGCACCAAAGTTTGTCTGGCAACACCTCAGAAAGGACATGTGTGATTGGATTGCAGCCTGTGCAGAGTGCCAGCGGGCAAAAGTTAACCATCATGTTCAGGAAACATTGGCACATTTTAAGGTCCTTAAGCAAAGGTCTGTCCATCAATATGGACCTTGTTGGTACTCTTCCCTGCTCCTGCAGTTTCATGCACCTTCTGACCATAGTGAACCGTAAAACCACGTGGCCAGCGGTCGTCCCTCTAGCATTGACGACGGCTGCAGATGTGGCTTGGACATTCATCAGCAGCTGGGTTGCTCAGATATTTCCTCTGACTGCAGATCCCAATTCATTTCAGACCTCTGGGCTGTGATGGCCCAGAACCTTGGCGTTAGGCTATATGACACCATGGAATATCACCCGCAGTCCAATGGTCTATGTGAGTGGTTTAAAGGCTGCTCTCAGGGCTGCCCTGACTGATGAGTGTTGGCATGATTGGCTCTCACAGGTCCTACTGGGACTCAGAACAGCTCCAAAAAGAGGACCTGCAGTCAGCTGTGGCTGATTTGGCGTACAGGCAGCCATAACGACGGTCAGGTGATTTCATTCCGGACTCTACAAATGGCTGGTCAGTCTCTCAGCAGCGTTCCACTCTCCTCAGTAAATTCAATTTTGTTTCTCATATCCCTACTTCCTATCATGGTGTACAGCTCTTGTGTTCCTGTTGACCTACATTTTGTTTTGCTTGTTTCTGTTCAGCGCGACGCACACCAACATCCCCTTAGGCCCCCTTACGATGGCCCTTTCTGCATTCTGGAATGTAGAGAAAAGACATATCATAGATAAAGGGGGTTAAACTTGAACATATTTCAGTATATTGTCCTTATCGGGCCCACCAAGATTTGGAGTATTCTGCTGCCATGCCCTGGCATCACAACGTGACCATGAATGAGCGTGTCAACGCACCTCTGGACAAGCCCGAGGCACCTGCTATTCCTCCACCCATGGAACACAGGACCTGAGCAGGGTGACTTGTCCAAGCCCCGTGCAGGCTCACAATGCCTGCTTTAGTGAATTCTGGAGGGGCCTGTGTAGTGTAACATAACAGGTGGAAATGTACATAATTCACAATCACTGACATCGAGTTGGGGTTTCACTTTAAGAGGCTGGTAGGACGTGATGATGTTATTATGCAAGTATTTTTAGCACGCTTTGGTTGTGTAGGTTTTGGAATTCAATGTAATGTGTTAGGTGCTTTGTTAAACATAAAACGCCTTACTTCATTTTATTTGTGTAAAGCTACAGGAGCATCTGGAGGAAACCTACACAGTCACAGGGAGAACACACAAACTCCTTACAGACAGCAGTGGGAATTGAACCCAGGTCACTGTTGTAACTATGACACTACCATTCTGTCCTTTTGAAGCATGAGGGTTTGAAATATATATAGTAATGTCGTGTTGTTACTGCAGGACAGCTTTTTGTTTGCTTGTAAACTTCAAGTGAGTGTTAATCTTATTTAAATAATTATATTTTATTAACTTATTTTAATATGAAATCAAATGAGTGCAAACCTGATTTTGAGGTTATCACATTATTTCTTCATGTTAACTTTTAGTGACTTGTATATAAAGATATTCAGGTTCATTTTAACATCAGCATTTCTCAATATCTCCACAACTAAAACACGATCAGCTGTTTTCTAATCAATGTCGATAGCCTAACATGGTTATTTCTTTAGCGGTTTGATTGGGGCATGCCTGTGCAGGCGCATGGACGTCAGCCGGGTAGAACAGTGAGAAGAGTTTAAAAGGAGACAGCTTTATAGGGTGGGCAACAGAGTAGGAAGGCTTTGGCTCAATGGAGCTTTGGCGATAGCCGGTTGAGGCGAGGTACGTTGCCTGTGTAGAATACGGACAGGAAGTATGTGTGTGAGGCCGGTGTTCTGCGCTCAGTGTCAGATGTGGGAAGTCCTGGAGACTCCCAGCTTTCTGGATGGCCACATCTGTGCCAGGTGCATCGAGCTAGAGCTCCTTAGGGACTGCATTAGGAACTGAAGATGCAGCTTGATGACCTTCGTCTGGTCAGGGTAAGTGAGGAGGTGATAGAGAGGACCTATAGGCAAGTAGTCACACTGGGGCCTCCGGAGACAGATAAGTGGGTAACAGTCAGGAGAGGGAAGGGCAGGAGTCAGATGCTAGAGAGTACCCCTGTGGCTGTCCCCCTTAACAATAAGTACTCCCGTTTGAGTACTGTTGGGGGGGGGGGAGAACAGCCTACTTGGGGGAAGCAACAGTGGCCGCGCCTCTGACTCAGAGTCTGGCCCTGTGGTTCAGAAGGGTAGGGAAAGGAAGAGGATGGCAGCAGTGATAGGGGACTCTATAGTTAGGGGGTCACACAGGCGATCCTGTGGACGGAGGAAAGAAACACGGATGGTAGTTTTCCCCCCAGGTGCCAGGGTCCGGGATGTTTCTGATTGCATCCACGATATCCTAAAGTAAGAAGGAGGACAGCCAGCGGTTGTGGTACATATTGGTACCAACGACATAGGTAGGAAAAGGGAGGAAGACCTGAAAACAGACTACGGGGAGTTAGGAAGGAAGTTGAGAAACAGGACCACCAAGGTAGTAATTTCGGGTTTACTGCCTGTGCCATGTGACAGTGAGAATAGGAATAGAATGAGGTGGAGGATGAATGTGTGGTTGAGGGATTGGAGCAGGGGCCAAGGATTCAGATTTCTGGATCATTTGGACCTCTTCTGGGGCAGGTGTGACCTGCACAAAAAGGACGGGTTGCCCTTGAATTCGAGGGGGACCAATATCCTGACAGGGAGGTTTGCTAAGGCTATTGGGGAGAGTTTAAACTAGAATTGCTGGGTTGGGGGAACTGAACTGGAAAGACAGAGGAAGAGGCGATTGGCTCAGAAATAGAGAAAGGTGGGAGACAGTGCGAGAGGGAGGATAGGCAGGTGATAGAGAAGGGATACGCTCAGACCGATGGTTTGAGATGTGTCTATTTTAATGCAAGGAGTATTATGAACAAAGCAGATGAGCTTAGAGCATGGATCAGTACTTGGAGATATGATGTTCTGGCCAATACAGAGACATGGATGGCTCAGGAGCAGGCTTTAGATGTTTCAGAAAGGACAGGGAAGGAGGCAAAAGAGGTGGGGGTGTGGCACTGTTGATCAGAGATAGTGTCACGGCTGCAGAAAATGAGGAAGTCATGGAGGGATTGTCTATGGAGTCTCTGTGGTGGAAATTAGGAACAGGAAGGGGTCAATAACTCTACTGGGTGTTTTTTTATAGACTACCCAATAGTAACAGGGACTTTCAGGAGCACATAGGGAGACAGATTCTGGAAAGGTGTAATAATAACAGGGTTGTCATGGTGGGAGATTATAATTTCCCAAATATTGATTGGCATCTCCCTAGAGTGTGGGGTTTAGATGGGGTGGAGTTTGTTAGGTATGTTCAGGAAGGTTTCTTGGCACAATATGTAGATAAGTGTACAAGAGGAGAGGCTGTACTTGATCTGGTGTTGGGAAATGAACCTGGTCAGGTGTCAGATCTCAGTGGAAGAGCATTTTGGAGATAATGATCACAATTCTATTTCCTTTACCATAGCTTTGGAGAGGGATGGGAATAGACAAGTTAGGAAAGCATTTAATTGGAGTAAGGAGAAATATGAGGCTATCAGGTAGGAACTTGGAAGCATAAATTAGAAACAGATGTTCTCAGGGAAACGTATGGAAGAAATGAGGCAAACGTCAGGGGATATTTGTGTGGCGCTCTGCATAGGTACGTTCCAATGAGACAGGGAAAGGATGGTAGGCTACAGGAACCGTGGTGTACAAAGGTTATTGTAAATCTAGTCAAGAAGAAAAGAAGAGCTTATGAAAGGTTCAAAATCTAGGTAATGATTGAATTTTTTTAGGATGTGACTAAACACATTGATGAAGGAAGAGCAGTAGATGTACTGTTTATGGATTTCAGCAAGGCATTTGATAAGGTACCCCATGCAATGTTTATTGAGAAAGTAAGGAGGCATGGGATCCAAGAGGATATTGCTTTGTGGATCCAGAACTGGCTTGCCCACAGAAGGCAAAGAATGGTTGTACACGGGTCATCTTCTGCATGGAGGTCGGTGACGAGCGGTGTGCCTCAGAGATCTGTTCTGGGACCCTTACTCTTCGTGATTTTTATAAATGACCTGCATGATGAAGTGGAGGGATGGGTTAGTAAGTTTGCTGATGACACAAAGGTTGGGGGTGTTGTGGATAGTGTGGAGGGCTGTCGGAGGGTATAGCTGGACATTGATAGCATGCAAAACTGGGTTCAAAAATGGCAGATGGCATTCAACCAGATAAGTGTGAAGTGGTTCATTTTGGTAGGTCAAATATGATGGCAGAATATAGTACTAATGGCAAGACTCTTGGCAGTGTGGAGGATCAGAAGGACCTTGGGTTCCGAGTCCATAGGACACTCAAAGCTGCTGCGCAGGTTGACTGTATGGTTAAGAAGGCATACGGTGCATTGGCCTTCATCAATTATGGGACTGAGTTTAGAAGCCGAGAGGTAATGTTACAGCTACATAGGACCCTGGTCAGACCCCACTTGGAGTACTGTGCTCAGTTCTGGTCGCCTCACTACAGGAAGGATGTGGAAACTATAGAAAGTGTGCAGAGGAGATTTACAAGGATGTTTCCTGGATTGGGGAGCATGCCTGATCGAGGTGTAATGGGCTGCCGGCAACAGTGGTGGGGGCGGATACAATAGGATCTTTTAAGAGACTACTGGATAGGTACATGGTGCTTAGAAAAAATGGTGTTGTTTGGGTGAACCTTGGTAATTCCTAAGGTAAGGATATGTTCGGCACAATTTTGTGGGCCGAAGGGCCTGTATTGTGCTGTGGGTTTTCTGTTTCTATTTTCCAAGCTGTACTTCAAGAGTTAGTACAGTTTTTTCTGAGACATTTTGATTGTGTATATCCTTGTGACACCTCTCTGTAACACTGTCATTATTTTCCCCATTTATTTGCAAGTTTGCTGATTATGAAACTGTTAGCACACTTTTCGTCCCTCTTCCCTCTGGGAGAAGGCTCAGGAGCTTGAAGACTCATACAGCCAGATTTGAGAACAGCTTCTTTCCAACTGTGATAAGACTGCTGAACAGATCCTGACCCAGATCTGGGCCGTACCCTCCAAATATCCGGACCTGCATCCCAGTTTTTATGCACTGCCTTACTTTCCATATTTATATTTTCTATTTATGATTTATAATTTAAATTTTTAATATTTACTATTGATTTGTAATCCAGGGAGTGGGAAGCGCAGAATCAAATATCACTGTGATGATTGTACGTTCTAGTATCAATTGTTTGGTGACAATAAAGTATAAAGTATATTTAATGCCTTTTAGTCCAAAATTGAGACAGAATATCAGCCATATTGAATGGCTAAGTACTCTTGGAGGCCAAATGACCCACTTCTGCTCCAATTTTTGTGTCCTCATAAATGCCAAATTTATAGATACTGTCCATAATTTATTCAAATTGTGTCGCTACTTTTGCTGGATTGTGTATCTGTATTCAGAGATGTCTTTATCCAACTTAGTCAGGCAAATCTGTAGAAACCATTGACCAGTAGATTTTTATACAGCATTACAAATGAGTTAGTGATCCCAATCAATCATAACTACCCGAGTATAACGGGTTTTTAGCTTAAAATTGAGTAGTTCTAATCTGGATTGCAGAAAGTTTGTTTGAGTGGATTCAATAGTGACCTTCAAGTGGAAAGAAAATATTTTCAGTGCAATGGGGGCTAGTACGGGGATGAATTTGACAATTCTTGACACAGACAATACAGATTCTGAATGATTTGGGTCACAAAGCACTGATGTCTTCATCACAGCATGTCAATGTGAGAAAGAGCTATTTATTATTCCTACTCTTTTTTCAATCTTTCAACAAATTCTCAATCTACACTAGTACATTAACACGAATATGCTTTAACCTTGTTTACCATGTTGTAGGCATCTTTTGAAATCTTTAGAAAATCATGGTTTCCCCCTCATCTATCCTAAGAGACATAGTTTCAAAGATCTCCAAAAGGTTATTCAAATCTGATTTTACTTTCGTAAATCTACATTGTTAGAGTCTGAATAAAGCTATGTTGATCCCCATGCATCCATTTATAGTAATGGCACAAATCTCATTTTATACTCTTTCTGCAACCGTTAAAACCCGCTGATCCCAGAAAGATGTGATTAGGGAGGAAACTAGAAAACTGTAGAGTCACAGAGAGTGTGCAAACTCCCCACAGAAAGCCCTAGAGGTCCGGAGTGAACCTGGCTCAGTTGCATCAAGAGGCAGTAGCTCTCCTGCCTCCACCACTGTGCTCCGCTCATCAATATTTCCTTTGTCGTCCATTATTGAATTCTGAAATACCAGTCTTTGGGCTTACTGCTTTCTCTGGTAAACTTATAAGCTTCTTATGTTCCAACACAAAAGCAAAGTAATAATAGGCTGACGTAGAGCGTTCTGCTTAATACCCATGTGGCTCGAACAAGGAATTTGCGCCGTAAGTTTAGAAAAGATTTGTAAAGGTGACACCAGAAATAGAAACATAAACCAATCAGGTGGAATTAAGCTGAAAATCAATTTTATGTATCTATTTATTGAGATACAGCACAGAATGGGCCCTTCTGGCCCTTCAAGCCAAGTTGCCAGCAACCCCCAATTTAACCCTAGTCGAATCACAGGACAATTTACAACGACAGACCAGTACACCTTCTGACTGTGGGAGGAAACTGGAGCTCCCAGATATGTGACCCACATGGTCACGGGTTGAGTGTATAAACTCCTTATAGACAGGGGCAGTAAGTGAACCTGGGTCACTGGTAAAGTGTTATGTACTGATATGCACAATGGTATATAGTCAATTTGCATGGTCATCAAGGTTTCCTGGCTCGTAATGGTCAGATTGTCATGTTTCCTGCAACAAAATAAATTGTTATTACTATTTTCCCCATGGGTGTTTATTAAAATCTGCTGTCTTAATTTGTTCAATAGAACTTCCTTAGCCACAGAGTAGTGAGTCTGTGGAATCCATTGCTACAGACTGCTATGAAGGCCAATTTATTGGGTATATTTAAAGTGGCGGTTGATAGGTTTTTGATTAGTCAGGGTGTCAAAAGTTACAGGGAGGAAGCAGGAGAATTGGAATGGTGGAGAAGACTCGATGGGCTGAATGGCCTAATCTTGCTCCTATGTCATATGGTCAATGGAGATTTTTATTTTTAACTTGAGTAAACCTTATTATGTTTTTGCTTTTCAGTAAATTTACTCTTGATGTGGCTATGTATTACCTGAGTTATAATGTGTGTGACAACAATGGCTGCATTATTTTTGTCAGCAGAATATTACCACAGTGTGAGTCCCCAAAACAAATGGCTTGTGATAATTTTGTTTTACTTTAACTGTCATATTTGAATATGCTCGTAGCATAAATTGTTTATCTTAAATTATAAGATCTTTGAGAGAAGTTTTCAACATGATGAAATCTTGCATGTCTTTTGTTATATTTTCTGAACATTTAAAAAACTATAAATGCTTTTTTGTCATTTACTTGTATTGCTTGATCCTAGAATTTCTGAATTTTGTCTGGCTATTTTTCAGAGTACCTGTGACAATGTTGAATTCACGGAATATTTATATGGCTAATGATCTGCACATTTTATTTTGGCTTTCACTTTCCTCAGCTGTGTAAAAAAAGTAAGTAATTTCTGTAGCGCCTATTATCTGGTTTGCAAACATTAATTCTGCTCTCTGCCTAGTATAAAGGTTTCACCAGATACAACCTTCTTTCTTCTTTTATGCTTTCTTTGTACTGTTAGTTGAGCATTTGTGAATGGAATAATTTTACCTCATGCTTGTTATGAGAAGCATAAGAACTCAGTTTGTATGTTAGAATTCTCCAATGCAAAAAAAACATAATCTATATGGACGCCATGTAGTTTAAACTTGTTTTCATTTATAGACTGCATTGAAACTAGTGTTCCTCTCATCAGATGAAAGTTTGAATCTATTTTTAATGTTTCAATGCACATCTTGACCATACCTTTGGTTCCACAGATGCTCCCTGACTCACTGAGCTCCTCTGCCAATTTGTTTCTTTGTTGCAGTTTAATTACGTTATCCACCATGTATAACTTTGTATTATTGCAATTTTGGGTAATTAACATGATCTTTTTTTAAAACGAGTTGAATATAATAGGAGTCCATAATTGCTTGCAAATGGCCTGTTGCATTAAGCAAAATTAGCATACACAATTTGATTATTGTAGCTCCAAAGGATGTCCATAGCTTTTTGCACTAGTAATGTTGGGCTGTACCATAAGCCTGAATTCAAAGCATCTGCCAAAAAGTACATCTTCCACCATCTGGCTTGGTTAATTGGTAATTTTGGAGTACTTTTAGTGGATTTTCTTTGTACTCTTTTCTGTAATAAAACATTTAAGAGATAGTATTGGAAAATGCAAATGCACACATTGTATTCTCTACAATATTCTCTATGTAACCACTGTTTGCTCATTAGAAGGTGTTCACTATGTAGCCATGACTTTTGACCTGTTCACTATTAATTCATGAGAGGACTAGAACGAAATCAAGTAGAAAGATAACGGTGGCGGGTAAGATGATGAAATATGTGGCAGTATGTCGATGCAAGACTAATTAAGAAATAACTGTGGTTAGGGATGAAAGGACATATGGTCTAAAATGTAAACGAGGATATAATTAAGTTGGGGAATAAAACAATAGTGGAAAATCGAGAGCGGATATATTGATGATATGTAATTACAGGCCGATTGGATATGATAATGTAGCTAAGATAGGAAAACTGCTATAAAAAATGCTGTGTACAAGCCTCGATGGGCAGTCAGCTACTAGCTTTCTGATTGTCTCAGCTTTGATTTGCAAATTAAAGTTTAAAACTTCTTGATGGGTTTTCTGCGTCTCCTTGTTGTTTGTGAGAAATGAGAAACCATGACAATAGTTATATTAATTATTATATTGTCATTTGGGTCAATTTGGAATATAATTGACTGAGAAAATCAGTAAAACTGTATTGCTTAATAAAGTTTAGTGCAAGTAATCTATGACCGTGAATGAAGTGTGAAATGCCATTTCATAAACTGGTTTCTTAAAATGCCGTGTCACTTTAGGAATTTGTTCCCAAGCCCCCCCAGGTCTCTTCAACTGAGCAACAAGACTTCAAGATTTCCAGGCACAAGACTTCAGGATTTCCAGCATCTGCAGAATACTTTTTTATTACTCATTTCACTTGTATCCTTGTAAAATTATATTTTTGTTTGTTTTTCCCCTTTCCTTATGCTTCCCATCAAAATGCACCTGTATCGTACTTATCTGTTGAGTTTTACATACCATGTGTTTTCCTATTCCAAAATTCTGTCAGTCTTTTTGAAGCCTTTTTCCATTTCCTTCACTGTTTGCTCTGCATCCAAACTTAATGGCATCTGTATTTCTTCTTACTGTTACCTGTAACCCATGTCCTAGTAATAAATCTTGTGATTTGTTGCCAAGATGCATGACAACAATGATGTATTCTTCACTTGACCCAATATGTTCCCTGGGTTGGTCCACCACAATTTTCCTCAATGGAGAGGAAACATTAAGAATCGTTCTCGATGGTACAATTTAGACGTTTCTTTATCATTGCTCTGGTTAAAGTGCTGTTGGTTGAAGTCCATCATTATCAGTACTCCATTCCAAATGTAGCATTTTTTAAAGCCACAAAATAGCAGCAAGTTGATTAAATTTGCAAGTAACATAATACGCATAATATTTCTACTTTTATTTTTCAGCTCCCAACTATTCTGTCTCTAATTTCCCACAGGACATCTTATCTCTAATTGCTGATAAGACTGACGCTACCTTGCTTCGGCCAAGCGGCAACTCTCAGACACCTCCTCTTACCTTCTTCTTGCAGAGGACCCCACTCTAGACCATTGGAAAACTGTCTCCGACATCATCATTGACCTCAACTCTGTAGAATTCCCATCCACTCCACCAAACTTAGTTCTCTTACCCTGCGAGCTTCTACCTCCCACCCTTGATCCACAAATCTGACTGTTCGGTTAGGTCTGTTGTCTCTACCTGCTCCTCTCCCACTGAACTTATGTCCTCATACCTCAACTCCATTCTATCCCCCTTGGTCCAGTCCTTTCCCACCTATATCCGTGACACTTCTCATGCTCTCAATCTCCTCAGTAACTTTCAGTTTCCTAACCCTGACTGCCCCATTTTTGCCATGGATGTCCAGACCATATACACATCCATCCCGCATCAAGGTCTTAAAGCTCTCCACTTCTCGCTCATAACAGAAAGCACCACCCTCCTCCGTCTGGCAGAACTGGTCCTTGCCCTCACCAATTTCTCCTTCAGCTCCTCTCACTTTCTCCAGATTCAAGGGGTAGCCATGGGTATCCATGTAGGCCCCAGCTATGCCTACCTTTTAGTTGTTAATGCAGAACAGTTCAAGTTCCCAGCCTTCCCCAGTAATGCTCCCCAACTCTTCCTCCGCTTCCACCCTGCCCTTCAATTCACTTGGTCCACTCCTGACACCACCCTCCACTTTCTCGATTACTCTGTCTGCATCTCTCGAGAAAAACTGTCCACCGATATCTTTTATAAATCTACTGAGTCCACGATCACCTTGACTACACCTTTTCCCACCTTGTCTTCTATAAAATTGCTATTCCCCTTTCTCAGTTCCTTTGCCTTTGCCCCATCTGTTCCCAGGATGAGGCTTTCCTTTCTAGGACATGGTTTCCATTCCTCCACCATTTAAAGTTCGTCCATTGTCATCGATGAAGACCTTGACACCATTAGTACTTTTTACGAGGTCGAATTGCTAGCTCGACACTCAACCCGGCATGGATGGAAAGCGGGCCCGGGAGCAGCTTGACTGGATTCAAACTCGGGAACCTTCTCTCCTGGAGTCCGGCGCTAATGTCACTGCGCCACCAGCTGGCTTTTATGGTACCAAGACTCGCGCTTAATTTGGATTTAAGTGAGGGAGAGTTGCGCAGCGTCAGCCTCACTCTCTCTTCCCAATTCCCATCTGGATCTAGTGGCAAGACAAGAGTCGAGACGGCTGGAGATGGGACTAGGCACAGTGGATGACTAGGACATCTTCTGTGTCTTGTCATGCTCTACGCGTTCCACAACACTTGCAGAGACCGCCTTCTTGACCGTTGGACCTTCCATTGGTCTCGTCCGCTCAATCTGCCGGAGTCTGTCCTCTACCATTGATGCTGCCCTCAACTGCATCTCCCCCATTTCCTTGACGTCTGCGCTCATCTCATCTTCCCACTGCCATAACAGTGATAGAGTTCTTATTGTCCTTACCTACCACCCCATGAGCCCCTGCATCCAACACATCCTCCGCAACTTCCTCCATCTCCAAAGGCATCCTACCATCAAACGCATCTTTAAACCCCCTGCCCCCAACTGTTTTCTTCAGAGATCACTCCCTCCATGATTCCCTTGTCCATTTGTGCCTTCCCACAAATTTTCCTTCCAGCACTTAGCCTAGCATGTGGCCAAAGTGTTACACCTACCCACTCACCTCCTCCATTACCTCCATTCAGGGCCCCAAACAGTCCATCCAGGTGAGGCAACACTTCGCCTGCAAATTTGCTGGGATTGCCTATTGTGTCCAGTTCTCCTGATACGGCCTACCCTACATTGGAGAAGGCAGTTATAAACTGGGGGACCGCTTTGTCAACCACCTCTACTCCATCTGCCTAACGTGGAACTTCCTGGTGGCTGAACATTTAACTCCAATTTCTGTTCCGACATGTCGGTCCACTACCTCCTCTTGAGCCACAAAGCCGCCACCCTTGGGGTGGAGGAGCAACACCTTATTTTCCTGGTACTCATCCTTGCAAACGGAACAAGTGCTACACCTCCTCCCTCACTACCATTCAGGGCCCCAAAATAGTCCTTCCAGGTGAGGCAACACTTCACCTGTGATTCTGTTGGGGTCATCTACAGTTTCCAGTGCTCCTGGTGTGGCCTCCTGTATATTGGTGAGACCCAACATAGATTTTGAGACCACTTTGCTCCATCAACCAGAAAAAGTGGAATCTCGCAGTGGCCACCCATTTCAATTCTACTTCCCATTCCCATTCCCCATGGGAAACCATGGCCTCCTCTACTGCTGTGATGAGACCACTCTCAAACTGGAGGAGTAACACATTATATTCCATCTGGGCAGCCTGATGGCATGAACGTCAATTTCTCGAGCTTCCTGTAATTGCACACCCCCCACCTTCACCATTCCCGTTTCCCTCTCCTACCTTATTTCCTTACTTACCCATCACCTCCCACTGGTGCTCCTCCCCCTTCCATTCCTTCCATGGTCTTCTACCCTCTCCTATCAGATCCCCCTTATTCAGCCTTTTATCTCTTTCACCAATCAACTTCCCAGCTTACCACCCCTCCCTGGTTTCACCCATCAGCTACTACCTGTACTTCTTCCATCCTTCCCCCACCTTCTTTCTCTGACTTCTCATCTTCTTCCCAGTCTTGATGAAGGCCTTGGTCTGAGAGGTCAACTGTTTACTCTTTTCCATAGATGCTGCCTGGCCTGCTCTATTTTATTCCATCTGGGTGGCCTCCTGTCATGAATATCCATTTCTCTTTTTGGTAAAGAAAAAAATCCCTCCCCCTTCCTTCTTCTATTCCCCACTCTGGCCCCTTACCTCTTCTCATCTGCCTATCCCCTCCCCCTGGCTCCCTTCCTCCTTCTCTTTCTCCCATAGTCCACCCTCCTCTCCCATCAGATTCCTTCCTCTCTAGCCCTTTATTTTTACTTTTACCACTCACCTGGCTTCACCTATCACCTTCTAGCTCCTTCCCACCCTTCCACCTTTTCATTCTGGTGTCCTCCCCCTTCGTTTCCAGTCCTAATGAAGGGTCTCAGACTGAAACATTGACTGTTTCTTTATTTCCATTGATGCTGCCTGGCCTGCTGAGTTCCTCCAGCATTTTGTGTCTTTTTTTGGTGCTGCATTATGCACGTTTGTAATTATTTGTTGAATACAGTGTGCAATAGGCCCTTCCGGCCCTGCAGCCATGCCACCCAGCAATCCCCCAAATTAATCCGAGCCTAATCACGGAACTATTTATAATGATCAATTAACCAACTGGTACATGTCTAGACTGTGGAGGAAACCCATGCAGTCATGGTGGGAACATGCAAACTTCTTGGAGGCAGCAGTGGGAATTGAACCCTTTTGCTGCTACCGTAAAGCATTGTGCTAACCACTGCACTACTGTGCTGCCCCAAATACATTCACAATGACTGTCCAGCAACAACTTTTCCTTTCCTATTGTTAAACAATGGAATATCAGGCACCTGAGTTTTCCCTGTTCTGAACCAGCATTCTGTTACAACCATTGTATTACATTTCTAAAAGCTGACCAATCATACAGATACAATTCATGCATTTATACACGTGCTCCCTAAGTAAGGCTTCACTGTATTTTTTTGAAAGGTCACTCATTTCTTCGTTATTTCCACCCCAAACTGTCTTTCTCAGCCATTTCCACAGCATGATTTCACTTGTAATTGCACAGCTTGGAGCTTAACCCCTGGTCCTCTGGACTTCACACCTTGCAGCCACACAGAGTGCTAACAATGACTATCGTTCTGAACTTCGAATGTTCCAGCTTCACCTATCCAAGCATGTGGTGAGCAATGTCCTGACCGCTGTTACAGATAGCCGTGACCTGCAATATTCTTGCCCAGTTTCCGCTTATTCTTTTCACCAATAGTGATCTGATCTGCTCTGTCTTCCAACAAATGAATGGTGTGTGTGTGTGTGTATGGTGTTGGCTGGGACTGGGGAGCAGGAGGCAGAGGGATAGTTAGCGATAATAATTTTGTTGCTGATCAAGTGACATTAACATGACCTCCTTTCTCATGTCGGCCATCATTGGTGTCTTGCATGGCAAGTTATTGCCATAAGACCATAGGACATAGGAGCAGAATTAGACCATTTGGCCCATCAAGTCTGCTCCACCATTCAATCACGACTGATCCTATTCTCCCCCCTCAGCTTCACTCCCCAGCCTTTCCCCCATAACCTTTGGTGCCGTGTCCAATCAAGAAAGCTCTGCTTTAAAGACACCCAATGACCTGGCCTCCATAGCTGCCTATGGTAACAAATTCCACAAATACACAACCCTTTCGCTAAAGAAATTTCTCTGTATTGGTTTTAAATGGATTCTCCTCTATCCTGAGGTCATGCCGTCTTGTCCTGGACTCCCCCAACAGGAGAAACATCTTTTCCACATTCACTCTGCCTAGGACTTTTAACATTCGAAAGGTTTCAATGAGATCCCCCTCATCTTTCTAGATTCCAGTGAGTACAGACCCAGAGCTATCAAACTTCCCTTGTAGGATAACACTTTCAACCCGGAATCATCCTTGTGAACCTCCTCTGGACCCTCTCCAATGTCAGCACATCTTTTCTAAGACGAGGAGCCCAAAACTGTTCACAGTACTCAAGGTGAGGCCGCACCAGTGCCTTATAAAAGCCTCAGCATCACATCCTTGCTCTTGTATTCTAGATCTCTTGAAATGAATGCTAACGTTGCCTTTGCCTTCCTCACCACAAACTCTACCTACAAGTTAACCTTTAGAATGTTATGCACAAGGACTCACAAGTCCCTTTGCATCTCAGATTTTTGGATTTTCTCTCCGTTTGGAAAATAGTCCGCACATTTATTTCTACCTCCAAAATACATGACCATGCATTTTCCAACATTTTATTTCATTTGCCACTTTCTTACCCATTCCCCTAAACAGTCTACATCCTTCTGCAGCCTACCTGTTTCGTCAACACTCCCTGCCCCTCCACCAATCTTCGTATCATCTGGAAACTTGACAACAAAGCCATCTATTCAATCATCTAAATCATTGATGTACAGCATAAAAAGAAGTGGTCCCTACACTGACCCCTGCGGAACACAACTAGCCACCAGCAGCCAATCAGACAAAGATCCTTTTATTCCCACTTGTTGCCTCCTACCTATCAGCTAATGCACTAACCATGCCAGTAACCTTCCTGTAATACCATGGGCTCTTAACTTGCTAAGCAGCCTCATGTGTGGCACCTTGTTAAAGGCATTCTGAAAGTCCAAATATACAGCATCCACTGCATCCTTTTTATCTATCCTACTTGTAATCTCTTCAAAGAATTCTAACAGGATCGTCAGGCAGGATTTTGTCTTAAGGAAATCATGCTGACTTTGTCCTATCTTGTTCTGTGAAGTATTGCATCACCTCATCTTTAGCAATTGAATCCAACATCTTCCCAACCTCTGAGGTCAAGCTAACTGTTCTATAATTTTCTTTCTGCAGCCTTCCTCCTTTCTTAAGGAGTGGAGGAATATTTGAAATTTTCCAGTCCTCCGGAATCATGTCAGAGTCCAACGAATTTTGAAATATCATTACTAATGCCTCCACAATCTCTACCGCTACCTCTTTCAGAAACTTAGGGTGCAGTTCATCTGGTCCAGGTGACATGTACTTTTAGGTCTTTCAGCTTTTGGAATACCCACTCCCTTGTAACAGTAACTGCACTCTCTTCTCTACCCTCACACACTTCAACACGTGGCACACTGTAGTGTCTTCCACGGTGAAGTCTGATGCAAAAGACTCATTTAGTTCACCTGCCATCTTCTTGTCCCCTATTATAATTTCTCCGGCCTCATTTTCTAGTGGTCTTATATCCCCTCTCATCTCTTTTCACATACTTGAAAAAGCTTTTACAATCCACTTTGCTATTATTTGCTAGCTTGCTTTCATATTTCATCTTTTCCCTCCTAATGATTCCTTTAGTTGCTCTCTGTAAGTTTTTAAAAAGCCTCCCAATTTTTGCTTTGTTGTATGCCCTCTCTTTTGCTTTCACATTAGCTTTGCACTCCCTTGTCAGCCACGGTTGTACCATTTTGCCATTTGAGTATTTCTTCAATTTTTGGAATGGATCTGTCCTGCACCTTCCTCATTTTTCCCAGAAGCTCACACCATTGCTCCTCTGGTGTCTTCTATGCCAGCATTGCCTTCCAATTTACTTTGGCCAACTCCTCTCTCATACCGCTGTAATTTCCTTTACTCTACTGAAATACTGCGACGTCAGACTTGACTTTCTCCCTATCAAATTACTCCTGGCAGCAATTACTTGTCACTTTCAACCCAAGCCTGGAAATTGTCCAGGTATCTACTGTAGGCTAGAAGGGCTTGTTGAATTATTCGAGATACTGTGACTGAACAACTCTCTTCCTGATAATCTGCACTGTATATGAAAAGTATAGTTAGTTTAACAACTAGTTGGGCCAATGATAGTTCCATAAGACCTTCTTGCAGTGTTGGGATTGCAAGTATTGTTCACCAGGAATGATAAATCATCTGCTTTTAACTCTTTAACCCCTGCTGAGTCACCTCCCCCACCCCCAAGTTTGCTGAGGCTTCTTTATGCCATCTTCATTCCAAGGCCACTTTCCTGTTTTGGCAGCTGTTGTCACATCTTGTGGCATCCATCACTTGTGTCAGTATTGTAATAAAGCTGTGAGAAAGTTTGGTGGGATCTGAACTGAGATGAGTAAGGAGTTGAAATTAACTGATGTCATTGCTGATAACTCCTATCATCACTTCACTGCTGTTGGGGAAGAACCTGACGGAGTGATTGGCCAGGTCAAATGAAGCATATATAGAACATGTTCTGAGCAGGAAGATGAAAATTCTTGACTAGGCAAGTGTCATAACTGTGCTGAAACTGCTTGACTCATGTGCATTACCATGCTATTGATGTGTATTGGTGTTTGTGAGGACTATTTTACTGAAGGAAATGTAAAACCAAAATACTGTCTCTAATGAAGCTGGTTTAAATAAGCTTGTCCTGCATTATTTAATTTTCATCCATGTTTAGTGTGTTAATGTCAAATCTCTGCTTTCCATCCTATTCTGCAGATATTTTGTTTATCCATGAAAATCATACATTTTTTTTACAAACAGAACAGTACAGCACAGGAACAGGCCTCTTGGCCCACAATGTTGTGGCAAACTAATAAAATTAGCAATCAAATTCCCAACTAAACTGATCCCTACTGCCGACACAATATCCTTATCCTTCCTTTTCCTGCACTTCTGTTGAAGCCTCTTGAATTCACCTCCATTGTATTCACCATGACCCCTGGCAGCATATTCCAGGCACCCACCAATCTGCATAAAAACAAAACATGCCCCACATATCTCCTTTGAACTTGCCTCTTTTACCTTAAATGTATGCCCTCTGGTACTAGACATTTCAACCCTGGGAAAAAGATACTGGCTGTCTACTCTATCAATGTCTGTTATAAATCCACATTAGATCTCCACTCAACCTCTGTTACTCCAGAGAAAACAAGCCAAATTCCCCTAATTCCTTTCTTAAATTCTTTTTAATCCTTAAGGGCCCTGTTTGATTTCAGCTTCCTTAGCCTTAAGTATGCTGGCTTTTTTGACTTGGCTAAATTCACCACCTCTTGACATCCTTGTCCTTCCTTCCTTCTCACCTGAATATACCTGTCCTAACTTGGTGCAGTGAGTATTTAAACATCCTGTATATGTCATAAGCGGACTTGCCAACAAACTCTTGTTTCTAATGAATTCTTCCTTGTTCCTGCCTAATACTCTTATACTTTACCCTGTTGCAATTAAATACTCTTCCACAATCTCTTTCTTTTTCTTTATTAATCTTTTTATTGATTTAAAAACATAAATACAAACAAGAGAATTATCTCAAATATTTACCAATAATACAAACCGAGATTGAGAGACATTATCAAAATCATACATATTGTTAAGCTAGTATAAAATATATAATTTAAAAAAAGAAAATGGCAATTCTCCTCTTATCAGTTCATGAAGAGGAAAGAAAAAACATTGAATTTTAAATGAAGAAAAAAAAGCCCCACTACACTATATTAAAAAAAAACAACAAAAAAAGGGGAATGGGCAGTCCATTTTGAGGATATGGCCAAAAAAAAAGACTTCCTGATCAAATCTAAAACTTCAAAAAAAAAATTGGAAGAGTAATAAATCAAATTAAATGAAAATATTGAATAAAAGGTCACCAGATTTGCTCAAATTTAAAGGATGTATCAAATGTCCGATTTCTCTGTTAAACCTATCTATAGCTATCTTAAAACACAAGGAGTTGTGATCAGTTTCCTAATTGTTCTCCCATTGAAAGGTCAGGTGACCAGGCTCATTACTCAAGATCAGGCTCAGAATGGCCCTTCCTTTTGTTAGACTATCTTCTTATTGATTTAAGAAAACCCTCCTGGATGCACCTAACAAATTCTACCACAACTAAATCTCTTGCATGAAGGAGGTCCAGTTGATATTAGGGAAGCTGAAGTTACCGCTACAACAGGGGTTCCCAATCTGGGGTCCATAGACTCCTCAGTCAATGTTAGGGATCATTGGCTTTAAAAAAGTTGGGAACACCTGTACTACAACAATCCTGTTGTTTTGACAAACTTCCCTATTCTCTCTGCATATCTGTTGTTCAATGTTCTGCTGGCAATAGGGTGGGGGTTAAGGGATCAGGTATGGCCAGAACATCATAGTTACATTGATCACTTTATATAATCTTTTTCTTAAATTCATAGATAGTTTTATGAATCATTGATAGATTATTTTCAGTTGTTCTGCAGATTAGTTTATAATTTATCACAGACCAAGCAAGTTCTGTTCACATTCATTTCCAGAAGCAGCACCTTCTGATGAAGAAGAATAGCTGAACAACTTTAAACAATTAAAACAATTCATCAAGACATTTTAAAGGTCTGAAAATTTTTCTTGGACAATTCAGGTTGTTTTGTCTTTATAAGGTATCATTTATTTGAAAATGTGAAGTTCCTGTAATTGTCCCTTCTTCTAACAATGTGCTTGGTTTAGTCTCATTCTAATAAACTATTGATGAGGCATAAATTACTCGTAACACATGGTTCTGCAAGTTACTGTTTTATTTTTAAAGCTTTAGGCCATACTGTTTGGTTTGTTTTTCCTTTATTTTGATGAGCATTCTGACCCATGACAAAAGAACAAAAATATGGCACTAAAACTAGACCCTTTGTTGAAACCTGGCCCTATCTCCGGCTGCCACCTGAATTTGGGTAAATAATCCTTTCAGCTGTCCTATATATGACTTTTCAGGCCTGTTGTACTTGCAATGCCAATCCAATGAATGCTTCACATGATAATGTATTCTCTACCCATAAAAATAATCACTAAATGCCTTCCATTCTTTCTGATCTGGAAAAGTACGGTTGGGATCCAGGAACAAATTGTATGGTTAAAGCAGTCTTCCGTTTTGCAGTTGAAGCATTTTGTACTTAGTGTAACTCCCGAGCGAGTATTCTAGGCAGATTCTGGGCCTCTTTAAGTCAGGCAGTCCAACATTACAACAAATTTTATTAACAAACAGAAGTTTTGTTAAACATGTTGGACATAGAGAGGCAAGCTAGATTTCAAATGAAATACAGCTCCTGAGTTATCATCGGACCAAACAAAGTGCACTAAAGTGTGTTAGGTAGTACTACACAATATCATAAAGTGCATCAATTCCTCAGGTTCACATGGAGATTTAAAACTAACCGTACAAAGACCACAAACTCAAGTTAAGCAAAATGCATTAAATATAAGGCCAAAGCAGTGACTCACACAAAGACCTAAACCATCCTGTGATGTACAAAAGGAGTTGCATAAGTAACACACCTCACATGGGCACACATGGTCACTAAAATAAATCAACCAAGAGGATCAGCAATGCTACCACTCACTTCCCCTCATGGACTGAACAATGGGCTAAGCCCGTGCGGGGGCATGATTTTAAGGCCAACTGGGGAGGGAAGTCCCAAGCGATTTTCTCCCCTACTGGAAACAGCAGGCACAATTCTCTGTTCCACCTGGTTACATTCACACTCTCTCCACCCCCCCAAAGTAATCAGTGTCCCACTTATGCTCATTTACACTACTGACTGTAGATCTGATTATGAAGCCCTCTCTATAGGTTCTACAAAGGCCCCTATGCACTCTCCATTTTGGAGACGGATGATAGACCTCAGTAAGTTGAATGGGTTGGAATGGACACCAGTAATAGTCTGCGTTGATCTCCGGGGCTGTCACTGGGGAGCCTTCTCTGCCTCTCTCCTCTTCGGACCCTGAGTCCTGCTTCACCCGCCCAGAGCTCTCATATTCTTCCAATTGAGCTGTTACCTGCCATACATTCTTCCGGCCCATAGGGAACCTGGAGACCCACCACATTCTCACAGTCTGTCTCCTCTTCGTTGCTCTTTGACTCGGTAGCAACTGGCTCAGGTGCAAGATCCTCTGGTTGCCCTTTGTTCTGAAATCCAGAGCCGTGTGGTCGAAGTTCAGAGCAGTGGATATTTCTAGAGGGTTGTGAGGAATCCATTAGTGCTACTGTATACACTGACTTACCAGGGCTCAGCTGTGTAACTACACGGTAGGGATGGAAAGCCAGAGATCCCGAACCTTTGTGGTGGCCCGTGTATTGCTGATTCCACACCTGTATTAACTGTCCTGGGCACAGCTCTGCATCTGATGTGAAATACCCGTGCTGAGACTGGGATTCTCTGCTTTTTCCAGCGGTTGCATAGCTATCCTGGTTCTGCTGAATCCATTCCTACACCGCTCCCCCGAAGTCATCCCCTTCAGCCCCCAATATGATGTCTAGGGATATAGTCGTAGTCATAGTCATACTTTATTGATCCCAGGGGAAATTAGTTTTCGTTACAGTTGCACCATAAATAATAAATAGTAATAAAACCATAAATAGTTAAATACTAATATGTAAATTATGCCAGGAAATAAGTCCAGGACCAGTCTATTGGCTCAGGGTGTCTGACCCTCCAAGGGAGGAGTTGTAAAGTTTGATGGCCACAGGCAGGAATGACTTCCTATGACGCTCTGTGCTGCATCTCGGTGGAATGAGTCTCTGGCTGAATGTACTCCTGTGTCCAACCAGTATATTATGTAGTCATTGGATTGGAGACATTGTCCAAGATGGCATGCAACTTGGACAGCATCCTCTTTTCAGACACCACTGTGAGAGAGTCCAGTTCCATCCCCACAACATCACTGGCCTTACGGATGAGTTTGTTGATTCTGTTGGTGTCTGCTACCCTCAGCCTGCTGCCCCAGCACACAACAGCAAACATGATAGCACTGGCCACCACAGACTCGTAGAACATCCTCAGCATCGTCCGGTAGATGTTAAAGGACCTCAGTCTCCTCAGGAAATAAAGACGGCTCTGACCCTTCTTGTAGACGGCCTCAGTGTTCTTTGACCAGTCCAGTTTATTGTCAATTCGTATCCCCAGGTATTTGTAATCCTCCACCATGTCCACACTGACCCCCTGGATGGAAACAGGGGTCACCGGTACCTTAGCTCTCCTCAGGTCTACCACCAGCTCCTTAGTCTTTTTCACATTAAGCTGCAGATAATTCTGCTCACACCATGTGACAAAGTTTCCTACCGTAGCCCTTTACTCAGCCTCATCTCCCTTGCCGATGCATCCAACTGTGGCAGAGTCATCTGAAAACTTCTGAAGATGACAAGACCCTGTGCAGTAGTTGAAGTCCGAGGTGTGAATGGTGAAGAGAAAGGGAGCCAAGACAGTCCCCTGTGGAGCCCCAGTGCTGTTGATCACTCTGTCGGACACACAGTGTTGCAAGCACACGTACTGTGGTCTGCCAGTCAGGTAATCAAGAATCCATGACACCAGGGAAGCATCCACCTGCATCGCTGTCAGCTTCTCCCCCAGCAGAGCAGGGCGGATGGTGTTGAATGCACTGCAGAAGTCAAAAAACATGACCCTCACAGTGCTCACTGGCTTGTCCAGGTGGGCGTAGACACGGTTCAGCAGGTAGACAATGACATCATCAACTCCTAGTCGGGGCTGGTAGGCGAACTGGAGGGGATCTAAGTGTGGCCTGACCATAGGCCGGAGCAGCTCCAGAACAAGTCTCTCCAGGGTCTTCATGACGTGGGAGGTCAATGCCACCGGTCTGTAGTCATTGAGGCCGCTGGGGTGCGGTGTCTTCGGCACAGGGACGAGGCAGGACATCTTCCACAGTACAGGAACCCTCCGGAGCCTCAGGCTCAGGTTGAATACATGGCGAAGTACTCCACATAGCTGAGGGGCACAGGCTTTGAGCACCTTGGTACTGACACCATCCAATCCTGCAGCCTTGCTTGGGTTGAGACGTTTCAGCTGTCTTCTCACCTGTTCAGCTGTGAAGCCCACCGTGGTGGTTTTGTGGGGGGAAGGGGATAGTCATGAGAGCAGGGTGGGGGACTGTGAGGAGGGGTAGGAGGGGAGAGTGGAATATGTGTTGGTTGGAGGCCAACAACAGATGACTCATGTGGGGGATGGGCAGGGGCCACAATGACAAATCTGTTAAAGAACAGGTTAAGTTCATTGGCCCTGTCCACACTGCCTTCAGCTCCTCTGTTGCTAGTTTGCCGGAACCCAGTGATGGTCCTCATCCTCCTCCAGACCTCTCTCATGTTGTTCTGCTGGAGTTTCCACTCAAGCTCCTCCTGTACCTGTCTTTAGCCTCCCTGATCCTGGCTTTCAGGTCCCTCTGTATTGCCCTCAGCTCCTCCCTATTTCCATCTCTAAATGCCCTCTTTTTAGCGTTCAGGATGTCCTTAATGTCCTTTGTCACCCATGGCTTGTTATTTGAATAACAAAGGACAGTTCTTGTCGGAACATTGTAGTCCACACAGAAGTTGATGTAATCAGTGATGCACTCTGTGAGCCCATCAATATCCTCTCCATGTGGCTCACAGAGTGCCTGCCAGTCTGTCACCTGTTGGGTGTGTTGGATATATTGGGTGTCTGTCCGAAGAGGAGAAAATATGGAGAATACCCAGTGCTTTGATGCTTCATAGTGTTATAGGCAAAGACAACCAAGCACCTACTCCAGCCATTTCTTCTTCATCTGTGGGCAAAGGGTGTGAAGGAGATCGTGAAGCGTTAGGTTAAACCGTTCACACTGCCCATTGCCCTGGGCTGAGATGGAGTTGTTCTGCTCTTCCAGATGCCATGGAGTTTACACAGGCACTGGACCTGCTCAGCTTCGAAACACCTCCCTTGATCCGAGTGTATTGAGCTGGCACACCATATGGCTAAATCCAGTTCCTCACCAAGCATCTGGCTACAGTGGCAGTCCGTTGATCACATGTTGGCACAGCAACAGTAAACTTGGAGAATACATCTGTTAAAACCAGCACATTCCCCCACCCAGTTGACGATGGCTCAGGCACTGTGAAGTCCATTACCACCATTTCCAATGACCTGGGTGCAAACAAGGTGCCCATAGATGTTACTACTTTGGGTTGTGGGGCCTTAGACACAATACAGCTCTCGAAGGGCTTACAGAACTCCTCCACATCACAATACATGCCTGGCAAGTAACATCACCCACTCACCAACTTGAACTTTCTCTCCACCCCCTGGTGTCCATGGCCCCCATGCAGTTGGGTCATCACTTGCTCCCACAGGGAGGCTGAAGGGATGAGCTGCCGTTGGCTGCTTTTTCATTGGGCCTCCCTTTAACAGTACAAAACCCGTTCACAGACGACTACCCGATTTTATTGCCTCAGCAGTTCTGGCATCCGCATCTCCTCCATCAGCTGCTCTGTCCACCCGGTTGCTCTCCCCTGGCCCACCACTTCAGGAAGGCTGAGATAACTGGATCAGCCCATTGGAGAGTGGCCAGGGATTCTCTGCTGTAGATGGGGAAACTACTGGTGGCCTTGGTGATTATGGGCTGAGGAGGCACCACAAGCCTCAGAAAGGTGTTCCATGGCCAAATCTTCAGAAGAGGTGTCCCAAATGCTGCTTTGACAGGGCATCTGCGGCTGCATTCTGACGGCCAAGACAGGAAGTAATCTGGAAGTCAAATCTGGTGAGCTCTGCAACCCAGCACTGCTCTATACCCCCAGTCTTGTGGCCTGCAGATGGCTCAAAGGGTTGTTGTCTGTCAGGACCACAAACTTATTGCTGAGGAAGTACTCCCTGAACTTACTGGTGACTGCCAACTTAAGACATAGCAACTCAAGTTGCATGGCACTATAATTTTCCATGTTTCCTTCTGATGCCCAAACTCCCCTGCTGGCATAGGGAACCAGTCTCCTCTGCAAGTCCACCTCCTGAGAAAGTACTGCCCCAAGGGCCTGGTGGCTTGCATTAATTTCAAGAACGAATGGATTTGAGAAATCTGCATATGCCAATACTGGAGCTGTGCCAAGCTTCTCTTTCAGGGTCTGGAAAGCAGTCTCACATTCTGGATTCCACTGCTGGGGAAACAAGTGGGCTGGCAGGTGATGTCTATCCTTCTTTGCAGAGGCCAAAGCTAAAAGAGCATGGAGAAAGGCAGCTATACGTGCAAAGTTCCTTATGACCCTCCTGTAAAAGCTGGCAAAGCCTAGGAAGGACTGCAACTCTGAAAATGTCTTGGGCCTTCTCCACTCAGCCATGGCTTGAATCTATCCAGGATCAGTTGACATGCCCTTTGAAGAGATGACATGGCCCAGGTACAATTCTCCAGAATTGTAGGAAGAACACTTACTGAGCTTAAATTTGAGGTTGAAATGCTCAAAGCGTGATAAAGCCCGTTCAAGATGCAAAAGGTGCTCTTCGAAGGTGGAGAGAAAATGACCGCATCATCAAAATAAAGCAACAGTGACCGGAACTGCTGGTCACCCAGGATGCGCTCCATCAACCTTTGAAATGTCCCTGGAGCATTACACAGACCGAAGGCCATTCGGTTGAATTCATACAGGCCAAATGGAATAGAACAGGGGTCCCCAACCATTTTTGCACCGCAGACCGGTATAATATTGACAATATTCTTGTGGACCAGCCGTCTGGGGGGGGGGGGGGTGTAGCATTGCCAACAGACAAGAGTAGCAGTCAAATACGTTGTGTTTATCCCAAGAAAGACTACCATGTCCATGAAGTCTTGTGCGGGCACCTGTGTGTGCATGCGTGTACGTGCCTAGTTTTTTCTACAAATCGTTGTTGGCAATTTTGTTCAGGGGGGTGTTGTTAATCACGACCCGAATATAGGTGATAAGTGACTAATACACTCAATTTCATTTCTAAAAGGGTTTATCTAACAAATTTAATATTAAACACACAGCGCATATTTTCCTCGCATGAATATAGTGATAAGTCAATTATCGGGGAGCTGGAAGTAAGTGTTGAACGAACTTCCAGCAGAAGTGGTAGAGGCAGGTTCGATATTATCATTTAAATAAAAATTGGATAGGTATATGGACAGGAAAGGAATGGAGGGTTGTGGGCTGAGTCCAGGTCGGTGGGACTAGGTGGGAGTAGAGTTCGGCACGGACTAGAAGGGCCGAGATGGCCTGTTACCGTGCTGTAATTGTTATATGGTTATATAAGTCACTTATAAGTCAATAGCATCATAACATTTTAAGTAATGTTTGGATATTAAACATACAGCACATATTTTCCCCGTATGAATATATAAAATCATTGCAACACACCAATATCGCTGAATCAGTGGGAGCCCTGGGCTTGTTTCCCTGCAACAAGACAGTGCCATCGAGGGGTGATGGGAGACAGCGATACTCGAAGGGGGTTCCTTATGTCCAGTCTATTCTGCAATTTAGTTTTCGTTGCATTCATTGCAGAAAAGCCCGCTTCGCAGTAATATGTTGGAAATGGAAGCAACGTCTTCAGTGCTTTCATGGCTATCAGGATATTCAGCCTTGACTTTGATCCAGAATGCTGGCGGAGATGTTATGTCAAACATACTTTTCAGCCCACCGTCATTTGCAAGCTCAAGGAGTTGATCTCCTTCTCGCGTTGACATGGATGACGCGCGGGTAATGACCTCAAGCTCAACAGTGGCCGTAACAGGGAATGAGGAAAGGTGCGGTTGACTCCTATCGCCAAATCATATCGTTTCCTCATGGCCCAGAGGCACATGCTTTGCGGCCCAGTACCGGTCCACGGCCTGGTGGTTGGGGACCGCTGGAATAGAAAATACTGTTTTAGGTCAATTCTTCTCCACCATTTCCACTTGGTTATAACTACTGGCTAAGTCAACGATGGACTACCATCCTGCACCACTTAAGGTGTCTAGTGATTCTGCAATATGGGGGCGAGGGTAGGCATCCTTCCTGGTTATGGTGTTCAACCTCCTATAGTCAACACACATCTGCATTGACCTGTGCTTCTTCCTAACAATCACCAAACACCCTGCTCTAGAAGTTTCTTAATATGGTCTTTAACCTCCTCGCACTGGCTAGGGGGAGTCCCCTTATACCGCTGACGAATAGGAACGTCATCTTCGAACTTCACAAAAACATGAGCAGATTTGCACAGCAACTGCCTAACCCGCTTCACTTAATGAAGTGTGAGCCCCGGGAACCGGAGCCGTGCTACGGCTGGAGGCAATATCCGATCCCTGCTGCCACCGGCCGCTCTCCGAAGGTCACTCGTTCCTCTTGAGGACCTACACACTCGAAGCAGACAGCAGACCCCTCTAGAGTGACTACTTCAGCTATAGAAAGTGCCAGCCGAACATCGGAGGAGCCCACATTGATCACCAGAACAACTAGATGCCCATTCCTTACCCCTACACACGCACTGCAAACCACTAGACCCCCAGACAAGGTGCCCTCATTCCGCCCTAATGGTTCAGCTTACAGGGAAGAACAGTACAGGGGCAATGGTACTGGCAAAAACCTTACCAACCACTGAGACAGCCTGCTCGTTCTGGCACACGGCAAATGCGATCTTTCAGTTCCGGTCAATGCCTCTAAAGCTGGTATGTCACTAGGATTCAAAAGCTCAAACACTTCCTAATAACATTCATCCCTATTAAACCCGACACAGCTCACACGCTCTCTTGCTGCAGAGCCAGCAGTGTCCGTTGGGTATGGTCCGGCACAACGCCACTGCCTCAATATCAACATTGAAGTAACAGAGGTAGGGGATATCTAAACAGTTAGCTCCACTCAAGGAAAGCCAGACACGGTCTGCCAAAGCCCCACCCCATCTTGGCCACAACTGCTCCCTAAAAGACTTTCAGTAACAGTGGAAACATAGAGACCTCTACAATTGGACTTTCTCCAACAAGACATTCAAATGAGTCCTGGCTAGCACTACGTGCTGCCCCTGGGCCTGACTGTACCCAACCTGTGGCTTGGCCCTTCACTGCAGGGGAAGCAAGTTTCCCTGTTGCTCTGATACGTGTGCTGCCCTTTCACCCTCTTGTGCCACCGGTGCAGAATCACTGCCTTGCCTATGAGTTGACTGGGATGACAGGGAGTATCGTGCAAAAGGGCTCGCATTTCGGCATTTAAAACAGATCGGCTGACCTGACAAATCAAACCTAGGCTGTTGCCTACCAGAATGCCTGGAACCCAGCCCTTAGTTGTTACCCTAGATTTTATAAAGGATAGGTTAGGTTTGACATTAGTGTGTGAAGAAACCACATTAGCCTCCACTACAGTGGTTTCCGTCTCACAGGAGCTAGCCCCACCCCACCCCCCACCTAGTTCGCTCCACACCAGCCTCTGCCTCCTCCCAACACTCAAGAGCTTCTTTGCAAAAAGCAAAAAAAAATGAAATTGTCGTGGTTTGTCTAATCTTTCTGAGCTCCCTGCTGAGGCTGATATCATGGATAATTTCTGCAAATTGGTCGTGCTGAACCGTTCAGACCACAGATGATGTTTAAGTTCTTGCCTTGCCTCCCCTCCTAAATATTCATAAACATAGGCTGCCTTTTCAGCACTAGAAAAGGGGTGAAGGCTTAATGCTGAAATTGGGTCATCTAGCCACTAGAATGCAGTACTGGAACCCCCCCCCCCCCCCCAAGGAAATCCTACCTTTTCTCTCTTTTGGCAAGTATTTTGCTCATTCCCTGGCCTGAGGGGATTTACCCGACTCATGCTGCCTGCTAGTAGGCCGGTCACTAGGGTTGCCAACTGTCCCGTATTAGCCGGGACATCCCATATATTGGGCTAAACTGGTTTGTCCCATATAGGACCACCCTTGTCCTGTATTTACCCCGCTAAGGTGCAGCGTTCCTATGAAACCGTTCGTAAGCCGAAATGGCGTAAAGTGCAGAAGCAATTACCATTAATTTATATGCGAAAAATTTTTGAGCATTCTCAGATCCAAAAAATAACCTACCAAATCATACCAATAACACATAAAACCTAAAATAACACTAACATATAGTAAAAGCAGGAATGATATGAGAAATACACAGCCTAATACACAGTAGAAATAATGTATGTACAGTGTATCAGAATCAGGAAGATTAAGCCAAAACCGATTTGTAGAAAAAAATCGGCACGTACACTCATGTGCACATCACGCATGCGCACACAAGTGCCCGCGCAAGGCTTCATGGTTGTGGTAATCGTTCTTGGGGTAAACACAAGTGTCCCGTATTAGACTGCTACTTTTGTCCCTCATTTGGGAGTGAGAAGGTTGGCAACCCTACCTGTCACCAGAGGGGGTTGGCAAGGAAGCGGCTACTCGTTCTGTTGCCTGTTGCTGCTCCTGTAACGGCGCCCACAAAGCCTCATTCATTTCTTTCAACCACATCATAGCTTCCTCGCCTGCCTGTACCCTTGCTCCAGGAGCTTGTAATTCTGCCAACACATCAGCGTTAGACATTTTCCCAAGTACGTAGCGAACAAATCAGCAAGATAAACAAAACAAAATGTATCAATGTCATTTCACCAACCCCACGCGGTTGAATAAGCAGAATGGCGCTGAGATGATGATGGCAGCTCTCCTTCAATGGTCCCACTCACTCGACTTCTGTCCAGCCGCTGCTTTAGACAAACTATTACTTCAGCACCACACCTTGAAGTGCTGTGCAGATCGACCTGCGTCCCTTTCTCCAATTAAGACCTTGGTCACAGCGCCAATCTGTAACCACTGAGCCAGTATTCCAGGCAGGCTCTGGGCCTCTCTACGGCAGGCAGTCCGACAAGGTAGTTTGAAGTTACAGTAAATTTTATTAACGGACAGAAGTTTTGTTAAAAACATTGTACATAGAGAGTCAAGTCAGATTTCGAATAAAATACAGCTCCTGAGTTATCACCTGACTGAATAAAGTGTGTTAGGTAAAGTTACTACACAGTATAACAGAGCAGATTAGTGCCTCAGGTTCACTTGGAGATTTAGGACTAGCCATACAAATACCACAAATTCAAGTTAAGCAAAATGCATTAAATAAAAGGCTAAAGCAGTGTCTCTCACAAAGACCTACACCATCCTGCAGTGTACAAAAGGAGCTGCATAACTAACGCACCTCACGTGGGTCCCACGCTATTTCCCCCTGCCCGCAACAACAGGCACAATTCTCTGTTCCAGCTGGCTACATTGGTTTTACAGCTGGTCACTATTTCTGCAAATATGGTTAGTTCAGTGAGGAATGAAAAGCAAGAAAGTGTAGATACTGGGAATTTGAAATAAAACTGAAATTGCTGGAACTATTCAGCTGATCAGCCAGGATCCGTGGAGACAGAAATACAGGAAAGAAAACAGAACAACATCTCAGATCTGTGACATAGAATCACAACCAACAAAGTTTTAAGTTTCAATGAAACGGGAGGCTCAAAAGTATTGGTGCCAGCTGAGAAAACACGCTGAAGGTTTGGTAGTCACAGATGATCTTTCTGGAGGAGATATAAGTAGATGTACAGGGATAGAAGAAATAACAACGCTGGAACTATAAGATACATTGCTGGAAATACCCAGCAAGTCAGGCAACATCTGTGGAGAATGAAAAAGGAAATTAATGTTGAAGACGACGCACTGTCAGCAGAACTAGCCAAATGTGATACAAGCCATGATTGCCGATTACTGTATTCCTTTGACTGCAGTACAGAGATATGAGAGAGGAGATGGCCAAAGCTGATTGGAAGGGGAACTAGCAGGGATGACAGCAGAACAGCAATTCAGAAGGTGCAGGATAGGTACATCCCAAAAAAGAAGTATTCTGAAGGCAGGATGAGGCAACTGTGGCTGACAAGCGAAGTCAAATCGAACATTAAGGCAAAAGAGAGGGCATATAATAGGGCAAAATGAGTGGAAAGTCAGAGGATTGGAGAACTTTTAAAAACCAACAGAAGGCAATTAAAAAGCCATAAGGAGAGAAAAGATTAAATATCAAGGTGAGCTAGCCTCAAAGACGATACCAAATGTTTTTTTCTCAGATATATAAAAAGAGAGGTGAGACTAGATATTGGACTGTTAGAAAATGACACTGGAGAAGTAGAAGTGGGGGACAAGGAAATGACAGATGAACCGAATAAGTATTTTGCATCAGTCTTCTCTGTCGAAGACACTAGCAGTATGCTGGATGTTCGAGAGAGTCAGCGGACAGAAGTGTGTGCAGTTGCTATTACTAGGGAGAAGGTGCTTGGGAAACTGAGAAGTCTGAAGGTAGATAAGTAATCTGGACTGGATGGTCTACACTCCAGGGTTCTGAAGGAGGTACCTGAAGAGATGATGAAGATATTAGTAATGATCGTTCAAGAATCACTAGATTCTGGCAGGGTTTCGGAGGACTGGAAAATTGCAAATGCTCCTCTAGTATTCAAGAAGGGAGGGAGACAGTAAAAAAGAAATTATGGGCCAGCTAGCTCAATCTCAGTAGTTGGGAAGATGTTGGAGTCAATTGTTAAGGACGTGGTTTTGAAGTACTTGGAGGCAGATGATAAAATAAGCCAAACTCAGCAGAGTTTCCTTAAGGGAAAATATTGCCTGACTAATCTGTTGGAATTCTTTGAGGAAATAACAAGCAGGATAAACAAAGGAGAATCAGTTGGTATTGTGTACTTAGATTGTCAAAAGGCTTTTGACAAGGTATCACACATGAGGCTGCTCAGCAAGACAGGAGACTCTGGTATGACAGTAAAGGTACTGGCATAAACAGAGCATTGGCCTAATTGGCAAGAAGCAAAAAGTGAGAATAAAGGGAGCCTTTTCTGATTGGCTGCCAGTGACTAGTGGTGTTCTGCCAGTGTTGGGATTACTTTTTTTTTATGTTGTATGTCAAAGATTTCACTGATGGAATTGATATCTTTGTGGCCAAGTTTGTGGACTACACTAAGATAGCTGGAGGGGCAGGTAATGTTGAGGAAGCAGGGTGGGTGCAGAAAGACTTAGACAAATTAGGAGAATAGGCAAAGAAGTGGCAGATGGAATACGATTTATGGTCATGCACTTTTGTAAAAGGAATAAAAGGGTAGACTATTTTCTAAATGGGGAAAAAATTCAAATATCTGAGGTGCAAAGGGACTTGGGAGTCCTCATGCATGATTCCCTAAAAGTTAATTTGTAGGTTGAGGGGGTGGTGAGGAAGGCAAATGTAAAGTCAGCAATTATTTCGAGAGGGTGAGAACATAATAACAAGGATGTAATGCTGACATTGATTAGGCCTCGGAGTATTGTGAACAGTTTTTGGCCCCTTACCACAAAAGGTAGAAACATAAGAAAACCTACAGCACAATACAGGCCCTTGTGGTAAACCATGTATATATGTTGTAACTCGGTTACCTGTCTGGACACACCCCTCTGCTGACTGCCCCTGTGGCTCCTCCCACAGAGTCCTGTATAAAGGTGTTCGCCTTGTCCCTCCCCCTCAGTCCGGGGGCAGACACTCACTGTGGAGGTCGTATTGTACAGCGAATAAAAGCCTTTCAGTATTTTACCAAACCTCAGTCTCTTGGAGTAATTGAAGGTGCTTCAATTTTATTCGCTGTACATTTTAAAACATGGAATAGGCTCTGAGACCAGACAAATTAGACCTCGATCCGCAAATGCCTGACGCTGGAAACGCTTTCGAACTCTGGCTGGCCTGCTTCGAAGCGTATCTAGAGGAGATTAAAGCGACCGACCCCGTAGCGAAGCGTAGAGTTCTACTCTCCAAGGTCAGTCCACGAGTTTATTCGCTGATCAGAGACCAGCCGAACTACGACGGTGCGATGAACACACTCAAAAGACATTACCTGCGGCCGATAAACAGCGTCTATGCTCGGCATCGCTTAGCAACACGGCAACAGCGGTCCGGGGAATCGAGTGCTGAGTTTGTCCGGGCCCTACGGACGCTCGTGCGAGCCTGCAATTGCCCGGAGCTGACGGCGGCGCAGCGTGCAGAACTCCTAGTGAGAGACGCCTTCGTTACGGGGACCAGGTCAGTGTACGTGCGCCAGCAGCTGCTGGAAAAAGCCGATCTTACCCTAAGTTCGGCGATCGAGCTGGCTGATACGTTGGAGGCTGCTCCGCATAACTCCCGAGGCTCTCCAGGCACGCAATCCCCCGATGGCCTCGTGGGCGCAGCAGACCCCGCAACCCACCGGCGAATCGACCTCGGCTGCAGCCAGTCGCGAGTCCGCGAAGTGCTACTTCTGCGGACTGGAGAAGCACCCCCGGAAACGCCGCGCGGCCCGACAAGCTACCTGTTCCAGCTGCGGAAAGAAGGGCCACTTCGCCAAGGTCTGTAAGTCAAAACCGCGAGCGGGATCGAGCAGCGCCGTGTGCGAGACATGGGGGGTCGCCATCTTCCCTGCACACTGCCACCACGTGCGAGACATGGGGGCCTCCATCTTGCCTGCACGCCGCCACCATGTGCGAGACATGGGGGCGGCCATCTTGGTCGGCGCCACCTCCCACCGCCTACGACCAACGGGTGCTCACGGGCCACCCCACTGCGCCGGACCACGACAGCGACCCCACCCTGGCTTCCGTGACCCTCGACCAAAGCGCTCCCCACCAGCTCGCAAGGTCAATGATGGACATCCTGGTGGAGGGGCACAGGACAAGCTGCCTGTTTGACACAGGCAGCACGGAGAGTTTTATCCACCTGGCCACGGTGCAGCATTGTGGACTCATGATACGGCCGGTAAGTCAGAGGGTCACCATGGCCTCCGGGTCGCATACAACAGACATCTGGGGGGGTTGTGTAGCAACGCTAGTGGTGCAGGGCACAGAATATCGGGATTGCTACCTGTGCCACGTGCTAGCGAGGGCAAGAGTAGTCGGATCAGGCAGATGAATGCCTGGCTGAGAGACTGGTGCAGTTGGCAGGGCTTCAGATTCTTGGATAATTGGGAACTTTTCTGGGGGAAGTATGACCTGTTCAAAAAGGACAGGTTACACCTGAACCCGAAGGGGACCAATATCCTGGCAGGAAAGTTTAATAGAGCTGTTAGGGAGGGTTTAAACTAATTTGGCAGGGGGATGGGAACCGGAATGATAGAGTGGAGGAAGTGGAAAACAGAAATAAATCTAAGATAGTGAGCAGTAAAGATGTCAGGAAAGACAGGCAGGTGATGGGGCAAATGTGTAGCCATTGGGATGAGTTGCAGTGCAATAAAGTTGCAGTGAAATCAAAGCATCAAATACTGGTCTTAGGGTGTTGTACTTAAATGCACGCAGCGTAAGAAATAAGGTGGATGATCTTCTTGTACAGCTACAGATTGGCAGGTATGATATTGTGGCCATCACTGAGACCTGGCTAAAGGATGCATGTCTCTGGGAACTGAACGTCCAAGGATACACGGTGTATCAGAAGGATAGGAAGGTAGGCAGAGGGGGAGGCATGGTTTTATTGGTAAGAAATCATATTAAATCATTAGAAAGAGGTGATATTGGATCGGAAGGTACAGAATCTTTATGGGTTGAGCTAAGGAATAGCAGGAGTAAAAGGACCCTGATGGCAGTTATTTATAGGCCTCCAAACAGCTACAGGGATGTGGACTACAAATTACAACTGGAAATAGAAAAGGCTTGTCAGAAGGGCAGTGTTATGATAATTGTGGGGGATTTTAACATGCAAGTAGATTGGAAAAATCAGGTCGGCACTGGATCTCAAGAGAGAGAATTTGTAGAATGTCTGCGAGATGGCTTTTTAGAACAGCTTGTTGTTGAGCCCACTAGGGGATCGGCTGTACTGGATTGGATATTGTGTAATGAACCGGAGGTGATTGGAGAGATTGAGGTGAAGGAACCCTTAGGAGACAGTGATCATAACATGATTGAGTTCACTGTGAAATTAGAAAAAGAGAAGCCGAAATCTAATGTGTCGGTGTTTCAGTGGAGTAAAGGAAACTACAGTGGCATGAGAGAGGAACTGGCCAAAGTTGACTGGAAAGAGACACTGGCGGGAAAGACGGCAGAGCAGCAGTGGCTGGAGTTTATGCGAGAAATGAGGAATGTGCAAGACAGGTTTCTTCCAAAAAAGAAGAAAGTTTCGAGTGGAAAAAGGATGCAACCGTGGTTGACAAGAGAAGTCAAAGCCAAAGTTAAAGCAAAGGAGAGGGCATACAAGGAAGCAAAAATTAGTGGGAAGACAGAGGATTGGGAAGTCTTTAAAACCTTACAAAAGGAAACCAAGAAGGTCATTAAGAGAGAAAAGATTAACTATGAAAGGAAACTAGCAAATAATAACAAAGAGGATACTAAAAGCTTTTTCAAGTATATAAAGAGTAAAAGACAGGTGAGAGTAGATATAGGACCGATAGAAAATGATACTGGAGAAATTGTAATGGGAGATTAGGAGATGGCAGAGAAACTGAACAAGTATTTTGCATCAGTCTTCACTGAGGAAAACAGCAGGATACCGGACACTCAAGGGTGGCAGCGAAGAGAAGTGTGCGCAGTCACAATTACGACAGAGAAAGTACTCAGGAAGTTGAATAGGCTAAAGGTTGATAAATCTCCTGGACCAGATGGAATGCACCCTCGTGTTCTGAAGAATTATCTGTGGAGATTGCGGAGGCATTAGCGATGATCTTTCAAAAGTCGATAGATTCTGGCATGGTTCCGGAAGACTGGAAGATTGCAAATATCACTCCGCTATTTAAGAAGGGGGCAAGGAAGCAAAAAGGAAATTATAGACCTGTTAGCTTGACGTTGGTGGTTGGGAAGTTGTTGGAGTCGATTGTCAAGGATGAGGTTACAGAGTACCTGGAGACATATGACAAGATAGGCAGAACACAGCATGGATTCCTTAAAGGAAAATCCTGCCTGACAAACCTATTACAATTTTTTGAGGAAATTACCAGTAGGCTAGACAAAGGAGATGCAGTGGATGTTGTATATTTGGATTTTCAGAAGGCCTTTGACAAGGTGCCACACATGAGGCTGTTTAACAAGATAAGAGCCCATGGAATTACAGGAAAGTTACATACGTGGATAGAGCGTTGGCTGATTGGCAGGAAACAGAGAGTGGGAGTAAAGGGATCCTATTCTGGTTGGCTGCTGGTTACCAGTGGTGTTCCACAGGGATCAGTGTTGGGGCCGCTTCTTTTTACATTGTACATCAACGATTTGGATTATGGAATAGATGGCTTTGTGGCTAAGTTTGCTGACGATACGAAGATAGGTGGAGGGGCCGGTAGTGCTGAGGAAACAGAGAGTCTGCAGAGAGACTTGGATAGATTGGAAGAATGGGCAGAAAAGTGGCAAATGAAGTACAATGTTGGAAAGTGTATGGTTATGCACTTTGGCAGAAAAAATAAACGGGCAGACTATTATTTAAATGGAGAAAGAATTCAAAGTTCTGAGATGCAACGGGACTTGGGAGTCCTCGTACAGGATTCCCTTAAAGTTAACCTCCAGGTTGAGTCCGTAGTGAAGAAGGCGAATGCAATGGTGGCATTCATTTCTAGAGGAATAGAGTATAGGAGCAGGGATGTGATGTTGAGGCTCTATAAGGCGCTGGTGAGACCTCACTTGGAGTACTGTGGCCAGTTTTGGTCTCCTTATTTAAGAAAGGATCTGCTGACGTTGGAGAGGGTACAGAGAAGATTCACTAGAATGATTCCGGGAATGAGAGGGTTAACATATGAGGAACGTTTGTCCGCTCTTGGACTGTATTCCTTGGAGTTTAGAAGAATGAGGGGAGACCTCATAGAAACATTTTGAATGTTAAAAGGCATGGACAGAGTGGATGTGGCAAAGTTGTTTCCCATGATGGGGGAGTCTAGTACGAGAGGGCATGACTTCAGGATTGAAGGGCGCCCTTTCAGAACAGAAATGCGAAAAAATTTTTTTAGTCAGAGGGTGGTGAATCTATGGAATTTGTTGCCACGGGCAGCAGTGGAGGCCAAGTCATTGGGTGTATTTAAGGCAGAGATTGATAGGTATCTGAGTAGCCAGGGCATCAAAGGTTATGGTGAGAAGGCGGGGCAGTGGGACTAAATAAGATAAAATGGATCAGCTCATGATAAAATGGCAGAGCGGACTCGATGGGCCGAATGGCCTACTTCTGTTCCTTTGTCTTATGGTCTTATGGTCTTATGGACTTTAAGTTACTGGTCTTGCCTCAACTGTGTGCCCCTGTGCTGTTGGGGTTGGACTTCCAGAGCCACCTGAAAAGCGTGACAATGAAGTATGATGGGCCCCTCCCGCCAATTACTGTCATAAATCCCGTTTTGTAGAGATATGTCACGCACCCCACTACTGACCACACACACACACACCGACCCGCGCATCCCAGCCAACATCATGCCAACTGCCACACTACCGACACCACTTGCGGCCTCTCCACCCTCAGGATCCCTCCCCCACCGCTGTTCGCCAACCTGACCCCCGACTGTAAACCTGTGGCAACTAAAAGCAGGAGGTACAGCGCGGGGGACAAAGCTTTCATTAAGTCGGAGGTGCAGCGGCTGCTCAGGGAGGGGGTCATTGAGGCAAGCACAAGTCCTTGGAGGGCGCAGGTGGTGGTTGTTCGGAATGGGGAGAAGAATAGGATGGTCGTGGACTATAGCCAGACCATCAATAGGTTCACACAGCTCGACGTGTACCCTCTACCCCGCATCGCGGATATGGTCAATCAGATAGCACAGTACAAGGTGTACTCGACCATAGACCTAAAATCCGCTTACCATCAGCTCCCCATCCGCCGGGAGGACCGCCCTTACACTGCCTTCGAGGCGGACGGCAGGCTTTATCAATTCCTGCGCGTCCCCTTTGGTGTCACGAATGGTGTATCTGTCTTCCAGAGGGCAATGGACCAGATGGTGGACCAGTGCCAACTGAAGGCCACGTTCCCATATCTGGGTAACATC
This sequence comes from Mobula birostris, assembly GCF_030028105.1. Taxonomy (NCBI): domain Eukaryota; kingdom Metazoa; phylum Chordata; class Chondrichthyes; order Myliobatiformes; family Myliobatidae; genus Mobula; species Mobula birostris. The sequence continues at coordinate 55,519,355 of NC_092373.1, forward strand.
ACCATCTGCGGTCACGACCAGCAGGATCACAACAACAACCTCCAAAAATTTCTCCAAGCGGCCAAATCTTTCAACTTCACCTATAACAAGGACAAGTGTGTATTTGGGACCACCCAACTTGCTATCCTTGGGTGTGTCGTGGAGAATGGCGTCATTGGCCCTGACCCTGACCGTATGCGCCCCCTGTTGGAACTTCCTCTTCCCAATACCCTCAGAGCCCTCAAAAGGTGCCTGGGCTTCTTTTCATATTACGCCCAATGGGTCTCTAACTATGCAGACAAGGCCCGCCCCCTGGTCAAGTCCACCACATTCCCCTTCTCTGCCGAGGCCCACACGGCCTTCAACCGCATAAAAGGGGACATTGCCAAAGCAGCAATGCATGCGGTGGATGAGTCTATTCCCTTCCAAGTAGAGAGTGACGCCTCCGACTTTGCGCTGGCTGCTACCCTCAACCAGGCAGGAAGACCAGTGGCGTTCTTCTCCCGTACCCTTCAAGGCCCTGAAATCAAGGCCATAGTGGAAGCTATAAGGCACTGGAGGCACTATCTTGCCGGCAAAAGGTTCACCCTGCTAACTGACCAGCGCTCAGTCGCGTTCATGTTTAATAATCAGCAGCGGAGCAAAATCAAAAATGATAAAATTCTGAGGTGGAGAATCGAACTCTCCACCTACAACTATGACATCATGTACAGGCCTGGGAAGCTCAACGAGCCCTCCGATGCCCTATCCCGGGGAACGTGCCAGCGCGCAGATTGACCGGCTATACGCCCTACATGTAGACCTTTGCCACCCAGGAGTCACCCGGCTTTTCCACTTCGTGAAAGCCCGGAACCTGCCTTACTCCCTTGAGGAGATCAGGATGATGACCAGGGACTGCCAAGTCTGCGCAGAGTGCAAACCGCACTTCTACTGACCCGAAAAGGCACCACTCATCAAGGCCACCCGCCCCTTTGAGCGACTGAGTGTTGACTTTAAGGGCCCCCTTCTCTCCACCGACCGCAATGTGTACTTTCTTAACATAATTGACGAGTACTCGCGGTTCCCCTTAGCCATCCTCTGCCCCGACACCACTACCACGTCAGTTATAAAAGCCCTGCGCAAGCTCTTCACTCTGTTCGGATACCCATGCTATATCCACAGTGACAGAGGGTCCTCGTTTATGAGTGACGAGCTGTGCCAATATCTACTGGCTAGGGGAATTGCAACCAGTAGGACCATGAGCTATAATCCCCGGGGGAATGGACAGGTAGAGAAGGAGAATGGCACAGTATGGAAAGCCACACTCTTAGCCCTCAAGTCAAAGGGACTGCCGGTCTCCCGCTGGCAGGAGGTCCTTCCCGAGGCACTCCACTCCATCCGCTCCCTGTTATGCACAGCCACCAACGCCACCCCTCATGAGCGGCTCTTTTTGTTTCCCAGAAAATTGACCACTGGAACCACCCTACCAACTTGGCTGACGTCCCCGGGGCCAGTGCTGCTCCAGAAACATGCGAGGAGCATGAATACTCCCCGATGGTTGAGAGGGTTCACTTACTTCATGCGAACCCCTAGTATGCCTACGTGGTTTTACCTGATGGGCGGGAGGACACGGTCTCCATCCGCGACCTGGCGCCCGCAGGAGCTCCGGGCCCCTACCCTGAACACTCCCTGGTGACTATTGACCCCTATCCACCAAAGAATGTACCTACGAGACACCGTGCACCCCAAACCCTATACAGACACCACACGACACTCCCATACCGGGCGCGACGCACATGCACGAGGGATTACCCACGCCTAACGTGCTGGCACCTGAAGTCAGGCCGGAGCCAGCACAACCACCATCGCCGGTGCAATCACCGCCGGTGCTACGTAGATCACAGCGACGGACTCGACCGCCTGATAGACTTAACCTGTAAATATACTTCTTGTAAATATTGTCAGTCACTTCACCCCGCGGGACTCTTTTTAAAAAAAGGAGGGGTGAATGTGGTAAACCATGTATATATGTTGTAACTCGGTTACCTGTCGGACACACCCCTCTGCTGACTGCCCCTGTGGCTCCTCCCACAGAGTCCTGTATAAAGGTGTTCGTCTTGCCCCTCCCCCTCAGTCTGGGGGCAGACACTCACTGTGGAGGTCGTATTGTACAGCGAATAAAAGCCTTTCAGTATTTTACCAAGCCTCAGTCTTTTGGAGTAATTGAAGGTGCCCACAAAGCTGTGCTGAACATGTCCTTACCTTAGAAATTACCTAGGGTTATCAATCGCCCTTGATTTTTCTAAGCTCCATGTACCTATCCAGGAGTATCTTAAGATACCCTATTGTATCCACCTCCACCACAGTCGCCAGCAGCCCATTTCATGCACTCACCACTCTCTGTGTAAAAAAACTTACCCCTGACATCTCCTCTGTATCTACTTCCAGGCACCTTAAAATTGTGCTCTCTCGTGCTAGCCATTTCAGCCCTGAGAAAAAGCCTCTGACTATCCACACGATCAATGCCTCTCATCATCTTATACGCCTCTATCAGGTCATCTCTCATCCTCCGTCGCTTCAAGGAGAAAAGGCCGAGTTCACTCAACCTATTCTCATAAGGTATGCTCCTAATCCATGCAACATCCTTGAAGGTCTCTTCGGCATCCTTTCTATGGTTTCCACATCCTTCCTGTAGTGAGGCAACCAGAACAGAACTGAGGCACTCCAAGTGGGATCTGAACAGGGTCCTATATAGCTGCAACATTACCTCTCAGTTCCTAAACTCAATCCCATGTTTGATGAAGGCCAATGCACCGAGGGCCTTCTTAACCACAGAGTCAACCTGCACAGCAGCTTTGAGTGTCCTATGCACTCGGGCCCCAAGATCCCTCTGATCCTCCACACAGCCAAGAGTCTTACCATTGATATTTGACCTACCGAAATGAACCACTTCACACTTATCTGGGTTGAACTTCATCTGCCACTTCTTAGCCCAGTTTTGCATCCTATCAATGTCCCATTGTAACCTCTAACAGCCCTCCACACTATCCTCAACACCCTCAACCTTAGTGTTATCAGCAAATTTACTAACCCATCCCTCCACTTCCTCATCCAGGTTATTTATAAAAATCATGAAGAGTAGGGGTCCCAGAACAGATTCCTGAGGCACACCACTGGTCACCAACCTCCACGCAGAATATGACCCGTCTACAACCACTCTTTGCCCTCTGTGGGCAAGCCAGTTTTGGATCCACAAAGCAATGTCCTCTTGGGTCCCATGCCTCCTTACTTTCTCAATAAGCCTTGCATGGGGCACCTTATCAAATGCCTTGCTGAAATCCATATACACTACACCTACTCTCTACCTTCATCAATGTGTTTAGTCACATCCTCAAAAAATTCAATCAGGCTCATAAGGCATGACCTGCCTTTGACAAAGCCATGCTGTCTATTCCTAATCATATTATGCATCTCCAAATGTTCATAAATCCTGCCTCTTCTCCATCAACTTACCAACCACTGAAGTAAGACTCACTAGTCTATAATTTCCTGGGCTAACTCTACTCCCTTTCTTGAATGAGGGAAAAACATCTGCAACTCTCCAAGCCTCCGGAACCTCTCCTGTCCCATTTGATGATGTAAAGATCATCACCAGAGTCTCAGCAATCTCCTCTCTCGCCTCCTACAGTAGCCTGGGGTACATTTCATCCGGTCGCAGTGACTTATCCAACTTGTTGCTTTCCAAAAGCTCCAGCACATCTTCTTTCTTAATGTCTATATGCTCAAGCTTTTCAGTCCGCTGTAAGTCATCCCTACAATCGTCAATATTCTTTTCCGTAGTGAATACTGAAGCAAAGTATTCTTTATGTACCTCTCGTTCCATATACACTTTTCCACTGTCACACTTGATTGGTCCTATGCTCTCACGTCTTATCCTCTTGCTCTTCACATACTTGTAGAATGCCTTGGGGTTTTCCTTAATCCTGTCCATCAAGGCCTTCTCATGGCCCCTTCTGGATCTCTTAATTTCATTCTTAAGCTCCTTCCAGCTAGCCTTATAATCTTCTAGATCTCTATCATTACCTAGTTTTTTGAACCTTTCATAAGCTCTTTTCTTTTTGACTGGATTTATAACAGCCTTTGTACACCACGGTTCCTGTACCTTACCATCCTTTCCCTGTCTCATTGGAACGTACCTATGCAAAACTCCATGGAAATATCCCCTGAATATTTGCCACATTTCTTCCATACGTTTCCCTGAGAACATCTGTTTCCTATTTATGCTTCCAAGTTCCTGCCTCATAGTCTCATATTTCCCCTTACTCCAATTAAACGCTTTCCTAACTTGTCTGTTCCTATCCCTCTCCAATGCTAGGGTAAAGGAGATGGAAGATGTGCTGACATTGGAGAGGGTTCAAAGGACTTTCATGAAAATGATTTCGGGATTGAAATGCTTATCATATAAGCAGCGTTTGATGGGTTTGGGCCTGTAGTCACTGGAATTTAGAAGACTGAGTGTGGAGTACATTGAGACTTGTCGAATATTGAAAGGCCTAGATAGAGTGGATGTGAAGAGGATGTTTCTGATAGTGGAGGAGTATAGAGGGACATCCATTTAGAATGGAGACAAGAAGGAATTTCTTTAGCTTGAGGGTGGTGAATCTATGGAATGTGTTGCCACAGGTGGCTGTGGAGGACAGGTGATTGAGTGTATTTAAAGGGTAGGTTGATAGATTCTTGAAAAGACAGGGGGTGAAAAGTTACAGGGAGAAGGCAGGAGAATGTGGTTGAGAGGGAAATGGATCGTCCATGATCAAATGGTGGAGCAATTCTGCTCCAGTGTTTTATGGTCTTATTAGCTGAATTCATAAAGCAATTACCACCAACAAATCACTTGCAACACCAGAGGAAACAACACACTGGACCATTGTTACACCACCATTAAGAATGCCTACCGTGCTATTCCACACCCTCACTTCGTGAAGTCTGATCACCTGCCTGTACTTCTACTCCCTGAGTATAGGCAGACTGAAAAATGCAGCACTAGTAGTGAGGACCAAGAAGGTATGGACGAGGGAAGCATAGGAGCACCTACAGGACTGCTTTGAATCGGTGGACTCGACCGTATTCAGGATTCATCTTCGAATCTGGATGAGCATGTTGCAGTTGTTACTGACTTCATTAAAACCTGTGTGGATGAGTGTGTGCCTACAAAGACTTACTGTACATTCCCAAACCAAAAGCCGTGGATGAACCAGGAGGACTGTCTGGGGCCCTGAATCCCTCCCTTACCACCATTCAGCGCCCCATACAGTCCTTTCAGGTGAGGCGATACTTCACCTGTGAGTCGGCTGGGGTGATATACTGCGTCCGGTGCTCCTGATGTGGCCTACTATATATTGGCGAGACCCAACGCAGACTGGGAGATCGTTTTGCTGAACACCTACGCTCTGTCCGCCAGAAAAAGCAGGATCTCCCGGTGGCCACACATTTTAATTCCACATCCCATTCCCATTCTGATATGTCTATCCACGGCCTCCTCTACTGTAAAGATGAAGCCACACTCAGGCTGGAGGAACAACACCTTATATTCCGTCTGGGTAGCCTCCAACCTGATGGCATGAACATTGACTTCTCAAACTTCCGCTAATGCCCCACCTCCCCCTTGTACCCCTTCCGTTATTTTTTTATATACACACATTCTTTTTCTCTCTCTCCTTTTTCTCCCTCTGTCCCTCTGACGAAACCCCTTGCCCATCCTCTGGGTTTTTACCCCCCTCCCCCTTTTCCTTCTCCCTGGGCCTCCTGTCCCATGATCCTCTCATATCCCTTTTGCCAATCAACTGTCCAGCTCTTGGCTCAATCCCTCCCCCTCCTGTCTTCTCCTATCATTTTGGATCTCCCCCTCCCCCTCCCACTTTCAAATCTCTTACTAGCTCTTTCTTCAATTAGTCCTGACGAAGGGTCTCAGCCCGAAATGCCAACTGTACCTCTTCCTAGAGTACGCAATATCATAATGGTTAAACAGTAAAATCTGATTTACAAAACTAATATGATGTTATACTGAGATGGTGTCATTTCCTGCAAGATTGGGATATATGAAGTCTACTCATTATCACTGAAATTACTAGAAGTCTCACTTTTTATTGCACCTACTATTTACATAAATGACTACGATAAAGCATGGAGCTTTTGTGGCTGCAGGAAGTTATTTATTATGTTTACCTAGTTTAAGCATTGTATAATTAAAAGTCAATAATTAATTTGTAAGATCGTTTACAGTTTGAAATTGAACCATATGAACTTACAGCTAGTATTTTTGTCATTAACCCCCATATATTGTACTTGAGCTTTTTTCCCTGGAGTAATCTAGAGCCACTCCACTGATCACTGATATTCCTCATTTCTCCCTTGCTTTAAAAACTACTGCACTTCTAATGCAAGTTTAACAGGCCCTCGTTTCTACACATCCTCATGACAATGTGTTCTGTATTTTCATATCTTGAGACTTAAAGATATTTCTCTTATGACAACTTGACGGTGATGGTTTTGAGTTTGTAATTTCTTGTCACCAATTTTTCAACCAGAGCTCTGCCTTGTTCAGCCTAACGAGCACTTCAATTTTTTGTTGAAAAAAGCCCTAATATTTATTTTTTTTACCTAGTTCCAATTTCTCCTTTGGACAACAATCACTCTTTAGATTTTCTGTCTGATTTTATTTTCAAATATAACGTGGAAATAATGAGAGTGCAGTAAAACAGAAATCAAAATAACTTTATAATATTAAAGAGTAACTTGGATATTGTAGAAGTGCCTATGATAATTTGAAGCATGAAATATTTTGCAAAATAATAAACTTTCCTTTCCTCATTCACCTTCCTAGAGTTAAAGTAGCATGTGGTCAACAATAAAGACAAACTTGGTTGTTTGACTTTAAGAAGGTACTTGTTATGACCTCCTCTCATTGACCAATCCCAGCCAGAAATCCTTTATGCTTCTGTAGCTAAGGTTGCCAAAGTTACCACTCTCATTCTGTGTGGCAATGATTTAATTCCCTTGTGACCACCTCTGAGAGTTTTTGCAGCTTGCTACAAACCAGGACCAATAGTAAATAGCGATGAGCGCAAAATAAACATGCATGTTTGAACTATTGCATAAATTTAGAAAAACTTGGATCTGTGGAACTGGTTCAGTATCAAATATTGTGAACCTGAGTAGAGGGAAGACGAAGTGGGGAATGGGGGAAAATGAAGGTACAGCAGTTCTTTGTAACATTGCATCCTGCACCTCATTCATCTCTCTAATGAATGACTCAGTTCTCCTACCCAGGAGCAGGAAACATAAGCAATCTAAAGACTTCTTTATCTCACTCATCCTCTTCTTGCTTTCGAGTAATAGTCATTCCTTTTAAGGATGCTTCTTGCAAGTTACACCCAAACCATAGAAAGGGTGCAGAGGAGATTTACAAGGATGTTGACTGGATTGGGAAGCATGCCTTATGAGAACAGGTTGAGTGAACTCGGCCTTTTCTCCTTGGAGCGATGGAAGATGAGAGGTGACCTGATAGAGGTGTACAAGATAATGAGAGGCATTGATCGTGTGGATAGTCAGAGGCTTTTTCCCAGGGCTGAAATGGTTAGCACGAGAGGGCATAGTTTTAAGGTGCCTGGAAGTAGGTACATGGCGGATGTCAGAGGTAAGTTTTTCACACTGAGAGTGGTGGGTGTGTGGAATGCGCTGCCAGCGACACTGGTTGATGCAGATACAATAGGATCTTTTAAGAGACTCTTGGGTAGGTACATGGAGCTTGGAAAAATAGAGGGCTATGGGTAAGCCTAGGTAGTTCTAAGGTAAGGACCTGTTCGGCACAGCTTTGTGGGCCGAAGGGCCTGTATTGTGCTGTAGGTTTTCTATGTTTCTAAACAACCATCTTCAACACACCCGCATCATCTTTTCCTCCTTACAAGCTCTCACCAGCTTTTTCAGAATCCCTTCTGTGTCTCCCATTATTCAGATATTTTTTGAGCTCCTGTCTGTCACCTCTTGTCACAGTATATATTATTTCTGGAACTCCAAACACAGCATTAATTGGCCAGATTGCTCTGTTGCCCTCACTTTGTCTTTCTTTCAACTGTGGTTCTTAACGTGAACCTTCCATTCCTTTGAAATTGATGTTGTTTTTATGTAGCATATGTATTGCTGTGCGAATAAGGCTCAACAGAAATTCTATGCCTTAGCTTCTTAACAGTTATGCGCTTCTTTTTAACACACTAACTTAAGTTCAAAAGTATTAGATTAAGATAGGAGATAACTGACTCTGCCTCCTGTCCTGGCTCATAAGCCCAGTGTCGAATTCTGTGTGCTCTTCAAGCTCCTTAAGCAGAATTGAGATGGCAGACTCTGTGTTTAGCTCCACTTTGCTCAATTAAGCTACTCACAGCAAAATATTGACTATTTTGAGTTTCCGGATACCAATCAAATTGCTGCATATTTGCTGAATAAGTTTATTATATATGTATTTGAATAGTTTTTAGACCTTGTTTGAATATACACTGTGAAGTACGATTGTTTAAAGTGTCACCAAAATTAATATTTTTGACTTTAACGACAGTGTTTTAGAAATTAAGCAAGTAGAATTAATATGTCAACTCAAAGTTGCAGTGTTTCTTTTACTTATTTTTATTTGCTTAGAGCGCGGAACAGACCACTCTGACTCAATGAGCCATACCGCCAAGCCAACCACCTATCTAACCCCTAATCACAAGACAATTGACAACGACCAATTAACCTACTAACCGGTACATCTTTGGAAGGAAAGCTGTGCACTAACTGGAAGGACATACAAACTTCTTACAGATGGTTTCAGAACTGAACTCTGAATTCCTATGCCCTGAGCTGTAATAGTGTTGCTTCTTTATTCTTCATGTAAAATGGAAAATTTTACATTCTCCCACTTGGTATTGAAGCGAGCTTAGAGATCGGTATCAAGTGTTTTAGCCATCAGTGTAAGTGTATCTGGTTGTTGCTTGGGGCATCTGTAGTATGTAAATATAGACAACCTTGCAGGGCGTGCTGTTGTGTGCCTGAGACTTGGCTTGGTATGGATGGTCTGTCAATTTCACAGTTTATTTCAAATAGTGTGGCTTCTCATGTCATTTGAGTATGCGTTCAATACATTTCTGTGGCTCCTGAGGTGCTTATCAGCCAGATTAGGTAAGGATGGCAAACTTCTTTTCCTGAGGGACATTGACCAACATAGTTTTTTCAAACTACAATTCAGTAGTTTAAGAGGAACAATTATTCATTTTTTATTCCGTAACTATTTAATTAACTTAATATAAAATTTCCATCTAGTGTTTGTGGGATGTGACTTGAGGTCCCTGGATTTTGTATCCCTAATCAACTTGAGCTTTAAAACCAGCCCAAAATGTGTTCTAATTTTAGAAGAAAATAAAATGATGGAAGGTTTCAACAATTTGGCAGTGCTGCTTGCATCCACTTGCCTTTGAAGCTCCATGATCCTGGGTAAATTTACAATGGGAACATGTTTAATAAATAATAGTGTCCATTTTAGCTCAACATCCTCTTATCTTATATTGGACTTGAGCCAGTTAAGAAAATGGGACACTTACTCTAATAAAAGATATTTCCCTTTTAAGTTTTCTCCGATCTATCATTTTAGCCTTTCTACTCTGTTATTTTGAGCCAGTAAACCTCTTTACAACAAGCACCTTGACCTTAAAAGTGATAGAGAATATCATAACTTTATTTCTTGACATCTGCTGAAAACAGGTGCCTACCTACAAACCTCAGGGTTTCTGTTTGATTATGAGATAAGTCGAAGCATTCCTCATCTGTAATCTATCCTACATTTAATAATCAGTTCACTTCAGACACCTACAGCAAATTTTGCTTTTATTACTATATTGCAAAGAATTGATGATCACACTTTATATGCGGTCCATCAAGGAGCAACTTGCATTGCTTAATATTTCCCTCTGATGATCTGAGATTTGGAATAGGTTGTAATAAATTGGTACATACTTGAATGTTATTAATAGAAGTGCTTTAATGCATATTCATAATCTGAGAAAAATATAAAATTATTTGTTAAACTAGCAGTTAATGTTAACCAGCAATTTTGACATCAGTGTTTTACATTTGATCAATAATTTCTGTGTCTTCTCAAGTAACGCGTATTATTATATAGATAATACTCTGGTATTAATTTGTAATTTTGGTACTTTAGCATTGAAAGAAATGTAATAAGGTGCTCCTGATATGGACTATATTTGATTTTCATAACACTACTGGAAGGTGACTATGTGACTTTTGATTCTTTCTTTTTGAATGTTGAGTCAATAGAATATTACTCAGTCTTATCTCAAAATAGAAAATAGATACTCTGTAACAAAGTTGACAATCAGCCACAGCCTGCTTGCAATATTGCACAACCTTGATTGGAAAATGCCTCGCATACACTAACACAAGTTCACGGGCAGCTGTGTGCATGTGTTCACTCTACGATGTTAAAGATATGTGTGAAAATGACCCTCCAAGTTTAACTTTAAATTCTCTTGCTTGATCTTGTACCTCCTTTTAAGTTCAAAATTCAAAGTTCATTTATTATGAAACTAGGTATACATTATATATCCTTGAGAATTATCTCGTTACAGGCAGCAATAAAACAAGGAAGCCCAAAAGAACCTACAAAAAAAGATTGTCAAACACCCAGTGTACAGATGAAAAAAAAAATCGTGCAAACAATAAAAATAAGCCAATAGCATTCAGAATGAAAGTAGGTCTATAGACAAGAGGCCCAGAGCAGGCCACAGACACAGCCTCAGTTCAGTGCAGAGCCAAGTAAATGTCACAGAGCAGTGAACAGAACCAGCCTGACCTGTGCCTCTTGTCCATGCCCTGCCTTTTCAATCCATCTGGCCAGGCGTTTAAATCATCCAAGTGTTGGGTTGTTCCTCGCACTGGGACCAGGGCCCTGTCCCATTCCCACACTCTGGGCCTGGATTCCTCTGCCACATTTCAGCCCTTACGCGACCTTTCTAAATTAGCCTGGCACTTAGATAGATCAAACCTCGCTCTTGGTTTAGATGGATGGGCCTCGAATCTGCCTCTCTTCAGCTCTGACTTTGCTTCACTCCACTCACCCCAACTTTACCCTGAACATGCCTCGACCTCGCCTCACACCTGCACACTTTGACCCCTGACTCAGCCTTGCTTTCGCTCACCTTTCCACTGTTTGTAGTTTACTCCATGTTAATTCATTCTTGCAAAGTTCCTTATGATCTTTAATTCATACATACTGCTTTGTTTGAAAAATATACTTCCTTAGTTTCCAGGATATTTGTTAAGCTGCCTAAGTACCTTGTGAAACATTTTACTTGTGAGTTGCAGCCCTTTTTTTCCAATAAAAAATATTTAGAAAAATGAAAATGCTTGTTTTTTAAAAAACTACTTAGAACATATTTTCTATTAATTCTCTAATGAAAGACGACCAAGAGTTATCACATCACCATTGCAGGTTTCTCCAAAATATGTGAACAAAAATCAAATGGTTTTCTTGAATTAGTGTTTAATATATCCATAAGATTCAGGTACTGTTATAAGTAGCAATGCCTGCTGTAGGTCTTATTCTAAAATTATGATTGGAGAGAAGTCAAAACAAAACAAAAACACTCACAGAAAGAACTTTAAAGTCCAAGTACAGTATGTGGAATTAAAATTTACCTCCACAGTAAATTAGAATACAGAAATATCGTTGAAAGGTACTGGGGAAGAATGGAGACAGAAGACTGCAGATGCTGGAATCTGGAGCAAAATAAAAACTGCGAAAGGAACTCAGCAGGTTGAAACCTGCATCAGAGCTGCAGCATCGATGTAGTCATTGATGGGGAGGGGCGACAGGGGTAGTCTGGGAACAAGGTCTGTTCCAGGTAGCTAACAAAAAGGCAGGAGTGCCTGTGGCTACACCTTTGACTTGTATGAAGTAGGAGGAAATGCGAGAGAAGTTGTTGAGAGTAATAATCCTGATACATTGTTTTACTGTTGGAGCAGAATGGATGAATACACGAATTTGCAATGCAATACTAAATGCACATTGTACTACACTTTTCAGTTGTGCTTCCATTGGATAAAAAAAGCTTAACAATTTCTCCACGATATTGTGTCGATGGAAGTCTGCCTTTGAAAAGTAATATACCTTCATACATGGAAATTTCTGAAAGACTGAAATATTTCAGTCCAGTCATGAAGACTGCCTTTGGATTAGGCTAATATATGACCTTTAAGGCAATATGGGCACACCCCTAAACTAAATTATATTTCCAAAAGGAGTCTCAAAGTAGTATCTTCATTCTGCCTTAACTCTTCATTTTCTCTCATTTTTCGGTGAGAAAGGAGCTAAGCTACTCTACCTTCATGATTTTACAAGAGCTACTTCACTCAGTTATCCCACAAGTTATTCCAGTTTCAAATATACCACTGGATAGAGTAAAATACTTATTATGAGATTGAAAAAAAATTCTCACACCTCGTTTCTATGGTTCCCCTTTCCTCAATTAAAAGTTTTATTATCGTTGGTGTAAGCTCCTCTTACACTAAGCCATTGTGAATCCTGGTATGAATTACTCTTTTGTTGAAAGGTGCAAAGAATCCGATACTATAACATTACAACGTCATTAGTCAACTAATTTACCTGTTTTAATAGAATAATTCATAATTCAAGCTTGAGACAAAGCATACTACAAACTGTCTCACTAAAGTCTAAAAATGGGATAACTTTCACCCAAACTATTTACTATTTTCATTGAGTCAACATTTTTCAGCGGGGAAACACTCATTTAGCCTAATTGGTTAACGCTGACCATTGGGTATTCATCTGTATTAATTATATTTTCCAGCATTTGCTTATTGCCTTCTGTGTCTAGGTGATTCAAGTGCTAATCTAAATGGTCCTTAAATACTCTCAGTGACTCAGTTTTGACCATTATCTCAGTCTAGGTACATACCACTCTGGTTGAAGCAAATCATAAACACAAGAGATTCTGCAGATGCTGTAAATCCAGAGTAACAAACTCAAAATGCTGAGTAACAAACTCAAAATGATGGAGTAACTCAGCAGTTCAGGCAACATCTATGGAAAGGAATAAACATTTGATGTTTTGGGCTGAGACCCTTCATCAGGATGGGAAAGAATGGGCTAAGAAGCCCGAATAAGAAGGTGGGGGGAGGGGAAGGAGAACAAGCTAGTAGGAGGTAAATGAAGCCATGTGAGGGGTAAGGTAGGTGGGTTGGCGAGGGCAGTGAAGTGGGAAGCTTGAAGGTAAGAGATGGAAAAGGTAAAGAGCTGAAGAAGAAGGAAACTGATAGCAGAGAGTGGACAATGGGAGAATGGACCATTGATTTCTCTAACTTCTGGTAATTTTTCCCCATCCCCCTTCTCTCTTCTTTCATTCCCATTCCCCATTCTGGCTCCCCTCTCACCTTTTCTTTTCTCTTTTCCTGCCTATCACCCTCCTCTGGTGTCCCTCCTCCTTCCCTTTCTCCTGTGGGCCTATCTCTCTGTGCTGCTACCTTTAAGGAGTTAGAAATTAGTAATCCAAGATCCCTGTTTCTCAATCCTCCTTAAGGCCCTGCCATTCCTGGTGTATATCCTGGCCTTATTAGTACTCCTAAAACACATATGACTGCATTAATCTCCATCCGTCATTTTCAGACGATTTCACCAAGACATTGGTATCCCTCTGTGACCTAATACTACCCCTGCATTTTCAACAAATCTGTCAGTCTTCAGGTCAGCTGCAAACTTACTGATCTCAACTCCCACATCCACCACAGTATTGTAAACAGCATATTGCAAACAGCAAGCCTCTAGGTATTGAGCCTGTGAAACACCAACATCCACAAACATCCAATCATAAAACAGCCTTCTAATATCAACCTCTGTCTCCTGTTGCCAGGTCAGTTTAGGATCCAGTTGCTAACTTGCCCTGCATCCCATGGGCCCTAATCTTTTGAACCAGTCTTCCATATATAGGATATTATCAAAGGCCTTACTAAACTCCACGTAAGTTACATCTACTGCATCATCCTCATTAATATATTTTGTTACTTCTGCTATTCTGCCCACTCAGAATTTTTAAGTAGATTCTCTACATTGATATGTAACCCAGAGCTCTATAGTTTGTAAGCTTTACCCTGCCTCCTTTATTGAAAAGGAAGGATCACATTTGCTGTCCTCCAGTCATCTGGTACCTTTTACAGTGATGATTTTAAAATTTCATATCAGACCATAGGTGCAGAATTAGGCCATTTGACCCATCGAGTCTGCTCCACCATTCAAACATGGCTGATCCTTTTTATCCCTTCTCAGACCCGCTCCCTGGCCTTCTCCCGTAACCTTTGATGCTGTGTCCAATCAAGAACCTATCAACCTCTGCCTTAAATACAACCAATGACCTGGCCTCCACAGCTGCCTGTGGTAATAAAATCCAAAAATTCACCACCCTCTGGCTAAAGAAATTTTTCCACATCTCTGTTTTAAATGGACAGTTCTCTGTCCTGAGGCTGTGCCCTCTTGTCCTAGACTCCCCCATCATGGGAAACATCCTTTCCACATCTACTCTGTCTAGGCCTTTCAACATTCAAAAGGTTTCAATGAGATTCCCCCCTCAGCCTTCTGAATTCCAGTGAGTACAGACCCAGATCCATCAAACATTCCTCATATGATAACCCTTTCATTCCCAGAAGCAACCTTGTGAATCTCCTCTGCATCCTCTCCAATACCAGCACATCTATCCTTAGATGAGGAGCCCAAACTGTTCACAATACTCAAGGTGAGGCCTCACCAGTGCCTTACAAAGGCTTAGCATCACATCCCTGCTCTTATATTCTAGACCAGGGGTTGGCAACCTTTTTGCCTCTGTGGGCTGGATCGTGTATTAATGAGCGGATGGTGGGCCAGATAAATGCCATAAAGAACTTGAAATATAGGAATTATCCATTTAAATGCATCTAGTTATGTTTTGCCTCAAATTAATGAATAACGCATGCTAGAAAATGATTTGTGCTTAAGGTTGCCTACCCCTTGAGATGAATATATAGACCCCGGCAATCTCTTCAATTGCCTACCCGAGCATCCGAGAATCAATCCCCTCCAGTCCTCAGGATTAATTGACCTTTAAGCTCATCTGCTATTGTCAGAAAGTTTTATTGTACTGCATTTCTTCCTTGACATGAACTTCAGGTTCATCCTTTATAGATCATACTTTTGTCAAATAGTAAAACTAGCAGTTATTCAATCATCCATTCCTATGCCAATTTTCTTATAGTTTTACACAATAAACTTATATTTTCTGTTATTATTGTCTTTTCCTGAAGATTTTCCTGAACATGCTGCTTTATATTACTCTCCTCTTCTGGCACTCTCATGAACTCAGCTCCTTATAATCCTCCATGGAAAGAAAATCTCCTAACCACTGCCTTTGTCCTTTCACTGATCTTAAATTTCATATCTTTAATTACTACCTTACTGATCTGTGGACTAGATTCATAAAAACACTATTCTATTGCTAATATTCTTAGAACTGTTAAAGACATTTTTTAATGAACAAAGCTATAATTTCTGTAGCCACTCTTTTGGTAAGTATGATCCTGACAATTCTTCTCTCTATCCTTGCTCAAAACTCCATGTCTTTCTTCAAGCAGGATGCTAAAACTGAATATAATGTTCTGTCCTGAACAAGCTAATGATCTTTAAAGGCTTTACGTTCCTCCTTTGTTTCTTTCTTTCTTTATTAATCTTTTTATTGATTTAAACAATATACATCAATAATACAGAGATTGAAATAGACACTATCAAAATCATACATAGTGTTAAGCTAGTATGTAATATATAATAAAAAAGAAAACAGCTGATTCTCCTCTTATCAGTTCATGAAGAGGAAAGAAAAAAACTTTGAATTTTAAATGAAGAAAAAAAAACCACTACACTATACAAAAAAAAGGAACTGGGCAGTCCATTCTGAGGATATGACCAAAAAAAGAGACTTTCTGATCAAATCTAAAACTTTGAAAAAAAATTGGAAGAGTATTAAATCAAATTAAATGAAAATATTGAGTAAAAGGTCACCAGATTTGCTCAAATATAGAGGACGTATCAAATGTCCGACTTCTTATTTTCTCTAAACTTAAACAGGACATAATGGAGGAAAGACAATAAAAGACAGAGGTGGATTAGAATCCTTCCACTTCGGTAAAATGGTTTTCCTAGCCAATAAAGTTGAAAAGGCTATCATACATTGAGCAGAAACCGGAATATTTCCTGGTTTCGATGGGGTAATCCCAAATATGGCCGTAAATGAATTAGGTTATAGGTCCAGATCCAAGACTTTTGATAATGTTTTAAAAACATCTCTCCAAAAATTGTCTAGATTTCTGTAACACCAAAACATACGAGTTAAAGTGGCTATCTCACTATTACATCTGTCACAAATAGGACTGATGTCGAAAAATTACGTGCTAGTTTATCCTTTGACATATGGGCCCGATGCACTATCTTGAACTGTATCAAGGAATGACGGGCAGAAATAGATGAGTTATTAACCAAATGAAGAATTTTTACTCCATTGATTATCTGAAAATGACTCTTGAACTTCCAGTTCCCAAGCACGTTTAATTTTATCATTAGATATCATTCGTAAATTCAGTACCTGTTTATAAATTATAGCTATCAACCCTTTTTGAAGTGGTTTAAACTGAAAAAGAGCATCTGTCATATTAGGTGGATAAGCAGAAGGGTAATTTGGCAGCAAACCATGTAAAAAATTCCTAATTTGTAAGTATCTAAAGAAATGTACATTAGGTAAATCATATTTATCCACTAACTGAGAAAAACACATTAAACAGTCCCATAAAAACAAATCTGAAGAAGTTATTATTCCCTTGGTTTTCCAAACTAAAAATGTCTTATCCAAAACTGATGGTTTAAAAAAATTAAAATGGATATTACTAGAAAGAACACAGTTATTTAACTCAAAAAATCTACGAAACTGAGACCAAATTCTTAATAATAGGATTAAAGTCTTGGCTACTAATCTTAGAAAACAAAAAGGGAAGAGGAGCTCCCAGTAAAGAGGCCAAAGAGAACCCCTTCACCGGGTTTTCCTCCAAATACAACCATGAAGGACATTCATGTATGTCTGAGAATCCAAAAAGTAATATATCGAATATTAATTGCCCAAAAACGTAATATATCGAATATTAATTGCCCAAAAATACATTCTAAAATTTGGCAAAGCCATACCATTATCCTTTTTTAATTTCTGTAATAAAGGTTTACTCAATCTAGGACTTTTATTATTCCAAATATAAGATAAAATTATAGAATCTATTCTATCAAAAAACGTTTTAGGAACAAAGGTAGGAACTGCCTGAAATGTACATAAGAATTTTGGTAGAACTATCATTTTAATAGCATTAATTTGACCTATTAACGATAATGTCATAGGTGACCATTTAGAAAGCATTCATTGGGTATAATCAGTTCATGGGAGAAAATTATATTTACACAGGTCCTTAAAATTTTTAGTAATTTTAATACCAAGATAAGTAATTTTTAGCAATACTAAAAGGTACTTGATGATATTGACCCGGGTAATTATTAAAGGGAAATCTCACTTTTATATAAATTTAACTTATATCCAGAAAAACTACTGAATTCAGAAAATATAGATAGCATAGAAGGAATAGATTTCCCAGGATCTGAAATATAAACTAACAGGTCATCTGCATACAATGAAACCTTTGTGTACTTTGTCCCCCCTCTTAATACTCTGAACAGTACTGTTATCTCTAAGAGCAATAGCAAGGGGTTCTAAAGCCAAGTTAAATAATAAAAGGCTCCTTCTTTGTTTTGTGCTTATTCCCATTTAGAAAACCTAGGACCTTTATGTTTTTCACATCTTTTTCAACATGTCTGCCCACTTGTTAAAGATTTAAAAGGTTTAAAACATGTAACTTGTCTTCAATTGCCTCAACTGTCTTCCTACAAACTAGTCCTGTTTATATTTTTGTGCCATCTACAAATTTTCACTTTCTCAATTCTGGACTCTTTTATATGATGGCATGTCGAAGTGTTTTATTATAAGACTCATTGTAATATTTGAAATTGGACAGAATTTGAGAAACAGGTAAAATCAAAATTGCTGCCATACAACATGACTGATCAAAGACCAGAAATAGAAATGTAGTGATGATCAAGGTACTTATTATTGTGATTTACATTACTGTTACCTATAGATAGTTACATTCTCTCTCTCTCTTCCCCCTCCCCTTTTCCTGACCTTCTTTCATACACTGTGAGGTTATCCTCTCATGGCCATTAGGGTTGTTGGGGAGGAGAACAGAAAACTACCAACAAACATTCAATGGCCACTTTATTAGGTACAGGAGGTACAGTACTTAATACTGAGGCCACTGCGTGTAATTTATAAGAGATGAGCACTAATAATTTTAAGGTAACAAGAACATGAAAGGATTGGTTCATATTACAGTTCATCTTCTTAAAAAATGTACATGCGTATAAAATTCATTGAAAAAACTTGTCCCCTCGTCAATAATGTTTCCACAAATTAGTAAAGTGAAGTTTATATTGCTGATACATTCCAGCATACATAGAAATACATTTTCCTTCTGAACATTAGTTTTTTCCTCACACAGTTAAATGCTGCATCATCATATCCTCATTTTCAAAGTCAAAATGTTAGGGAGCACTAATAGAACTTGAAACCAATATTTCAATTTGAAACAGCAGGAAGAAGGGTCGTGTGTAACATAGATTTACTTGAGGCCTTTCTATCATGAATTCTGAAATAGACATAAAAGGAGATATAGACAGTCTTTCTTAACATGAAAGGTGTCATAATTAATGGAAGGCAAGGCTTTGTTTTCTTCGGCATTAGAGAAACACTTCCAAAATCTATGCGGCAAGTACTCATTCCACCCTCCGGCATTGCTTGCAACAGTCCCGTTTAGCAATCGTTAACACTCTTTAGAAAGACGATTCGTTATCAAGTCACCCTTCGATTTTATAATGAGTTTTTGCTCCGATACTTGACAACCCTTAACTAAAGAATCATCGGGGCCAAATGGAAGCTGCCAGTGAAGGCTTTTACCTTCAGGGGATCCTGTTTGATCATCCTCTCCCTACTGTGAATCGAGCGTCTCCAAATGTAATGTAACAGTTACATTCCGAGACACTCTCAGTTACTCACCATCTACTCGGAAAAAGAGCTGGGTCAGGAATCCGCCAATAATAAGTGGAAGAGTGGGAATGCGACCAATCGGCGGGGGATGGGGTGGGATTTCCTGTCCGATGTGCAGCTGTAGCGGAGTTGAAGTGACACGTAAGAGGGGAGATTGGAAAAGGCCCTGGAACTTTTTCTGCCGTGCAGAATAAAACGCGAATGATAGTTTTGGTTATGAAAGCAGCGTTTTGCTGGAACCCGAAGAAATACCAAGCCGTGCACGATTTCCAACAACCTCTTCATTTCCAAAATTGGATCAGAGACTCTTTTTGTTGGGCTTTGCCACTTGTAAACTGGGACGGATTCTCAGCGTCAGAAAAGAGCTAAAGTTACAGGAATGCCTCTCAACATCTGATTACTGAGCCCTAACATTTTCTGTCATTGAAAATAAACTGTGAACTGGATTGTGTGCGTGTGTATTTGCGGGGAAGCCCCCCCGGAACTCTTCCAAAAGTGCTCGTTTTGGAGAAAAACGAGAAAGGAAAAATGGGGAATAGCATGTGTTCCAGGAGACAGAAAAAGATTTTTCAAACTTTGTTCTTCCTTACAATAGTTTTTGGGTTTCTCTATGGTCTGTTACTATATTATGAAATGCACAATCAGTTAAAGAAGGCGGAAAATCTGGCGTTAAAGTACCAGCAGCACCAGGAGGCTTTATCTGCACAATTGCAAGGTAAACTCTTCCAGCTCCAGCGTCTTTCGCGTCTGTTTTGATTCTCCAGATTCCCAGACTTGCACTGTAGTCCCTTATTTCTTAATCATGTCGATTTTATTTCAGGTTAGTAAGTAAAAAGATATGGCGCTGGTAAATTCCAGGAAAGCCTTTTTTATCTATGAAAAGCATGATTGGCACAGCCACTCTTCGCCCTGGGAGCTGGGAAGGTCTGCCTGACTGCGGCGAGCGTTCCTCGGCTTCCCAACACTTCACTAACAGTCCAGTAGAGCGGAGCCGTTTCCTTTCCGAGCGCCTCATTCGTATTGTATACCTATTGACCCCACAGCCCCTGCTTTGTACGGATTCAAGTCCGAATGAGCAGTAACAGCAAAAGCCCGGACGCAGTTTGCCGAGGCTGAATTTCCAGAGTAAACATTGGCTGTGCAGGAAAATGTGACCGAAGTCAGGAACAGCACCCGCAGTTGGAGCACACTATTCACCACCTCTCCCAACCACCACACCACCACCACCTATTCACACAATTTTGCTCTTCTCAGTAGTACCCAGAGAATAGAAACGCGCAGTTAGACACTGTTGTACAGATGTGGACGAGAGTTGTGTTTGGGGATTGAGGTTTGAGCCTGTCACCAGTGCAGCTCTCGATCCTAGTTGCTTGTTCTGAAGCAAGTTTTTCTGCATGTTAGTTTTATTTTGCTAATCATTTCATTTCAATATCCACTAATTCCTAACTACTCCACAGATGGAAATAACTCGTTATCAAAGTCTTCTTTACACTTTATGATTTTAATAACTTTTTTATGTCCTCTGTTAATCCTCCTCTGGATCACAAGACATCAATCCCAGCTTCTCCATTCTATCTGCACACTTAAAGGCTCTCTCTCATCCATGAAATCGTTTTAGGAAAACACTGCGTATCTTCTGGATTGTCTTAATTTCAATGCTAAATTGTGGCACACAGATATGGACTGAGGAATTGTGTTGAGTCCAGTGACATGAGACCAATTGTTCAGATATGATCATACTGAGTGCTGGGCAGGCTTGAGGAGCCTGCTGGCCTAGTCTGCGCGGTATTTGCTCGCTCTTGCCTAAGTCAGTGTTTTATAAAGTTTCATTTCAACTTCCTTGCTCTTGTACTTCATGCGTCCATTTATGAAGCCCAGGATCCCATTTGTTCGTTGATCTGTCCTACCACTTAGAATGAAGCTCACTCGCATAGGGTGATCTCCCTGTTCTTGTAGCCCTTTACTGTATCTTGCTTCTTGTCATCGAACTGTACACTTCACATTTAGGGGCACCAGTTATCTTCACTGTAAACTACTTGTGCATTTCACCAACCTCTTGAAGTCTGTTAACACTCCTTAAAATAATTCGCTATCCCGTCAACTTGCTGCAGAAGCTGGAAATCTGAAATCCAACAGAAAATTTTGGAGACACAGAAAATTCCACAGATGGTGGAAATCTTGAGCTACGCAATCAAAATGCTGGAAGAACTCAGCAGGTCAGGCAGCGTTGGTGCTTCAGGCTGAGACCTTTCCTCAGTACTGGGGAGAAAGGGGGGAGGCAGAAGCCAGAATAAAAAAAGATGGGGGCAGGAGCAGAATCTGCCGGGGAGATAGGTGAGAGTGTGAAGGTAGGTGGATGGGGGTGGGAAAAGGGAATGATGTGAGAAACTGGGAGGTGATAGATGTAAGAGACATAGGGCTGATGAAGAGCAAATCTGACAGGAGAGGACAGTAGACCACAGAATAAAGGGAAGGAGCTGGAAACCAGAGCAAAATAATGGGCAGGTCATAAGGTTTGGGGGTGGGGAAAAGAAAGGATGAGAGGGCCACAAGAATTAGGGAAAACCAAGGGGAAGGGGGACAGGCCATCTCAAAACCAAGTTAAAACTCTAATATGCATGTTGGCCAAATCGTCCAGTTTCCATTGATATTTTGCCAAAGCACGCAAGGCACAGATCAATTCCATTCTGTCGTCTGTATTCATATGTTCAAAGTCTTAACAGGTATTTAACACTCTAAAAATAGCCACATTAAGTAGAAATCATCAATCAATTGCCTTATTTTTTTTCTGAAAAGCATGGTGCACTAGGTGACTGTGCACCAGTGTAATGGGTATGTCTCTTTCCTAGTCCTTCTGAGATCTAACTTGAAATCATATTATGTTAGTTTCAAACCTGAATTTAGTTTTTAAACAGTGGAATTATTGTGGTAGTAAAAAGCTGACAGTGAACTTAGAGGATCAGCCAAACATTCCAACTGGTTCAATATTTTATGGATGGAAGCTAGCTGTTCTAAGTCATCTGTATACTGCGCAGATTAGCATGACTTACATATTCTACTCCTGGTTCCTTTATCGCTGCTTGGTCTAACTACTGGAAGTACCAGTCAATTAGGATCTTGACCACCAACTTCAGTGGGGTTTGTCACTGTCCTAGGCAATGGACAGTAAGTATATCCCTCAGACAATTTAAGAGAAAGATGACCTTCTGTAGGAACCTAATTGGAGTGTATTGTAATTCTGGTAAAACAGCTGTCAAGCAACTCTAGTGATGTTGCTTCCTTCTGATCTCCAGTGCTACCTGTGTGGAGTTTACATATACTTCCCCCACCACCACCCCCATCCCACCCACCTCCATGCTCTGGCTTTCTTCCACATACCAAAGATGTGTTAGTTGGTCAGTTTCTACAGGAGCACAATTGAGAGCATCCTGACTGGCTGCATCACTGCCTGGTATGGGAACTGTACTTCCCTCATTCGCAGGACTCTGCAGAGAATGTGCGGACCGCCCAGCGTAGCTGAGGATGTGAACTTCCCACTATTTGTGATATTTACAAAGACAGGTGTGTAAAAAGGGCTTGAAGGATCATTGGGGACCCGAGTAACCCCGACCACAAACTGTTCCAGCTGCTACCATCCGGGAAATGGTACCGCAGCATAAAAGCCAGGACTAACGGGCTCTGGGAC
Source organism: Mobula birostris (assembly GCF_030028105.1). Lineage (NCBI taxonomy): Eukaryota > Metazoa > Chordata > Chondrichthyes > Myliobatiformes > Myliobatidae > Mobula > Mobula birostris. Next base: position 55,542,278 of record NC_092373.1, read on the forward strand.
AGGTTCTTCCACCAGGCCATCAGATTGGTTAATTCGTGACGATACAATTGTATTTCTATGTTATATTGACTGTCCTATAGTACATAATATTTATTATAATTTACTCTAAATTTCATGTTGCACATTTAGATGGAGATGTAACAAAAATAATTTTACTCATGTATTTGAAGGATGTAAGTAATAAAGTCAATTCAGTTAGGTGCTGTAAATAAGCCCTCATGCTGAAGGGAGAATTTTTTTTTGAGGTGGGATGTTTGAATATGAGAGAGAATGGACTTCAAGGAAGTACTTGGGGGAAATTGTTCTGAGCACCTCTTTCTCAGTTCTACCTTTTCATTAGTTCCTACATGGATCACAGGAATTGGATCTTTGTCTTCCCACTCTGTTTTGCTCTAATCCTATAGATACAACCTTAAGTTTGATACAAAATTGCCAATACGGCCTTAGGGACCACAGAGAACAACATCTGTCCACCCTGTGACACACCCCTCTTCCTCCTTGCCTACATTGTCTTCTCCCACTAATATATTCTTCTAATGTGGTCCCTTAAATACCCCCTGTTCCCCTGTGCAGTGATCAGTTTGTTTTACCTCACTGTACAGCCTTGTATGTTGGAAGTCTCTTGACCTGATGTTCTTTCAACGCCACCTTCAGAGTCCCCATTTCTGTAAACTTGTCTTCCTTGTCCTTGGCAACTTTTAACTCTCAGGAGCATGATTGCCTTCCGAAATAAATATAAAAGTGTTGCAGTGTGAAAAGTGGACTTCAGCTTATCGACTCTTGAGTTGAAGTTCCTGCTGATAGAGTCATACTCATACTGTATGGAAACAGGCCCTTCAGCACACTGAGTCAGTGCCAACCATCAAGCACCAATTTATCCCAATCCCACTCTAACCCCGTTTTATTGCGCCACATTCCTGTGAATCTTCCCCAGAGTTAGCCACTCACTGCACAAAGATACAGTAATTCACAGTGGTGAATTAACCCAGCATCTTTTGAGCGTGTGAGGAAACTGGAACCGCTGGGCAAAACCTATGTGGTCATAGGAAGAATGTGCAAGTTCTATACCGACAACACTGGAGATCAGGATTCTACCTGGATCACCGGAGGTGCAAGGCAGCAGCTCTGCTAGATGTGCCACTTTGTCGTCCTCTAAGCGCACAGCAGATCGAATTGCTTGAGTTTCTTTGGTATCTACAAACTATTACATACTATAATGACAATGCATCACTAGCCCTTCTAGAATGCATTTGTCTCCTTTTACTTAAATTATTTCTAGGTATCCTATTTAACTTTTTATAGCTCCTTGTTAACCTTTTTATTATTATACTTCATCCTCATTTGTTTCTTGCTTCCTATATCTGCTACGCACCCCTTTCTTCTTCCTTTTAACCAGCGTCTCATATCCCTTGAAAACCAAGGTTCTCTAGACCTGTTAGCCTTGCCCTTTATTCTAACAAGAACATACAAATGCTGTACTCTCACTATTTGAAGGCTTCATACTTACCAAGTATCCACTTACTAGAAAATAATATACAGTATCCCAATCCAGACTTGTCAAGCCCTGTGACTGATGATATGCCAAGGGATTAGTGCTGAGTCAGTTGTTGTTTGTCATTTATATTAATGATTTGGATGATAAATGGTAAACTTGTTTGAAAATTTGTGGATGACATCAAGATTGGTGGCTATCAAAGCTTGTGGTGGGATCTGGACCAGCTGGAAAAATATGCAGAAAAATGCAGATGGAATTTAATTCAGACAAGTGGGAGGTATTGCACTTGGGAGAACAGACCAGGGTAAGACTTACGCAGTGAATAGTAGGACACTGAGGAATGTGGTAGAACAAAAGCATCTGGGAATACAGATCCAAATTTCTTGAAAGTGGTGTCACAACTAGATAGGGTTGGTAAAGAGAACTTTTGGAACAGTAACCTTCATAAATCAGGGTATTGCGCACAGAGCGTTAGTAAAAAGGAACAAAGGTTAGATTTCCAAACATTCTTTTTCCAAAAAAATTAAATGTTACAGAGAATTTTTTGTATTTCATTAAAAAGTACCATATTAAGTAATAGACCACTTTTCAAATAAAAACTTGATTACTTTGTAGGTATATAGCCCAGAGCATGATGAAAGAAAGCTATCAAGCAAGATGCTAATGATTAATAACATACTGAGTTAATGAAGTAAACATATTAACTGAAGCAGAAACTGGTGTAGAAGGAATCAAACTGGCATAGGACAGCCAAACTAAAAGGTGAGGATTTTTACCTTTAAATCATCAGTTCCTGCACCATGGCAAGAGTGAGCATAGCAACAAGACACAGAGTGGTTGTCTTTCATCAGCAAGGTTTCTGGCAAGCAGGAATTTCACAGCAGTCAGGAGTTTTGAGATTTGCTGACCAAGCTTGAGGACCAGAAATGCAGTGGTCAGCAATGGAAACAGTGCAGCAGACGAGAGATGCATCAAATTGACACTCCTTCTAAATCAGAAGTCCAGCGCTGTTATCAGCTCTGAACTCACAGAAACCACTGCAACCCAAGTACGCCCCTCTGCAGTCTGGAGAAATGAGAACTGGTCTTCATTGCTGCTCAAAAGCCATTCCTCCGAAGTGGAAACAAAGACAAGAGAATCACCTATGCACAGAAACACAAGGATTAGGGTGCAGAACAATGGCAGCAAGGTCTCTGGACTGATGTCAAAATTTGAAGTTTTGCTCAAACAGGAGGCAGCTCATTTGTAGAAGAGCTGGAAAATGCTACATGGATGAGTGACCTCAGCCAGCAGTGAATCACGGCAGAGGTTCCCTTCAGGTTTGGGGCTGCATTTCTACAAATGGATTTGGTGATCTGATCGGAATTAATCAAATCCACAATGTTAAGAAGTACAAGCAGGTTTTCATCCATCATGCAATACCATCAGTGAGGCATCTGATCGGTCCCAATTTCAGCAGGACAATGACCCCAAACATATGGCCGAGGTCATAAAGAACTACCTTCAGCGAAAAGAAGAACAAGATATTCTGCAACAGATGGTATGGCCTCCACAGAGCCCTGATTTCAACATCATCCAGTCTGTGTGGGATTAGCCTGGAGGGACAGAAGCAAGCGACACAGCCAAGAACTGTGGAGGTCTGCAGAACCAAGTTCTTCAAGATGCTTGGAACAACTTACTAGCTGCATGATGGTGTACCTGTGAGAATTGATGTAGTTTTAAAGGCAAATGGTGTTGATATTGATTTGATTTAGTTTTTTTTACTGTTTATTATTCTTTATAGTAATCTTTTTGATATTTACAAAGGTAGAAACTTTCCATTATTTTTGAAAGCATCTTCACTTTACAGAAATGTTTTTTTTACATGTGCCTAAGATTTTTGCACAGTACTGTGTGTATAGTGTATATGAATAGGTCACAGCTTTATTGCCCCAGAGCTTGGGAGAATGATGGGGAATTTGATAGAGGCATACAGAATTAGGTGGAATATCAATAGGGGAAATGGAAACAGGATGTTTCCACTGAGGTTGGGTGAAACTAGAACTCGGGATCTAGGTTTAGGTTTAAAAGTGAGATTCTCAAGGGGAATCTGAGGAGGAGCATCTTCACTCAGAGATGGTGAGAGTGTGGAACGAGCTGCCAGCAGAAGTGGTGGATATGAGTTTGATTGAAAATTTAAGAGGTGATTGGATAGGTACATGGATGGGAATGGTTAGGAGGGCAATGGTCCAGGTACCAGTCAATGGGATGAAGCAGAATAACATTTTGGCATTAACTTGTTGGGCTATAGAGTCTGTTTCTGTGCCGTTGTGCTGTTTGGCTCTAAGTAACAGAGTGGCTTTCAGATGAGCCAAGGAACCTGATGAAAGTTCTGAGGCATTAGCTGCTTCTCTTTCCACAAATCTTGCTTGACCTGCTGAGTCTTTCCAGTATTTTATGCTTTTATTTCAGATTTTCAGTTTTTTATTTTTAATTTGGGATGGGCTTTGCGCAACCTGTCTGGTTTATGAATGAACACTTCTGTTCCAAAGCATCATGTTAACCCAGGTGGTTTAACAATCTGCCCAATTGCAGTATAGAAAAGCAATCTCCATTTCTCTTTGGTTGGTGGGGGGGGGGGGGGAGTGGATATCATAATTTTGTTACGCCTAGTTTAGTGCCTTCATTTCCTAAGCAATGAAAAAGTAATATTTATTAAAGTTTGTAAATGCCATACTACCTTTTGGATTCTGCTCTGGCAATGCAAATCTATACATCTTGGTCTGAGAACATGTCTGAAAACAAAGCACTGCAGACATTGTATATCTGAAATTAAAAAGAAAAGATACTCAGCAGGTGAAGCAGATTCCATGAAGGAAAAAACAGTCGACATCTCTGGTTGATGATTGACTGGTTCTCATAAAAGGTGTGTGTGTGTGTGTGTGTGTGTGTGTGTGTGTGTGTGTGTGTGTGTGAGTGAGAGATTTCTGTCATTGAAGTAGACTGTCAGTTCATATCAACAATATCCATCCAGATCTGCACATGGACTGTCTATCTCACCACCCAATACTTGAGGTTACCTTAGGCCTACAGAATAATCATGAACAAGAGAATATCTGCAGATGCTGGAAATTCAAGCAACACAATCGACATTTCGGAACATAACAGAATGCGTTCTGATGAAGGGTCTTGCCCCAAGCTATTGACTGTACTCTTTTCCGTAGGAGCTGCCTGGCCTGCTGAGTTCCTCCAGCATTGTGTGAGTGTGTGCTGCCTACAGGGTAATGTTGTTTTATTTTTCACTGCCATCATTCTGACTCAAAATAAGGACATAAATCTTATCACACCCTGAGCTGTTCTCATTATGTCAGCATATTTTGAGGCCTGCCTTTAAAAACAACATCAATGCAAAAACAATGTGGATGTTGGATTATACTGCCTGTGGCAACGGATTCCACGGATTCATCACTCTCTGGTTAATGAAATTCCTCCTCATCTCCATTCTAAATGGATGTCCCTCTATTCTGAGGCTGTGTCCCCTGGTCTTAGACACCCTCACAATGGGAAGCATCCTCTCCATATCCACTCTGTTGAGGCCTTTCAACTTATGATAGGTTTCAATGAGATCTCCCCGTCATTCTTCTGAATTCCAGTAAGTACAGGCACAGAACCATCAAATGCTCCTCATGTGATATGCCTTTCAATCCCAGAATCATTTTCATGAACTTCCTTTGAACCCACTCCAATGTCAGCACATACTTTCTTAGATAGTGGGCCCAAAACTGCTCAGAATACTCCCAAGTGAAGCCTCACCAGTGCCTTATAAAGCCACAACATTACATCCTTGCTTTTATATTCTAGTCCTCTCGAAATGAATGCTTATACTGCATTTGCCTTCCTCACCACTGACTCAACCTGCAAATTAACCTTTAGAGAATCCTGCATGAGGACTCCCAAGTCCCCTTGCACCTCAGATTTTGAATTTTCTCTCCAGTTAGAAAGTAGTCTGAGCCTTTATTTCTTCTACCAAAGTTCATGGCCATACACTTCCTGACACTATATTCCATCTGCCACATTTTTGCCTATTCTCCTAATCTGTTTTAGTCCTTCTGTAGCCTCTCTGCTGATTTACAATACAATATTTGTTTGTGATCTTATTAACAGAGATTTTAGTAACTACTGAAATGCCTTTTTTGTTTAAAAATTGCTTCAGATTGTCATTATTTTGTTATATCAAACATCACCGAAGACTACCAGATTTAGCAAATCATCTTTGGTTTTAATATTTTTCTGTTTTAAACTTAATGATCAAAAGTTTGTTAGGACTTTTATCAGCTAGTAGACTATTCATTTGCTGATTTATTTTTTAAAATGTTGGTAAAGCACCATTACAGTAAATAATTAAATGGCTATTAATCTTTAGCTTAGGTATTTGTCAGAAAAAGCCACACTTTCACATAAGGATGATTCAGAAAGGTCTTTTTTGTCTGATAACCCATCAGCTAACACTTGTGTGGCAGTACAGTCCTATTAGCACAAGTTCTATAAACTATTACCATGCCATCAAAAATTTGCTGTGAAAGATTGTCAACTGTATAGATGTATAGATTTTGGATGTTAGCTTAATGAATAGGTATTACAGTCTTGGTTATTTTTACTGTGGAGGCACTGGAATGATAGTTTTATGAAGACTGACGTCTTTAAGATTCTTTACAGTTATTAAGTGCAAAGATTGATGGTAAGGGATTGATTAGGAATTCTGCCTCAGGATAATGTGGCAGCTTGAGTCAAATCATGTTTTGGGGGGGACTGCAGGTGTGGATCCACAAAGAATTGTACATCCAGTGGCATTAAACCACAACATAGGTAGATTAAGTGTAATCATTGTAATGATTTTTCATGAATGTTATTTATCCTGGAATTGTGGACTTGTTGTGTTAAAGTCAAGATTCAGTATCATAGTGAAATGATGCCTTGCTGACATTCATAAGGACCATTTATATATTTATTGGCATTTAAAATTAGAAGCAACTTAAGAGTTGCTGATTGTCTCTGAAAGAAATTACTGTGCTCTGAATATTGCACACGTCTGCAAGAGTTTTCATTGACTAACCATGCATAGGAGTGATGACAATAACTCTTATTGTGGCAGTCAATGAGAGTAATTGTGATGGTAATTTGCTGGAAGTGTCATAAACCTTCTCAAGGCATTCTTACTGTTCAATTAATGGACAAATGTAACTCCAGTGTCCTATAAAATGTAGATCCTAATTTACAATTTGCATCTACAATAAGGAAAATATACATTAAATAGCAAAATTGTTAGTGCATTATATTCCAGATTATGTTATCATTTCCCTGAAAGGTAGTGAAATGTGATTCTTCACTAATTGCCGTAATTGTTCTGAAGTTGGTTCTGAGTCTGTATACAATAAGGCTTTGGATACACGAGCTAAAACAAGAGTATGACATTGGAACAGGAAGGATTGTCAAGATGGGAAAGATGTCTGTCTGTAGACTTGTTTATTAACTATTTCCCTCAGAGAAACCTTGTGAACAGTCCCCAGCATTCAGACCCAGGCTATTGTTTACAGGTTTGAAAGAAATTGTAAACCTGATTCCTGTAATCTGTGCATATGATTGCAATAGCTATATACTGTTGCAAGAAAAAAATTGTCAACCCTTTGCAGTTACCTGGTTTTCTGGATTAATTACTCATAAAATGTGGTCTGATCTTCATCTGTCACAATAATAGACAAATACAATCTGCCTGACCTAATAACACAAAAAGAAAAGAAGTATTTCTTCTCAACAATACTGAGTACACCATTTAAACAAGAACAGTATAGGTTCAAAGAAGTATGTGAACCTCCGGGGCAATGCCTTAGAGGAAAGCTATTTGGAGTCAGGTATTCCAATCAATGAGATGAGACTAGAGGAGTGTGTTGTAGAGGTGCCCTGCCCTATAAAAAAGATGCACAAAGTCAGGATGCTAGTAGTCAGGTCACAGTCACAGGAAGAGAAATTGTCTACAAATGGAGGATATTCAGTAGTTGCTACTGTCCTTAGGAGTGGGTGTCCTACAAAGATCAGACCGGGAGCACAACATGCAATGCTGAAGGTGATAAAGAAGCCAAGGGTTGCAACAAAAAGACCTGCAGAAATCTCTAGAACTTGCTAAAGTCTCTGTTCATGTGTCCTGTATAAGAAAAACACTGAACAAGGATGGTGTTCATGAAAAGACACCACAGAGGAAACCACTGCTCTCCAGACAAAAAAACATTGCTGTACACCTCAAGTTTGCAAATGACCACCTGGATGTTCTGCAATGCTGCTGGGACAATTTTCTGTGGACAGAGAAGACAAAAGTAAATTTTTTTGACACAAATGTACACCGCTATGTTTGGAGGAAAAAGGCCACTGCACACTAACACTAAAACTTCATCCCAACTGTGAAGCATGGTGGAAGAGGATCATGGTTTGGGACTGCTTTGCTACCTCAGGGCCTGGACAGCTTGCAATTGTTGAGGGAATAATGAAATCAAAATTGTATCAAGACATTTTACAGGACACCTGAAGAGGGCTGTTCGTGCAAGGTATTCCAGAAATATTGATGAACTGAAATGGTTTTGTATGAAGGAATGGTCTCAATTCCTTCTTGCCGTTGTACAAGTCTGATCAGCAGCTACAAGAAATATTTGGTGGAGGTTATGGTTGCTAGAGGAGATTATACAAGTTATTAAATACACAGATTCACATACTTTTTCCAGCCTGGACTGTGAATGATTAAACAATGTGTTCAATAAAGACATGAAAAGTCCAATTGTTTGTGTGTTACTTGTTTAGGCAAATTGTGTTTGTCAATGATTGTGTCTTAGATGAGGATCAGACCACATTTTATGAGTAATTAATGCAGAAAACTAGGTAAATGCAAAGGGATATATATCACACACACACACTATCACACACACACACACACACACACACACACACACACACACACACACACACACACACACGCACGTGTGGAGGCACTCAGGTGAGCAATGTCCAAAATTATTCTTATTATCCTTAGAATCAACTTGGTGTAGATTAATGTATAACTCAAGGTCGTAATTGTTCCTTGTAAGAAAGCAAGCCCAGTAACACTATGAATGATAACAGTAATTTGCATTAAATTAAGGATATTAACATAGTAATATATCCCAAGAGGTTTTGTTGAAATATTAACCAAAAAATGACATTGATAATTGGACAAATAATGAAACTCATGATCAAAGAAATTTTAAGGGACATATTCAATCCAGTAATACCATCTACTCTACCAGTGTTATTGAGAAACCAACCTTTTATCTCAATTGTGGATTTCCTTATTTTGTAGTCAGTGACCACATCTATTCCATTTCCTACACTGCCAATTTCATCACTTTATATCCCTCCTGGAACTCTTGTTGGGGTCTCCTTATCTTCATCTTCCTTTTGACTAAACTCAATGTTCAAAATTTCATCCTCTACCATTTCTGACAGTAACATGTCAGAACCAAACATGTCCTCCCTTCCTCGATCAGAATTCTTTTGTGACTGTTTTATCTGTGACAACCTCATCCATTCCAGAATCATTACCAGCACATCCTGGCCTTTCCATGACACCTTAGAACATGGTAACAGATTTGTGAGAACTGGAATAGATAAGGTCAGAGATTCTGTACACTGTGGCAAAAGGGAATCTGCAGTGAATTAAGAGATTAAGTGGGCAAGTTGGCATTGGTTAGAACAGGTGAAGTTGGGAGAATGGGAATGATTACTTTGAAATGGGAATGGAATAAATGAAACACAATAGGTATAGCCTTGGCAGTCATTAAGCTTCCAGAAGCTGTTGACTGATGGTTTGTAAACAGGGATGGAAATAAGATAGTTGAGAAAGGGTAGGGAACATAGAACATGCAGCATAGCATGGGCCCTTCAGCTTCTGATTTTGTGCTGACCTTTATAAACCTTCCTTCCTATACCACCCACAGCTCCCTATTCTTCATCCATCTATATGCCATCTATATAAGAGTCTCCTTTTTAATGATTTAAATTTTATCGAATTCTTTTACAAATTTTTCTCCGAACCCTTGAGTCAGTGTTGGAATTATGTAAATCATAGCTTACAAAACATAAAATTATTCATAAAATAAAAAAACAGACATGGCAGAAATAAATATCAATATAATAACCATTAGTGTCTATTTAGACCTCTAATAACATAAAAGACTGCTATTCAGCTATATGCTTCACCACACATTCACCACTATTCCCCCCCCCACAGGAAACCTAAATATTTGCCCCTTTTTATGTGTATAGATGTCCAATCTATCAAACTGTTTGTAAGACATGTGCTGAAAAGCTGCCACTTTGGCTATTTCTGTGGCCCACTCCTGAAATGATGGTTCCCCCCCCCCCCCAAGTTCCTCCAACCTCTAAGTATAATTTGTCTTCCCACCATTATACTTGTCTGGATCCAATTTTGAGAGTGTTTATCCTGAAGAAACCCAAGTGTATCTCCCGAGACAAAAAGTCTGGGGCAGAAAGGGAATTGAATACCTGAAACTTCACCAATATACTTAAGTATCATAATCCAAAATTCTTGAATTCTGGGACAGGACCACAGCGCGTGTACTAAGTCCCCTTTATCCGCCTGACAGCGCCAGCATTCAAGGGTGTTTTTCAACCCTGATCTATGTAACCTTGCTGCAGTCCAATAGAAACGGTGTAGGATCTTATACTGAATAAGGCGCACCCTCAGGTCTCTTGACATTGTTCTGACATTTATTTCATTTTGTCCCACTCCTTTGTCTCAAAAGTCACACTCAGATCCTTTTCCCATGCACTTTTAAGACCCAACAGAATTTTGTCCCCGGAGATTTGTGTTAAAGCTGAATAATAAGTTGAGGCTTTGTGACCTTTACCATATGCAGCCAGTATAGTAGACAGTATGGTAGCAACTTGTGGGGGTTGCTGTGTAGAACCAAAATCTGTATGTAGCAAATGATGCAGTTGAAGATATCTCCAAAATTGTGACCTAGAGAGATCGTACTGTTGGGTTAATTGATTAAAAGATCTTAAGCTGTCACCATTATAAAGTTCTCCCAATTTAATTATACCTTTCCCCTGCCATTCCTTCTGGAAGAAAGGGGACTTATCAATACACAACTTCGGATTCATCCAGGTACTCGAGGCTTCATACAAATATGGATTAAATTTAAATAATCTGGCTAGTTTATTCCAAAACAAATGCATATGCGATATAATTGGGTGAGTCCTTGCCTCCGGTGGTAACTTGATAGACAAACATTGTAATGGAGGGATGGGAGGAAGTGCAGTACGAAGGAGGTGGTCTCTCCGGAGGGAGAGACCAATGTGCTAAATGTTTCAGAGCAAAGGCATAGTAATAGTATATTAACTTTGGCAACCTGAGCCCCCCTCCCCTTCAACTGGCAATTGTAATTTGTTAAAGTTAAAGCCTGGGCGTTTACCATTCCAAATAAAAGCCTTAATTATTTTATCAAATTGCTTAAAATATGTTAATGGGATTTGAACTGGTAACAATTGGAACAGATAATTAACCTTTGGAATGCTATTCATCTTCAAGACATTTACTTTTCCCGACATTGACAAATGCAATGATAACCATCTGTCTACATCACATAAAATTCTCTGCAATAATGGATCAAAATTTACCTTTACTAAATCCTTCAGTTGAGGGGGAAAATTAATACCTAAATATCGTATACCCTTCTTTAGCCTGGGTAAAAAGCAGACGCAGGGCAATATGCCATCAATGGTAGTGCTTCTGATTTTGTTCAATTAACCTTATAACCTGAAAAAGACATGGCACCGATCGACTAGGGTCCGACACAAATAATAAAATATCATCCGGATAAAGCATCAGTTTATGAACCTGTCCTGCCATAGATATCCCTATAAAGTTCTCATTCTCTCTGATAGCTGCTGCCAGGGGCTCCAAAGCCAGACAGAACAACATTGGAGAAAGTGGGGAACCCTGTTGGGTACCCCTTCTGAGAGAGAAGTAAGGTGAAATGTAACCACTAGTTTGAACTGCTGCTTCAGGATTATTAGAGTTACAAAATACACATGGACTAAGATGTTAACTGTCCTGTGCTATCACCAGTGGGATCATCAGTTGATCTGCCACCTGCCTTCAGGAGTTTTATGATCAAGACTCCCTCGAGGTGGTGGGCCAGCAGTGCTAAAGCACCACCTCCCACTGGTGAGCTTAAAAACTTGGCATCTGCCTCTATCAGAGTTGTTGGTCACTTCCATCCAACAGATAGTCTGCTCTTCAGGTGTCTATGCAACTACTGAAGGGTTTGCAAGATATGTATACACTGTCTGACTATCTGCCCCTCTGGACATACTTGGTCCACACCCATGCTGATCCTTTCTCTGCTGCCTCAACTACAGCCCTGCTGGTTGACTTGATCTCTCTTCTAGTGAAGCCAAGGTCACACAGCCACTTCTTGAGAGTGAACGCAATAAACCCACGGCAGCCTACTTCGAATGGATAGCAGTATAATCTATTTTAAAAAGATGGGTCCAAATCGAAAAAATTGAAGAATCTTAAACAGATAGCCCCATTCCACCCAATCAAATGCTTTTTCAGCATCGAGTGAGATAGCTGCTATAGGTGACTGATTATCAGCCACCGGCCACATAATAGTCACAAGATGCCTTATGTTATCACATGAGCTACGGCTCCTGATAAATCCCACCTGATCACTATGTATCAACCATGTTATTACTGTGTCTAAACAGTTTGCAACCATCTTTGATAAAATTTTCATATCTAATGGGATTAGGGAAATTGGTCTATAATTCTTACATTCACACGGGTGTTTACCCTCTTTCAGAATCAATGTAATTAGCACTTGTGATAAAGTAGGGGGTAAATTATCCCGCTCTATAGATTCATTGTACATATTCAGCTGTAGTGGAGCTAGCACCTCTGCATAGCATTTAAAAAATTCCGCTGTAAATCCATCTGGGCCAGGAGCTTTCCCAGTAGGTAAGGTCTTAATCAGTGATATCGTTTCTTCCAACGTTACAGCGGAATCAAGGTATCGTTGTTGTTCTTTCATCAACTTAGGTAACCCCAGTGGCCTCAGAATGCTATCAATTTCTTCCTCACTAGAGTTGGAGTTTGATGTATATAGGTCCTTATAAAACTCTTGGAAAGCATCATTAATATCTTAAAGTGTCATCAAAGTATCACCTGTTTCTGATGTAATAGCTGGGATAATAGATATTAATTCTCTCTGTTTTATACACCTTGCCAGAAGCTTGCCAGCTTTCTCCCCCAATTCAAATTGCCTTTGTCTTGCCCTGAAAAGCCAAAATTCTACTTTCTGGGATAATATTAGATAGTATTGATATTTCAGCCATGTTAGTTCTCTCAGATCTTTGGATGACACCCGCTGCTTCAATTTTGTCTCAATCTCTTTGATTTTAGTTTCTAAGTTTGTAATTTTCTGAGTTTTTTCATATATAAGAAGTATGTGAATAGTATATCCCCTCAAAACTGCCTTCAGGGCTTCCCAGTTAGTCCCTGCCGAGGAGACCGTAGGTGAATTTATCTCTAAATACTCCTTGATTTGTTGTCTCATAGCTTGCCTAAACATTGAATCTTGTAACATGGACGAATTAAATCTCTATCTATGTGACTGCATTCTCTTATACTGAGCTATTGTCTCTAGACAAACCCAAGCATGATCTGATATTATAATATTACCAATTGCACATTGAGACACAGACTGAATGAGTGACTTGGATATAAGGAGGAGATCAATCCTTGTATATATTTTATGAACTGCAGAAAAAAATGTGTAATCCCTCCCACTGGGATTCATAAGGTGCCGAACATCCACAAGCCCGAGGGCTTTACACATTTTTTGCACCATCACAGTGAGTTTTGAGGTCCTATATGATAACATCTTACTATGGTGGATGATTGGATCCATTACCAAATTAAAATCTCCCCCAAGTATGATATCATAAGCTACAATAGAATGTAACTTTCTTTCAAGATCAACAAAAAATCCTGCATCTTCTATATTAGGTGCATATATGTTTGTCTAAATAATATGTTGCTTCTGTACTTCTGCCAAGATAATAAGAATTCTCCCTGCTTCATCTTTGATCTGTTTCTCACATCTAAACTGCAGTCGCCTGTTGATAAGTGTTATAACACCCCTGCTCTTAGTTGACCCTGCACTGTAAAAAACTTGATCTGTAAAACCCCCCAGTAGCTTTACTGATTCCTCTGCTGATAAATGTGTTTCCTGTAGAAATACCACATCCTATTTTCGTCTGTTAAGGTTATTCATTACTTTTCTCCGTTTTATTGGATTTCCCAGACGGCTAACATTCCATGTGGTGAAACATACTTTATGTGAATTAAGAGAAGTTATAGTTAGGACAAACAAACAAATACACTACTATATTTTGACACTGACTCATAAACCCCTGTTTAAACTGAAAAGTAACGAAATGGCACGTAAAACTTTCCCGCGCATAATAGTGGCCACAGAACACGGCCACACGTCCCTTCCACAAAGGATTATGGTCCATGAAATGCCCAGACCAGTTTTAACTGCTCAGAAACAATGCTAGTGCAATTTCACAGTCAGCATAGCACACTAACAGTATGTCAGCCCTAGTGAGATTAAGGTAGCTTCAGTACAATACAATCTGGCAAGATTTAAAAAAATAACAAACACAACCCGACTCACATCTTGTTCAATTTAACTAGTGTAGTTAAACTCCCCCATCTCCTCAATGAATTTTCTTGCTTTACGCGGGCACTCAAAAAACTTGAAACCTTCCTTAGTCTCTATTCTTAGCTTGGCTGGGTAAAGCAGCGCAAAGCTCACATTCTGCCGCCAAAGCATCTTCTTACATTCTTTAAACTTTCCTCATTTTACTTGCGTGGGTCTGGAGAAGTCCGGGACGATCATAACAAATTGTTGTCCCAGGAAAACTTGCCCTTGACCGTAGCCGCTCACAGCACAAAATCTCGACCCTTTGACCTGAGGACCCTTACCAGGATAGGCCAAGGCCTATCTCCGGTACTGGGTCTAGGGCCCCAGAGCTCTGTGTGTGTGTTCTATTTCAAGCTTTTCCACCCGATCGCTGACAAGCTCCGAGACCAGTTTATCCATGAACACGATGATATCCTGCCCCTCTTTTCCCTCTGGAATGCCGATGAATCGGAGATTGTTGTGCCGATTACGGTTCTCCATGTCCTCCAGTTTATCTGGTAGCTGGTCAGTATCAGCTTTGGTAGCCAATGGGTTGACTTTTCATTCCCTAACTGCTGCTTCTAGATAGTCAACCCGCCTCTCGACATCTGGAAGCCTGGTTATCAGTGATGACAGCTTTGACGGCTTTAACTCCACTAATGATATAGATCGGCGTACATCTTCAAGGCCTACCAGGTCGTCCGAGATTTTTTCCAAAGCCACATATATATCAGCCAAATCCTGACTCGCCTCATGTTGGTCACCCTCAGGCGATGGTCCTCAGCCATTTTGATCAGAGGCCGTCTGCCCTGAGCACTGCGACCTTAAGTGCCTCTTTATATCTCCGGAAGCCTTCGTTTCATGTTGTTTTGACATCTTACACGGACAGTAACACTTTAGAGCTGTAACAGTGATAAAATAGACCGTGAAAGCGAATTTTTAAAGGATAATTATATACCACTGGTGCGGAGCACTGTTCCAAGCAGCTGTCTCTGTCATTGCGTCACGTGACTCCCTATATAAGAGTCTCTTAAATGACCGTGTTGTATCAGCCGCTACCACCCCCTCTGACAGTGTTTTCCAGGCACCTACCACACTCTATTTAAAGACCTAGCTTTTACATCTCCTCTGCGCATTACTTCATTCCCTTGAACAGATGTCTCTGGTATTGGCCATTGCTGCCCTGGGAAAAAGGTGCTAGGTGTCCATTCTATCTATACCTCTCATAATCTTATACACCTCTTATATTGCTCCTCATCCCCCTTCACTTCAAATAGAAAAGTCCCTTTTCACTCAACCTTTCTCATAAGACATGATCTCTAATCTGGCCAGTATGCTGGAAAATCTCCTCTGCACCCTTTCTAAAACGTGCACATCCTTTCTATAATGAGGCATCCTGAGGTATATAAACTGCAACATAAACTATTGGCTCTTGATTGCAATCCGCTGATGAATGAAGGACAATACATCATAGGTTTTATTAATCATCTTATCAACTTGCCTGAGAACTTTGAGGGACCTGCGGCGTTACACACCAGATCCCTCTGTCCCTTCACATTGTTAAGAATTGTGCCGTTCACCTTGTACTCTGCCATCAAGTTTGATCTTCCAAAGTGTATCACTTCATACTTTTTTGAATTGAACTCCATTTCTGCGCCCAGCTCCACAAAGAGTAGAGGTCACAAAATTGATCCCAATGGACTTCCAGGCAGAATACATTCCATCTAGTACCACCCTCTGCCTTCTGCAGGCAAGCCAATTCTGAATCTATCCAGCCAAGTTTTCATGAATCCCATGCCTCCCGACTTTCTGAATGAGACTATCGTGGGGGTTCTTGTCAAACGCCTT
The DNA here is from genome assembly GCF_030028105.1 of Mobula birostris. Taxonomy (NCBI): domain Eukaryota; kingdom Metazoa; phylum Chordata; class Chondrichthyes; order Myliobatiformes; family Myliobatidae; genus Mobula; species Mobula birostris. The sequence continues at coordinate 55,558,400 of NC_092373.1, forward strand.
ACTAAAATCCATATACACCACATCCACTGCTTTGCTTTCACTTGAAGATGTGAGAGAAGGTTAGGGATTGAATGAAAGATTAGTGAAAGCTGAAACAGCACTGAAGCAGCTAAGTGTGTTTTAGAAGTAAAGGGAGGAAGGAACAAAATCAGGAATTGAAAAGAAATGTTTGATATATCTAATATCTAAGAAAAGTCGGGCATTGCTGCTACCCATAGATTTTCCCATGACAAAATGAAAGGAGAAGAGTTGAACCAAAGGAGAATTATTTCAATGTAACGAGAAGTTCAATGATGGGGAGGGAGGGGATGATAAAGGAGGCTCTAGGCTTCCTGACGTCCTGGGATGGGAAGGAGGTGCTGAGGAAATGCTGAAAGTAATCCATGATGAAAGTGAGAGAAATGGAGGGCAAAGGAAGAATTTTAGATTTCATGGGAAGAATCTGGACAAGGGATGCAAAACAATGACAGGGTAAGAACTAATTCCCATAAGGCAAGCACAGGCTGAAATGATGGGAACAGCGGGAGTGTCCAGCTTGTGGATGTCAAGGAGGGGATAGAATTAGGCTGTGCGTGATTTGGGGACTGAGTTCGCAGACCATGGTGTGAAGAATGACATCAGCAGGTCTGGGAAACAGTAACTGGAGTTTAATAAAAAGCTCCCAGTCTGGTAAAATTAGGAATAGCTGTCAAAGCTTCGGCCTGTGTTAAGGGCAAGGGTTGGTTTGCTGAGCAACAGCAATTGCCACCTGCATGTTTTGTCTCTTATTTTTTTTCCTGGTTCTTCTTTCAATAAGTGATTAAAACATGAAACTTGAAATTTTTTTTTCACAAATGCTGCCTATCCTACAGAATATTTCTCGCATTCTGATTTTACTTAATAACACATTTGATATTTTATAATTGTAATGAATCTAAGAATGTGACTTTTGAATTTTGGTTAAGTCAAACAGATACCCCATTTGGATGTTTCTGTTAATATAGAAATATACATTTTGTTCTGAATGATGTTTGAATAGATGAAAATGTGAAATAGAAATGCAAAATGAATACTTAATGATATCAGCTGACCAACTGTTTGTTATTTCTTACAGTTGTTTATGAACATAGATCAAGATTAGAAAAATCATTACAGAAAGAGAGAAATGAACACAAAAAGGCTAAAGAAGGTAAAATCAACATACAGCAATTTTGTCTATTTTAAAAATTACATTAAGTACTTCTTACTTGTTCATGTATTCTCCCAACATGCTTGTAGCACAGGCCATCACTGAAAGCAGGGATCTTTCCTTTGGTGTTTCCACTCTGCTCTTCTGATCTTGGATTTTTCTATAACCCTTGTCTCGTAATTTCATAATTTGTGGGTGTAATTATGAATTGTTTCAGTATATTTTTACCTTAAAGGCTCCAAATAAATGTAAAACATTGTTGTCTTCATTATTATTACATCAGTACTGTTGTCAAGGGCAAAGGGTTTTTGAGCTAGCAAAGTACAGGAACGATGAACATTTGGAGAAATTAGTTCTGTGTCTTTGTGATTATATATACATAATTCAGTGGTAGGAGAATAGCAAGTAATGCCAGAATGTTCTGACCAAAAGAATATAGGAGCTGGAAGAGGGTAGTGAGATCCAGGAGGTGTAGAAGAAGGAAAATGGAAGCTTGCTCTTTGGCTCTGCCAGGTTGGGAAGACTTGGGCTGGTCAGAGATTTTATAACTTCACCTATTCTGCAATTGTGGCCTTCCACCTGTTGACAGTGGACAAAAAACAGCAAGATCACCAATGTCTTTGGCTTTCCCATGGACACCAGCAGTATAATTCTGTAAAGAACTGAATTGGCCTAAACTATTTTGCAGGGCAGTAACTGAAGACACAAAATCTATTTCTCAAATTCCATGTGATAGTTAAAACAAACTAAGCCACATCATTAGGAAAATGAAAGAAAAAAATCTCAATGTCTAGTTTTGCATTCCTCTCTGTAAATGAACATTGAAACTCTTTGTTTTTGGATACATTTTCTATTGACAAACTCTTTTTTCCAGGCATAGGTTTTACAGTTTACTGTCTATATTTTACTTGGCCTCTAAAATCCCATCTATTTTGGTGAAAAAAAATGAGCAACCAATAGCAAGTAAATTCATTTTTGGATTATTTGCCTACTTACACTGTATACATTTAATGTGTACGGAGGCTGAATTTGCTTCTTGAGCGCCTTAGCTATCTCTGTACTTATTATGAATGTACCCTATTATTACACAAAATTTCATTGAGTATTGAAGGAACTGCCTAGGTACCTGCAATATATGCCCACCCAGTAATCTGCTGTCTGATGGAAAATTATTGTTTTAGGATCTGAAGTTCTATGAAAAAAACACTTCTTCAGTAGCTCACTTTGATCTCCCTCCAGTCTATTTGAATAGCCCCTGAGTAAGAAATAGTAAATCCGCTCATTATCGACAATCAACAAATTGGTTTGAGTGTTAATTAAGGTGCTCGTTTTTGGAATTACAATGACATTACTGAAATTATGGTGTACATCAAAACTGGAAATATTTTCAAATATTCATTCATTTTAATCACTGCCTCCTTAATAGCTGTCCTAGTAAGTTCTAATTTTGTTTTGCACGTCCCAACTTGAAGCAAATTCACGAAACTATTGAGTTACACTCAGTAGTTATATTCATGCTAATTTAAAACTTGATTAATCAGCAAGGCTGTTTAATGTGTGGTTCCTTTCTATCTTCACTTCTTTTTGCATATCTTTCTTGAGTTGTGACAGTAGTGTAACAGCTAAGTATGTGGTTACACGATGGAATATAACAAAGCAGCAATGACGATCATGATCCATCTGATCAGGACATGAGCACTGTAAAGCTGTTTGAAAATACTGTATGGTTATAACTTGCCTTCTGCAGGCATTACATTCATTCGTGACATTTGTAGTTTTGTTGACTGAAGGGACTTGTTGCATTGAATCTCTATAGCTCTGTGCAGAAACAGTCATTTAATATTATTTGCCATGACTGAGCTGGGGGATGATTCCTCAACCAATTTTAATGTTAGCATACTAAAAGTGGTTGATGACCTTGTCTCACATTTGGGCCCATTTCTCCCGTATGGATCAATAAGGATTCTGTATGTCCTCCCTGTGGAATGTGTAGGTTTTCTCTGGGTGCTCCGGTTTCCTCACACATTCTAAAGGCATACTGATTAGTAGGTTAACTGGTCGTAGTAAATTGTCCTGTGATTAGGCTAGGGTTAAATCGGGGTTTACTGGGTTTCACGGCTTGAAGGGCAGGAAGGGCCAGTTCCACACTGTATCTCAACAAATAAATAAATAAAATCATTCCCAGGTCTATTGGCAATCTGAATGTTGACTGATCCTTATTTATCCTGGCACTGAATTTAGACATCTTAGCAGATTCAGCAGAGAACTAATCTGCTACATTGGCTGCTTAGTGCATGGGGCATTGGGCTCATCTTGCTATGTTGAAAACCACCATCAATTGATTGTGTTCTCAGTGCCTTCCATGATGGGTAATGTGAACTGTCACCTGCCCATCAAAGGAACTTCTCCGTGCCAGTTTCAAGTACACCAAGCACGTAAATGCAATTATGAAGAAAGCATGGCTGCACCTCTACTTCCTGAGAAATTTGCAAAGATTTGACATGACATCTAAAACTTTGACAAACTTCTACAGATGTGTGATAGGGAGTATATTAACATGTAGCATCACGGTCTGGTATGGAAACACCAATGTAGCTGGAATGGAGAATCCTACAAAAAGTAGTGGATATGGCCCAGTCTGTCACGGGTAAAATCATCCCCACCATGGAGCACACCTACACAGAGTGCTGTTTCAGGGAAACAGCATCCATCATCAAGGGCTCCCACCATCCAGGCCAGGCTCTCTTCTCATTTCTGCCATCAGTAAGGTGCAGGAGCCTCAGAACTCACACCACCATGTTCAGGAACAGTTATGACCCCTCAACCATTAGGCTTTTGAACTAGTGGGGATAACTTTACTCAACTCCACTTACCCCATAACTAAACTGTTCCTACAGCCTATGGACTCACTTTCAAGGACTCTCCATCTCATGTTCTCAATATTTATTGTTTTCTTATCTATTATTTTTATTTCTTATTTTCTTTAATACTTGCACAGTTTGTTGACTTTTGCAAATTGGTTGTTAGTCCGTCCTGTTAGGTGCAGTCTTTCATTGATTATATTATGTTTCTTAGATTTACTGAGCATGCCCACAAAAGAAAAGAATCATAGGGTTGTATATGGTGACATATATGTACTTAGATAATAAATTTACTTTGAACTTTGAACCAGTTACTTTCACAATAAAACAATGTCATGTAGGTCTGCTTCAAAATATCAACTCTGACTGTTTTTTGGATATTTTAAGCAGAGAAAGCACAACACGGGTAAGTAGAAGTTTCATGTGAGTGCTGTGGTATTGTGGACATATTTTTGCCTTATGATACCATATTTTGCTTTTACAAGTAAATTAACAATGGTTCAAACCTGTGGAATTTCTAGTCACCAGCAGCTATTTAACCTTCCTCTTCCTCGGTTGTCCATTGAAATCGGATTACCTCATCCACTCCTTTAACAGTGAGACCTTTGATGACTATACAGTCCTATCCTGGGCCCACAAGCTCTATTGCAGGTGGGACATGTATATGTGGTAGTGGTGGCGATCATGGCTGCATTTCTCCTGGCTCTCTTCTGCTGTCTTCTGGTTGCTCTTTCCATCTCCCGAATGTGAACCCCGTCCCTACACAGCTGTCGCCACAACTATTTAACCACACATGTTCACACAAACTTACCAAACCAGCAGTTTCACTTTTTTTAAACCCTGAAAAGCACCTTACTTTTCACAGATGCAGTTAGGATTCTGCGAACTGCAGCTTATAAACTATCTACATTTGACAACTGTGAGAGGTATCTTTAGGTCTGAGAAAACAAAATCAGTAGATTTGCTACACTTTCAGTTCTCAGTGATTTCTGTAGCAGGTAGTATTTACCTGTTATATTTGGACATAGAAAATATGCAGCATTTTATAAGCAAACAATACAGAAATAGGGATATTCCAAATTCATTGTTGTTTTGCAGCAAGATTTATTTGAGCAGTACATGAAGATCAAGGTGGAAATTGGTATGTATTATGCCTATATTTATAAAATAATATAGGAAGGCAGTAGATAAACTTACAAGGAGGAATGGCTGGTAGCAAAATCACAGTTTATTTAGATTCAAGTTCAAGTTTATTGTCGTGAGTGTACATACCTAGGGTATAAAGACCATGAAAATTTGCGGTACATTACAGACATTACAAAAATAAATCAGATAAGCTTAAATTAACATAAACTATACATAACTTACATGACAAAAACCAAAATAGTCATAACAACATCAGTTCAAGTTGAGGATAGTATACTCTGAGATAGAATGAGGACTTTCAGGTTAGTTTCAGGACCTGATGGCAGTAGGGAAGGAGGGAAGAACTGTGGGGAGTGGCTATCCAGGGTGTTGTACCTCCTGCCTGATGCCAGCAATGGCTGTTTCGTTAAAACAATAGTTTCTCGGATCCAACTCAATGAAACAGAAAGACACAAATTACAATTACTTAGAATTACAAAACTACTGTCCTTCTGTTAAGACAGAGCAGAGCAAGCATTAGAGTACTTAAGTAAGCATTCACAGACCCTTCTCACTGCAGCACAGCTCCCAATCGATCCGCAGCACTGTTCATGAGCAGCCTGTCGGTGAAGCTCTGAGGAATTACTGCCAGAACCCCCCTCCCCACTACCACTCTACTCTAATAACCTTTATGCTGATGTGAAATGCTACAGTAAGTGGATGAATACATAGCATCATCTCAAACCACTGAATGAGAAACAGTCATTACGTGTCGCAACTCTTCATGAATTCCATCTGTGTTCAGCTGACTTCCATGTTCCCATAGATGTTCTCACATTCTCCTAGTGCATTCCCATCGTCATAATCAAAGCTTCTACATCCGCTTCTGTTGCACTCAGGGCCACGGTGGTGGCGAGACATTCAACAAGCACAAAGATGACCCCTTTAGAATTCAAATACACCACTCGAATGTTGCAACCCCATTACATCGGGCTAGCAGGCTTTAATACAACTTCCACCATATTATAAGCGAATCACAAAACTGCTAAGCGTAAAAGCAAAATGATTATAGCAGCATCCCAGAGCACTGCTGTAGCCTCCTGGCGCAGCAAGGGGTATAATTGTAATGGGATTGATACCCTACATTCTGTCTCTTACCTACTGACCATTGATATGTTCATCCGAGATGTACAGTACGTACAACACTCCTGGCAAGTTATGGCACAAGTTCCTCCTTTGCCAGGATGTCATCCAATGTCATTCCATTCTATAGGCTCACTGTCCTCATGGCTGCCATCTCGGTTGAAAGCCATGTCAATGCCTACTTTGTTTGTTCCAAAGCCATAAGACCATAAGATATAGGAGCAGAAGTAGGCCATTCAGCCCATTGAGTCTGCTCCATCAGTTAATCATAGGCTGATCCAATTCTCCCAGTCATCTCCACTCCGCTGCCTTCTCCCCATACCCTTTCATGCCCTGGTTAATCAAGAACCTATCTATCTCTACCTTAAATGCAACCAATGACTTGGTCTCCACAGCCACTTGTGGCAACAATTTCCACAGATTTACCACCCTCTGACTAAAGTAATTTCTCCACTCTAAATGGACGTCCTTCAATCCTGAAATTGTACCCTCTTGTCCTAGACTCCCCTATCATGGGAAATAACTTTACCATATCTAATCTGTTCAGGCCTTTTAACATTTGGAGTGTTTCTATGAGATCCCCCCTCATTCTCCTGAACTCCAGGGAATACAGCCCAAGAGCTGCCATACGTTCCTCATACGGTCACCCTTTCATTCCTGGAATCATTCTTGTGAATCTTCTCTGAACCCTCTCCAATGTCAGTGTATCCTTTCTAAAATAAGGAGCCCAAAACTGCACACAATACTCCAAGTGTGGTCTCATGAGTGCCTTATAGAGCCTCAACATCACATCCCTGCTCTTATATTCTATACCTCTAGAAATGAATGCCAACATTGCATTTGCCTTCTTTGCCACCGACTCAACCTGGAGGTTAACCTTTAGGGTATCCTGCAAAAGGACTCCCAAGTCCCTTTGCATCTCTGCATTTTGAATTCTCTCCCCATCTAAATAATAGTCTGCCCATTTATTTCTTCCATCAAAGTGCAGGACCATACACTTTCCAACATTGTATTTCATTTGCCGCTTCTTTGCCTGTTCCCCTAAACTATCTAAGTCTCTGTGTTCCTCAACACTATCTGCTCCTCAACCTATCTTTGTATCATCGGCAAATTTAGCCACAGATTCTTTAATCCCATAGTCCAAATCATTGACATACATTGTAAAAAGCAGTGGTCCCAACACCAATCCCTGTGGAACTCCACTGGTAACCGGGAGCCAGCCAGAATAGGATCCGTTTATTCCCACTCTCTGTTTTCTGCCAATCAGCCAGTGCTCCACCCATGCTAGTAACTTCCCTGTAATTCCATGGGCTCTTATCTTGCTAAGCAGCCTCATGTGTGGCACCTTGTCGAAGCCAGTCAGATTTGGCTAACACCTCCAATGGCTGAGTCTGTCAGGACGATCTCCCTTCGTAAGTAGGCTGTACCATATGGGAGAAAAGCTATCTCCCAAAGCCGATCGGCATCCCTGATACCCCTTCTCTGACAGTTCACCTTGTGGATTGGGTGACTGGCCAGATCATCAATGCAAGATACATACAGTACAATATAGTCTGATCACGGCAGCCAGACCAGCCTGTTGGGAACCAAAAATAAGCCTGGGATTCACACACCCATTGTATGCCTTTCAATGTGGGGACAAGGATGCCTCCAAACAGTATATTCCCACCGCAGTAGTACAGCACTGCTCTGTTCCATTAATGTGAATAGAGGTACGTGAGTAATCTGTCGCTGTCGTGAGGAGCAGCAGCAATGTTATGGCCATTTCTGCAATATAGGAAAGATTCCACTCCCTTTTCGTTATTCTTTGAGCATTCAGACACACCATTCCCTGTTATTCTGGAAGCTCCACCCACCGTGTATTGCCTGACCGCCATGACACAATCTCGCTTCTCTCTGGCAGCTTGGATAGTTGCTGAACCCATATCTTCCCCAACTCCGCTTTGATTTCCATCTCCTCTACTCTTGAGGGGTCAAATGCTGCCAAATGTCAGGATATTGGGGTCCCTCTCTCTGACCTGCAGGTCTGGAGTTTAAGTTGTTGTCCACTTGCCAAATCTGGCCTGCCCCCGCCCCCCCAACCCCTTCCCATACCTGTTTGGATTCACCCCCAGAGATCCACCGCCTTCTCCTTCATCTGCTGGGTGTTAGACAATTCACTGCCCTTCATCACATGTCAGCACCACCCTTGGGTCTCTGCCTGGAGTAGTAATCAAAGTTCCTGCCACCAAACTTAGTAGCAGAATTAGGCCATATGCCCCTTCGAGTCTGCTCTGCTATTCAGCCATGGCTGATTTATTATCCCTCTCAACCCCATTCTCCTGCCTTCTTCCCATAACCTTTGACACCCTTACTAATCAAGAAACTATCAACCTCTGCTTTAAATATACCAATGACTTAGCTACACAGCTGTCTGTGGAAATGAATTCTACAGATTGATCATTCTTCGGATAAAGAAATTCCTCCTTTAGGATCAGAGGGCACAGCCTCATAAGGATGTCCCTTTAGAATTGCGATGAAGAGGAATTTCTGTAGCCAGAGGGTGGTGAATGGAAATATCTTATCCACATCCATTGTGTCGAGGCTTATCAATATTCAGTAGGTTTTGATGAGATGCTGCTTCGTTCTTTTAAACTCCAGTAAGTACAGACCCAGAGTTATCAAACGTTCCTCATATGTTAACCCTTTCATTCCTGGGATCAATCTTATGAATCCTCTCTGGACCTTCTCCAGTGCCAGCACATCCTTTCTTAGATATGGAGCTCAAAATTGCTCATAATATTCCAAATGTTGTCTGACTAAACCTTACAAAACTTCACCATTGTATCCTGTTCTCGTTTTCTCAAAAACAATGCTAACATTGCCTTTGCCTTTCTTACTACCGAATCAACTTACAAGTTAACCTTTTGGGAATCCTGCCTGAGAACTCCCAAGTCCCTTTGGACCTCAAATTTCTAATTTCATGCCCCATTTAGAAAACAGTCTACATCCTTATTTCTTCTACCAAAGTGCATGACCATATACATCTCCACACTGTATTCCATCTGCCACTCTTTGTCCATTCTCCTAATCCTTCCAAGTTTTTCTTTAGACTCCCTACTTCCTCAACACTACCTGATCCTCCATGTATCTCTGTATTATCTGTAAACTTGGCCCGAAAGCCGTCAATCCATCATCCAAATCATTGGCGTATAACATGAAAAGTAGCAGACCCAACACTGATCTATGTGGAACACCATTAGATATTGGCAGCCAAACAATAAATGCCCCCTTTATGTCCATTCTTTGTCAGACTGCCAGTCCTCTGTCCATGCTAGTGTAGGAAAGGTTTCACTGCTAATGTAATGGTTTTTCTGTTGAAGCAGTGTTTGGGTTATGGTTAGAGATATCGGGTGCGTTGGAATGTGAGCGATCCAATGACAGGAAGGTGTATTTGTGCCATCTGCCTGACACCAGGGTGATCTGGGTCTTTTGTTCGGTGGGAGATGAAGAGAGAAGACGCTGGGGTGGGGCCATGACCAGATGAAGGCCGGAGGACCGAAGGAAGATCGGCAAAGGGGAAACTGTGAGCTCCAACTTGTGCACGTTAAAATGGGCCCTTTTTGCTTTTTCTTCACTAACCCTGTAGTCAAATGAAGAATTATAAAACTAGATTGTTTAACTGTATGTGGTGTCCTGTCTGTTATTTTGTGGTACTGATTTGTAGCAGGGTAACAAATCACACAGCATCCACACAAACGGGGGGGGGTGCGGTTTGGGGTGAACTCGCATCTCGATCTCACACATTTGGCAGGGCCAGAGATTGTCTTCCCGAGACTTACACAGCCGGCAGAACCCGGGGGTTACACTGGGATATTGCTTGTCATGTAATACTTTTGGCTCTTATCTTGTTTAGCAGCCTCAGGACTTTAAAACTTTCAGTGAAATTTAACTTTATTCTAACCCCAAGTGAATATTGGCCTATTGGACCTTGTCAAAGGCAAACAATATAAGCAAACAACATCCACTGACTCTTCTTTGTCTGTCATGCCTATTCCAACAGGTATGTCAGGAGATTTTCCATTAAGAAAACCTTCAGCTTATTTTATCAAGCACCCCGAAATGTCAAGCTTAATAAGGGACTCCTGCCAACCACTGAAGTCGAGCTAATTGGACAATAATTACTTCTGTTTTGCCTTCCTCCCTTCTTAATGAGTGGAGTGACATTTGTAATTTTCTAGTCCTTAGAACCATTCCAGAATCTAGAGATTCTTGAAAGATCATTACTAATGCCTCCACAGTCTCTTCAGTCACCTTTTTCAGAACCCTGGGCTGAGGTCCATCTGGACCTTTGACTTATCTATCTTCAGACCTTTCAGCTTCTAATACACCTTCTTCTTAGTATAGTGACTGTACTCACTTCTGCCCCCTAACACTCTCGTAGTTCTGGCATGTTGTTGGTGTCTTCCACAATGAAGACTGATGGAAAATACTTGATAGGTTTGTCTGCCATTTCTTTGCCCTCCATTACTACCTCTCCAGCATCATTTTCCCACAGTCTGATACCCACTCTCACCTATTTTATGCTTTATATATCTGAAAAAGGTTTTGGTATCCTCTTTTGTACTGTATTATTATCTTGCTTACCTTCATATTTCATCTCTTCTCTCCTTATTGTGTTTTATTTGCCTTCTGTTGTTTTTTAAAAGATTCCCAATCTTCTAGCTTCCCACTAAGTTTTGTTATCTCCTGTTATAATTTGCACTCAACATCCTGCCTGCAGTTTGGAGGCCTGAATATAACTCCCATCAAGATCTTATCACTCTTTCATCTTCTTAACTTTACCCACAAGGGTTCTATGTCATCTGATCCCATGTCACTTGTTTCTAATGATTTGAATTAATTTTTTACCAGCAAAGCCACGCCTCCCTCTCTGCCCACCTGCCTATCCTTTTGATATAATATGTATCCTTGGATTTTAAGCTCCCAGCTATGATCTTCTTTCAGCTATGACTCAGAGATGCCCACGCCATCAGATATGCTAATTTCTAACAGTGCTGCAAGATCATCGACATAATTCTGTGTACTGTGTGGATTTAAGTATAACACTTTCAGTCCCATGTTTATCATTCTTTTCAATTTTCCTTCTATGTTACTGGAAATTAAATTCTTATCCTTTTCTAAATTTATTGTCTTATTCTTTATTATGGAAACTTCTGTGACCTCTCCTGCACTCTTCTTCCCTTTTACCTCATCCTTACTTTTCTAAGCTGTTAAACCCACACCTCTCCACTTTAGTTTAAAGCTCTATCCACAACTCTGGTTACGCAATTCGCTATGTCTCTGGTTCAGTGGAGCTAGTCCCATTGGAACAGTTCTCTGCTTCCCCAATAATGGTGCCTATGTCCCACAAATTCATATCCATTTCTCCCACAGCATATTTTACAATACATACCAGCGATTACATAAGAACCTTTATTCCAGGGACCAAGGTACATATTTAACAATAGGGTCTTGCGTCTAAGGAGTCTTCAAGGAATCAGACCAGGAGGCCGGTCAGCCCTGCCAGACCTGTCTCATAGTTAATAAAACCATGGTGACACTATCACACTACCAGATTCCCACTCTCCCCTCTCCCTATACCTTACGAGTCCAGACATCTATCTACTCCTTAAATATATCAGCCTTCCCAGCCTGTTGTGGTCAAGAGTTCCACAGATTTGCCATCCTCTGAATGAAGAAAGTTTCCTGCTCAATCTCCAACATTCATAGTCTGCACCATTTATTCAAGTGCTACACCCATACACACCATCAGCTAAGCGGGTCCTCTCAGGATTTTAAGACCTCGGTGAGCTCTCCTCCCCAAGTGAGTACTGGCCTATTGGACCCTCTTATCCGTCAGTCCTGTCATGGCAGGGATCAGGCCAGGAACTTCTGCTGTACTGCCTTTATCGTTCTTGTGTAAAGAGACAACAGCTGTCCACAGTACTCCAGTCTGGTCTCTGTATAACTGCAGTAAGGAATCCTGTCCTCTCAAACTCTTACAATGAAAGCCTACATATCATTGGCTTTGATAAGTGTTTGGTGTTTTATATGTTTACTTCAGTGACTGGTGTACACTCTGATTCCTTTGTACACCAACGTTTCACAGTCTCTACCCAGCTAAATTACTCTGGTCCTTACTGCTTGTTTGATTAAAGTGGATAATTTTACATTACATGTATCTGCTGTGGTTTCACCCACTCGTTCAACTTGTCAACCCTGCCTTGAAGCCTCCATATCCTCCTCACAACCTCATCCAGTCTTGCATTGTTGGTAAACTTCGAAATATTGCATTTGGTTCCCTCATCCAAATTGACCTCTACTAGCCACTCCTACGAACCTGAGAAAGCTCTTTATTTTGTCCTATTTCTGCTCTCTATAAGTCCAGGCCTGTAGACCACAGAATCCCATGCTTTAATCTGTGCACTAACCTCCAAGGGGAGCTTTATCAAACAAGAGATTATAGAGATTAGCTTTATTTGTCACATGTACATTGAAACATATAGAGAAAGGCCCAGTTTGCATCAAATCAAGTCAGTGAGGACTGCGATGGTCAGCCCAGAAATGTTGCCATACTTCCGGCACCAACATAGCATTCTCACAACTCACTAACCCCTAACCCATACATTAATGGAGTTAATGTACCAACTGCTTATAGGCAGCAGCAAGAATTGAGCTCTGATCTTTTACTGGCTCTGTAATAGCGTTACATTGATCGCTACACTACCATACCGCTCTTGCTGAAAGTCCTTTCAGAAAGCCCCCCAAAAAAAAACACCTGCTGTTACTTTACAAGCAACATCCTCAAAGATTCTATCTAGTATCTTTGTCAAACATAAACATCCAGATTAACGATGTCAAATTCTTTTGGTACTTGCAAAGTTTTCATTACATTGGATTGAGCATTTTCCCTGGAACCAAGATGAGGCAAACCATTCTGTAGGTCAATGTTTTCCCTCGCGCTCCCTCAGTAAGTGGCAGAATTACACTTGCCACCCTTCAATCTTCAGGGATGGTTCTTCCACTGATGGAGTTTCAGAAGATCACAGAATGTGCATCCACCACCTCTTTTAGTATTCTAGAGGCAGATTATCAAGCCTGAGGATGCTTTATCCACTTTCACTGCCAGTAATTCCTCCAGCACTTTTTTTATTTCCAGCATTAAATTTTCTTTAATTCCTCCTCGTCACTATCCTCTGGTATTTCTGGGAATTATTCATGCTCTCTTCCATGAAGTGGGAATCATTTTTAAAAATTGTTCTGTTGTTTCTGTTTCCCAGTATAAATTCTCCCCTTTCTGAATATATATAAATGAACATTGATCTTTACAGTGATTTTTTTTTAACATTGTAAATAGTGAAGCACTTTACACTGCTCTTGTTAGTTGGATAAATTGCTGATTAACACTGTCTATCTGGTTGCTGCTAAACTCAAGGACAGACTTTTCTTTCATTATCGTGCCTCCTGCACTTGGTTTCCAAAAGCTGACATTCCTTTCTTCACTGACACAGCAGCAGAAAACTTAACTTACAAAACCAAACCAAAAATGCTGTGATTACTTTGCAAATCAAGCAGTATCTTTGTAGAGAAAATAGAACTAAGGCTTTAGGTTGAAGATCTTTCATCAGAATCAAAAAAAAATGGTTAGTAAACATACAGGGTTTAACCTGCGGAGAAGTAGATGACTAGAGAGAACCAAGGAGATTTGTCTGTTTTTTTTTATTAAGTGCAATCGTGAACAATAGCCAGATCAGAAATGCTAATCAAGTCAACTAGTTCCCAAAGAGAACTCTGATAGGCCAATCAGATGGTTCACTGCTGCTCAGCGACAGAACACAGACATCCCACCTCTCCTGGAAGGTCCGGGAGTCTCCCGCAAATTAATAGTGGCTCCCTGATGCCCGCAAATTATATACAATGTCCCGGAAATTGATTTTTTTTGAGAGCGAGCGTGAGAGAGCGCGCGAGAGAGCGAGCGCAAGGGCGAGAAAGTGAGCGCGAGTGAGTGCGACCACGAGAGAGAGAGTGCGAGAGCGAGAGAGTGAGAGCGAGAAAGCAAGCGCAAGAGAGAGAGAGAGCGAGAGCAAGAGAGAGAGAGCAAGAGAGTGAGTGAGAGCGAGAAAGCAACCGTGAGAGAGCGAGAGCAGGAGCGAGAAAGCGAGTGAGAGTGACCAGGAGAGAGAGAATGAGAGAGAGAGTGAGAGCGAGAAGGCAAGCGCGAGAGAGAGAGAGAGCAAGAGAGTGAGTGAGAGCGAGAAAGCAAGCGTGAGAGAGAGCGACCACGAGCGAGAGAGCGTGCGCGATAGAGAGAGAGCGAGAGAGTTCCAAAAAAAGTCAGAGTGGCAGAGTGTTCCAAAAAAAGAAAATATAAAACGTACGTCACCCCAGACTACACTAAAGTGTACCCCTGCCTAATAGGGGTCAAAAATAATGACAGTGTTGTTCACTGCACTGTTTGCAACAGTGACTTTTCTATTGCCCATGGTGGGTTAAGACTGTAAAAGACACGTTGAGGTGAGTTTAATAGGTGTCATTCGTTCATTAGCATAGCTAATGTTATTTAAACCAGCTGGCTAGCTGCTAAGGAGCTACTCTATTGCAGACATTCCACCTCTCCTGGAAGTCTCCCGCAAATTGATGGTGCTACCTCCCTGAAATGAGTTTTTGCAGGGTGGGATGTCTGAGAACGTGTGATAAGAATGAGACCATGAGAAACAGATGATGTTACAATTTCATAGAAAGTCTTGTGAAGAGTAATTACAGCTGACTTGCTGGGAGAGAGGGAGATACATTATCTAAGAGTTGCTCTAATAATGAAATGAAAGGAATGCTGAAATTAAGCTTGACAAAACTCTCCTCTAGTCCTCTGAAATGGTGTTTGACCAGCTCGGCTGCAATTAAATATGCTACTGTTCTCCCAGGTATGGGCTTTTGGTGGATGATACACTGAGCTTACGAAGTATTGCTGGTTTGTCCTTATAAAATTTGCAACCTTTTATTTTCTGTTATTGCGCATTTCACAAGAGTACAGTATCTCAAACTTCAGAGACTGCCTAGTTTGACCAGTTCCAATGCTATTGCTACATGATGCTTAGGAAGGGCTTTGTATGAATACACATGAAACTGCTTTTATTTCCTCCTTGTTGCTTAGAGATTTCTGGCCTCCACATACCTTTGTTATTGAGTCAGAACCTTCATAAAGGCCTAAATTTAACACTCATGGTTCTATGCTCTCCAGTGTTGTTGATCTATCATTATTCTGACTGTTGATTTAGAAATTTCCCGATTCAATCAGTCTGAGCATTAACTTTTTTTTAATTTCTCCTTTTAGATTATTTGGTTTATAAGTTAGAAGCACAAGAAGCCTTGAACAAAGAAAAGGTGAGGAGTGTGTCGCTGAAGAACGGGAGATATAATATTGCCCAAGTTATTTGCTCATGAATGCAAAACCCACCTGTTTTTTACAGTAAAAGAAACTTTTCCATATATAACCATTAGTGATTACTAATTTAAATAGGTTTTTCATGTACAATTTAAATACGAACTTACATTTAGCTTGTCAAACCCGATACAGGCTTTCTTGCCACATCACGAGGAGGCATACTAGTCTGGCTATACTTAAGTTATCAGCACCACATTTTGTTTATCTTTACAAGTTTAGAAAAAATCGTATTGGTGCAAAATTACAGTATTTCAGAGCATATATGAATATGATAGTTTTTTTATGCAATTGTGAGGCCTAATGCATTACAGAGACA
Source organism: Mobula birostris (assembly GCF_030028105.1). Classification (NCBI taxonomy): domain Eukaryota; kingdom Metazoa; phylum Chordata; class Chondrichthyes; order Myliobatiformes; family Myliobatidae; genus Mobula; species Mobula birostris. The sequence goes on from NC_092373.1 coordinate 55,574,476, forward strand.
CCACTTACTCAAGCCAGATAGTTTCCTGGAGGAGGAGAAAAAAATGGATAAGCTAGCAGTGATTGTGGAGAGGGGGTGGTTTGGTGTTGTGTGATTGGAACACTCCGCTCCATCGCTATTGGTTATCAACGGCACAATGGCACGTGTTGTGAAATTAACAAATTACATGACACATTTCCGGTGATAGTAAACCTGATTCTGATTCCGGTTAGTCCTGCTGCTGCACCTAGGTTTGACCTTGATCTTGGATGCTGTTAGGGTGGAGTCTGCAAGTTCTGTGGGTGACTGTGCGGGTTTCCTCCAGATATTCCAGTTTTCGCTTGCATCCCACGGACGTGCTGGGGGTTGGGAACTGGCTACTGTACATAGTTGCTCTGTAGGTTCAGGGAAGTTAGTGGAATGTGAGAGTAAAGTCAGATTAATGTAGATGGGTGCTTGACAGGCTGAGTGGACACAATGAGCTGAAGGCCTTTATTCTATTTTTAAGATAAAAAAAAACTCTGTTCTTTTAAACATTTGAATCAAATTTCATCTTATGTCCTTGCTTCTTCGAGGTACTTCCTGTACTATAAGTTCTGTTGAGCCTTCATCGGTAACTAATGTGGTTTAAACTCATCTTAAAGCCATCAGTTCCATAATGCAGTCCAACTTTCACAGGCCTTTGACATCTTTGGCCTGTACTCAATGGCATCTTTATTAGGTCCACCTGCTCGTTAATGCGAATCTCTACTCAGCCAATCATGTGGCAGCAATTCAATGCATAAAGCTTGCAAACATGATCAAGAGGTTCAGATGTTGTTCAGACCAAACATCAGAATGGGGAAGGAATGTGATTTCAGTGACTTTGACCATTGGTGCCAGATGAGCTGGTTTGAGTATATCAGCAACGGCTGAATTCCTGTAGTTTTCACGCACAACGGTCTGTGAAGTTTTTAGAGAATGGTGTGGAAAAACAAAAAAAAAAATCCAGTGAGCAGCAGTTCTGTGGGTGAAAAACGCCTTGTTAATGAGAGAGGTCAGATGAGAATGGCCAGACTGGTTATAGCTGACAGGAAGGTGGCAGTAACTTAAGTAACCACATTTTACAACGGCATTGTGCAGTAGAACATCTCTGAATGTACAACATGTCAAACTTTGAAGTGGATGGGCTACAGCAGCAGAAGACTCCAACATACACTCAGTGGGGACTTTAATATGTACTGGAGGTACCTAATAAAGTGGCCACTGAGTGTATTTTCTAAGACGTGGGTTGTGTTCTGTAGGTTGCTGGCTAACCAGCCAGGGCTGCTGTTCAGCAGTGAGTGGAAGTGTTGTGTTCTTTGTGTGGGGATTTAATCCAGAACTATGGCATTTATCAAAATAACAGGCATGCCTTGGGGTAGCCTTTGTAAATTTCTAGAACCTTTGTTTCTTGTGTTAATCTGTATTTAATTTTCAACTCGCCTTTTTATCTAGTTACAGCTGGTCTTTATATGTCACTGCTAGGATTCAGTTTCCTGTCAGATTATCTTCCCTGCATCCCAATGATCAGCAGTCAAAAAATTCCCATCATTCTTGGCATTGTTCAGGGCCAAAGGCTGCCCCAGCAACCATTAATATCTGAATCCGACAACTTGTTAATATATAAGAAACCTTTTCCTGTTGCTTTGCTTTGATTTTGTCCCTCTCTTTGTGTGTGTGTGTGTGTGTGTGTGTGTTTCTTGTTGTAATGAAATTAAGAATGTGTACTGAAATCTTCATGACAATCCAAGCTGCTTCTTACCAGTTTCTGTTTTGCAGCAGGATTCCAATAATCGGTACAGTGCACTCAGTGTACAGCACAAAATGCTGAAGGTAGGTGTTATGCCTTTTTATATCAATTGGCCATGCAGGAAAATAAGCCTTTGCAGAGGTTGCAACAATCTCTCTGTTTCCCTATTGCCACTGAAGTCCCAATGAGTTATAGCAGATAGTGTAAGCATAATTTCTGATTTGCAGTAAATTGCTACTGGAATACTCTGTTGCACTTCCTGTATAGAGCATTAAAGAGGACCTTTTATGTTTATAGGCTCTTTGTGGACTTGAACTTATTATTCGACAGTACAAATTGGAATATTCCAGATTTGTGCTCACAGTAATCAATAATGAATAGAATCTCTATTAAGGAGTACTCTGTGAAGTCAAGGGTTAGGAAGCTAAGAACTGCCTTGGCTCAACAAACTGGCTCACTGCCGCTTCTCAAGGACAAATAGGGATGGGAAGTATATCCAATCACAAGCAAGAGAAAATCTGCAGATGCCGGAAATTCTGCTGAAGGGTCTCAGCCTGAAACGTCGATTGTACTCTTTTCCATGGACGCTGCCTGGCCTGCTGAGTTCCTCCATCAGTTTGTGTTACGGGAAGTATATACTGATCTTATGAATGATATTCCTACACAATGAGTAGAGAATAATTAATCCCAGCCTAGGGTTACTAGCTGAGGAGCATAACTATCATGCTAGCTTTTCCATGGGTAGAGTATGATGAAGCCCCCTGCAGAATTAAAGGTGAAAGAAAAGACTTTAAACTTAACCTGGGGGAGAAAATAAATCAAAGATGATAGCAGTTCCATTAAGATCATTGGGTACTACCATGTTTTCTAAGTGAAAAGCAGCCTCCAGTTTGAATGATCAATTTGAATGCATTTCTGTCTTGGGACTTGAACCTTTGACCTCACATATAGGCAAGGCTGCTGCAGTTGAGCCACGACGAATGTCAGCAATCCCCATTGAATTTTATTTAAATATATGCAGCTCATCTGATACTGAGAATGCTTTCCATTCAAGAAATACATTTGATCTGTACCACCATGGAGTAACAGGATAAGTGGTTAAAAATAGTTCATGTACAGTCATATGACAAAAACATTGACAAGCGAAATGTCAATTTTGTTCACCAGATTTGATCTTAAAATACCAGTTTAATATAGATATGGATGAATGAAATTATGAACGTTACAGATGGAGGAAATGAATTAAAACAGGGAATTTCATTGATAAGTTGGGACATGTAATAAAATATTTTTGTGCATTCTAAACTAATAGTGTCTCTTCTTGTGCACTTTTGTAATTATTATCAAAGCCTGTAAAACCGAATCAAGTACCATCTAAAGATCCAGTGATGATTTTCCAGTTATTCTTAGCATGTCAAGTTAGTTAATGGATCCAATTATCAAACTTAGCATTAACTGATGTTGTGCTAATTTTTCCAGTCTTTCTGTTGAAGGGTCCCAGAACTGAAACATTTACTGTTTCTCTTTCCGCAGATGTTATTGGATCTGTGGAATTTCCCAGCATTTTCTGTTTTCGTTTCGGGTTCCGGCACTGGCAGTGTTTTTGTATATTTTTCACTTACCATTATTTCTGCCTGGTAGACTCCTTAGTGTTTCTTTAAACTTTCTATAACCCTCCTAATTGACTGCAAAGAGGGAGTATTAATTTGTCAAAGAAAGTGATACAGTAGATGAGGAGGCTGTATTTTTTGCACAGCTATAAACTGCATTTTAGTAAAGAGTACAGAGAGGAGATGTCTGAGGTTGTAGCCAAGATGCACAACTGAAGGAAAGGCAATTGGTGCTCTGCACTTGTACTCTCAAGATGTACCATGTGTCCAGTAAGAAATTTTTAACAAACCATTCAATGGTATCCTGATTATTAGCTTTTAAAGTTTTGCCATTGGAAATTGGCAGATACCTTAGCTACAATTCTGGACTGATAAAATAACAAACTCAAAATTTTGGCCTGGCTCACAGTGACAGAGGTGTCTGAAATAATCCCGGCGCATCCTAGACTGAATTCCTGATGCACTAAGTGTAGACCAAATGTATAGCTGAATCTCTAAATAACTGACCCCACCTAAAAGCTTTGACTGCCATCAATCAGATTAATAGACAGTTGGGAAGTGTATGAATAATTTGTGTATGGTATTTATTTAATCCTCCAGTTTTCATTAATAGTCTTATTCTACACAATATGTTTTAATCCAAACATTAAAAAATACCTACTTTTCATACTTTTGTCAAAATATGAGAATCACTAGGCAAAATGAGTGGATCTTCCATTTTCAGCAGGGTCTTGAAAGGACACTGTCTATTAAGGCATTGCTGAATCTATGTGTCTTAGGTGCCAAAGAATTTCTATGTCCATATTTCTAAAGTATCTCTGTACAATATATAATCTGTGAAATAAAACTACAGTAAAAGCTTTACCATCCATCATCCAACTAGCCAGTATGCTACTGTAAATGCATTTTCCCCCATTAGTCGTTCTTCATCAATGTATTCTTCATTATATGAGGAAAATTACCACTGCTTTGCAGCATGAATCGCCTATTTGACAATATGGATACACAAGAGGATGCTGACAGAAACACAAGTAGTTGTTGGAAATAATAAAATGATAGGGCAAGGATGAAAATAACAACGGCTCAGTCACTGAGTTTTGTAGCTTCACTGGAGCCAGGCTATCAAAACCTGCTCTACAAAATGGAGACTAGCCCAGTTAGACAAGGTTTTGTGCAGGTGGTCTGCTTTGAAATGCTTGGAAGCTGATTTCTGGACCCATGATGAAAGGAAGGGCTAAGGAGTTTTACAGGAAGATGGAACTTTCAGAACCCTACAAACTTTTGGGTGATAGATTGTCATGCTTCAAATTTTATATTCTACAATCATAAGTTAATGATAAGTGAAAATTTAAACTTAAATTGCTGTTTTTTTTTGTATTGCACCTCACAGCTACACTGCAGTAAAGGTTTACAAATCTAGAGAGCGCTGAAGAAAACTGTATGTCATTCTTATTATATGACCTTTAATATTATACAGTACATTACAAGATATTTTACTCTTGAATAACTGGCACTCACCCATTTCCCACAGATGCTGGATAGTACAGCTGTTACTGTAGTTGCATGGATGTAGTTAGAAATATTTCTGTAGACCACACATTCCTAGATAAGAATTTATATCCGTGATTTCAGAAGTACAGAAGTTTATAATAGTTTTGCAAGCATCCTGTGATATAGAAGTGTAATAGAGGAAAGTGCTGTCATAGTCTAGATTGTAGAACTATTCTTGAACTGTACACAACAAATAAAATGTTGCATTTAACTGAGTTTTAAGGGAATTAAACTTTCCAAGCTCTGTTGAGAAAAAGGTACAATTGCAGTTGAATTTCCTTGTTGTAATTAACCATGAAGGTCAGAATCTGTCAAGTGATAGACTTGACAAATATAAAAATTGAAGATTCTGAGGTAAAGCTAGGTGGTTTGAACTTGGGTCATCAAGATTTTCCCAGCAGGCCTGTAACTTATTTTAATGTGGAGGTACAGAATACAATGCTTTTTACACTGATAACAATAATGTTGGCGATATTATTTAAAATAAATTTCTGAAATTCAGTCTTATTGACAGTAATTAAGAAGGCATAAGGCAATAGCTCTTTCAGATCCCCTAATCCCACTTTACATATCATACACTGGGTTCCAGTACTCGCAGGCCCGAAAGATCTAGTGAAGTGAGGATTTTAACGTAAGGGAGTATTTTTTGCATAAGTAAAGCTGAGAGGAATCTGTCTCATTTATAGGCATTCTGGATGGTCTTATTTTCCAGAGTGCTCTAGGCTCAAATGAGTCACTGCCATTTTCCAGCTGGACCTTCGCAGAATTCTACCAGGTCTGCTGAGCTTCTGTGGGTATCTTTCTAAACTACTTGCTAAATTTGTATGTACAGAGTCAGCATGAAGATCTGAGGAAACAGTTTGCTGAACTACATGGGGAACATATAAGGCTTGGAGAGGACCATGGTCGAGCAATGAACGAGCACAATCGGCGATATCTGAATCTGCAGCAATCAAAGGAACAGGAAGTTGCTAAACTGAAAGGTAATAATGGGAATTTAGTGTCTGTGGAGTAAACTTTGCCTTCATCACATGGGAAGTCATGTGATAGAAAGATTTTTAATTCATTGTAGATGCCATCAAAGTTCACTTCTATTATGACGTGGGGGTACCTAGCTCCAACAATGTCATGGCAAAAATATTACACTAGTAGTGCCATTCAAAGGTTTCAAAGGTACATTTAATGCCAGAGAAATATATACAATATACATCCTGAAGTTCTTTTTCTTTCCACCATCCACAAAAACAGAGGAGTGCCCCCAAAGAATGAATGACAGCTTAATGTTAGAACCCCAAAGTCCCCCTACCAGCTCCCCTTCCTCTCGCGCATAAGCAGCAGCAAGCAACAATCCCCCCTCTCCCCACTGGCAAAGAAGAAGTTTTGGCACCCACCACCGAGCACTCAAGTGTGAGCAAAGCAACAGGAAAGACACAGACTTGCAGTTACCCCAAAGACTACTTGTTCACCTTGTATTTGACATACCACAGGCTTTCTCTCTCCCTAATAAGGGAGAAAGAGGTGTCTCCGTTTCACAGCGAGAGGGGAGACATAACAAACAACTCACTGGTTTACGATGTTAAAAGTCTGTTGTGTCGCTTTTTTCCGAGCTCTGTGCCCAATGATCTCGTGACTCTGGACACACCGAGATCTTACGACTCCCCTGATGACACACCGATCTCCGGCCGTGACACCGACCTTTGATCTGCCTGTCTCCAGAGCAACGAAATCACAGCCCTCCGAAGGCGACTGAAACTCTTAGGCTGAGCCCATTATAGTTTAATTTGAATCCCAATGTTTTTAATCTAAGCTTTTTCAGTTTGAGTTATTTGCTTATTTTTCCTTCATTCCAGTTGTCCACTCGCCTATCTCCTGCCTTTACCAGTGATTATTAATATCCAAGACTTAATTTTGAAACAATGATGTGTTTAGAAATTGGATTAGAAAAAAAACATCTGTGCATGGAGATTCAAGAATCTGCATTTATTGGAGTTTGAAGCAAAAATTAACTACTGGAGCTACTCAATAGATTGAGCAGCCCTCGTGGTTAAAGGAGCAGCCAACGATTTGGGTCACAACCTTGCATCAGAATTCTGAAACAATGTTTCAAACCGGAAAGAGATAATTCCTTTCCCCACACAGATGTTGCTTAACCTGTTGCTCCGCTGTTACTCAATTTGTGCCTGATTTTTAGAAGTTACTAACACTTTGCACACTTAATGATAATGTGTCCAGTGCAGCTTATTTGCCTAACGAAAGGAATTGGACCAAATAACCAATACTTATTACCTATATTCAGTGGCCACGATTTCAGGTATAATTGTACACCTGCTCATTAATGCAAATATCCAATTAGCCAATCATATGGTGGCAACTCAATGCATAAAAGCATGCAGACATAGTCAAAAGGTTCATTTGTTTTTCAGACTAAACAAGAGAATGGGGAGGAAATGCGGTATCAGTAACTGACTGTGGAATGATTGTTGGTGCAGATGGAATGGTTTGAGGATCTCAGAGACAGCTGATCTCCTGGTATTTTCATGCACAACAGTCTCTAGAGCTTACAGAGAATGGTGCATAAAAACAAAAAAAAATCTGCACATGCCTTGTAAATGTGAGAGGTCAGAGGAGAATGACCAGACAGGTTCAAGGTGACAGGATGGCGACGGTAACTCAACCACACATTACAAAAGTGGCATGCAGAAGAGCACATGTCAAAATTTAAAGTAGATGGCCTACAGCAGCAGAAGACTGTGAATGTACATTCAGCGGCCACCTTATTGGGTACTTATAATAAAGCGGCCTCTGACTGTATATGCCTTGTACTTTGCACACTTAATGATAGTGAGTCCATTGTGTTATGTTTGCCTAACAATAGAAATTGGACCAATAATTAATATTTATTACCTATATTGTAAACAGTTTAACTTCATGCTAAAAGTTCAGAAACTTGTATAATTTAAAGCATCCTCAACTGAGTTTAATTTAATAAAAGCATTGGCTACTTGTGGCATGGGGTTGGATCAAAGCCCCGAGCTCTTGTTTAGCCCATCTGCCTTAAATGTGGCATGATTAGATCCACTCCTATTTGTCTATCATCACAACAGGTCAACAGCAGATGTCATTTCATTGGCTCTTCACTCAACCCTGGAGCACCTGGAGAGTGAAGATGCATTCATCAGGATTCTCTTCATCGATTACAGCTCTTCATTCAAAACTATCATCCCCCTCAAAACTACTCAATTAGTCCTCGGCCTCAAAATCTGCCGAAGGGTTTCGGCCCGAAATGTCGACTGTACTTTTTTCCATAGGTGCTGCCTGACCTGCTGAGTTCCTCCAGCATTTTGTGTGGATCCTCGATTTCCTCACTTGTAGATCCTAGTCTGTTTGGATGGGTGACATCTCCTCCACAATCACTATCAGCCCAGGTGTGCCACAAGAATGTCCTTTGCCCCCTTCTCTTTCTTTATGTTTATGACTTTGAGGCTAAGTACAGCTCCTGTGCCACATTTACGTTTGGTGATGACATCACTGTTGTTGGCCAAATTAAAGACAGTGACGAATCAGCATAAAGGAGGATGATTGAAAGTCTGACTGAATGGTGCTAAGGCAACAACCTCTCACTCACTGTCAGCAAAACAAAAGAGATGATTATTGACTGCAGGAGGAGGAAATGGGAGGTTCATGAGCCAGTCCTCAACAGTGGTCAGGGTTGGAGAGGGTTAGCAACTTTGGAGATCTGTCCTGGGTCCAGCATTTGGTGCCATTACAAAGAATGCACAGCAGTACTTCTACTTTCTTAGAAGTCTGCGAAGGTTCGGCATGTCATCTAAAACTCAGACAAACTTCTATAATGCATGGTGGAGAGCATACTGGTTGGTTGCATCACGGCCTGGTATTGAAACACCAGTGTCCTTGAATGGAAAAGCTACAAAAAATAGTGGATATAACCAAGTCCATCACGAGTAAAGCCTTCCCCACCATTGAGCACCTCTTCAAGGAGCAATGTTGCAGGAAAGTAGCATCCATCATCAAGGGCTCCCACCATCTAGGCCATGCTCTCTTCTCACTTCTGCCATCAGGAAGGAGGTGGAGGAGCCTCAGGCCATACACCTCAAGGTTCAGAAGCATTTATTTCCACTCGACCATAAGACTGTTGAAGCAGAGGAGATAACTTCACTCATCCCAAAACTGAAATCGTTCTGCAATCATTGGACTCACTTTCAGGGATTTTACAACATATGTTCTTGATATTTGGTGCTTATTTATTTTTAATATTATTATTTTGTTTATTCTTGCACATATTTGCACAGTTTGTTGTCTTTTGTACATTGGTTGTTTGTCTTAGTGGTTTTTCACTGACTATGTTGTGTTTTTATATAATTACTGTGAATGCCCACAAGAAAATTAATCTTAGGTTAGTATATCGTTACCTGTATGTACTTTAATAATAAATTTGCTTTGTACTTTGGCCTCTCTGCCTAATTGCAGCTGCTCTGTAGCTTTGGCCGACACCGACCATCAATCATCTACTCAGTGCCGTCCCATTTCTAGCCAATGGTATCTTAAATATCAGCCTAGCCTCTTCTCTCTAGACACTGCCTGAATTCATATATATATATATATATATATATATATATTTTATAATTACAAATTATTGTTTAGTCTTGCGAATATGATGCTTTACTCTGCTTCCTGTGATTTTTTGATGAAGTACCCATTGAGGAAGAGCATTTTGATGTATCATGTGTGGGTAAATTGCTCCTCCAAAGTTCAAAGTACATTTATTATCGAACTATGTATGCTGTCTACAACCTTGAGATTTGTCTTCTTGCAGGCAGCCAGAAAACAAAGAAACACAGCAGAACTCACAGAAAAACCCATACAACAAACACCCAATGTACTAAAAAATAAGAACAAATCATAAACAAGTGAAAAACGACATACAGAACATGAACCACAGTCCCAAAAGTGAGTCCACAGCCATGGAACCTGTTCAGTGCTGCAGTGGTCCAGAAGCCCAATGGCTGCAGGTCACAAAATGCCCACAATCTTTGGAATTATGCTCAATAATCCAAGATACTTAACTTGAATATTTTTCAAAGTGTGGTTTCATTGAAATATCAGGTTGAAATTCACCAAATGGATGGCTTGAATAATCCCACAGGTACTTGCCAAGGCATCTTGCTAAAGCCCTTTTGAATAAATAAAAGCAGGATCAGGTATTGTTCAACTCATTATGTTCTTTGTTACTTAGTTTGGAGAACAAGGTTTGAAATAAACAAATTTCCAGAAAAATTGAAAGCTACATTCAGCTTTATTATGCTTATTTGGTTGGATTAGTAAAGTGGAATTTACAGTACTTTTGTTCACAGAAAATATTTACAACCTACTCGATGAGAACAAAAAGTTGCGGAAGGCCCATCAAGACGTTCATGTTCAGCTTCAGGATGTGAGGGTAAGATCAAGCTTTAGTTACATAGTTTTTCTGATTACATACATGCTTCTTTTGATATAGTTTGAGCAATAACAAGCCAAGTGGATTTATAAAGTGGTCAACAGAATCACAGAATGATTACAGCACAGAAGAGGCCTTATGGCCCATTGAGCATATACTTGGTCTATGTAAGACATTCTGTCTAGCCCTGCTTCCCTGCCCTCTCGCTGTAGCCCCGTAAATTCTTTCCATTGAGGTATTTATCCAGCTTCATTTTGAAAACTGTAGTTGAATCTGTCTCCACCAGTGTTCAGGCAGCACACGCAGAACCAAACCACCTACTGCTTAAGACCATAAGATGGAGGAGCAGAATTAGGCCATTTGGCCCATCGAGCCTGCTCTGCCATTTCATCATGTAACCAAGTCACATTTCTTTCTATTGCTCATCAAGTTTATTTTCTCCCAATGAGAGCCGTCACTTCCTTTCAAATTTATCTGTACTATTCATGATTTTAAACACTTCCATCAAGTTCCCTCCCAACCCTGTCTATTCCAAGGGGAGCAACTGCAGTTTGATTAGAGTCCATACAAGGGTTGATTGATAAGTTTGTGGCCTAAGGTATAAGGAGTCAATTTTAGAAATCTAGCACATTTATTTTTCAACATAGTACCTTCCTACATTTACACACTTAGTCCAGCGGTCGTGAAGCATATGGATCCCTTCTTTGTAGAAGTCGGTGTCTTGACCCTCCAGAAAGTGGCCCACAGCAGGGGTGGTTGATAAGTTCATGGCCTAAAGTAAAAGGAGATGAGTTATTAACTTCAGACTTTCTGCATAATCACTCAAAGAGTTGAACTGCACCTGCATGTAACGAGAGCTGTATATCTCCTTCTACCATAGGCCACAAACTTATCAATCACCTCTGCTGTGGACCACTTTCTGGAGGTCCAAGACACCGACTTCCATAAAGAAGGGATCCGTATGCTCCACGACCGCTGGACTAAGTGTGTAAATGTAGGAGGGGGCTATGTTGAAAAATAAATGGCTAGGTTTTCTAAAATTGACTCCTTCTACCTTAGGCCACAAACTTATCAATCACCCCGTGTGTGTGTGTGTGTGTGTGTGTGTGTGTATTTATATAGAGCACAAGGCTCATTGCTGGAATCTTGTTCTATGATCTATATTAGATAGGCACATGGACTATCAAAAACTGCCGGGCTATGTAGGTGGGAAGAGTTAGATTGATCTTCAAATAGGTTTAAAAAGTTGGCACAACATTGTGGTCCAAAGGGCCTATACTGTGCTGTAGTATTCTCTGTTGTATGTTTTTCAGTAAATCACTTCCAAATTCTATCTGTTCCTTTACAGTTTTTGTAAGCACAGTACTCAGTACTGGTCTAGACACCCCACCTGTTGCCAAAGTAGTAACTTATAAAGGTTCATAATGATTTTAATATTCATGTTATTCGTTTTATTAAGTCAAGAACCCCAAATACATTTTAAATCACTTTTTCTGCCTGCCCTGCCATTTTCTGTGAGCTATCCCAATATCGCCTTCAATCTCTCTGTTCTTGTCCCCGTTGTGCCCTATAGTGCACACGACAGCCTTCACTGCAAAATTCAACTCTTCATATTGTCTGCATTATATTTAACTGGCAAACTATAACATGAAAAAATTATTACAAGTAGCAATAGTAACAAGTCTAGGCTTTTGGATGTAATTTTGGTTGTTAGGCAAAAAAATATGCAGTAAACACAGTTATTAAGTGTCTATAAAAGGTGTGGGGGATTTGATATCAATGTTAGGTTGATTTCTTTTTCAACAAAGTACCCACTCCATGCCTCTTCCTTTAAAGAGGATCACCTGGCCTCACTCCTATCTTCTATGAATGGAAAACATTCTTATAAAATTGAAAATATTTTACGGAGAAAATACTTCGGCTCTGAAGGTTATTCTTGGTTAAGCAGTGAGATTAAGCTATATGTCTTCTACCTGACAGACAATTTAACTGCAAAATTAACAACTTTGTGCAAAAAATGGAAACTTCAGTTTCTTATTTTAAATTTAGAACTAGCATTGTGAAGCTATTGGAAGGGACTCTATTCTGTTGCTTAGATAAGTAGAAAGTTTCTAGCTCTGAGTTACCCTTTGCCTTATACTAAATATAGTCAAAAATATATGAAAAAGATAAGACAAATTCTTACAGTTATTCTTCTTGATAACTTTCAACTATTGTTATTATTGCAGCAGTTACACAAGAACTTATTGTTGCAACATGATCAGCTACAGGTGACTTTAGAAGACCACAAGAATTCCCTCTCAGTTGCCCAGGTGTGAATTCATTAAATATTACCATTTCAATGAGATGAAAACATAATTTTTGCAGATGGAAAATTAGATTCCATTCAGTTCTGTATATTTTACTGGCTACAAAATGTAAAATGTAATTTGCAAATTACCTATATGTAGCCAGATGAAATCACTTGGAGAAATTATTTGAAGATCCGTACATCTAGACAGATCACGGTATGTTCTCTGTTCTCGTAATGAAGTTATTGCTTTTGCAGTTGCCTGCTTGCTAATTGGAAATTAGTGAAATCTTTTTGTGCTTTATAGGGAATTGCTGCCAGAATTTCAGTTAATATTATAATATTATGTCACTTCATTTTATTTGCAATAGTTCCTTTTGAAAACATTGCTGAATTTGATTTATTATTGTTCTTGAGCTCCCAACAAGTACACTTGATAGTGCAGAGAGATGATTCAGAAATCCTATATTGAGTGCGCCAACTATCTAAAGTTTATGCCTAACACGTACAGGGAGAGTTGTTCCATGGAGCTGATGCTCAGTTAGTTGGAGCTTTGAAAGGGCTTGATGATCCACATTCCTCTCCTGGATCCCACTCTAAGATCTTTCTGTAAGCCACACATTGGGTCATAGAGTACCACAGCAGAGAAACAGGCCCTTTGGCCCATTTGGTCTATGCTAAACTATATTCTGCCTAGCTGCTGATTCTTCAAAGCCAAATGGAGTTGGGCCATAATGCCAACACTGACTTTGTGTTTGGTCTTTCCCAGTCCAGTACGGAAGAGGCCATTTTGGGAGCAGTAAATGCAGTTTACTGAATTGAATTGAAGTTTCAGAGAAAATTGCTCTTTTTTGCAGCTATAGGCTGCAGGAATGGAGGAAATCCCATTGATTTGTTAATGTACTGCTTCTATAAGCAATTGCCACATTATAATTTGCTTTTTTGTATTATAGGCTCAAGTAGAAGAATACAAGCAACTACGAGAAACACTAAACAAAATGCCCAGCCTGAGGCAAACTGAAGAAAGGCCACCTTCTCTCAATGCAGAGAAATCACACCAGGGAGACCAGGACCAGGGTCCATATAGGGCTGAAGAGGAAAGACATGTTGAGGTATGTCAAAGTGTAACCAAGGTGGTGAGTACATTTGTCTGTGATTACTGTTAGATGTTAAATCCTGATGCTAAGGAAGAAAATCTGTTAAAGTATATTAAACAAGCAACAGAAGGTCGAAAGACAGTCCAGTGATATTTTAAATAGAAACTTTTCTGTGATTCTCTTTCATGGGGTGATGGAGATTTTCTGTATTTCAGTTCTCATTTATTTTGTGAGCTTGTACCAGGATTATGTCTCAGAAGCATTGGAACGTAGAACATAGAATGGTACAGCAGAGTATGGGTCTTTCTCTGGTTTTAGAGATGCAGCACGGTAACCCTTCTGGTCTGATGAGCCCATGCTGCCCAGTCACATCCATGTGTTCAATCAATCCACAAGCATGTATGCCTTTGGAATGTGGAGGGAAACCCATGCGGACTTGGAGAGAATGTCCAAACTCATTATGGAGAGCGGTGGGAATTGAATCCAGTCACTGGTACTGTAGAGTGTTGCACTGACTGCTGGGCTCCTGTGCCGACCTACGGTATCAAGCATACTTCACCATCAGTCTAATCCTTTCCTTATAACCTCCTATCTATCTTACATCCATGTGTCTATCTAAGAGTCTTTTGAATGTTTTGAATACGTTGATCAGGCACATTACGTAGAAATTCTATTTGTCAAAAATACCAAGGCCATAATATAAATAACATCAGATATGCTGATGACATCGTACTAATAGCTGACTCAGAAACAAAACTTCAAGAACTACTCACAACAGTGGCAGCAGAAAGTAATCGCAGAGGCCTCTCAATCAACGGCAAGAAGACAGAAAGCATGGTCATCTCCAGAAAGACAAACATCCCACAATGTGTGATCAAGATTGGAAATACAACATCAAACAAGTCAACAAATTCCGGTATCTTGGCAGCCTAATAACAAGTGATGGCAGGTGCGACACAGATATCAAATACAGAATAGCAATGGTGAAAGAAGCTTCCCAAAAAATGAAGACCCTATTAACAGTCAGAAAGATGAGCATGTACACTAAAAACAGAATACTGCAGTGCTACATTTATTCTATCCTGACTTATGGAAGTGAATGCTGGACCATTTCCCCAGCAATGGGAAAGAGACTAGAAGCGACTGAATTATGGTTCTACAGGAGAATGTTAAAAATATCATGGACCACACACATATCAAATGAAGAAGTTCTCAGAAGAGCCCAAGCAGTTCGATCACTCATACCAACAATAAGAGAAAGACAACTCAGATTCCTAGGACACATCATGCGGAAAGATGAACTAGAAAAACTCATACTCTCTGAAAAGATCGTGAGGAGCAAACCTAGAGGAAGACCTTGGCTTATGTACATCAAAAGCCTATCCAGGTGGCTACACATCGAGGAAATGGAAGTCATCCAAAGAACGAGGGATAGATCTATATGGAAAACCATGGTCACCAACGTCCGCATTACGGATATGGTACCTAGACAGACAGACAGACCAAGAACAATGTTCCATGTTCATCTTTTATAACCTAAGCTAAGCTAAGAAACTGCTGCGTGTTCTTTAGTCATTATGCAGTAAGGTGTTATAAATTTATTAAGATCAGATTAAGATGTCAGGGAAAAGAAATTCTTAGGTACCTGAAGAGTTGTGTTATACAAACGTTCTTCAGTGAGCCTTTATAAGGTCTGAGCTACCTCTGTCACCTGCAGAGGGATCTTACCACCTCCCCCACCCTTCGGTTTACACAGGGATCTCGCCATCTGTGATTCCCTTATCCATTCATCCCTCCCCATTAATCTCCCTCCCGGCAGTTATCCATACTAGTAGCCAAAGTGCTACACCTGCCTATTCACCTCATCCCTCACCTCCATTCAGGGCCCTAAACAGTCCTTCCAGCTGAGGCAACACTTCACCTGTGAATCTACTGGGGTTGTCTATTGTATCTGATGATCCCGATGCAATTTCCTTTACATTTGTGAGACCTGTCATAAATTGGGGGACTGCTTTGTCAAGCACCTCTGCTTCATCCACCACAAGCAGAACCTTTTGGTGGCCAAACAGTTTAATTCCGATTCCCATTCTGACTTGTCGTCCATGACCTTCTGTTGTGCCAAGATGAGGACACCCTCAGGGTGGAGGATGACATGGATATCAATTTCTCCCTTGTAAAAAAAAAAAAAAAAAAAAAAAAAATTCCCTCCTTCCTCCCCTCTTTTCCTATTTCCCGCTCTGGTCTCTGACCTCTTCTCACCATCATCTGGGACCCCCACCACCCAGGACATGCTCTCTTCTCACTGCTGCCATCAATAAGAGGGTACATGAGCCTCAGGACCCACACCACCAGGTTCAGGAAGAATTATTACCTACCCCTCAACCATCAGGCTGTTGACCAAGGCAGATAACTTCACCCAGCCTCACTTGCCCCATCATTGAAATGTTCCCACAATCAATGGACTCACTTTCAAGGACTCTTCGTCTCATGTTCTCAATATTTATTTCTTATGTATTTATTATTGTTGTTTCTTCTTTTTACATTAACACAGTTTGTTGATTTCTGCACTCTTAGTTGGGCACTCTTTCATTGATTCTATTAAAATTATTATTCTATAGATCTGTTGAGTATGCTCACAGGAAAATCTCAAGAGTTGTATATGGTGACATATATGTACTTCGATTAAAAACAATTACTTTGAATTTTGAACCTGCCTATCACCTCCCACAGGGTCCCCTCTTCCCATTTCCTCTTGTCCATGCTCCTCTTCTATTAGATTCCTTCACCTCCAACCCTTTATATTTCCTATCCTGCTAGCTTCTTGCTATCCTCCTTCCCTCCATCTCTTTCCAGTCCTGAAGAAGGGTCTTGGCCCGAAATGTCGACTTTATTTTTTTCCATAGATACTGCCTGATCTACTAAGTTCTTCCAACATTTTGGGTGAACTGCATTGTTATACCACCATCAAGAATGCACACTGTGCCATCCCATGCCTAGACAGTACTTTGGAAAGTCTGATCACCTGGTTGTACTTCTCCTCCCAGCATATAGGCAGAGATAAGGACCGCAGTGCTGTTGGTGAGGACCAAGAAGGTATAATCAAGGGAGGCGAAGCAGTGCTTACAGGACAGCTTTGAGTCAGTGCACTGGACAATATTCAGGAATTCATTTTCGAGTCTGAATGAATATGCTGTAGTTGTCACCAACTTCATGAAGACTTCTCTCGATCAGTGTGTGCCTTCGAGAACATAGTGGACATATCCAAACGAAAAGCTGTGGATAAACCAGGAGATTCATTCATAGCCTGCTGAGGGCTAGATCGTGGCAATCAAGATCGGTGATCCAGAACTATATAAGAAATCCAGGTACAACCTACAGAAGGCTATTTTAAGTGTGAAAAAAATACTCATCAGCACCGGCAGGGTGAAAGTTAACATCATGAATGGCTGTGATGCTTGACTCCCAGATGAGCTCAATGCCTTTCATGCTCACTTTGTAACAGAGAATAAAGCTACACCTGCAGCATCTGGTGACCCTGTGACCTCTGTCTCGGAGGCTGACGTCAGAGCATCTTTTAAGAGGGTGAACCCTCACAAAGCATCAGGCCCTGATGGTGTACCTGGTAGGATATTGAAAACCTGTGCCAACCAACTGGTGGGAGTGTTCAAGGATATCTTCAATCTCTCACTGCTGCAGTCAGAGTTTCCATCTGCTTCATAAGGGTGACAACCATACCAATGCCCAAGAAGATCAGGGAGAGCTGCCTCAATGACTGTGTCCCAGTGGGACTCACATCCACTGTAATGAAGTGCTTTGAGAGACTGGTCATGGCCAGAATCAACTCCTACCTAAGCAAGAACCTGGACCCACTACGATTTGACTATTGCCACAGTCGGTCTACAGTGGATACGATCTCACTGGTTCTCCACTTGGCTTTGAATAACTTGGACAATAGCAATACCTATTTCAGTCTACTGTTATTTGATTACAGCTCAACATTCAACACCATTATACACTCAGTACTAATCAACAAGCACCAAAACCTGGGCCTCTGTACCTTCCTTTGCAACTGAATCCTTGGCTTCCTCACTGGGACACCACAGTCTGCGCAGATCAGAGATAATATTTCCTCTCTGACAATCAACACTAGCACACCTCAAAGATGCGATCTTAGCCCACTGTTCTGCTCTCTCTACAACCACCATTGTATGGCTGCGCATAGCTCAAATGCCATCTATAAATTTGCTTACAACACAGTTGGCAGAATTTCAGACAGTGACGAGAAGGTATACAGGAAGATAGATTAGCTGACTGAATGGTGTTACAGAAACAACCTTGCATTCAGTGTCAGTAAGACCAGGAAATTGACTGTGGACTTCAGGAAGGTGAAATCAAGGGAAAACGCACCAGTCCTCATCAAGGAATCAGCAGTGGAAAGGATGAGCAGTTTCAAGTTCCTAGGTGCCAACATCTGTGAAGATCCATCCTGGGCCCAACATATTGTTGCAATTACAATGAAGGCACAATATCGACTATATTTCATTAGGAGTTTGAGGAGGATTGGAATGTCACCGTAGACACTCACAAATTTTTACAGATGTACCGTGGAGAGCATTCTAATTAGTTGCATCGCCATCTGGTAAGGAGGGGCCTCTGCACTGGATCAGAATAAGCTGCAGGAGGTTGTCTGCACTATCATGATATCAGCATCCCCAGCACTGAGGACACCTTCAAAAGGTGTTGCCTCGACAAGCTGGCATCCATCATGATGGAGCACCATCAACCATGACATGCCCGCTTCTCACTGCTACCATTAAGGAAGAGGTACGGGAGACCGAAGACGCACACTAAATTTTTCTCGAGCAGCTTTTTCCCCTATGCCATGAGACTTCTGGACTGAGATCTCAGGTGTTGTTCCCGGGATTTGTTGGAGCCACTCTCCCAGTCCACCTGTCACAGCTGCAAGTGCTCCTATCACTGCCAATTTACCCTGGCTTTAACCTTCCACATTCATTCTTGTTGCTCTTTCAAGCCCTGGTATTTCTCCAGCTTCTCATATTCTTTCTTCCTGATGTTACTGCTGTTTGGGATTGCCACATCTATTACTATTGCTTTCTTCTCTCTATTCCTTGTCCATTATTACTATGTCTGTTTGGTTGGCCAGCACCTGCTTATCAGCCTGTATTTGGAAGTCCCATAAGATCTTAGCTCTGTCATTCTCTACTACTGTCTCCATTTGGACTTAGCATACGCAGATGTTAACAATCCATATGCAGCACATATGTTCCCATACACAAGTCCTGCAACTTAGTTGTGCTGTTCACTGTATGTTGTCCCTGTCTGCATCTTGCACCCTGCTACTATGTGCTGGGATGGTTTCAGCAGATTCTTTGCACAGTGTGCATCGTGGGTCTTGTCTGGTGTGATAGATCCCTACTTCTATTTCTTTCTTTCTTTCTTTCTCTTCCTTCCTTCCTCTTCCTTCCTTCCTTCCTTCCTTCCTCCCTCCCTCCCTCCCTCCTTCCCTCCTTCTTTCCCTCTATTATTATTATTATGTATAGCAACGTACTGCTGCCACAAAACAACAAACTTCATATACCAGTGATATTAAACCTGATTCTGATTCTGAAAATATGAAGTTTTTAGAACCATAGAACATTACAGCACAGAAACAGGCCTTTTGGCCCTTCTTTGCTGTGCCGAACCATTTTTCTGCCGAGTCCCACTGACCTGCACCTGGACCATATCCCTCCATACACCTCTCATCCATGTACCTGTCCAAGTTTTTCTTAAGTGTTAAAAGTGAGCCCACATTTACCACTTCATCTGGCAGCTCATTCCACACTCCCACCACTCTCTGTGTGAAGAAGCCCCCCCACAATGTTCCCTTTAAACTTTTCTCCCTTCACTCTTCACCCATGTCCTCTGGTTTTTTTTCTCCCCTAGCCTCAGTGGAAAAAGCCTGCTTGCATTCACTCTATCTATACCCATCATAATTTTATATACCTCTATCAAATCTCCCCTCATTCTTCTACGCTCCAGGGAATAAAGTCTTGATCCTCAAAAGCAAAATACTGCAGATGAGATAAACCTGAAATAAAATAGGAAATGCTGGCAATATTTAGCAAATCAAAC
This sequence comes from Mobula birostris, assembly GCF_030028105.1. NCBI lineage: Eukaryota > Metazoa > Chordata > Chondrichthyes > Myliobatiformes > Myliobatidae > Mobula > Mobula birostris. The sequence goes on from NC_092373.1 coordinate 55,594,364, forward strand.
TGTACCGAGACAGAGAGAAACAATTTCTCTGTCATTGATGCTGTTTGTTCTGAAGACCATTCTCAGCATATATTGTTCTTATAGCTGTTATAATTTGATTTCATTTAACAAACGGTCTAACAAAGAATATCAATCACATCATACACAAAAATATTGCATGCATGTTAGAAATTCAAGGTCAAGGGTTCTCCAATATTTGAAGAATTTTTCTTGGCATCAGACCGAATTAGATTAAACCAGTCACTTTTTTGGTTGGGAGGATATAACTTCTGAAGAGTCCTAAGGGTTAGTTCTTGACCCCCAATTATTTACTATTCTAAATATTGACATGGAGGAAGGACAGAGGATATGGGATCCACGTTTGGCAATAACACCAAGGGAGGGCTGCAGCAGTCAGAATGTTTGGACTCTGTAACAGGATAATTAGGATGTTTAAGTGGGTGTAAACTTGGCACATGGAGTTTAAAGTGGAAAAGTGTAAGATGATGCACTTCTGTAAGAGGAATCTAAAGGCAAACTACTATAAAAATGATTTTTAAAAAATTCAGTTGACCTAATTATAGAGACATCTTGGGTTTCTTGTGCATGAGTTACATGAAGTTATCTGGCAGGAAGGCAGATAGCATATTTGTCTTTATTGCAAGACAGTTGAGGTTTGAAAGTGGGGAAGTACTGTGACTGTTGTACTTCATATTGGAGGCCTGGATTACTGGGCATAGTTTTGAGTTCTTATTTAGGAAAGAATATACTGCAATAGTAGTAGTCAAAAAGAGGTTTAGCAGTCTAATTTGGAGATGAGAGCATTGTCCTAAGCAACTTCGGAAATTAGATCTGTATTCCCTGGAGTTTAGAAGTATGAAAGCTGCTTACAATGAAGAGAAGCAGAGTGGCACAGTCAGTAAGGTTGCTGCCTTGCAGCACTGGAGACTGGTGTTTAGTTCTGACATTGGGTACTTTCTGTGTGGAGTTTTCACACTCTCCTGGTGACGGAGAAAACTTTGCTGTAAACGGATAGTCAGTGCAGATTTAATGGGCAAATGGGGAATTTGATTTGGTGATCTATGCTTCTGTGATTGTGAACTTCAACAGATTATGCTAGGTTTGTAAACAGGGGCAGTAGACTAGAGCCAGTGCAATGAATAAATAAAGTTACACATGTACGTCTTTCAGAGAGAAGGTGGCCTGTCACATGTTAAGCCAATGATAGAAGAGAATGAGATCTCTAAAACAAGAGAAGATAATGAAGAAGAACCGGAGAAGCGATATCCTCAACATGAAAACTGGCACAGGAATCCACTGCCAGGGCATTTAGATGTGGACCAGGATGAAAATGAAGGACAGGAGCATCATCGTGAGTGGGGTGAGGAAGAGAGAGAAGGTCATATAGTGGATCAGGCAAGAGCAAATGGACAACATCAAGAGGAAGAGGAAACTGAAAATCATCTGAATGAAGATCACGAAAATGGGAATGACCACGGAGGAGAACAAAATCTGTCCACAAACAGTCCTAATAAGGTAATATTTAACTTTATTTTATTTATTGTTTCAAGAACATGAATGCAAAAGTAAATCTATTTTTCTTATCTTCTTGACCTGCTCTTTGTTTCCACGCTCCCATCTCCAGTAGTAAATGTGAAGAATCATGAATTTCTGAGTCTGATAGTACTTCTTACCTGTCTTTCTTCTGTTTTGTCCCATGGCTACTTCATTCCTGTGTGGAGGCATACTCCCATTTTGTTTCCGGTTCACCTCCGCCTGTCCCTAACCTTCCCAAACTCTGTTTCTCCTTTAGTTCCACCTTCAGCTCCACTGGCCCTGTCTCCACTAAACTGCTGACCATATAACTTCCCTTCCTGGCGCCTGAGTTAGCAATCAGATGCCATGTCTCCTGTGCTCAAAGACACAGACCCTTTGATCTTATATCCTCACAAATGACCACTCAATCTCCGACTTTCCTATTGTCTCTAAAGTTCATGATGGATATCAAATTCATATCCATCTTTTCAAGCATTTCTTGCTCAACTTCGTCCAAATAATTTTCTGCTCTTGCCGTAGTTTTGTGTCAGTAATGAACTCCAATGTGACCGGAACAGGTAATCTCTCTTCTTAAACTTCTCAACCTTTCTGTAACCTTTTGTCATTGTTGACTATGCCATCCAAATTTTCAGCTGGATTGATGTTCTAATCAGCGATAGACATATGTGTGAAAATGTAATAAAGGAAACGCAATGGAGACCAGGTCAAGGTGAGGTTTAGATTTGTTCTTCTTTAAAAAAAAATGTTCAGTTGGAAGATCAGAAAATATGGCATTATTTCTGTTTTGCTTGCAAATCTGTAATATCATGAGGAGGGTTTAACTGTCTACCCACCCCCTACCTCACCCTCACCAAACCCTGAACAAACTACAATTGTAAAAAATTGGGGACCTGGCACTAATTCCTGTGGCACACCATTCACTGCAGCCCTTAAACCAGAAAATGACTCATTTTGTACTCTGTGCCTCCCAATAGCCAGCGAATCTTCCATCAACACTATATTTTCTGCAGTAACTTTTGATTGTATTTCTTTGGGGAATCCATATATAATATATCCACTGTTTACCCTTTATCCAAGGGACACTACCTCAAAGGACTCCAATAAATCACTCAAACCTGATCTTCTACATACTCTGAAAGAAAATTTAGAAATAATTATGTCCTTTTGATTATAATAGTTACCTTGTTTCAAAAGTAGGCTCTCAGGAATCCAGTAATTAATGGAATTGTGTAGTTTTTTCATATGTTTGAATGTCTTATTCCTGTTTTCTTCCTGATTTTTATGAGTATTGTGATTTTGATCAAACCAAATAACCTCAGCCCTATACTAAGCTATTCAGGATTGGCTAAAACAATTTGGATGAGAGCAGAGTTAAATGTACATTCCCCTATGTGGGCATAATCATCAATTTCACATATACTTAACTCTTTATCATATATGTAATAAGAAAATAAAAATCTCTGTGGGTTTTGAAAATATAACATAAAGAGCAAAAATTACTCTAAATAGCAGGCCAGCATCATCTGTGGAAAGTGGAAAAAAGTTAATGTTTCAGGTCGAACAGCCAATGCAAATGCAAGGACGTGGATGAGCCTATGAAATGTATTTAGGACAGTTTCCTGGAACAATACATTTTGAAATCAACTAAAGAACAAACTGTTTTAAATCTCTTCTTGTTTGATAAGGCAGGTTTAGTTACATCTTTAGAGAGTCGCAGATAAAAGTGATAACAAAATGAGTTTTATATTTAAATTAAAAGAGAGTTCATCAAGCAACTAGAATCTTTAACATAATTCAGTTGTTTTTAATATGGCAAGTGCACTGTTTACAAAAAGATGGGAAATTAAATTAAAATTTTGCCAAAAGATAAACAATGGCAAGCATTTCAATAAATAGTTCAGAAATTGTACATAAATAGTGATCAATCAGTGGTTAAGTAAGGAAGCCAGGAATACTAATAGATCAAAAGTTGATGCTTACATTTTCCTTATTGTGAGGAATAAGTTTATGAGGAATAAGACAGGAAAACACTTAAGAATGAGCAAAAAGTATGATAGAGGGAGAAGTTAATTCAGAAGAGTATATTAGCATTAACATGGGAAAAGAATCTGAGAATATCTACAACCATGCTAAAAGAGAAAGATGTTCACAAATAAATATGGATCTCTTAAGACAAAGACCATAAGGCCCTAAGACACAGGAGCAGAATTAAGCCATTCGGTCCATCTGGTCTGTTCTGCTGACTCATGGCTGATTTATTATCTATCTCAATGCTATTCTCTTGCCATATCCCCATAACCTTAGATGCCCTGAATAATCAAGAACTTATAAACCTCTGCTTTAAATATGCCCAATGACTTGGTCTCCACAGCCATCTGTGGCAATGAATTCCACAGGTTCACCGCCCTCTAGCTAAATAAATCCCTGCTCATCTCTGTTCCAAAAGGATGTCCCTCAATTCTGAGGCTGTGCCCTCAGGTCCTGGACTCCCCCACTATAGGAAACATCCTTTCTATATCTACCCCGTCTTGGACTTTCAATATTTGATAGGTTTCAATGAGATCTCCCCTTATTCTTCTAAACTCCAGCGAGTACAACCCGGAGCCATCAAACACTCCTCATATGTTAACCCTTTCATTCCTGGAATCATTCTTCTGAGCCTGCTATGGACATGCTCCAATGCCAACACATCTTTTCTTAGATAAGGGGCTCAAATCTGCTCATAGTACTCCAATTGCAGTCCGACCGATGTCTTATGAAGCCTCAGCATTACATACTTGGTTTTATGTTATGGTCTTCTCAGAAGGAATGCTAATATTGCCTTTGGCTTCCTTGCCACTGGGCCAACTGACAAGGTAACCTTTAGGGAATCTTCTAAGTCCCTTTGCAACTCAGAGTTTTGAATTTCCTCCCTGTCTAGAAAATAACCTATGTCTTTATTCCTTCTACCATAGTGCATGACCATACATTTCCCAACAGTCTATTGCATCTGCCATTTCTTTGCCCATTCTTCTAATATGTCTAAGTACTTCTGCTGTTTCCCTGCTTCCTCAACACTAAATGCCCCTCCATTTATCTTCATATCATCTGCAAACTTGGCCACAAAGCCATCAATTCTGTCATTCAAAACATTGACATATAACTTGAAAAAAAGTGGTCCCAACACCAACCCATATTGAAAATCACTAGTCACCAGCATCCAGCCAGAAAAGGCCAGTCAGCCAATCCATGCTCGTAACTTTCCTGTAGTGCCATGGGCTCTGTCTTGTTAAGCAGCCTCGTATGCAACACCTTATCAAAGGCCTACTTATTTCAAGTAAATGATTTTCCTTTGTCCATCCTACCTGTTACTTCATCAAAATATTCCAACGGCTTTTCAAGTAGGATTTGCCTTTAAGGAAACCATGCTAACCTTGGCATATTTTACCATGTTCCTCCAAGTAAAATTAGATCTCACCCTTAATATTGAATTCCAACATCTTCCCAAACACTGAAGTCAGGCTAACTGGCCTATAATTTCCTTTCTTCCGCCTCCCTCCACTTTTAAAGAGTGGTGTGACGTTTGCAATTTTCCTGTCCTCCGGAAATATTCAAGAACTAGTGATTCTTGAAAAATCACTACTAATGCTTCTACAATCTCTTCAGTTGTCCCTTTCAGAACCCTGGGGTGTAGACCATCTGGTGCAGGTGACTTATCTACCTTCAGACCTTTCAGCTTCCTAAGCACCTTCTCCTTAGCAACACTCATTTCTGCTTACTGATACGGTCAAATTTCTGGCATATTGCTAGTGTCATCCACATTAAAGTCTAACACAAAATACTTAAGATCTAGAGATATAGAACAGCATTATGTCACTTGGCCTATCGGGTCTGCTCCGCCATTTCATCAAGCTGATCCAGTTTTCCTCTTAGTCCAATCTCCAGCCTTTCCCCTCTATCCCTTCATGCCCTGACCAATCAAAAATCCATTAACCTCTACCTTAAATAAACATAAATACTTGGCCTCCACAGCTGCTTGTGGCAAAGAATTCCATAGAGTCATCTCCCTCTGGCTAAAGACATTCCTCCTCATCTCACTTCTAAAAGATGCCCCACTACTCGGAGGCTGTGTCCTCTGGCCCTACACTCTCCCACCATTGGAGACACTTTATCAAGGTCTTTCATCATTCAATAGGTTTCAATGAGGCCACCCCTCATTCTTCTTAATTCTAGGGAATACAAACTCAAAGCTGCAAATTAACCTTTAGGGAATCCTGCACAAGGACACCCAAGTCCCTAAGCATCTCAGTTGTTTTGCATTTTCTCTCCATTCAGAACATAGTAAACCCTTTTATTTCTTCCACCGAAGTGCATGACCATACACTTCCTGACACTGTATTCCATTTACCATTTCTTTGCCCATTCTCCTAATCTGTCTAAGTCCTTCTGTCACCTCTCTACTTTCTCAAAACTACCCACAACTCCTCATATTGTCTGCAAACTTTGCAATAAAGCCGTCAATTCCATCATCCAAATCATTGACATATGATGTAAAAAGAATCAGTCCAAACAGGTGGTCATCAGCAGCCGGTTAGAAAAGGCTCCCTTTATTCCCACTCTTTGTCTCCTGCCAATCAACCACTGCTTTATCCATGCTAGAATATTTCCTGCAATACTGTGTGCTTGTAGCTTGTTGAGCAGCCTTAAGTGTGGCACTTTGTCAAAGGCCTTCTGAAAATCCAAGTACACAACATGAACTGATTCTCCTTTGTCTATCCTGCTTGTTACTACTTCAAAGAATTTCAAAAGATTTGTGAGGCAAGATTTTCCGTTAAGGAAATCATGTTGACTACGGTGTATTAAGTTCATCCACTGTTTCTTTGTCCACCATAATTACTGCTCCAGCATCATTTTCCAGTGGTCCAATGTCCGCTCTTACCTCTCTTTCACACATTTTATATCTGAAATAAACTTTTGGTAGCTCTTTGCTATTATTGTCTGGCTTACCTTCATATTTAACTTTTTTGCTTCTTAGAGTTTTATTAGTTGCCTTCTGTTGGTTTTTCAATGCTTCCCAAATCTCTAACTTCCCAGTAATGTTGTTACATACTGTACCTTCTCTTTTGCTTCAATACTATCTTTGATTTCCCTTGTCAGCCACTGTTGCCTCATCTATCCTTTAGAATACTTCCTCTTTGGATATATCTATCTTGTGCCTTCTGAATTGTTGCCAGAATCTTCAGCCATTGCTATTGTACCATGATCCCTGCTAGTGTCCCCCAGATCCTCTCTCATGCCTCTGTAATTCCCTGTAGTCCACTGTAGCATCTATACATCTGACTTCAGCCTTTCCCTCTCCACCTGCAGGGTGAATTCTATTATATTATAATCATTTACTCTTAAATGTTCCTTTATCTTATGCTCCCTAATCAAATCTAGTTCATTACAAAGAACCCAATCCATAATTGTCCTTTCTCTGGTGAGCTCAGTCAGAGCTCACCAGAGAGCTCAACTAAATAGCCATCCTGTTCTACAAATTCTGTCTCTTGGGATCTACTACCAACCTGACTTTCCAAATCTACCTGCATATTGAAATCCCACATGACCATTGTCCTTTTTACATCTCTTCTATATACTTATACTGTATCATAGATATAGTTTGTTAAAAGTGCTTTGAGGATAATGTTTATCTTCCTAATACCAATATGTTTTGAATAAAATTCATGCACAATTTAAAGATATTCAGTTAATAGCCTCTAGTCATGTTAAATTACTTTGGGTTTTGTTTGGAATAGAAGAAATACAGATCCTTGTATGAGGAACAGTTGGAACAGCAACGTCTTGCAGAGCTGCGGGAAGAAGAAGCACGTAGACTGAAGGAGAGGCAGGATGCGTTGCACCAGCAGAGACTGCGGGAGTACATGCATCGGCAGCAACGGCTCCAGCAGGAAGCAGAACACAAGGAAGAATTGTTGCGGCAAGAACACTTAAGGTGAAATATCAATTGGCACTACCCTCCCTTTAATTTTCCCTTGTGTACGTGTGCTTAAAAGTAAAGGGACATATATCCCATTTAGTTTTAATGACCGCAGCTCTTAGCTCTGTAACATAGATCTGACTAAGAGTTCTCACTCATCCTTAGCGATGAGTTGACTGGAAGTACTCGTTCAGTACCAAATGTGTGGCTTCTTTAGAGGAAGCCTCCCCTTTCATGAAGCCAGATTTTCGGCTTCTTGCTGCCAACAACTGAGAGTAGATCCTGTGGGACCAGAGGTGCCATGGTAACAGAACAAGATGTGTAGAATATGGTCAATCTAACAGAGTACTCCTTTTAACTCTCTTAGCTCCTCAGTGAAATATATTTAACTTTTACTTTAAAAAGACTGGATTGTTTGCTGGCAACTACTGCTTAGGCTATAATAGCCATCCAAAGAATTTGCAGCAAAGCAGATCAGTTCCTACCTATCCATTTCGGGCGAGGGTAGTTCAAAACAGATGCTGGCCAAACTTCAGTTTTACTTGAATACCTTCAGGCCAACCCTAAGAGACTAATGCATTCCTCTTACCTACAAATCAAGTGCCGTGAGGCTTCCAAACCCATTAATTTTAGAGCTCAAATGACACATAATGGAAGTTGGAGAAATAATACAGAAGACTCATTAAATCTTATTGTTGTGCATGCCATTTACCAGCTTGAAAATGCTACGCACTAATATTCCAGACTGGAGTGATGGACTGTTGGTATGCACGGCCAAGATGGCACATGCTAAAATTTTGTTGGCATGCAGCATTAAACCCATAATAAAAGGATACATAATGATTATCTCTACTGCCAAATGAAGTAGCACATGATTTTTTCCAACTCAAGAGCAGTGAGATGTTTTCACAGGAAATATCTCATATCGGTTTGGTGCCTCTTAAACGTTCTCATGACGTGTCACATTGGATGATACAGTTTGAAATCCTTGCAGACCTGGTGAAAACAGCAGTATTTGAATAGTAAATGTTCACAAAACAATGCTATTTAGCAATGATGTTCAATTGTCTTTCAATTGTCTTTTTAAGAGATTAGTACTTAATTTTTGAGCAGGTTTTGTAAAATGCATGTTATTTCAATCTCTCTATCGTACTTTTATTATTTGTTAAACAGTAAATACATGTAAATAAGCAACAGGGCTCATCCTTTTTCCTTAAAAGGTCAATTATTGACACGAGTTCATTAATCATTGAAAAGTTCTGCTCAGAATTACCATGATACACATTAGGGTTAGTGTTTTTAGAAGATTATTACCAATTTGGGCACACACTCTCAAGAAAATGTTCACCACCCCTCTTCCAGACCTTCACAAAGCTCAGAAATGGGCAAGTGCTCTGGTAGCAACTGGGTCAAATTGTGAAACAGCAACAAAAGCAATTTGGACTTGCAGGGAGGAAGAAAAATCTTCTATTTATATAGTTTTTCAGCAGGTCTGTTGGAAGTGTTACACAAGCATTGGTTTATAATGGAGACATTTTTGCTGCATTTGCAAATGTATTTGTCATTTTCTAATGAGCATGGTTTCACAAACCACATTGAGCTGAATAAACTGCCTGCTTTTGAGAAGGAAGTGTTAGTTAGCACTCTGTGAGAACTCACAACTTCCAAATATTCTTTGTACTCTTCATCTGGAGCATGAATTACTGCAGAAGAAGAAGGGCTTTCATTTTATATCTAAAAAACGTCATTAACTTAACACAATACTCCCCAGGACTGCTCTGCATTGTCAGCTGAGAACATTTATTTAGGCCTTGAACAGGGACTGGGGTTTAAAGAGTCAAACTGGCTGTGTGACTGGTTGACTTTTAGAAAGTAGGATGTTGATTAGGAGAGGGAAAAGGTGAGTGACGGACAAGAACCATGATCAAAGATTTTGTAGAAAGCTTTAAATAAAGAAAAGAGTGAGGGAAAGGAAGTAGCAAATGTGCCCTGGATGACATAATGTGAAAGATGAAATAAAGATTTCTCTCTGACATTGAAGAGTCACAGAGGAAATTACTTAGATTAAAGAATTTTTAATTTATATTAAACTTGTGTGTTAAGTAGTGTAAAATTAACATGCTATCTGTGATGTGTAGTAAATATTTCCAATTGATCAGGTACTATTAATGAAAATACAGCATGTTCAAACATTCTATAGTTTGTAGTAATGTAATTCTCAAGGAAAACTCTTCCTGCAGTTGGAATGACAGTCCCAGAAAGACAGCAGCATGGAAGGTATTATTTAGTCTGTGAAATTTATACTGACTCCATCTTAGGGCAATCATTAGTTCCTATTCCATGCCCTCTTCCCTTAGCTCTACAATTTATTTCCTCTCAATTTCTGCTATTTTGAGAGAACAATCCCATCTTCTCCATTTTATCCTGGTATCTAAAGTCTGTCATCTCTGAACTCACTTCAGTAACTCTTTTTCTACTGTTTTCAAAGACTTCACATATTTACTGAAGTGTGGCACCTAGCACCCAAATATAATACTTCACATTTCTCAACAGTATATCTCATCTACCACCCATGTACTCATTCCAATAGCCTATCATTATTAGAAAACCTATCACTCGGCTGATGAATCAATGCCTCCCCATATTGAACAATACTGAGGAGAAGAACTGAAAGTAGCAAAGACACTAAATGTATCCCAAGCGTGGTCTTCACAGTCAGTCAGCAATAGTGACACAGTCCTGTCTGAGTCCTGAGAACCACACCTTTCAGGCCAGGACTGAGGAAATTAGTGAGTGATACACACAAAATGCTGGAGGAACTTTGCAGGCCAGGCAGCATCTGTGGAAAAGGGTAAACAGTCGACGTTTCTGGCCAAGGACCTTCATCGGCACTGGAAAAGAGAAATGAAAATGTGGGGGGAGGGGAGGAAAAAGTTGATGAAATCAGGAGGGGGAGGGATGAAGTACAGAGCTGGAAAGTCAATTGGTGGAAGAGTTACAGGGCTGGAGAAGCGGGAATCTGACGGGAGAGGACAGAAGGCCATGAAAGAAAGGGAAGTGAGAGGAGCACTGGAGGGAGGTGATGGGCAGGTAAGGAGATAATGTGAGAGAGGGAAATGGGAATGGAGAATGGTGGAGAAGAAGCGGGGGGGGGACAATTACTGGAAGTTCAAGAAATCAATGTTCAAGCCATCAGGTTGGAGGCTACCCAGACAGAATATAAGGTGATGCTCCTCCAACCTGAGTGTGGCCTCATTGTAGCAATAGAGGAGGCCATAGACTGACATGTTAGAATGGGAATGGGAAGTAAAATTTAAATGGATGTCCACTGGGAGATCCCGGTAAAGTGGGCTCTCACCCATTTCAATTCTGCTTCCCATTCCCATCCCAACTTGTCAGTCTATGACCTCCCCTACTGCTGTGATGAGGCCACACTCAGGCTGGAGGCGCAACACCTTATGTTCTGTCTGGGTAGCCTCCAACCTGATGGCTCGATCATTGATTTCTCGAACTTCCAGTAATTGACTCCCCACCTCTCCTTCACCATTCCCCATTCTCATTTCCCTCTCTCAACTTATCTCCTTGCCTACCCATCACCTCCCTCCGGTGCTCCTCTCACTTCCCTTTCTTCCATGGCCTTCTGTCCTCTCCTATCAGATACCTGCTTCTCCAGCCCTGTGCCTCTTTCACCAATCGACTTCCCAGCTCTTTACTTCATCCCTCCCCCTCTCCCAGTTTCACCTATCACCTAGTACCTTGTACTTTTTCCTCTCCTTCCCCCACATTCTTGCTCTGACTTCTCATCTCTTTTGTCCAGTCCTGATGAAGGGTCACGTCCCAAAACGTGGACTGTTTACTCTTTTCCATAGATGCTGCCTGGCCTGCTGACTCACAGCATTCTGTGTGTATTACTTTGATTTCCAGCATCTGCAGATTTTCTCTTGTTTGAAGATAGTGAGTGAACATACTTGACAACCCTGTCAATGTACAGAAGCAGATGCATCTGTTCTTGATAACTTTGGTTTAAGTGACCACCACACACACCTTGTGGAGACAGATTTCTGTCTTCACACTGAGGATATCACTCAGCATGTTGTGTGGTATAACCTACCTGATAAATGGGATCCTTTCATTGCAGATAGACTAAATCAAAAGTTGGCATCTGTAAGTCTCTGTGAACTATCATCACCTGCGTAAATGTACACCACCATCGCATTCTGTTGCATTACGTCACCACTATGGCTGTCAGGGCAGAGGATAAATCCTGCTTTAGTGAGGATTGCAGGAAGGATTTCCAGGATCAGTCCCAGGAATCTGGCCGGTACTGTTCCACCTACCCTGGAACCAGTCGCAGAATCCCATCTACCTAGGGTTCTCCATCCTGCGCCATCTTTATCTGTGCTGGGTTCATTGCAGTATTCACAGGTACCTGGTACAGATAGTAATCCAGAGAATTTAACCTTGGCTTTTTAATCCCTTTACTAAATTGTTAAAATTCATCTTCAGAATCTCATCTGTTTTTCTGCCTGTGAAATCTTAGACCTTATCCCTCAGGATACCTTCTGATTGTTATTAACTGTGAATATTTGATATAACAGGCGGCAGTCGGATTTCCGTGACGATAATGCTGCTACTGAAGCCGAAGATGAGCAGGATATGCAAGAAGAGGAAGAGGGTGAGGTTGAATCTAATAATGGCCATATATGTTACCAGTTGGATGAAGTGCAGATTTGACTGTGCATGACTGATTAAAACTGAAAAATATTTCATTTGCAGGTGTTAATTTAAGTGGCTAAAGAATGTCTCAAAACTGCATGTCTAGAGTGAAGTAGAAAACAGTGCTTAAGGCTTTAATTCAAGAGTAGATCATCTTTATTTGCCAAATGTGCATCACAACATCGAATCCTACAGTGAAATGTGTCATTTGCGTGAATGACTCTTACATTCTGGGGATGTGCTGGGATAGGCCACAAGGGCCATCATGCTACTGGCACCAATATAGCATGCTCATATCTTACTAACCAGTATGCTGTAGAATGTGGAAGGAAATGCACATGGTCACAGGGAGAATGTGTAAATTACTGACTGACAGTGCAGAAATTTAACTTTGATTACATTACACTAGCCACTAAGCTACCATGCCAGTCTACACAATTGCCATAGTCTCTTGTATTTTACCTGAGTCACTTATAAGTTTTAATATTTTTAAATTTGGAAATCAGTTCCTGTTCTCCTGGTTCCTGTGCATCAGTCAAGATCCTCCTCTGGTGGAGAGTAGAACAATTTAGATCTGTAGTGGTGAAATATTCTTGGAAGTGCAGACCACAGTAGATTAGATAAGTCTTTAAATTGACAAAACTGCGTATATGGGGCTGAGAGGTCAGACCGGGAAAGAGATATAAGATGAAGTAACAAGCAACTACAAGCTCGATATCCTGAATGTGGACTGAATGGAGGTGATCTGTAATGCAGTCACTTGATTTATATTTTACATCAACAATGTAGAACAGGCCACACTGTGAACTCTGTGTGCAGTGGACTAAATTTGAAAAAGTACAGGTAAATTGATGGAGTGTTTGGGGTCCTGGACTGCATGAAGGGTAACGGTAAAGAGCCGGGTGTGGCATCTCCTATGTTGCATGGTAAAGCACTATGGGAAGGTGCAGTAGGTGGATATCAGTAGAGGTGGAAGAGCCTCCCAGAGGGACAATGTGGTTCTTTGAAGATGTCCTTTGAATGCTGATGTCATTGAAGATGTCGTTGTTAAAATATCTCACTCTGTGACTTTCTCAAGTTTGGAGGGAGACACCAGTGTGAGCACACACAAGTTAGGGGCTTCCTCCCATCCAGCAGCTTGCCAAACTCTCTGTGCTGTCAGCTTATTCTCCCAGTCAGGGCTGAGCGCCAAAGGGCAGTTGTACTGGTGCACTCATGTCTGAGGGCAACCTTGAGCTTATGTAGAAGCTTGCTTGAAGTTCGCTGAAACCCCTTAGGAACCTTCCCTGTTGTTCAGAACAGATGTTAATTGCTTCATAGAAAGCAGCAAACCCTTCACAAGCATAACAGCAAGCAGCAGAAATCACAGGTCAGGCAGCATCAATGGAAATGAATAAGCAGTTGACATTTCAGGTTGAGACCCTTCATTAGGTCTGGAAAGGAAGGGAAAAAGGCAGAAAAAGAAGGTGGAAGGAGGGATAGAAAGACAGATGAAGGTGATTGGTGAAGCCATGTGGGTTGTGGGGGTGATGAAGTAAGCTGCTGGAAGCATTGGAAAAGGCAAAGGGCTGGAGAAGGAGGAATTTGATAGGAGAGGAAAGTGGATCATGGGAGAATGGGGAGGAGGAGGGGCACCAGAGGGAGGTGATAGGCAGCTGAGGGTAAGAGGTCAGAGTGGAGAAATAAAAAAGGGAGAGGGAAAAAAACAAACAGTAGTTGGAACAGTCAGTGTTCATGCCATCAGGCTGGAGGTTATCTAGACGGAATATGAGCTGTTGCTCCTCCATCCTGAGAGTAGACTCATCCTGACAGGAGAGGAGGCCATTGACCGACATGTCAGAATGGGAATGGGGATAGGGATTGAAATGATTGGTCACCAGGAAATACTGCTTTTTGTGGGTGGAGCTAAAGTGCTCGACAAAGCGATTCTCCCCAATCTACATCAGATCTCACCAACGTAAGGAGGGCTCACCAAGAGCACCGTATGCAATAAATGACCCCAACAGATTGGCATGTGAAGGACAGTGTGAGGCCTTGAATGGAGGTGGTGAATGGGCAGGTGTAGCACTTCTGCCACTTACAAGGGTAAGTGCCAGGAGGGAGATGAGTGGAGAGGGACAAATGGACAAGGGAATTATTCAGGGAGTGATCCTTGTGGAAGGAGAGTGGGAAAGGGAGGTAAAAATGGGCTTTGTGGTAGGGTGCTGTTGAAGATGGCAGAATTTGTAGAAAATGATGTTTTGGATGCAATAGCTGATGGAGTGGTAGACGAGGGCAAGAGGAACTCTGGCCCTCTTGAGGCAACGGGAAGATGTGATGAGCGTGGATGTTGGGATATAGAGTAGATGTGGGTGAAGGCAGCATCAATGGTGAAGGAAGAGAAATCTCATTCTTTGAAGAAGGAGGACATCTCTGATGGCCTGGGAAGGAAAGCTGCGTCCTGGGAACAGATGTGGCAGAGAGGAAGGAACTGTGAAAAGGGAAGTGGCACTTTTACAGGAGTCAGGGAGGAAAGAGGTATAGTCAAGATAGTCGTGGGAATCAGTGAGTTTATAAAAGATATCAGTAGACAGTTTGTCTCCAGTGATGGAGACAGAGAGATTAAGAAAGGGGAGTGTGGTGTCGGAAATGAACCAAATGAATTTAAGGGCAGGGTGGAAGTTGGTGTCAAAGTTGATGAAATTGACGAGCTCAGCGTGGATGCATGAAGTTGCACCAATGCAGCTGTCAGTTTAGCATAGAAAAAGTTGGGGAGCATTACCAGGGAGGTGATAGTGTAATAGTGGCCAAAGGACCTAGGGTAATGGATGAACTGAAGGAAATTTATATTAGGCAGGAAATGGTGTTTTGGTAGGCTGTTGGGTCTGAAGGCTGATAAGTCCCCGGGACCTGATGGTCTGCATCCCAAGGTACTTATGGAGGTGGCTTTAGAAATTGTGGACGCATTGGTAATCGTTTTCCAATGTTCTATAGATTCAGGATCAGCTCCTGTGGATTGGAGGGTGGCTAATGTTGTCCCTCTCTTCAAGAAGGGAGGAAGAGAGAAAACGGAATTATAGACCGGTTAGCCTGACGTTGGTGGTGGGAAAGATGCTTGAGTCAATTATAAAAGATGAAATTGAGACACATCTGGATAGTAGTAACAGGATTGGTCCGGGTCAGCATGGATTTACAAAGGGGAAATCATGCTTGACTAATCTTCTGGAATTTTTTGAGGATGTAACTATGAAAATGGACAAGGGAGAGCCAGTGGATGTAGTGTACCTGGACTTTCAGAAAGCCTTTGATAAAGTCCCAAATAGGAGATTAGTGGGCAAAATTAGGGCACATGGTATTGGGGACAGAGTACTGACATGGATTGCAAATTGGCTGGCTGACAGAAAACAAAGAGTAGCGATTAACAGATCCCTTTCGGAATGGCAGGCGGTGACCAGTGGGGTACCACAGGGTTCAGTGCTGGGACCGCAGCTGTTTACAATATATATTAATGATTTAGATGAGGGAATTAAAAGTAACATTAACAAATTTGCCAATGACACAAAGCTGGGTGGTAGTGTGAAATGTGAGAAGGATGTTATGAGAATGCAGGGTGACTTGGACAGGCTGGGTGAGTGGGCAGATGCATGGCAGATGCAGTTTAATGTGGATAAATGTGAGGTTATCCACCTTGGTGGTAAGAACGGGAAGGCAGATTATTACCTAAATGGAGTCAAGTTAGGAAAAGGGGAAGCACAACGAGATCTAGGTGTTCTTGTACATCAATCGCTGAAAGCAAGCATTGCAAGTACAGCAGGCAGTGAAGAAAGCTAATGGCATGCTGACCTTCATAACAAGGGGAATTGAGTATAAGAGCAAAGAGGTCCTTCTGCAGCTGTACAGGGCCCTGGTGAGACCACAGCTGGAGTACCGTGTGCAGTTTTGGTCTCCAAATTTGAGGAAGGACATTCTTGCTATTGTGGGAGTGCAGCGTAGGTTCACAAGGTTAATTCCCGGGATGGCGGGACTGTCATATGTCGAAAGATTGGAGCGACTGAGCTTGTATACTCCGGAATTTAGAAGGCTGAGAGGGGATCTTAATGAAATATATAAGATTATTAAGGGATTGGACACACTGCAGGCAGGAAGCATGTTCCCGCTGATGGGTGAGTCCAGAACCAGAGGCCACAGTTTAAGAATTAGGGGTAGGCCATTTAAAACGGAGTTGAGGAAAAACTTTTTCACCCAGAGATTGGTGGATATATGGAATGCTGTGCCCCAGAAGGCTGTGGAGGCCAAGTCTCTGGATGCTTTCAAGAAAGAGATGGATAGAGCTCTTAAAGATAGCAGAATCAAAGGTTATGGGGATAAGGCAGGAACTGGATACTGATTGTGGATGATCAGCCATGATCACAGTGAATGGTGGTGCTGGCTCGAAGGGCATTATGGCCTACTCCTGCACCTATTGTCTATTGTCTATTGACTTAAAACATGGACTGTTTCACATACCCAACGAAAAGGCAGGCATAGCTGAGCCCATGCAGGTGTCTATTGCGACTTGTTGAGTTTGGAGAAAGTGGGAGGAGCTGAAAGAAAAATTGTTGAGGGTGTGGACCAGTTCTATCAGACGGAGGAGGGTGGTGGTGGAGGGGAACCGGTTGGGTCTGTTGTCAAGAAAGAAGTGGAGAGCTTTAAGGCCTTCTTGATGAGGGATAGAAGTGTGCAGGGACTGGATATCCATGGAGAAATTGAGGCGGTCAGGGCCATGGAATTGAAAGTTGTTGAGATCAAAAGCATGTGAAGTGTCGCAGATATAGATGGGAAAGGACTGAACCAAGGGGTTAAAATGGAGTTGAGGTATGAGGACAGGAGTTCAGTGGGGCAGGAGCAACCAGAAACAATGGGCCTACCTGGAAATCAATCAGCAGCTACCCTTGTTGTTCTCATTAAATAGCACTGGCAATGGTGGAAGAGTGTGGGCAGATTCCTCCTGTATCAGCTGCTGAGAGTTGAACTCCAAAATGACAACAATAGTTACAAGTTAATCAAATGATGTTTTGGCTGCTCCTCATATGTCCAGCAGGCATGTCTACTTATTTGGTTATCATGTGCCTTTGCAACATCTCACTTCATGAAAGTTTTTGTACTCAATGCATGGAATTTTCATGTGGAAGTGTAGTTAATTGCCACACATCCAAATTTTCTGTCCATATAAAGATATTCTCTATATACGCACACACATGAATAAAGTAGAAAGTTAAAATTGTCTTTTAATATTGTTGGTATGCCTTCAAGTTATGCATTGTTCGAGTGTGTTACTGAAATTTGGCATCATAGCTGGTAAATTAAAACTTGGGCATATTTCCAAACTGAGTTCATAAACAGTATTGATTGCAAAAATACTAAAAGATAGTTTGGATTGTCACTGTTGTGCATTTAATGAATTAAGTAACAAAGTTTTCCATCGTTTGCATGTTAGCTGATGATGAGAACAATCCACGCGAGGAAACTGAAGATCGGGACCCAGAAATTGTAAATGACCAACATCAAGCAGAACACAAAGCTATCAATCAGCAGGTGAAGACATCTACAAAGTGATTTATGATTTGTTTCAAGAAGCTTGATTCTATATATTCAATGCTGATTTATTCACCAGCAGGTTTAATGGTTTGGATTTCTGCTGCACAGGTGACAGCACTATATACTGTATATGGCCAATACAAGAGTCTAATTAATAAGCAGTAGCTGAGTGCAGCAAATGCCAAATGGCTCAGATTGTAAAGAGTGACAGATTTGCTGTAATGTTAGTTTACTGCTGTATATGATCATTGTCAGAAGACTATAGACATTTACTGTGATTGTACATAATTTGATTTTTTTAAGTTTCTGCATCAAGTAGAATTTATTCTTTGTGCTGCCTAAAATGGGCCGTTGTAGTCATTCACGCTCTGTGGCATAGGCTAAGTGAGCAAAGTTTTTGCATTTCTTCCTTGCACTCAGCGCTCAAGATCCAAACTAAAAACTAGGAGGAGTACAAGGTACTTATGACAGCTCATTGCTCAATTGTCACATTTTGCCAAGTGGGTGTTTCCACTCCTGAGCACCCATGTTACTAATAGGACCTTTCTTTTGCATAGCTCCTTTAGTCATCCAATGCATTCGCAGAGGAGAAATGGGTGCCATATAGTAAACTGATCGGGAGAAGAAGCAATTCATGGAGTGAAAGTGACAAGATGGAAGAATTTAGTGAGAGTGCTCTAGTACGTGCGACTAAGGCAGCTGCAGCCTTGGTCATACTACTGGGGTTAGGGACTAGCACTGGCAAAAAAAACATGTTGGAGAAACTAAAAATGGAGTTAGCAATAATTTGAGTGCCAGTTATGGCTTACTGGTTTATTATCGTCACGTGAATGAGGATACAGTGAAAAGCTTGTCTTGATCAAATCATTACACAGTATATTGAGCTAGAAATAAGGTAAAACAATAACAATGCAGAATAAAGTGTAAAAGCAGCTAAAAGGGTACAGTGAAAATAAATGATAAAGTGCAAGATCATAACAAGGTAGATTGTGAGGTCAAGAGTCCATCTTATTGTATAAGAAGTCCATTCAAGAGTCTGATAACAGTGGGGATAAATCTGCCCTTGAGCCTGGTGGCATGTGCTTACAGGCTTTTGTATCTTCTGCCCAATTGAGAAGGGGAGAAGAGAGATGTCTTGGGGGGGGGGATGGGTTGAGTTTTGATTATGCTAGCTGCTTTACTAAGACAGAGAGAAATGTAGACAGTCCATAGAAAGGAGGCTGGTTCTTATGATGTGCTTGTGCAGGTAAAGTTGGGGCAGAAGGAATGTAGAACTAAGTGTTTTGAGATTGTTTGGATGTGAGGTTTGGAGCTTAGGTCAGTGTTGAGCTGGATTTTTTGGGATATGGATCATTGACAGAGCTTAAGGTAACATGGAGGACCTCAATGAGTTCGGAGACAAGAGTTGTCGATTATTGATTAAGGAGGTAACAATTGATCCTTCATGATTAATGAGCAGTATCATTCTTTATCGTTTTAATTTAGGCTCCTCTCCTGTTTCTGATTGTATGTTAAAATACTATGCCATCAATTTTGTGTTATGATTTTTTTTAACATCCTAAGCTGCAACATTGTATTTTCCACTGAGATAAAGCGCGAATATTTATGTTATCTTGAGTTCTCCAAGCTGGTGCCTAGCCTACAAAGCTTGCCTTTAGCAGCTGTTTCAGCCATTACCACAAGCTTCACGCTTCTGCTGCTTGTTCCGTCATCAATTAAAATAAAGCTAATTGCTCATGGTGGCACACTTAGTTTGCCTTTCATGCTTGTTTACTGTGTCTGCTGTTTATTTTTCTCTTTCGTTCTGATGGGCTTTGTCTTGTGTGCCTGTCGGTAAGAGTTGGCTACTGAGCCTGCATATTTAAGTCTGCCTCCACACATGCAAGCAGAGAAATCTGCAGTGACACTTTGGTGAAGTACAGAGGAAGTGCTACTTGGTTAGGAGTGCCACCTTTTGGATGAGGCATTAAACCAATGCACTATCTGCCTTTTAAAATGCTTTTTGGCACAACTTCAAAGAAGAGCAAGTGTATTTTTCCTGGCGTACTCTCCAATATTTACCTCTCAATCATGGTCATATTAACAAAATATTTAGTTATTGTCATACTGCTTTTGTGCGAGCTTCCTATTCACAAACTGACTGCTCCATTGTTAGTCCAGTAACTATTACATTTCATATGTACTTAAAGCTTTGAGACTAACTGAAGCTGGGAGAAGCACTAAAAATGTAAATCTTTCATTCTGACTCTCTGTGTCTTTCAGTCTAAGTTTGTCCATCGTTGTCTATCTATTTTTATTTTTAGTTCATTCCCATTATCTGTGTTACTTACTTTGATGTTATATCGATTTTAATAGATGACTGGAAGCTTTGTAATCAGGCAATGTTACTGTGATCTCTTGATGCTTTGTAACCAGGGCCACTTTCCCTGTGCCAGTCACTCCTAGCTAAATGAGGCATAACATGAGGTTAATGAGTGTTGGAACCTCAATATTTATGTTGATATTTTACAGATTGAAGATGCGCAGGTGAACTGTTGTTTAATTATCTTTGAAAAAGGACAAAGGTCCACGAGCACTTGCTACATCAATTAATTTCAGGATTGTTCTAATAAGTGAAACAAGTGTTTAATGTGGTTTAACTACTTGTGCTTTTGCATATGTCGGTGAAATGTTTAAGGGGAACATGATGGGGGGAACTTCTTCACTCAGATGGTAGTGAGAGTGTGGAATAAGCTGCCAGCATATGTAATAGATGTGGATTCGATTTCAACGTTTAAGAGAAATTTGGACAGGTACTTGGATGTGAGGGGTATGGAAGCCTATGGTCTTGGTGCAGGTTTATGGGACGTGGCAAATTAATAATAGTTCAGCATGGACTAGATGGGCCAAGGGGCCTATTTCTATTCTGTGACTCTATAATTCATTAACCATTGCTATATTTTCCTCCAAAACATCGGGACAGGGGTGGCAAATGTCATCAGTTGTTTTCAATTTCCAGTAACTCAGAAAGGGGAGTAATTGTAGAGAATACTTATGGAGATACATTTAGGAGAAAGTTCGAAAAGTGCATGATTAGGGTAGAGATAGAATGATATGCTGACCAGATAAAGTTGGGTGGGATGAAGTGCACAGTTACATGTAGAGCTTAAAGATCAATATAAATGTTTAAAATGTGCAATTAATGGTTTTCCTTGGAAAAAAAAAGGTATAGCTAGGCAATAGCAGAGTAGAATTGGCAGCAGTTACCAAGATCCCATGGACAAAATTGCATTCATATTTGCACCAGTTGCAGGAAACGGAATGGAATAGTGATGCCCATGCGTCGAGCTGCATCCATTTGTTTCAACCTCCTTATTAGTTCTGCTGCAATACCACTCTGTGGTCCTGTCTGAGCAGTTTTGAAGAGAACACCCACCTGGTATGGTTCAGCGGCATGGGTGAAAAGATTATGTGCTGAATTTACAAACCCCATGTTTACCCTCTGTCTAATATATCATAGACCCACCTCTCTTCAGTCTTGGCAAAAACTGGTAATTCACTAAATTCCTTTTGAGCCTTAAACTTTGGATATCTTTATCTCATAGATTTTGGCAGTTCCCTTTCGTGGCCCCTCCCTTTATATTTTACTTATATTTCAATTGCAGTGCAGGTAAACAATAAAGTGCAAGATCATACCAAGGTAGATTGTGAGGTCAGGAGTCCATCTTGTCGTATAAGAAGTCGATTCAAGAGTCTGATAACAGTGGGATAGAAACTGTCCTGGAGCCAGGTGGTATGTACTTTCAGGCTTTTGTATCTTCTACCCGATGGGAGAGGGGAGAAGAGCGAATGTCCAGGTGGGGGTGGGGGTGGGTGGGGGGGGAGGATGGTATGGTTGATTACGGCAACTGCTTAGGTGGGGTCTGTTACGTGTGTGCGGAGCAAGAACAACAATGGAGTAGCAGGGTTAAGTGTTTTTACTGAGTCACCTTAGCCATTGTACTTGCTGGACGACTTACAGTGCGGGAGCTACGAAGTGAGCCCGCCAAAATGAAAAGCATCCGCACTTGAAAGCTGGTGTCCAAAAGAGAGTTCTTCCTGCGTGTCCGAGGCCCAGTCATTTCACCGTATGATCATTCACCAGCTTGTGCACTTGCCACGTTCTTGCAATCAACCCGATATGGTTCATCTCTCCCCCTGTAAATGGGAACCACAGAGGAAGGGAATATGTGAGGTAAAATGATGAAATGTATATCCTGCTTGGTACCAGTTAACATGCCAGTGCACCTTCATGAACTACCGGGGGGTGGGGGGGGAAACCTTTTTCTCTGTGCCTTCCTGGTTAACTGATGTTGATGTTAGTAAGGCTGTGAATCTCCTCAGCTCTTGATGAAGCGTCCATTTATTCAACTGCTAGGACACAACGTTATCAGCAGAGACAGCTTTCCAGGCTTTGGACAACGTATTGGGGGGGGCGCAGGACAGCGTCTTTGTGACACACATACAGTTCTCACGTCTGGCAGACCCCCTATGAGAACGTAGAGGAGTTAGTTGCAAGATTGACCCTGGTGGTACAGGAATGCAAGTACAAAAGGCGTTCCTCTGAGAAAATTCAAAGAAGCAATGCTTATCCGAGCTTGATTGTTGGAGTCCAAGATAGCTGGAAGGACACAGAAGAATCTGCCATCCGATTTGTACTGGGTCAATGCATGCTCCACAGCTCACAACTGGGGGGAAGTCAAGAGAGATCTTGCACTGATTCTGCCATCCCCATCTCCACTGATTCAGGCAGTACTGGAACTGGAGACCCCTCCTGAAAATCTCAATGTTTACCATCAGATAACAATCCACAGCCTACAGTCTCCACAGAATCACATCAGCCTCCATGGAGATGCCATCACTGTGGTGAAAATCATGCCCAATGTGCCTGGTCTGCACAGGTAGGCACTTCTGTCTCCACCCAGCTAATAGGAGTCACCTGTCACTCATTTCCAACTCATCACCTGCAGCCTATTTAAACCCAGCTCTCATCCACAGTCCTTGTTGCCTTGTCATGTTAAGTGTCTGTTCTATCTTGTTTGGTAGTCCCTCGTGGCATATTATTTTGTAGTTTATTAGTAAAATGTTGCTTGCTGCCAAATCATTCCACTGCTCTGGTTCTGTGTCAAGACTTCTCTACATTTCCTGTCACAATGGTCTAATTGCAAGCATCTAAAGATTTTCTGCTGGATCTGTCAGTTCAGATTCATTCTGTAGGTGCAGAGCATCAAAGTACTTCTACCCAAGTTCTCGCAAGTGCTTGCTTTGTTTTATTGCTTCCTCTTGCTTTGCCACTGATGTTAAAATTGGTGCGTGTTCGATGTCGGTCTGGAAGGTTTACTCCCATTGTTGCCATGTTACAGGGTTTGGTTTTGTTATAGCTGTGGCCCAAAATGGATTGGGTGACTGGAGTAGAGTGGCCATTCTTGTTTTGATACTTGGTGCCAACCGCTATATATATGAACTGAGCCAAATTCAGAAACCCAGGACTAAGCTGTGGCAAGAGCTTTCTATCCTGAGTAACCTGTGTGGACCGAAGTTGTGCTTAGTTCATTAAACTTCGGAATCCTGGACAGCTGGAAAGTTTCAACTCCACCATGGCTGTCTGCCGTGGTCATTCCAAGATCTTTTGATGCCTGAGAAATGTCAATGAAAGCAATAGGAATTCAAAGGAAGATGAAAAAGAAAACAATTACATACAGTGTGTTAAAATTTATTAGTTTAAGAAAATCAACTGAAACTACTTCAATATCCAGATTGGTTTATTATTGTCAAATGTACCAAGATATCATGAGAAGCTTGTCTTGCATACTGTTTATTCAGATCAAATCATCACACAGTGCATTGAGCTGGAATAGGGTCAAAGAATAACAATGCAGAATAAAGTGTAAAAGCTACTGGAAAAAGGACAGTGCAGGTAAATGATGAAGTGCAAGATCATACTGAGGTAGATTGTGAGGCCAAGAGTTCATTTTATCATATAAGAGTTCTGTTCAATAGTCTGAAAGCAGTGGGACAGAAGCTGCCCTCAAGCCTGGTGGTATGTGCTTTCAGGCTTTTGTACCTTCTGCCTGATAGCAGGGGAAAGAAAAGGGTATGTCCAGGGTGGTGGGGCTGTTTGATTGTACTGGGTGCTTTACCGAGTTACTGAGAAGTGTAGACAGGGTCCAAGGAGGGAAGATTAGTTCCTCTGATGTGCTGAGCCATGTCCATCAATCTCTGCAGTTTCCTGTGGTTACATGCAGAGCAGTTGCCGTACCAAGCTGTTACACATCCAGCCAAAATGATTTTAATGATGAATCAGTAAAAATTGGTGAAAGTTGACAGGAACTTGCCAACTTTCTTTAGCTTCTTGAGGAAGTAGAGGCTAGGACAAGCTACTGGTGATGTCCACACCTTGGAACTTGAAGCTCTGAACCACCTCAACCTCAACAATGTTGGTGTAGTCACAATCAGAATCAGATGTTATCTCACTGGCATATGCCATGAAATTTGTTGATCTGCGGCAGCAGTACATTGCAATTCATAATACACTTGAGTACTACTTATTTGAAATGCTTGGGCCAGAAGTATTTCAGATGTCAGATTTTTTGGTTTTTTGGAATATTTGCATCTATATAATGCAGTACCTCGATGATGGGACCCGAGTCGAAGCAGGAAACCCATTTACATTACATATACAGCTTATACATATACCCTGAAGGTAGTTTCATATAATAGTTTTAATAATTTTGTGCATGAAACAATAATGTGTGCATAGAACCATCAGAAAGATAAGCTATCACCACCCTCAGCCACCCAGTTGGACAGTTCATGGCTGTTTGGCATCACCATCATTCCCAACTCTGTATATGGGTGCAACTGGTAAGTAGTCTTTGTCTTACACTTGTTCATCATACAAATTACTGATGCAGCCATTCAGCATGTTAGATTTTCATCAGCGATGATCTTGGCAAATTTGTCAATGAATTTCTCTGCTACTTTGTGATCATCAGATGCTTTATCACTGCAAATCTTTAAACATTTAATGCCATACCTTTTCTTAAATTTCTACAACCAGCCTGATGAATATTCACAACTACCTTCAATTTTCAGTAATAGATGTTTGCTTGTTTCATGATCAGCATATGTTCACTGTGACGCTGACAAATCCACTCTTTCAACAGCGACACACAAAAATGCTGGAGGCACTCAGCAGGGTAGGCAGGATCTATGAAAAACAGTAAACAGTCGACATTTCAGGCTGAGACCCTTCTTCAGAACTTCTTTGTGCATTCATTGTCCATTCAGAAATCTGATGGCAGAGGGGAAGAAGCTGTTCATGAAACTTTGAGTGTGTGCTTTCAGGCTCCTGTACCCCTGTAGCAATGAGAAGGGGGCATGTCCTGGGTAATGGGCGTCCTTAATGATAGATGCTGCCTTTTTTTGAGGTTTCACCTTTTGAAGATGCCAGTGCCCATGATGGAGCTGGCTGAGTTTTCAACTTTCTGCCGCTTTTTCTGATTCTGTGCTGTGGCCCCTCCATACCAGACAGTGATGCAACAATCAGGAACATATGCATTACAACACCTCCCTCCCACCCCATGCACACTTTTTGTCTTCCTCTATTCTGACCCATCATGTGGAGGTATCATCTGTAAAACTGTAGATGGAGTTAAAGCAGAATCTGGCCACACAGTCGTGAGTGTACAGAGAGTAGAGCAGGGGGCTGGGCACACAACCCTGAAGAACATCAGTGTTCAGAATAATCACGGTGGAGCTGTTGCTGCCTGTCCTTACTGATTGCAGTCTGTTGGTCAGAAAGTCGAGGATTCAGATTTATTTATCACGTGTACATCGAAATGAGTGTAGGACCAGGGAGAGAGCATCCACTGTAGTCAGACCTGTTTCTGCAGTAAACAAATTGCAGTGGGTCATGCTTGTTTGGAAACAAGGAGATGATGTTGCTATGACCAGCCTCTTGAAGCACTTCAGAATGGTGGATATTCAAGCAACTGGGCAGTAGTTATTAAGGCATGTTACCTTGTTTTTCTTGGGTATCAGAATGATGTTGTCCTTTTAAAGCAGGAGAGAACCACAGCCTGAAGCAGCAAGAAGTTAAAGATGTAAGCTCTGCACACATGTTCTGATCTTGCAATAATAAGAGGATGGAGGGCTCTTGTTCTTTAAGTAGTCCTCTGTGATACACCCTTCCCAGGAAAAATTGTTAAGTCAAGATGCAGATCATTGTCAATGCTGTAATTTGAAACGGAACAATGGAACTAATATCTGAACTGACCAAATGTTTGACAGTTCAGAAGTGGGCAGTGTTCATCTGAACCATCTGTTGCAGGAAGTGAGGAATAGTTTCTGTTTCTGACAGTTGCTGTGAGATATTTATACTCTGTGCAGTAATAAATGTTCTAAATGCATAAGTGTAGTGTAACAAAGCTTGGCGGGGGGGGTCGTTGGATCATCATGGTCACATGCAGGTCATGCATGACATTGGTGTGGAAAAGGAGTATCAGAATCAGGTTTAATATTAATGACATATGTCATGAAATTTGTTGCCTTTCAGCAGCAGTATATTGCATGACCTAATTAAAAAGACTGTGAACTACAATACGAAATATATATATAAATTAAGTAAGTAGTGCAAAAGGAGAGCAAAAAACGTTGTGAGGTAGATCGGTTCGTAGTTCATTCAGAAATCTGAAGGCAGAGGGTCTAAAACAGGGGTGGCCAACCTTTTACATTCCATGTGTCAATTTTTTCACGCACGAGTTCAGATGAGCCATACAACTATTGTACCCTCATTCAATTCTTGTAAAAATTGGCCCGATGTCTACAAGTCTGAGAGTCCAGGGCCAAAGACTGGAGGCTAGAGGTGGCCTGGCCTCTGGTTGGAGGCCTGACTGTGTGGGTGGAAAAGGGGCTTGTTTTGCTGAAGTTGTTAATATGGACATATTTAGCATTTTTACATGATATATTGATTTAATATAAAAACAAGATAAACATTACTTATCTTAATGAGACTTTTGAGTCTGTTTTGATTTCGCCAAGCTTTTAATCTTTGGAGTTAAATTAGTTACTGAGAGCAGCAGAGAATTCTTCAAATTTGAATCAGTCAGTCGCGACCTTGTTTTGTTTTTAATCAATTTCATGGCTGAAAATGCTTCTTCACATCTGTACGTCATTCTGAAACGACAGATATAACTCTGAGCAAATTTTCTTAGTTCTGGAAAATGTTCACAGGGTAATGATCGCCAGAAATTAATCATGTCAGAAGCATTTGGGACTGAGGGAAGCTCATCAAATTTCATGTTCAATAATGCATTTGTTTTCAAGTTAATAACTTCCATGTGTATGTTACTAGGCATCTTCATGATTTTTTGTTCACTAGGTGAAAATGAGCTTATAAATGCAAGTATGCCTTCTTCTTCTTGAGCAAAATCACAAAAACGACTTTCAAATGACTC
This sequence comes from Mobula birostris, assembly GCF_030028105.1. Classification (NCBI taxonomy): domain Eukaryota; kingdom Metazoa; phylum Chordata; class Chondrichthyes; order Myliobatiformes; family Myliobatidae; genus Mobula; species Mobula birostris. Next base: position 55,621,604 of record NC_092373.1, read on the forward strand.
TTGGAATAACCTGATTTTTTTCAGTATGTTTTGTAAAATTGCCATTATCTTCAGCACATTCACTCTGCTCTTTTAAGTGCGGAAAATGGCTCAAATCCTCATTTTCTAACTGAGAGGTGAACAGTTTTAACTTCATCTTGAATACATTGATATCATTTACTAAGCTAGGAAACAATTTGTTCTTGCCCTGGACTTTCAGATTTAGATCATTGAGATGGCTGGTAATGTCAACTGAAAATGCTAAGTCAAATATCTAATTGTTATCACATAAAAGGGCTCTTTCCTCAGGCAGTTCATTTTTCTCTTCTAGAAAATTATGAACAGCATTTTTCAATTTCCAAAATCTACTCAGAACCTGTCCTCTAGAAAGCCAGCTCACCTCACAATGAAGGACGAGATCGCCTTATTCCAAATCTAACATTTCACAATATCAATATTCTTTGAATTCTCGTCTGCTTAATCCTCTTGCTCTAATTTTATTCACGCATTTCACAACCAGTAACATAACATGCTGCAAATTTAAAGTTTTTCCACACAGTGAATCTTGGTGTATAATGCAGTGGTATTTTAGTAGAGTACGACCTAAAAAGTTTTCAAGCAAAGTTGTAGTCCCAGCAACTTTACCTATCATTGACGGCGCTCCGTCAGTACAAACACCAATGAGTTTACTAGAATCTAGCTGTAGATTTTCTAGGCGTGATTTTACTGTGTCAAATATGTCTGATCCTCTTGTTTTTCCATGAAGCGACTCAAGACTGATAAGTTCTTCAAAGACACTAAAATTATCATCAGTTCCTCTTATAAAATTGTTTAACTGGGCTACATCACATATGTCAGCAGATTCGTCTAAAGCTAAAGAAAAGAAAGTACAAGCATGGACAAGGCCTTTCAGTTGCTCAGATACATCCTGACAGAGTTCTTCGGTGCGTCTCGTAACTGTGTGCTTGACAGAACAATTTTGTCTACTTTCCTTTCGATATTTTTATCACCAAGACATCTTGGAGACAAGGCTTAACAATTTCTTCTCCATCAGAGAAAGGCTTCCATTTTTCGGCCAACGCTAAAGCGATGTTGTAGAACGCTTCTGTCATTGCCAAACTTCCACAACTTCTTTTGCTCATTTTCTTTTGCACTGTGATGGGTAACTGAATGTAAAAACAAGGCTTAATTTTCAAAAAAGTACAAAATTACAAATGTTCACAAAGGACGATTAAAGCACAACTCCGTAGCGCACGAGTATCAGTTGTAAACTGACTGGCAAAAACCTGTGACGCACCGCTGTGCAGATGCCTGGCGCCTCAGGATCAAACAAGTATCAAACGTGTATTGAACAGTTATGGAACGACTGCAGAACAAAAGTCCTTCTTTCCTAGTTTGACTCATTGAATATCTTCTTTTAATTGAAAACAGATTAATGTGAAAGAAGATAACTTTCACTAAAAGACGTGTGCGAAATAATAAAATTGCTAAATTTTAGATTTATTCTCAGTAAAACCCATTTCTAGCTCTAAGCTACTTGAACTGTTATAGATTGTTTTTCTACAAATCGGTTTTTGGTTGATACTTTTTGCATGAGTAGGCTTACTTTATTATTATTATCACTGGGGTGCAATGAGCCACTTCTAATCATCCAATGCGCCACTCTTGGCCACCCCTGGTCTAAAGGCTGTACATTCTCTTTGCAATGTCCTGGGTGATGAGTGTTCTTAATGATGGATGTTGCCTTTTTCAGGCATTGCCTTTAGAAGGTGTCCTGGATACTGGGGATGCTCATGCCCATGATGGAACTTTCTGCATCTTTTTCTGATCCTGTGCAGTGACCCCCTCCATACCAGACGGTGATGCAAGCATTTTCCATTGTACACTTATAGAAATTTGCTAGACTCTTTGGTGACATATTGTATGTATGTTTAAGGCAGAGGCTGTTTCTTGATTGGTCAGGGCATGTAGGGATACAAGGAGAAGGCAGGAGACTGAAACTGAGAGGAAAATTGGATCAGCCATGGTGAAATGGTGGAGCAGACTCAATGGGCCAAAAGCCCTTATTCTGATCCTGTACCTTATGATCTTATTGTCTTATACCAATTCTCCTCAAACTATAATAAAACAAAGCTGCTATCATGCCTTCTTTGTAATTACATCAACATGTTGGACCCAGGATTGATCTTCAGAGACATTGAACCTCAGGAATTTGAAACTGCTCATCCTTTCCACTGCTGATCTCTCGAGGCTGACTGCTGTGTGTTCCCTCAACATCCCCTTTCTGAAGACCACAATCAGTTCCATGGTATTACTGATGTTGAGTGCAAGGTTGTTGTGACACCACTCAACTAACCGATCTGTCTCGTTCTTGTGTGCCTCCCTGATCACCACCTGAAATTCTTCCAGCAATAGTAGTGTCATCAGGAAATTTATAGATGGCGTTTGAGCTGTGCCTAGCCGCACAGTCTGGGGTGTAGAGAGAGTAGAACAGAAGGCTAAGCACACATCTTTGTGGTACATCAGTGTTAACTGTGGTGGGGAGATATCATTTCTGATCCACACTGGCTGTGGTCTCCCGGTGAGGAAGTCAAGGATCTGGTTGTAGAGTGGGGTACAGAAGCCCAGATTTTGGAGCTTGTTGAATAAAACTGAGGGTATGATTACATTGTATTCAATAAGCACTAGTAGCCTGATGTAGGTATCTTGCTTTGTGATATTAATTCCACCTTCTCTGATCTCACACCGAAGGCAAGTATTGGTCCCACATTGTTGGGTACAAGGGAGTATATAGTAGTGGAAATAACAAAATTGCAGGAGCCTAGGCTGATATCTTTGCATCATTGTTAACATTGTTGAGCTGTGGTAGACTGGAGGGTAGTGAATGTTTATTTAAGGATGGCAGTGATAGAAAACCTGAGAACTCTAGGCTAGTAAGTCTACCATCTGTAGTAGGCAAGTTCCTGGAGGTGATTCTGAGGGATGGAAATATAGTACATATATCTGGATTGGGAATAGTCAGCATGGCTTTGTGCATGGGAGATCTTGTCTTACAAACTTAATTGTTTTTTTTTGATGAGGTGATCAAGATGGTTGGTTGTTGTTGTTCGTCCTTCGTAGTCGAAGATGACCATGGCTTCAAAGTCAAATGGGATATTGGTGGCTGTGGGTCCGGAGGTGACTGATGAGGCCAATCTGGGCCCTGAAGGCTCGCCCACATGTGGGACACAAGTGGGTGGGTGCTGTCGTGGCAGTGGATGCTGCTCGTGCCTTGCGCACAGCACGCTTTCGTTGCGCCTCGATGATGCGCCTGACTTCAGCTGCACGGGCTCCTGTGGTGATCTTGCTGCGCCAAGCTGGAAGGTCGAGGGCAAGTGTCTCCCACGTCTTAATGTCGACACCCAGGCCTTTGAAGGACGCTTTGAGGCAGTCTTTGTAACGTTTCTTCTGCCCCCCGACTGAGCGCTTGCCCTGACACAGTTCTCCGTACAGCAGCTGCTTAGGCAATCGGCTGTCTGGCATTCTGACCACATGCCCAGCCCACCTGGCTTGGGCTTTCAGCAGGAGGGTGTAGACGCTGCAGAGCCCAGCTCGTTCCAGGATTTCCGTGTCGGGGACTTTGCCCTGCTACCTGATGTGGAGGAGTCTGCGGAGACAGCTCAGGTGAAAGTGGTTGAGCTGTTTGGCGTGTCTGCTGTAGACAGTACAGGTCTCGCTGGCGTAAAGGAGGGTGGTAAGGACCACTGCACAGTAGACCTTCAGCTTGGTGGTAAGGCTGAGTCCTCCCCGCTCCCAGACGTTCTCACGGAGTCTCCCAAAGGCGGCGCTGGCTTTGGCAATCCTGTTGTTGACCTCAGCGTCTATATTCACTGCGCGAGAGAGTATGCTGCCCAGGTAGGTGAAGTTGTCAACTGCCTGGAGGTTCTGGCCCTTCACCGTGATGCGCGGCTCCTGGTATGGCTTTCCTGGGGCAGGCTGGTACATAACTTCGGTCTTTTTGGTGCTGATAGTGAGTCTGAAGTTGTTGCAGGCTTGTGAGAAGCAGTCTATTTCACGCTGCATCTCCTGCTCTGTGCTGGCGTTGAGTGCGCAGTCATCAGCAAACAACAAGTCTCTGATGACAGTCTCTTGGTGAAGATGGTTGGTGAAGGCACAGTGGTAGATGTGATTTATATGACTTCAGTTAGGCTTTAGATAAAGTTCCGCATGGTAGTCTACTCTTGAAGGATAGATCACATGGAATCCAGGAAGAGTTGTCTATTTGGATAGACAAATGACTTATTGGTAGAAAACATTAAGATTATGGTAGAAAGTCATTTATCAGAATAATGGCTCATGACTAATGGTATGCCTCAATAATTGGGATAATAATGTACAAGACGTGGCTAGTAAGTACGCAGATGATACTAACATAGGTGGTATGGTGGACAATTAAGAAGTTATCAAAAACTACTGGGAGATCTTGATCAGCTGAGTAACTGGGCTGAAGAATGGGAAATGGAGTTCAATTTGGATAAGTGCGAGGTATTGCACTTTGGAAAGTCAAATCCATGTAGGAGTTTCACAATGAATGGAGGGGCCCTTTAAGATTGAGGGCAAGAAGGAAAAGATTGAAGAGGAGCTTGAGGGGCATCTTTCTGTTCACACAAAGTGTGGTATCTCTTTGGGTTCAACTGCCAGAGGAAGTAGTTAAGATGAGTACAATAATAACTCTTAAAAGACATTTGGACAGATAAATAGATGGGAAAGGTTGAGAAGGATATGGCCAAATGCAGGGAAATGGAATGAGCTTGGATGGGGCATCTTAGCTGGCACTGACCAGTTGGGTCAGAGGGCTTGTATGCATGGGGCATGACTAAGACACAGATAATTTCCTATACGTGTTCAGCAAAAATTATTGCCAGAGAAATTAATGGGTCCAAAAGGCAATAAACCCCTGAGTCGGAAGATCTCCATCCCAAAATACTGGAAGATGTAGCCTTGGAAATAGTGAATGCTTAGTTGTCATTTTTCAGAATTTTGTAGGTAATGCAACAGATCCAGCAGTTTGAAGGGTAATGGATATACCCCTTTTGTTAAAGGAGAGAGTAAACAATACATGCAACTGCAAACTGTCATTAGTTGTGAGGAAATTGTTGAAGATTATTATGAACAATGTGATAAGCTGCACACTCAGAAAATCTTAACCTGATTAGAAAAACTCAATTTGAATTTACAAAAGGAAAATCGAATATACTAGAGTATTTTGAGGATGTTACTGGAGAAATAAATAAGGAAGAACAATTAGATGGGATGTATTTGGATTTTTAAACACTTTTTGATAATGGAAAGAACATGTTCAACTAGAGGTGTCTTCACTGGAGTTTAGAAGTATAGGACGACATCTGACTGAAATGAACAGCATTCTCATAGGGCCAGGCAGATTGGATGTTGAGAGGATCTTTCTTTGCCAAGTTCCTAAAATGTGGAGTCACAGTGTTAGATATGGGGCAAGTTATTTACGCCTGAGGTGAGGAAAAAATTCTTGAGTGTGTGAAAGCTGTGAAATTCTCTGCCACAGAAATTGCTGAAGGTCAGATTGTTGAATATATTTAAAACAAAAGTAGATGGATTTCTAGACATGAAATGCACTATAAGGAATATGCATTGAGGTAGAGCAGTCATGATTTGCTTGAAGGTTCAAATGGTCTCGTCATATTGTAATTTGTCTCTGAAAGGGTGGAAACTGCTGTGTTTTGTATGACTGGAGCAGAGTTGTCACACTTTACTTTTGATGCCTTTCTTTCTGTTTTTCTCATATGGTAGATATAACTTAGAGAAATAGCAAAAAAATCTGTAAGAAAATTAATTTTCATACTCGACCCCCAAGTAGGAGAACCTAACTTAATGCTGATAATTACGGTGCTGGTGAGTTTGTGAGGGCTAAGAGGAACACACACAGGACGGTAATAATCCACAGCAAAATGATAGGCAACCATAAGATGAAGAACTGGTCAGTAATTATGATAATAAATGGCTGTTAAGTAAGAATTGAGAGAACTCACCTCTTTCCTGCCTCATGATAGTCCAAGGAGGCAAAATACATTACTGATCTACAATATTGCGATAAAATTAGTTCATTGAAGTGAAGTAATAGGGTAAAGAGTAAACATTAAAAAGCAATTGAGAGAAAAAGCGCAGCAGTATAGTTATAGAAAGAAAACAAAGTAAGACTTAAGGTAAAGTTGGTTTAAAGATTTAACAAGATGAAATCTCTGCTATCTTAGCAATTTTATCAATTTAAATATAAATGACAAACACTTATGCCATAAAACAATAAGGCATTAGACAGCACTTTACCCATTATGGTGAAAAAAAACATTTACTGAGAAGGGATACGATTTAAAATGTAGTTGCACATAGCACCAATATGTAGACCTGGTCTACTTTATCCCAGTTAGGGGGTTATGTTAACATAGCATGACACCTTGACTGTAACTTATATTCCTAATCTCCATTTATTTACAAATGTTCTTTGATTCCTGATAATTTTTACATCCTAATGTATTCAGGAGACAAGTTGGAAAATTTTTTCCTGATGGCTCTATTCTGCTTATTATCTTAGTGCTTAGCAATGTTTTTCCAATATTGATATTGCAGTGGAAAGAAGTCCTGGCTTTCTAACCTGACTTTCTTCACATTTCCTCATTTTAGACGAAATGAAATACCCAACAGCTTAAACATTCTGCTTCGCAGTTTGCTTCCCTTTATAAAGAGGAGAAACTAGACTTATCTGGGAGGTATTTAGGATATTTACATGCTTCAGATTATTTTCTAAATCTTGGAAATCTGACGTATTTGAAATGATCAGGAAAAATAGGGTGTTGAATTAAAGTTAATAACGAATTACAAGAATCTTTGGATCTAGAAATTGGATCAATTAATACCCATTTTCATGCTTTATGTCATGTAAAAATAATTACATTTAGTTTAGATTGCCCCAGTGATCATTACTGGATAAAAATTCAGAGCTTGGCTTGTGTACTTTACTTGAACAAGTTTGACATATTCAGTGCATCATTCATAAATTTAAAGATATCCCACACACTTCTATTACCAACATAAATTGGAGCTTTTGGGTGCATCCTACCAACTCTCTTTGATAATATCAAAAAAGTATTAAAAATAGCAAGAAAGTTTTTTAACCCTCATTCTAAAATGCAACATGAAAGCCCCCTAAAAATGAGGGAAAATACAATTTCTGCAGATTATCTTCTGCTTGGTTTGTGATTTCAAAAGTCCTTGATCCTTAGAAATCTTCTTTAGATAATAGATGGCAAAACTTGGGAAGTGTATTGTTAGTTGGTTTGTTAAAATTAAGAAGGATATTAATATTTCCTTAGTCAAGGGTACCAAATGCACTTTAAAAAAAAGCATAGAAGTTGGAAATCTGAATTCAAAGCAGAAAATCCTGGATCCACTCAGCAGACCAGGCATCATCTGTGAAGTATTAGAAAGCTAAGGTTACAGTTTCCAGTTAATTTGTCTGATTTTATTAAAATGGATACATGATGTAGATGCCTGCCAATGCCATTCTGTATCTAGAGCCTGCCACATGCTGAAGGAGGTACTATCTCTTGAAAATGTCCTTTATGGTGGGGAGGTCTGTGCACATGATGGAACTGGTTGAGATTTTAACCCTTTTCAGCCTCTTGCAATCCTGTGCATTGGACCTCAGTGCTAGGCTCTGATGCTACCAGTCAGAATGCTCTCCGTTGTACATCTATAGAAATTGGCAAGAGTCTTCGGTGACCTACCAGATCTCTTCAAACTCCTAACGGAGTAGAGCGGCTAGTGTGCTTTCTTCATGATTTCATCAATCTGCTGGGCCAGGACAGATCTTTTGAGATGTTCGAACTGCTTATGCTTTTCACTGCTGACCCCTCAATGTGCTCTCCTGACTGCCCATTCATGAAGTCTACAATCAATTGCTTGGTCTGCCTAACACTGAGAGCAAGGTTATTGCAGTGCCACTCAGCAGGTAGTCTATCTCACTCCTGTATGTCTCCTTGCTGCCATTAGAAATTTTAACAGCTACAATTATGTCAGCTGTGAATGTATAGGTAACGTTTGAGCAGTGTCTAGTCATATGTCCTATTGAGGGATGATAGTATTGAACACCCAGCTGCATTGAATAAACAGCAGACAGATGTATGTTTCTACTGTTGTCTAGGTGCTCCAATACCGTGGTTCCAGGTACTTACTAGGGCAGGAGTTAATTCTAGCCATTACCACCACTTCATTACAGAGATGTGAGTGCTACTGGGTGATAGTTGTTGAGGCAGCTCACTTTGCTGTTCTTGAGCATCAGTATTATTAATACCCTCTTAAAGCAGGTGGGAACCTCGGACCACAGCAATGAGAGGTTGAAGATGTCCATGAACACTCCAGTCAGTGGGTCAGTACACCGTTGGGGCCTGATGATTTGTGAAGGTTCGCCCTTTTGAAGGATGTTCTGACATCATCCTCTGAGACAGAGATCTCAGCTTCGCCAGGTGCTGTCAGATTTTAAGGATCAGGGCATATTCTCTTCACTTTATTATCATCGAAGACAAGGTACAGGAGCTTGAGGACCCACACTCGGTGATTCAGGAATACCTTCTTCACCCTGTCGTCAGATTCCTTTTCTTTGCACTATTTATATATTTTGTAACTTAGAGTAATTTTATGTCTCTGCACTGTACTATGGCTGCAAATCAACAATTTTCATGTTACATCGGACAGTGAGAGTAAACCTGATTCCTATTCTGATTCTGGAAATGGAAGATGTCTTCTTTCAGAGGGCTGTGCTCTTGACTGCACTTGCAAAATTGTGAAGAGAAGGGATCAGGCAACAGGAACTCCCACTGGAGCTGCTGATTTGCCCCAATAAACATCCATATCCCTACTTCCACCTTCTAATGACCTAGCTGAGTGAGTGGATTTACACCCTATTCTCTGTCACCTGGAAATGCTGGATTTTGTGTAAGCGATTCAGAAGTTAATGAGATCAGCATAGAATGACTGGGGCTCTAATCTTTAGCATGCTTCATTTCCTTCAGTGACATGTTTCCTCCAGATTCATCATCACCACATTATGACGGTCTTTAAAACCAGTTAATTACTAAGAGATTTTCATGATGGAGGTAACACCTTCTGATGTGAGGAGATCTATTTGTCTTAAATCCAAGTTACTTTTATTTACAGACTTTGTTGCCAGCTTGCACAAATATGCTGCAGGTCACAGACTAAACTTGCACTCTGCAAGCTAAATATTATTAAGAGAGTGTGTGGTTAAGAGGGAAAGAAGATCCTGTCTTGAAGTGTAAATAACAAAATTTCAGTAGTTTGTATGAGCTAATTTTTTGTAGGATTTTGCATTCAACAGAAGCATTTTAGTTTTTGTCAATTTATTTTTGGAACAGCTAGAATAAACTCTACATTTTGATGTTTACAGATTGATCGAAATCCTGATCAGCAGGAGGATAATCAGGATGAACAGTACCAGGATGAGGGAGAGGAAGAGGTAGGAAAATGCATGGTAGTGTTGGCTGGCATGGTAATATTGCTTTAACCATTTATTGAAATTCAGCAGCTTTGTTGTGTTAAGACAGCTGATTTTTCTTCAAAAAGCTTGAATAAAAAACTACTCCCTTGTAAAGTTACATTGAGAATATGTTAATAACACATTTTGTTGTGTGCTGCTTCCACATGGGCTACATTTTTGCAAGAGAATGAGCTAATTTAAAATACAGTAAAACTCCCATAATCCTGCATGTTCCAGACTTTGAAGTTGCCAGATTGATGTATGTCCTGGATTGTTGTAAATTATTTTATAAAAATCTCAACACCCTTCATTCCCTTTTTAACCTGTTACACAGTGTGAATATAAACCTTGCAGAGAACCAGGCTAGCGGAAAAGGAGCATGAGCAATGGGGACCCCAGTGAGTGGAAAGGGAGTTGTACGGGAGTGCCAGAGTCAGGGCTCGAGTCAGTGGATTAAAATTACAGGAACCTGAATCTTTGGCTGTGGAAGAGGAATGTGGTAAACATTACCTGCTAAACCAGGTGCGTTATCGGTAGGATTTCCAGTTGGATAGCAAATTGTCGGAGTTTTAGTGTATTTTGGTTAGGTGCCACCTGTTGATCGAGACATGTTGGTGAAGTTGCTGATGTTACATGACATTTATGTAACACCTTTGCCTTTGGTTAAAGATTATCTACATGAAGCATCTGTGCTACTACCTCTAGCCATGAATGCTGTCCAACAAGATGCTTCCCCCATTTTCTCCTTTTATTTCAGTTTACAAGTACCTGCAGTTATCTTTATAAGAGTCTTACCGTTACCTTGGTAGCCATAGAAGTTTCATGCAACTTCATTGTAGTATGATTTCAGTCTAATTGTATTTTACCTAATACAGGTTGCGAAGTACACTGGTAGGTGAAGTGCTTTGATAAAATTATACCTTGTGAAATATATCAGATAATTTAAGGTTATTATGATTACATTGCTTAGGTTCTGCTTAACCATAAATACTCCTTTTTTTCTCTCAGTCAAAACCTCAAAGTTCAAGGTAAATTTATGATCAAACTACATATATGTCATGGTATACTACACTGAGATTCATTTTCTGGTAGGCATTCACAGGAAAACAAAGAAATACAATAGAATCAATGAAAAAGTACACATAAACAAAAAGACTGACAAGCTACCAATGCACAAAGGTAGACAAACTGTGTTAAATACAAAAGAACAATAAGTAAATAAATCAATAAATAATACTAAGAATATCAGTTGTAGAGTCATTGAAAGTGAGTCCAGAGGCTGTGTTCAGTAATCAATTCAATGCTGAGGTGAGTGCAGTTATCCACACTGGTTCAGGAGCCTGATCATTGAAGGCTACTAACTGTTCCTGAACCTATGGCATGGGACCTAGGTTCCTTTACCTCCTCCCGATGGCAGCAGTGAGAGAGAACATGGCCTAGATGTTGATGTTGGATGCTACTTTCCCGTGGCAGCGCTCCTTATAGATGTGCTCAGTTGTGCAAAGGACTTTTCCTGTGTTGGTCTGGGCTATATCCCCACTTTTTGTAGGCTTTTTCTGTTCCTTGGCATTGATGTTTCCATACCAGGCTGGGATGAAATCAGTCAGGATACCATCACTGTGCATCTGTAGAAGTTTGTCAAAATTTTAAATAGCATAGTGAATCTACACAATCTTATATAAAAGTAGAGGATCTACCGTGCCTTTGAAATGGTGCTTACGTGCTGGCCCCAGGATAGATTCTCTGATATGATAACACCATGGAGTTTAAAGTTACTGATCCTCTCCACCTCTGACCCCCTTTTGAGAACTGGCTCATGAACTGGCCAATGATCTGCTCTCTGGTTTTGCTGACAGTGAGTGAGAGCTTCTTTTTGTGGCACCATTCAGCCAGATTTTCAGTCTTCCTTCAACATGCCAATTCGTCAGCATTTTTGATTTGGCCAACTACAGTGGTGTCGTCAGCAAACTTCGAAATGCTATTGGAGCTGTACTTCGCCTCACAGTAAGAAGTATACATCAAGTAGAGCAGGGGCTATGCATAAGCCTTGTACTATATCTGTGCTGATGGTGATTATGGAGGAGATGTTGTTGCCAATCCAAACTGACCAGGGTCTGCAAGTGAGGAAATCAAGGATCCAGTTGCTCAAGGAGGTAATGAACCTAGGTCTTGAAAATAGCTCACTGATTAGTTTTGAGGGGATGAAAGTGTTGAATGTTGAGCTGTAGTCAATGAAGAACACCCTGATGTATGCATCTTCACTGTCCAAATGTTCCAGAACTGAATGGAAAACCAGTGAACTGGTATCTACTGCAGACCTTTTGTGCCAGCAGGCACATTGGAGTGGATCCAAGTCGCTCTTCAGACAGGAGTTGATATGCTTCATGACCAACGTCTCAGAGCACTTCAACACAATGATTGTAAGTGCTACTGGGCAATAATCATTGAGACCGATTACTACGTTCTTCGTGTGCACTGGTATGATTGAAGCCTCCTCGTTCAATCTAAAATGTAGTTAATTTCCTTGTTCTGATGAAAGGTCACTGGCCTGAAATGTTGTCGTTTGTCTCTCCAGAGGCATAATTGGACATGGTGGTTTTAAGATTATAAGTGATTCCCTGAGTGGAAGGTTGGGAGTGTTTTTTTTTGGAAGGTAGAAGATGAGCTTTAAATGTTGAATAAATTGAGTTCAACAAAGAATGTGAGAAAATGTCTGTTGGGAATATTCTAAAGATATAACTGAACTGTTTTCTTCCACTGCATTCCACTGGGAACCAGACTTGGTAACAGAATGTAAAGCAAAATGACCTGGAGTGGCAGGGATCGGGGACTCGGCCAGTCCGTCCTCATTCACTTATGAGGAACTGAGATGATGAAGGATGAATGTTCTGGCAAAATGCACAATTAACATTGGAAATAAGATAGAGCTATTTTTTAGGGTAGAAAAGGGATATTTTATACTATATGATGTAGAAAGGTTTTATTTCTCCATTTTTTTTTTTAGTTTCTTATTCTCAAAAGGACCCAGCTGGTGGCATAGTGGCAGCAGCGTCGGACTATGGGACAAAAAGTCCTGAGTTCGAATCCAGTTCCAGCCAGCTCCCCTGCACGCTTTCCATCCGTGCTGGGTTACGAGCTGGTGATCTCTTTGGAAACTGACCCAGCAGAAAGCAATGGCAAACCACTGCTGTAACTGGCCTCGCACGCGGTTCCCCACTACGTCAGAGAGGTGTGGAGGGAAATGGTCTGCTAACCAGAGAAACTCTGGATGCAACGTACCTTTCCTTTTTTTTATATTCTCAAAAAAACACAACTGTTTTTGTTGCAGCACCCACCTTTGTTATTATAAATCCTTGTATGAATTTACATTAAGCACTGGCTGTGTTTTTATTATAAAATCAATGTCAACTTAAAAAAAAATCAATGTGACTTGCTTTTATGGAATTTCCTATGGGCGGCAGTTCGAAACTTTTCATTTGAGATTAGCCACTTGTCTCTTTAGTGCACAACTGAATTTATTGATGCCAAGATCATGGCCTAATCAGTAATTCTCTGGAATAGGTTCGACATTTATTGTAACTTTTATTTTTAGTAGAGCAGATGTTATGCATGTTGTGGTAGCCTTTTAAATATGACCTGGATTTTCTGTTGGAGATAAAGTGTAAACTACATTATTGCTGTTGTCTTTATTCCACTGAAGCTCTGAGCATCTTGCATTGTCATTGTTAGTTTTCCAGTCTTTCCTGTGGTTTTAATTCATCTGGCTCTGTCTTAAGTCTGTTTGTGTTCAAACCGGCTTCTGTATAATACATACAACCTTTTCATCTATCCACGTTTCAGTCATATATCTGAAAGTGAACACCCCAGATGTTGCCATTTTAGTCTCTTCGTGCTCTTTAAATTTTAAATCGAATGCATTCACTCCCATCATGTTGGTTTCATGTGGCTTTTTACCCTGCTGAATGTTCTGTTCAACTTCCTCGTAAAAAAAAACCTGGAGAGGGATGGGCTCCGCCAGGTTTCAGATACCCAAGACACACCATATGATAAGATACCAAAAGCTCGTCATGACGGCGCCCCAACGACTCCACCAGCAGTTAAGGGCATGTGCGCGCGCGTACACACACACACACACACACACACACACAATCACTTTTGCAAAATAAATTGTTAGCTGACAGAAGCTTAACATTATGCATGCATCCTGCCCCAAGTGTTGGTTGCTTTTTTCAATTATGAAATAATTTTTCCTGGCTTCAGACTATTTATCAATAAAACCTTGCATAAAATTTTGCTCCTCCAAATCATGTTTGATATTTATTTCAGTTAGTTCCTTTCCACACTCCTGACAGCATATGAATCTCTCAGCTTGCCAAATTGTTCATGTCATACTCAGACTCTAAAAATGATTTGACTTTTTACCGTAGTATTATTTCAGCTGCTGGATACAGCCCTCGCCTGACCTTTCAGAGCCATTGGTGTAAATGGAATTAATATTGAGAGAGAAACCATGCTCACTGCTAATATATGCAAAAGGAGATATCTGCCTGAAAAAATTGACAGAGTAAATAGACTTCAAAGCACCAAGCGATCCTTTACAAAACCTGATCAGTTGAAGCCATGGCCCACTGTCACGAAGCAGCAGTATTCCATTAGTTCCCCTGATGAAATTGCAGTTGGTGACCTGAAGCTGATCAACACAAGCTAGAATATCATCTTGTGACAAGGGAAACATTGAAATTAACCCTTCTGTGTCCACCCTGCTTCTCATTCAGTGCAGGCATTAACAAAAACTGTTGGATTTAAAATAGATTAATAGAACGGTTGGTTACATTACAGAAAGAGACCGTTCAGCCCTTCACTTGTGTAAAAGACAGAAAGTTCTGGAAACAATCACCGGATCAAGCAGCATAGGTGGAAATGAGAAAGAGTTTATATTTCAGGCTGCATAGCCTTTGTCAGAATTTGACCTGCTGCATGTTTGCAGCATTCTCTGATTTTATTTCTGGCTTTTAATTTTTTTTAACCTTCATTTATATTTTGTGAGGTGCTAGGGAAGTGAGTGGACCCACATAAGGAAATCAGTGATGGAGAGTAATTGATCGGTGCAGCAGAGTGGAGATCAGGACCTCTGCTGGAGGTTTAGAATGATTGGATGGAGAGAGAGGGTATGAGTGAATTAGGAGGGACTCAGGCATCGTCCCTCATAACCCATTGTTCTTGAGTTGACCAGATAATTTGTGGAGAGAGCTCAGGCTGAGGAGCATGTCAAGATCATTGGTGGAACTGCAGCATAGTTAAATTACATCCCATGAAGCATTGCCGTACCAAGACCATATTCTCCTGAGAGTGTTCAATGATCAATCTGGGATGAGGTGAACTGATTCACCTGTTCTTTCACAAGAGAGAGTATAACTTGATGCTTTAGTTTTACAAGCTAGATTCACATCTGTAAGTGCTGAAAAGGTGTTTTAAAAGTACTTTATACTTTATTGTCGCCAAACAATTGATGCTAGAACATACAATCATCATAGCGATATTTGATTCTGCGCTTCCCGCTCCCTGGATTACAAATCCATAGTAAATATTAAAAATTTAAATTACAAATCATAAATAGAAAATATAAAAATGGTAAGTAAGGTAGTGCAAAAAAACCGAGAGGCAGGTCCGGATATTTGGAGGGTACGGCCCAGATGCGGGTCAGAATCCATTCAGCAATCTTATCACAGTTGGAAAGGAGCTGTTCCCAAATCTGCCGTACGAGTCCTCAAGCTCCTGAGCCTTCTCCCGGAGGGAAGAGGGACGAAAAGTGTGTTGGCTGGGTGGGTCGTGTCCTTGATTATCCTGGCAGCACTGCTCCGACAGCGTGTGGTGTAAAGTGAGTCCAAGGACAGAAGATTGGTTTGTGTGATGTGCTGTGCCGTGTTCACAATCTTCTGCAGCTTCTTCACTTATTCATTCCATGATTAGTTATTTTTCATTTGTTGCAATCTGATTTCTGAGTCTGTGATTTTTGTAGAAACTAAGAAATGTTATACAACAGCAGCAGCATGGGGTTTAAACAATATTCCTCAGTTGTTAGGAAATATCTGAAAACTTTTCAAAAAATATTAAACTGAATTTGATGGACACCAAGGAAGGAAATATTTTGATTATTTGGGGAAGAATCCGGGACACTTAAACATTGGGACGCATATTGTCAAATTATAAATTAATTAACTTTGAATATAGCCCTACCTTATAAATAAATTCAGGTTGTGAGTCCATAAGACATAGGAGCAGAATTAGGTCATTTGGCCCATTGAGTCTGCTCTGCCATTTTATCATGGCTGATCAGTTTTTCTCTCAGCCCCAATCTCCTGCCTTCTCCCCGTATCCCTTCTTGCCCTGACCAATCAAGAATCTATCAACCTCTGACTTGGCCTCCACAGGAGCCTTTGGCAATGAATTCCACAAATTCACCACTCTTTGGCTAAAGAAATTTCCCCTAATCTCTGTCCTAAAAGGATGCCTCTCTTTTCTGAGGCTGGGTCCTTTGATCTTAGACTGTCCCACCATAGGAAATGTCCTTTCCACATCCACAGTATCAAGGCCTTTCACCATGCGATAGATTCCAATGAGGTCACCCCTCAGTCGTCTGAATTCCACTGAACTCAGGCCAAGAGCCATTGGATGCTCTTGATATGACAAGACATTCAATCCTGGAATCATTTTTGTGAACCTCCCTTGTACCCTCTCCAGTTTCAGCATGGCCTTTCGAAGATACACGTCCCAAAACTGCTCACGAAACCCCAAGTGAGGCCTCACCAGTGCTTTATAAAGTCTCTACATTACATCCATGCTCTATATTCTAGTCCTGTTGAAATGTATGCTGTCATTGCATTTGCCTTCGTCACCACAGACTCAATCTGCAAATTAACCTTCAGGGAATCCTGCACAAGGACTCACAAGTTCCTTTGCAAATAAGTTTTGTTTTGTATTTTCTCTCCATTTAGAAAATAGTCAATCCTTTCAATTCTTCTACCAAGGTGCATGACCATACAGTTCCTGTCACTGTATTCCATCTGCCATTTCTTTGCCCTTCCTCCTAATCTGTCTAAGTCCTCCTGTAGCCTCTCTATTTCCTCAAGACTACCTGCCCCTCCACCTATCTTCAAACTTTGCAACAAAGCCATCAATTCGATCATCCAAATCACTGACATATAATGTAACAAGAATCATTCCCAACACAGACCCCTTTGGAACACCAATAGTCACCGGCAGCCAAGCAGAAAAGGCTCCCTTTATTCCCACTCTTTGCCTCCTGCCAATCACCCACTGCTTTATCCACACTAGAATCTTTCCTGTAATATCAATTTCCTGTAAAATTAAGAAACTATGAATCCAAAATTCTAACAGTGGGATTATTGGTGATTTTAAGATGCATACTTATTAATATCACCACTCGTGTAAAAAGATTGTCACAGTCATCTATACTAAGCATTTTTCAAGTTGTGTTATACCATATACTACTTGTTTTGACTCTAATACAGGCAGATGAGAAGGAAGGGGAGGCAAATGAACAGGAAGAAGAGTCAATCGTTGAAGATACCAATCATGGAGAGGAGAGAGAGGATGAAAATTATGAAGAAGAAGAGGAAGAAGAGGAGGACGGAGAAGCACTTGCGGCAAAGACAAATCAGCGGGCAGAAATGTGACTTCGTTACAATTGATTTCTTATTGTTTTTGTTTCATTAGCCAATTTAAGTCAAACAAGCCAGTCCTTTATATATATTTTCACACAAATATATTTAATATGGTGTTCTTTCAGGTTAATTTAAATTTGGAGATATTTAAAGGTGATGTATTAAAGCCTTTTGATGTAATAAAGACATGGCATTCAGATTATATATAATTTATAAAAGCTTCAAGTTGAATGGATGGTCCATAACAAGTTCATGGTAAGCTTTTTCAAATATTGAAATGTGGATCATATGTGAGGTGTTTTATTGTGTGTGCTCTGCATGAGATAATTATTTTGAAGCAAAGCCAATTATAACTCAAGCAACGATTGAAAACTTGTGGTTAACCCATCTTATTTTCACCAGGTATGATATTTAGCAACCTTATGGTAGTTGTTAATTGTTATACATTGGAGATGAAGAGGCATCTTCTGCACTGTGCATAGTGGGTAGGTGATGATTTTGTGCAATAGTATAAAATTGGTGATATTATTTTCTTCTGATGCCTAATTCCAATAGTCAGTTAATAAACAAGAAAGGTGTTAAATGGGAAGTAGATATATGATAAACCATTTTACCCTTTCACAGAAAATAAAATCTATGTCACTGTATTTAGAATGGTTGGTTAAAGTTAACATTGACTATTTAACTCTTTATAAGCCACAGAACAAAAATATTCATGCAGATCCTTTCTTTGTATGAATCATAATCTTAGTTTGTCCGTATTATTCTGTTGGAAGGTGACTTTCCAATCAATAAATATTTATTAAGATTGAACAAAGTACGAAGAAACTCATGCACAAAGAATTCAAGAACACACACTAAATACTAGAGGAATTCAGCAAGTTCCGCAATGTTTAGAGAGGATCAAAAATCTTCATTACGACTTATATTCAATGAATTATCCTGTATATCTTTCACATATTGTCTAAAAGGAAGTATGTTGCTTTTATAGAAGTATTTTGAAAATTAATGATATTAACTTGACAATCAAGAAGCTTTAATATTACAAATACGGTAGCAAGGGAGTTTGTAAGATAGGAGAATAGAAATATTTAAAACTAAACCATGAATTGTACCAAGTTGCAATTTGAAGCTTTTAAAATTAAGCTGCAAAATTATGCTTTTCAATATCTAGATGGCGGAAATGTCAATAACTGCAGAATGTTTGCTTTTCCTTATGGTTTTCAATAAGCTTTGGGAAGCATTCATAATTTGCATTGAATCAACAAATACTTGTTTGTGTCATTGAAACAAAACAATGGATATTTTCGATGTGAGTATTGTAAGAACAAGGTCACAGTTACATGACATTTACAACATAGAAAATGGCCAGATGAACGAGCAGGCCGGTGCCTGTGTTCCATTTCATATAATCCTCTTCTCTGAAATGCATCAATGATAGCCACCTCAAATAATTTTTCTCCTTACAAATTCCACTTTCTAACTACTTTCCATAGTAAAGGTTCCTTCTAATATCCATATTCATTTTATTCAGTGATGAACTTTTATCCTTGACCTGTGACTCTGCTCACCCCATTGTGGAACTATCAGCCCAGATGCTATCTTGTAGCACACTAGCTATGTGCTCTTTACAGCATATTTTTTTTACAAGCTCTTCATACAAAATGTACCATTAGGTAATGTCTTTAAATTAGAGGCTGTTTCTACATATGTACAGTGCATACCTGTACGGAGGACACCTAATAGGCTTAGTCACCTGAAATGTTTTGATATCACTAAGTATTAGTTTGCACATATGAGACCTTCCTGAAGAAGGCCTTAACTGGAAGATTGAATTCAGCTTTCTAAAGATGGTCCAACTTTATTTAATTGACTGAAGAGGAAACAAAGGTTCTTTCAGGTCAGACCTCCCCTATTTTCACTGAAAAAATCTCTGCCCTCCATGCCTTTTTGATTGACCACTGACACCTGGTTGCCTGTTTGACTATTCACTAAACCCAGCCCAAACAGAAATGACTGCAGCCTGATTCCTCAACCACTCCATCCCTCTCTCTATACATTCCTTGGCCCAATGCTCTTTTTTATGCTCATGTCCATTCTATCACAATCATATTCAGCAGGGCTGTTAAGCCCTCTATTTGCAAGTAAACGGTCTCTGCTATACAACATGTACAATTTGATTTTTACATCAACTCATCAGGTGTGGGAAAAAAATCTGGTCCATCTTCTCTGCCTCTACTTCCAAAGTCTTTCATAATTGGAAAGGTCATTAGTCTCCTCTCTTTAGAAACCTATTTTTTTTGTGTTGCTATACAGCACAGAATAAGCATTTCTAGCCATTCGAGCTGCACTGCCCAGCAATCCCCAATTAAATCCTAGCTTAACCACAGGACAATTTATAATGATTAATTAACCTAACAACTGGTACATCTGTGGACTGTGGGAAGAAACCAGAGCACCTGGAGGAAACCCACACAGAAACTCTTTACAGGCAGTGGCTGGAATTGAACCCAGAGCAGCTGCGCCCTGAAGCGTGCACACCGCTACGCTACCATGCTGCCCTGCCCTGCATCCCTGGGTTGTGTTGCATTTTATTAAAGCAAGAAATGCTGTGAATACTCAGCAGGCTGTAATAACTATATTTAACCCCTGCTTCTGTCCAGGGGCTACTGTGACATCATTTCAGTAACATACCCCTCAACTCCACGTCTTTTGACTTAGTGATGAATCTATTGCGTAATGCCTTAACAAAGGTCCTTTTGGAATTTCAAATATGTATATTACTATTTAATCATCTCCAAATAATAAAATAATTTTCTTAAGCATAACCTACCCTTTTGAAATGTGTGTGGGTTATTCCATTGCATATTAAATTGCATGATGTTTCTTACATTTGGGTCATTAACTTCCAACCACCAATGGCAAGCTGTTTGATAGTAAGATACATTTGATAAGTTGGAATAACCAAATGAAACACCATTCATTTAAAATATGAATTAAGTGCACAATAGGACAGTTATTGTTCTATTGTAGATGTTATTTATCATTATTTTCCTTTATAGTTTTTGCTTTGGTAGGTTGGCTCTTTAATTTCAATATTAACACCCCAATTTTTATTAATAACAATAGATCTAGCCTGATACTCATGTGCTACATAATAATTTGCCATTTTAGTATAATACCAAAGTTGTATTGCTGTTATAAAAATGTATGCAAACATTTCTAACCAAATGGAGGCATAGATGTTTGTTCATTTATTGCTTTTTATATTTTGTACTTCGGGAGGTAGAGGATTGGGGTTAGGGTGCAGCTTGAGGCATATATGCCAAGAACTTTTCATATAGATTTTTGCTAGGATTTGTATTGTTATTGATAGCAATCTTCTTGTAGCCAGGTACATGCAAGAGCACATGCTTCCTGAATTTTATATCAGTGTAAAATGTACAGTATATTATGTAAATACCTATGCTGATCAACAAAAATGGAAGTGTATATGGTAAAATCCTAAGATTTCTAAAAATTAAGGGGTGATGTGAATTTTTTTGTCATCATTAAACTGGATGAGTGAGCTATGCTCTGTATTATCTGCATATTTTGTAATTGAAGCATAAATCTTTGATTCATTTATCCTTGTGCAGTCCATTTTCCTGTATAAATTTTGGCAAATATATCTGTGTGACAAAATTGTTCTGGAATC
The DNA here is from genome assembly GCF_030028105.1 of Mobula birostris. Taxonomy (NCBI): domain Eukaryota; kingdom Metazoa; phylum Chordata; class Chondrichthyes; order Myliobatiformes; family Myliobatidae; genus Mobula; species Mobula birostris. Next base: position 55,642,530 of record NC_092373.1, read on the forward strand.
CTATAAATGGCATTTTTTTCTTCAATCATCAATGATTAGTTTGATTTGATGAGTTGCATGTGACATTTTTACAGGACTTGATAGGGTATATGCAGAATTAATGTTACAGTACCACTTTTCGCATCATTATGAAAGTGAGGATTTGGCTATTTAATACTGAGATATGAAGAAGTTTCTTCACTTGAAGGCAATTAATGTATGGAAATCGCTGTTCAAGCAAGTTGTGGAAACTCGGTGCTGAGTATATTCAAGGTGAAGATTTTTAGATATGAAGAAATTTATAGGATTTGAGGTTAGTTCAGAGAAGCATCGCAGAGGTAAAAGATCAGCCATGATTTCATTAAATGCCATATACAGTAGACACAAGGGTGGAATGGTCTACACCATTTCTGTTTTTAATGTCCCTATGTAATTTAACTGTGGGTGCTAAGATTGTCCGGTGAAGTCTATTTTTCACCTGGTAAGTTGGGAGACAGTCCTTTACTACTGGAAACAGATGCGAAGATCAGCTCTCCTATTGAGTTGAAAAGGTAAATAGTCAATTTCTATTGACAGCGCAAAACCACCATCTTAGGTGCAGGAGTAGCTCATCCACTTCTTTCAGATTGCTTTGATATTTGATGAGATCATGGGGGATCTAATTGTAACTTCAACTCTCACCAGTCCCTGATGTCCCTTGCATATAATGACATTATTCAATGACTCAGCAACTATTATCCTTTATGAAAGGGAGTTTCACATTACTTGTGTGAAAACAAACTAAAATACCTGTTTTAGATGGATGATTCCTTATTTTCAGACTAGGTTCTCCCAAAGGAAATGTCCTATCCATTACTACTCCATGAAGAGATCTTACAGAATTCAATGCAGTCTCCTCTCACTCTTTGAAACTCCATTGCTAGTCTAATTCTGAGATTTATTTCACTGGCACAATGGATTGCAAGATTTTCCTGTTGCATTTCCTTGATCTAGTTAATCCTGCAGACGGAAAGCATGATTTACAATGCTTAACTGAGGATAAATTGAATATAGATGCAGTCTACTTCAATTTTTCACCCTATTTATACATTTGAAGAGCGAGTTCTATTTCTTTTGTTGTGGATGCTACCACGAGAATGAATGGATATATATACATGTAAATTGTTGGGGGTATTAGAGTTTGACCTCAGTCATCAATTACAACAGAATGAAAAAGCCACAACAAACCCAGCTGTATCTGATATTGGAAACTATCTGTTCAAATTCAGTCCACTATGGTAAAATGTTTTCTCTTTGACTTCAGTTTGTGTTAACTTTACAGCATATGATGATGATATGCACATTTTTTGTTTTAGCAGTTAGATACACAGAATTCTTTAAAAAACTGCAACTCTTGTTGCTCATCTGAGACACAAAGCACAGATTTCAGCTGCATCCTAACCTATTGCTAAATATAGTTGCAAAGATTAAAAATATGACCAAACGTTTAGTCAATTTTGTACTAGCTAAGCATTAACTAGCTGTAAGTTATCAGTTAAGCACCACTGTTTTTAATTGGATAATGCAAAAATAGGTGATCACCAAGCATAAAGATTAAACTAGAGCAGGTAAACTGTTCTGTTTTGATCTGCTGATTAATATTTTATGGATTCAATTTAAATGTCAGGGATTTCTCATGGTAGAACAATTTCCTGTTAATTACTGAAACAATCTGCACATTTCCCATAACACAGAAACCATGGTAAAGAAATGGCCGGTATGTTGCCAAAACAATTTGTTGCATATAATCTGCCATCCAGAACAGGCATGACTCGCTGCTGCCCAGTGCTGTAGGAGCTTTTACAGAAATAATAAATGGGAGAGCAAGGTAAGAGTTTTTTATTCTTATGTACCAATTAAACAAATAGTAACTAATGGCCAAAATATTTTTCTGTTCTTTATGATATATTTTGTATTGGACGGTATTTGTTTAAAAGAAGGGATGAAAAATAGAGCCCAAATATTGTTCGAAGAAAACGATGAAAGTAAGAGCATGAAATTTGTTTTTTTTTCCTTACAATTATTTTTGACTATCAGAGAAAATGCAAGATTCATTTTTCTCGATATTAGTGCAAAGTAGTGAATTCTTTTGTGGCAGTAACCTAACAACTGGGCTGGTTTCGTTTAGTGGAATGATTAAAGAGATGAAGCACTGTTGTGCATAGCCTAATGGATTAAAGTGCAGAGAATAGATTTCAAAATACAGAAGTATCTAGTAAAGTTTCTATGTTTATGTGGTAGAGATAATCTATTACAAAGTTAAAGCATTAAAAATGAACTTACTGCTAATGTTACCGTAATGCTAGATCAAATGTTGGCATCAAATGCAGTACGAGTACCATCAAATCTTTAACAATTTTTTTAGCCTTCAAACATATTTATATCTGTATTTTCAGTTTTTTAAAGGATTTCATTGGAATTCCAATCGCTTAAACCATTTGACTCAGTCCACATGCATTGCATAATGGATATGAATGAAACCAGGTAACTTAGTAAATTACAATTAAATTAATTATTGAGACCATTCATTACATAATATTTTTAAAGGATTTTTTTCAGCCTGCAAAATCAGCACTGGTTAGTCCAAGGGAGGGAAGAAGTGAGGAGTTGAGTAGTAATAACTGACAATGTGGGATCTGAAAATGTTTTAAAGTGATTTAGATCCAGGTGTTTTACTTCTTTTGGATAAGATCCATAGCTTAAAATTTCTCTTTTTGCCAGAACTCACCCAAGTATCCAATATTTACTCAATGGTGTAATTTTCAAGCTTGTTTCCTAGCAAATAATATGTATTGCCAGGAATGTAGATCCTCATAACCCAGAAATTTCCAGCAATTTATTATGATGAGAGAATTGTGAACAATTTACTTCTTAATGCATAAATCAAACAGAGAATCAGAATACACTCACAGCAACACTACTAAATTGCCACTTTTATGGGCACTAACATTCTCTGTTAGATAGTTAGTACTTCTGAGTAGCTGTAATATGTCCAGATTTTAATTCATGTATTGAATGGAAGCAGACATTTGAACAGCTTCTTTGCACAATGTGAGTAAATGGGAAAAGTGTAGATCAAGATTGAAGCATATATTAAACAGTGTAAAGCAAGTCTGGGTAACTAACACATTAATCTGAACCTTGATTTTAACTGCTCCAGCAATGGTAGTGTGGTTTCAAGTCTGATGCTCTTTTGCAGCTCAGTTGATTTAATTGGAGCAGAAACTAGGGTGAGGAGTAAAATAATGACTGATCCAAAAAGTAATGTTCTTGTTAAGCTGGTTTAAAATTGGGAATTTGTTTATGCAACTCATTTTCAGAAGATGTACACCCTCAAGAAGGTGCCAAGGAAGGATACAGTAAGATTCATTATCCATTACCTCTCACTGCTTTTAATGATCTGAACTATTTAATATGCTAAGGAACATAGCAGCCTTTGACCTTTCCAGATCATTTTTTGATTCTGGACTTAACAGACATTGAAGAGCAGAAACACAAATGGTGGGAGTTATATAAATGTGCTGCAGCCCCACTATTGTCTTACAAAGGGAGATGTATAAACTCTGTGTAAATTTGCATTCTTCATTTTGATTGGCCTTTAATAAGAAAAAATAAATTGCACGTGGTCAGTATTCATGAGCACTACAGCCCTTCATAATATGAGGGAATGTGGACAACAGTTGGTGTTTGCCTACCAACAAAATCATTAATTTTTGATATTCAGTGCAATTCAAATCCAATAGCATAAAAATCATAAACCCTACTTAAAATCTCTGTGGAATTTTGATCAGGAGATAGATTGAGTTTTAGACATGATCACAACTTGATGGTCCAACTCTAAAGCAATAAGTTCAATGCAGCTTGGGAAGGGGAATGGCGTGGATGTTCTTGCATTATTATTGCCACCAAACCACAAAAGTTTAAAGAGTTTAAAAGTGTTAAAATAGTTTTAACTTTTGAATACAGTAAATGAAGCACTGTGATTTTTACAGACCTGGGAGTGAGTTTTTCAAGGCAGCTCATTCAAATGACACCAGCAGCATGAAAACCTTATTGATGAGTGAAGATTTTGACCCTTACGTTCGAGGTATTTATGCTGTAAAGATTAGTAGTTGCATTTCACTTTGCTTTTAACATTAATTTTATATATTTTTCTCTGACCATTTACTAATCAAGATATCTATCACTAGCATTCCAGTAGTGCCTCAGAACTCACATATAAATATGCACGAATATGCAGGTTACATGGCCTTGAATAACTGTTTATTTCTGCACCCCAAAATTCCTCAGTTCTGATACTTTAGCTTTGTTTCAATTGAGATTAGTTTCATCGGATAAAGAAGTAAAAGAAAAGTCAATTATATCACATTAGCTCATAAGCTTAGCAGTTCAGTCTCCTCTTTCTTCCTTACATTTACTTGCTTCAAGTGCAGACTCTTTCAGATATTTAATAGGCCTGGGGGGCTGTAATCAACTTTGCTTCCTAATTCTACCTTTAGTACCCTGAAGAAGAGAAAGTTGAAAACATTGTCCCAATTATACATCTTTAATATGTGAAGGTGACAGTCTCCAAGGTTGCAATATTTTAAGGAGAAATGATGAAAGTCCATTGACAGTAAAATTTACTTTAATATGAACTCTCCAAGCTCCAAAAAATTAATTCAGACAATCTTCCCCTGGTGTTTATATTCACATTGCTTTCATAGAGAGTGAAAAAGGTCACCAAAATATATATTTACCAGTATTTTACAGTTCAAGAAGGAAGCATCTCTCCACCTTTTTAAGGGTATGAAGAGAGAAGTAATGAATACTAACCCTGCTAGTGATGTCCACATTTTGAGAATAAGTTTTTGAAAGCAATTGTAATAATTTGGCAGAACTGCGCAAGCACAAGGACGTCAGTGAGTGAGACCGGCGGGAAGAGTTTAAAGGAGACAGTTTTTTCTTCAGTGGTCTGATTGAGGCACAACTGCGCAAGCGTGTGGACGTTGGCGAGTTAGACCGGCAGGAAGGATTTAAAAGGAAGGGAGTTTTATAGAGCAGGTAACAGAGTAGTGGGAGACAGAGTAGGAGGGCTTTGGCTCACGGGGCTTCAGCGATAATGGATCGAAATGAGGTAAGTTACTTGTGAAGAGTAGAAACAGGAAGTATGTCTGTGAGGCCGGTGTCCTGTACTGGGTGTCAGATGTGGGATGTCCAGGAGACTCCCAGCCTCCCGGATGGCCACATCTGCACCAGGTGTGTCAAGCTGCAGGTCCTTAGGGAGCAGGTTAGGGAACTGGAGATGCAGTTCGATGACCTTCGTCTGGTCAGGGAAAGTGAGGAGTTGATAGAGAGGAACTATAGGCCTTGGGAGACAGATAGGTGGGTAACAGGAGGGGGAAGGGCAAGAATCAGATACGAGAGAGTACCCCTGTGGCTGTACCCCTTGACAATAAGTACTGCTGCTTGAGTACTGTTGGAGGTGAACAATCTACCTGGGGGAAGCAACAGTGGCCGCGCCTCTGGCTCAGATGGGTAGGGAAAGGAAGAGGATGGCAGCAGTGATAGGAGACTCTATAGTTAGGGGGTCAGACAGGTGAATCTGTGGGCGCAGGAAAGAAACACGGATGGTAGTTTGTTTCCCAGGTGCCAGGGTCCAGGATGTTTCTGATCACATCCACGACATTCTGAAGTGGGAAGGTGAACAGACAAAGGTCATGGTACATACTGGTACCAACAACATAGGTAGGAAAAGGGAGGAGGTCCTGAAACCAGACTACAGGGAGTTAGGAAGGAAATTGTGAAGCAGGATCTCAAAGGTAGTAATCTTGGGATTACTGCCTGTGTCACGCAACAGTGAGTATAAGAATAGAGTGAGGTGGAGGATAAAATACGTGGCTGAGGGGTTGGGGCAGGGGGCAGGAATTCAGATTTCTGGATCATTGGGACCTCTTTTGGGGCAGGTGTGACCTGTACAAAAAGGACGGGTTGCACTTGAATCACCAATATCCTGACAAGGAGGTTTGCTAAGGCTGTTGGGGAGAGTTTAAGCTAGAATTGCTGGGGGGTGGGAACCGAACTGAAGAGACAGAGGAAGGGGTGGTTGGCTCACAAATAGAGAAAGCTTGGAGACAGTGCGAGAGGGAGGATAAGCAGGTGATAGAGAAGGGACGCACTCAGACCAATGGTTTGAGATGTGTCTATTTTAATGCAAGGAGTATTATGAACAAAGTGGATGAGCTTAGAGCGTGGATCAATACTTGGAGCTATGATGTTGTGGCCATTACAGAGACTTGAATAGCTCAAGGGTAGGAATAGTTACTTAGAGTGTCAGGCTTTAGATGTTTCAGAAAGGACAGGGAGGGAGGCAGAAGCGGTGAGGGTGTGGCACTGCTGATCAGAGATAGTATGATGGCTGCAGAAAAGGAGGAAGTCATGGAAGGATTGTCTACTGAGTCTCTGTGGGTAGAAGTTAGAAACAGGAAGGGGTCAATAACTCTACTGGGTGTTTTTATAGACCACCCAATAGTAACAGGGACATCGAGGAACAGATAGGGAGACAGATTCTGGAAAGGTGTAATAGTAACAGGGTTGTCGTGGTGGGAGATTTTAAGTTCTCAAATATTGATTGGCACTTCCTGAGAGCAAGGGGTTTAGATGAGGTGGAGTTTGTTAGGTGTGTTCAGGAAGGTTTCCTGACACAGTATGTAGATAAGCCTACAAGAGGAGAGGCTGTACTTGATCTGGTATTGGGAAATGAAACTGGTCAGGTGTCAGATCTCTCAGTGGGAGACATTTTGGAGATAGTGATTACGATTCTATCTCCTTTACCATAGCATTGGAGGGGAAATATGAAGCTACCAGGCAGGAACTTGGAAGCATAAATTGGAAACAGATGTTCTCAGGGAAATGTATAGCAGAAATGTGGCAAAGGTTCAGGGGATACTTGCGTGGCATTCTGCATTGGTACGTTCCAATGAGACAGGGAAAGGATGGTAGGGTACAGGAACCGTGGTGTACAAAGGATGTTGAAAATCTAGTCAAGAAGAAAAGAAAAGCTTACAAAAGGTTCGAAAAACTAGGTAATGTTAGAGATCTAGAAGATTATAAGGCTAGCAGGATGGAGCTTAAGAATGAAATTAGGAGAGCCAGAAGGGGCCATGAGAAGGCCCTGGTGGGCAGGATTAAGGAAAACCCCAAGGCATTCTACAAGTATGTGAAGAGCAAGAGGATAAGACGTGAGAGAATAGGGCTAATCAAGTGTGACAGTGGAAAAGTGTGTATGGAACTGCAGGAGATAGCAGAGGTACTTAATGAGTACTTTGCTTCAGTATTCACTACAGAAAAAGACCTTGGTGATTGTAGGGATGACTTACAGCAGACTGAAAAGCTTGAGCGTATAGACGTTAAAAAAGAGGATGTGCAGGAGCTTTTGGAAAGCATCAAGTTGGTTAGGTCACCGGGACCAGACGAGATGTACCCCAGGCCACTGTGGGAGGCAAGGGAGGAGATTGCTGAGCCTCTGGCAATGATCTTTGCATTATCAATAGGTTCCGGAGGATTAGCAGGTTGCAGATGTTGTTCCCTTATACAGGAAAGGGAGTAGAGATAGCCCAGGAAATTGTAGAGTAGCGAGTCTTACCTCAGTGGTTGGTAAGTTGATGGAGAAGATCCTGAGGGGCAGGATTTGTGAACATTTGGAGGTGCATGATATGATTAGGAATAGCCAGCATGGCTTTGTCAAAGGTGGGTCATGCCTTACAAGTCTGATTGAATTTTTTTAGGATGTGACTAAACACATTGATAGTGGTAGAGTAGCAGATGTAGTGTATATGGATTTCAGCAAGGCATTTGATAAGGTACCCCATGCACGGCTTATTGAGAAAGTAAGGAGGCATGGGATCCAAGGGAACATTGCTTTGTGGATCCAGAATTAGCTTGCCCACTGAAGGCAAAGAATGGTTGTAGACAGGTCATGTTCTGCATGGAGGTTGGTGACCAGTGCTGTGCCTCAGGGATCTGCTCTGGGACCCTTACTCTTCATGATTTTTATAAATGACCTGGATGAGGAAGTGGAGGGATGGATTAGTAAATTTGCTGATGACGCAAAGGTTGGGGGTGTTGTGGATAGTGTGGAGGGCTGTCAGAGGGTACAGCGGGACATTGATAGGATGCAAAACTGGGCTGAGAAGAGGCAGATGGAGTTCAACCCAGATAAGTGTGAGGTGGTTCATTTTGGTAGGTCAAATATGATGACAGAATATAATATTAATTGTAAGACTCTTTGTAGTGTGGAGGATCAGAGGGATCTCGGGTCTGAGTCCATAGTTTGCATTTCTGGTTAAGAAGGCATATAGCGCATTGGCCTTCATCAACTGTGGGATTGAACTTAAGAGCCCAGAGGTAATGTTACAGCTATATAGGATCTTGGTCAGAACTCACTTGCAATATGGTGCTCAGTTCTGGTCACCTCACTACAGGAAGGATGTAAACCCATAGAAAGAGTGCAGAGGAGATTTACAAGAATGTTGTCTGGATTGGGAACCATACCTTATGAGAATAGGTTGAGTGAATTCAGCCTTTTCTCCTTAGAGCGACGGAGGATGAGATGTGATCTGATAGAGGTGTATAAGATGATGAGAGGCATTGATTGTATGAATAGTCAGAGGCTTTTTCCTAGGGCTGAAATGGCTAGAACGAGAGGGCACAGTTTGAAGGTGCTTGGAAGTAGGTACAGAGATGTCGGGGCTAAGTTTTTTATGCAGAGAGTGGTGAGTGTGTGGAATGGGCTGCCGGTGACAGTGGTGGAGGCGGATACGATAGGGTCTTTTAAGAGACTCCTGGACAGGTACATGGAGCTTAGAAAAATAGAGGGCCATGGGTAACCCTAGGTAATTTCTAAAGTAAGTACATGTTCAGCACAGCCTTGTAGGCTGAAGGGCTGTAGGTTTTCTATGTTTCTATGCTTCTATGATTTAATTACTGGTTTCCACAAATTCAAGTGTGCTTAACATATGTCCTTTCAGACTTAATAAAGCTTTAATATTGGAAAGTATGTTGTAGTTGATGTCAAGGGAACAAAGAATCTGAAATTTTCATCAGGGAGGGAGATTTGGCAGCATATCATTTTGGCAGACAATTATCAAAGCACAGTCAGCTTTCCCACATCATTGACAGAAATGGCTGAACCTTTAAAGTTAAGTACATTTTTGCCACTCAAAGTTGCTGGTGAACGCAGCAGGCCAGGCAGCATCTCTAGGAGGAGGTACAGTCGACATTTCAGGCCGAGACTCTGCCTGGCCCAGTCCTGACGAAGGGTCTCGGCCCAAAACGTCAACTGTACCTCTTCCTACAGATGCTGCCTGGCCTGCTGTGTTCACCAGCAACTTTGATGTGTGTTGCTTGAATTTCCAGCATCTGCAGAATTCCTCGTGTTTACATTTTTGCCACGTTTGATATAGACTGGACTTAACAAATGAATGAAATAGATTAGTTCGCAAAAAAGGGAAACTGTCAGAATCAGAATCAGAATCAGGTTTATTATCACCGGCATGTGACGTGAAATTTGTTAACTTAGCAGCAACAGTTCAATGCAATACATAATCTAGCGGAGAGAGAAAAAAATAAATAAAATACAATATAATAATAAATAAACAAGTAAATCAGTTATGTATATTGAACAGATTTAATAAAATGTGCAAAAACAGAAGTACTGTATATTAAAAAAAGTGAGGTAGTGTCCAAAGCTTTAATGTCCATTTAGGAATCAGATGGCAGAGGGGAAGAAGCTATTCCTGAATCGCTGAGTGTGTGCCTTCAGGCTTCTGTATCTCCTACCTGATGGTAACAGTGAGAAAAGGGCATGCCCTAGGTGCTGGAGGTCCTTAATAATGGACACTGCCTTTCTGAGACACCGCTCCCTAAAGATGTCCTGGGTACTTTGTAGACTAGTGCCCAAGATGGAGCTGACTAGATTTACAACGTTCTGCAGCTTCTTTTGGTCCTGTGCAGTAGCCCCTCCCCATACCAGACAGTGATGCAGCCTGTCAGAATGCTCTCCATGGTACAACTATGGAAGTTTCTGAGTGTATTTGTTGATATGCCAAATCTCTTCAAACTCCTAATAAAGTATAGCCACTGTCTTGCCTTCTTTATGACTACATCGATATGTTGGGACCAGGTTAGATCCTCAGAGATCTGGACAACCAGGAATTTGAAGCTGCTCGCTCCACTTTTGATCCCTCTATGAGGATAGGTATGTGCTCCTTTGTCTTACCCTTTCTGACGTCCACAATGATCTCTTTCGTCTTACTGACTTTGAGCGCCAGGTTATTGCTGTGGCACCATTCCACTGGTTGGCAAATCTCACTCCTGTATGCCCTCTTGTCACCACCTGAGTTTCTAAAGGTGTCTCTAAGCATCTATGGCTTTAATTGATTTGATGTTCTATCTATTTGCCTTGAAACTATGTTCAAAACTATTCTTCAAAGGGGACTTAGAAGAAACAATCCTACATTCAGCACTGTTCAGTGGCAGTAACGGAATAGTAAAATTCATTCTGGATCGGATACCATCACTGATTAATGAACCAATGACATCTGAAATGTACAAAGGTAATTGTCCACTCTTTATTAAGGTTATAATATACAGTTCGTTAAGGAAGGACTAACTAATTTTGTAAGTGTATATTTACATTATTACTATAAATAGGAAATACTTCAGCCAAGGTAACATCAGATATAAAAGAAACCATATTTTGCAATCGTCTGCCAGTGAACATGATTTCAGGATGGCATGTTTACACATGAGTCTATGACCAATGCCAGACTTGATAATATTTCTTTCTGGAATTTATCCTTGTCTCCTCAAGAATCCCGCCTGAATGTGAAGATTTAAATGGCTGAACAATAATTGTAAAATGACATTATCAATCGGTTAAAGGTTAATAACAAAGTGGAACTACCAGGAAATTGTCGTCTGGTAGTGAGAATCCAGAGTATTAAATTCTCAGCTCTAAATATACTATTTGAACACCAGCTTTGGTGATGCCCTCTCAGACTGAGATACGATAGCTTCCAATGTATCATCCCAAAGCTAGCAATGCTAGCTCTTGACCAGCCCACTGAATAGGATTGAGCCACCTTTCCAAATCATAAGAACTGGTTTGAAATCCTACATAAAATGGAGTAGAAGATATTGTTGTTAAACTTAAAAATCAAATGTGTTTTTTACACTGTTCGAAGTTTAATTCATGCAGTGACCTTTCATATCTGCTTATATGCATTAAGAGCTTCTCATATCATTTTGTCAACATCCAGGGGAAACACCTATGCATGTTGCTGTTTTGAAACAAGATTTGGACATGGTTAAGGAATTGCTGAATCGAGGTGCTGATTTGTTCAATTCACGTGCAACTGGTTCCTGCTTTGTCCCGGGAGACGATTGTCAATGCTACTATGGTGAGGTTTAGATTTTATACTGAGAATTCAAATGACATGGATTATTGAGGTATTATTCTGGAACACTGTAAAATGAAGGGTCTTTGCACCTGTGACAAAATGGGTGTTTCAATATATCCTCATTAAGTTATTGTTACTAAATCTGTTCTGAACCTTGCATGGGTCATTGGTGCATTCTAGCACCAAAAGATTCTCTAGCAGATGTATCTTCCCCTTCCTTTCCTTCTTAGAATTCCAGGGTGGTTAACACCATGACTTCCTCTATTTACTCTTACATCTTCACTTTTCCCTGTGAATCTGTCAGAGAATGATCTCAGTTGCTTTTTCATAAAGTCACTATGTAGCTTATTAATTAGATTGATAATTGAGAATGATCAAGTTTTGAATTCATTGTTTTGGCTTTGAACCATGTGTAGAATTATATTTAGATGAATGGAAAGTGGTTAAAAGTTCCTAAGTGTTTTAAAGTGCTCTAAAAATCTCCTCCAATTTTGAGAGTTTTATTTTTGGTACATTAAAATAGAATTCAGAGCATGGCTGATTAACAGATGCTTGACAAGTGTGAATTGTCAAGCATAGTGATATGAGATAGCAGAGTTGTATGTTATTAACTCAATACTTTTCTGTGATATTCATAACTGTTTATCCAATTGCCATATGCGACTTATCTGTATTAAATGTCTCGCTCATAGTACAGAGATGTTGATTGAAATTGTATATCTTGAGTAAAGTATAGCAATTTTGTATCTGATATGTCAACTAGATTAAGGTGGCTCAGCACCAGAATTGATTTTGCTGCCTATTTTTAAAATTGACAGTAAGAGTTGACACCATATTTTTGCTACTGACAGGTGAATTTGTGTTGTCATTTGCTGCATGCATTGGTAACGAGGAGATTGTTAGAACTCTTATTCAGCACAATGCTCCATTGGATGCACAGGATTCCTTAGGTAAATACTCCATTGTTCATCTACCACAAAGTAATTCTTCTCAAATTCATGTGCAATTATCATTGACAGAATCTTTCCTCTCGAAGTATCTGGATCCAGATGTGAATTATGACTGAAGTTAAGAAAAGACTTAAGCTGTTTAACTTGCTTTAAAAGAGTTGCAGCAAAATTTAGTTAACCTGGTGTGTCCATAACTTTGATGCCAGACTGGCAGATTTTCACAACGATTGGATGTTAATGCATCATTTTCTTCAAATACTACACAGTAGAATAATATATTTTCCAGTGAGTTTAAAGAGAGTGTGGAAAACAGAACCAGATAAAATTCAAGGGAAAATCAAAACCAGATGAGTTTAAAGAAAGCATAGGAACTGGGGCCTCAGTGAATGAAAGGGGAGTGTGGCAAACATCACCTGGAGATCCAAATGTTGAATCATTGGGATTTCCAAATAGATAGTGGATTATCAAATTTTTACAATTTTTTGCTTTTTGCTAAAAAGATCAACTCTGGTAGCTTTATCACTTCTGTGTAATAGAATTAAAATGGTCAATTTTATTTTTAAAAATTCATTCATTTTTGTATTCATTGAACACTCGTTTGAATGTCCAGATAGAAATGCTTTAAAACAGTGCAGATTTCCTTACTTGCCTGAAAATTTTGAATGTGCAAATCCAGAAATGGGATTGACATCTACCACAGCAGTCACATTATACCTGAAATGAGCTGGATTATAGGTGCAGTGGCACATGTGCTGGTATATTCAATATTCACTGAAGAAAGTAAAGCAATTACATAAAAGTGGAATTTACAACACTGCTGGGTTTAGAAACTACTGAATGCTGAAAGCATGTGATTTATTTCCATGTGGAATCTCGGATTTACTCTTACAAGTTGTCCTGTATGATTATTAGACTCTGATTTAGTTTCAGTGAGATTAGCCAAAATCTGTCAGGAAACTTTGTTGATGGTTGGAGATGGAGCATTTTATTGCATCCAGTTTCTGTCACTTTTTAGAGCAATATTATTTTGCGCCCAGTTCAACAGCACAATCTTTCAGAAGAGGTTAGAATTTATAGTGAGTGTATGCATTTTATAACCTTATTGAATAATCCTTAATTTTGGCCATCTTTGTTATCCAATACAAAACATAATGGATGCTGGGCATCTTAGTTCTAACATTTGCTCACATATCCTTTGGTAGAAAATTGTCTGCTTATAATGTACAAGAAAAGCCTTCTGAAGGAGGAAGCATTGGCATACATACCTGTACATCTACAGTGTTTCAGCACTTTAGCTAAATATAGTTGTACCATGGAGAGCATTCTGACAGGCTGCATCACTGTCTGGTATGGAGGGGCTACTGCACAGGACCGAAAGAAGCTGCAGAGGGTTGTAAATTTAGTCAGCTTCATCTTGGGTACTAGCCTACAAAGTACCCAGGAAATCTTCGAGGAGTGGTGTCTCAGAAAGGCAGTGTCCATTATTATGGACCTTCAGCACCCAGAATCAGAATCCAGCTTCTCAGAATCAGGTTTATTATCACTGGCATGTGACATGAAATTTGTTAACTTAGCAGCAGCAGTTCAATGCAATACATAATCTAGCAGAGAAAAAAAATAATAATAAATAAACAAGTAAATCAATTACAGTATACATATATCAAATAGATTTTAAAAAACATGCAAAAACAGAAATACTGTATATATTAAAAAAGTGAGGTAGTGTCGAAAGATTCAATGTCCATTTAGGAATCGAATGGCAGAGGGGAAGAAACTGTTCCTGAATCGCTGAGTGTGTGCCTTCAGGCTTCTGTACCTCCTACCTGATGGCAACAGTGAGTAAAGGACATGCCCTGGGTGCTGGAGGTCTTTAATAATGGATGCTGCCTTTCTGAGACTCCACTCCTTGAAGATTTCCTGGGTACTTTGTAAGCTGGTACCCAAGATGGAGCTGACTAGATTTACAACCTTCTGCAGCTTCTTTCGGTTTCTTTTCTCACTGTTACCATCAGGTAGGAAGTACAGAAGCCTGAAGGCACACACTCAGCGATTCAGGAACAGCTTCTTCCCGTCTGCCATCTGATTCCTAAATGGACATTGAACCCTTGGGCACTACCTCACTTATTAAAAAATATATAATATTTCTGTTTTTTGCATGATTTTTAATCTATTCAAATGATTTTTAATCTATTCTATACTAAGATCAGTATACTTAATCTTAAAGTATACTGATTAAGATTTAATTATTATTGTTATTATTTTAATTTTTCTATATTATGTATTGCATTGTATGCTACTGCTAAGTTAACAATTTTCATATCACATGCTGGTGATAATAAACCTGAATGTAAATATGACATTTGCAGAAGTGAAACGGGTTTACTAAAAGAAGGAACAACTCTACACTGCACTCTTCTAAAGCAGAGGACTGTATTTCTTTTTTGGCATTTCCTTGGGATCTAGGATAATTTACTTCCAGTTCTGTGGGTTCAGAGATTGATGATGAAGCCAGTGTGGGAAGCACAGACTCTTTCCCCAGATGTGACAAAAGATGTTTGACAGGACAAGTGAGTCCCCCTCACTTGTCCCATCAAGCGGGTGGCTTGTGTATTGGTGTGTTCCTTCTGATGTTTACTGTGCATCCCAATGTTTGTACACAATACCATTCCAAATACTCCCAAGAAGGTGCTTTATTTTAGCTTCTAACCATGCATTGAGGATTCTGTAGTGAATGCAACTAAGATTTGTTTTACACTCTTCAAGAGAAAGTATTAAATGGATAAAAAGTGAATTGTGAATTACCACCCCGTCTATCCTAAAAGCCATTTCATCAATTTGCATATACAATGTGATCTCTATTTATCTGTATTCTCCCCGTCAGTTTGATAAAGGTAATGCAGTAGATTGACATCTGAATGCTTGAAGGTATTTATAGGATACCATAAATAAATGGTAGGCAAACTTGAAGCCCATGGACTAAAAAGTTTATTGGTAGCATGGATAAGAGTAATGTTATGGATAGAATGCAGAATAACATTAGAAACAGGACCAGACTGGGTGACAGCAGACAGTGGATGCCCCAGGAAACATGAATGGGATAACTTAAAATTTTAAATGTGTTGTTGATATAAGGCTTGGAAATGTGGTAAATGATGAGGAGAATGGATTTCAAAAGATGTAGGCAGGTATTGACAGGCATGTGACAAAATGTAATACAAATTAATACACTTTAGCATAAGGATAAACAATGTAGACCTAGTGACTGAGGTGAAATATTCTCTGTTTATTTACAGTATTTAATATTATTCATTTTCAAATTTTGGATTCTGCAGAATTTTCCTTCCTTGGACTTGTGATTCGGCTCTCTCTAGTTGAGAGTTTGATGATGATGTACACCATCATTTGATGGTGATATACACCATCTTTCGGGTACATAGGTTAGACAGAGATTGGTTCCATTTGTGAAGCTAGAAGGAGGGGCTTCAAGAACCAACTTTCACAGATTTGAAATTACTGTCAAATGATGCAAGCAAATGTAAGGAAAAAAAACAATAATCAATGTTTGTTGTTCAAGCATGTTGTTTCCGTTTGATTAGGTCTGAAATTCTTTTGAACAGGCAATACAGTACTTCATATATTGGTTCTACAAGAGGAGAAAAGCCAGACTTATTCAATGTATGATCTCATTACATCTCTTATGACTGAGAAACAACAGCCAAATCTTGAGGAGATAACAAACAAGGATGGTTACACTCCATTGAAGCTTGCAGTAGCTGAGGGGCATTTAGAGGTAAATATTTGCATTGATATACCATCATTGTTTGTGAATAAAATCATTCTCTTATATGTTTATGTTCAGAACTTTATGTTCTATGATATTCAGTATCTGCCAATTAAAAATTAGCCTGACTCTACTGTTAAAATGAAAGGTGGCCTTTTCAGTGTCTAACCTGCCTATTACTGCGCTATTTGGTGCCATCTCCCAATAACATTCAGAATAACTGCCTGCAATTTTATTGTTACTATTGTATTTACTTCTCACTTACAACTCTTTAACGGTGAATGTAATATGCATTCATATTCAGTCACTACTCGTAAGCACGATTAATAGTTTTGAACATTTCTAAGGCACATTTGTTAGAGGATGTTTAAATCAAATCTCTCTCTAATGATTATGTGTTTTAATGCATTAATTGAACTATATTCCGTAGATGTTCAACTATTTAGTTCAAAAACAGAAGAAGATGTACTGGACCATGGGAACAATTTCGTATTGTACTTATGACCTCACCAACATTGATACATGGGGAGATCAAAAATCAGTTCTGGACATTATTACAAACAGCAGGAGTAGTGAGGTAACTATTGGGCCATGTCATTGCTAAAATATCTAATTGCATAGAAAATTATCCCCTGGCAATGTGTAATATTCTCTTAACAAGCAGTTACAATCTTAATGTGTACTATATAGTCCTTAATGGTATTGATTCCCTATATCAGCAGTTTAACCAATTTAGCATTCCTCAGTTTTTTAAAATATTTTTGCTTCTAATCCAAAGAATAGAATTTTAAGCTGGTTTCACAAAACATAATGTAAAATTTTTCAGAAGTTTTTGGGTTGGTTCTCAGCATTGGAAACTTAATGTCCAGAAAGTTGGCTGAGGAGCATTTAACACAGTCAGGTGGTGATTATCAACCATTTAATTTGCAATAACTACTCTGAGAAAGTTAGTCTGGACACTTGTAATACCAGCTGTGAAATATGACTCATATTCTGCACATGTTAGCATTGCTTAATTGCTTTTATACACCAAGAATAATCACGTAAATGTTAAATATAGTACATAGAACAGAACAAGGAACAGACCCTTTGGCCCACAATGTCTTCTTCAACCATGATGCCATCCCACCTGCCTGCACAGGATCTATACCCTACCTTTCTCTCATATGTCTAAATGATTCTTAAGTGGCCCATCATGTCTGCTTCCACCGCTACCCCTGACAGCACATTTCAGGCACTTATCACTCTATGTTAAAAAAAATTGCCCTACACAACTACTGTAAACTATAACAATTCCTCTCCGTCTTCTAGTATTTGATATTTCTACCCTAGGAAAGTGACTTGGACTCTCTACCTTATGTATATGTCTCATAAGTTTTTAAACTTCTGTCAGATCCCCTTTCAGCCACTCATGTTCCAGAGAAAATGATCCATTTCAACCTCTCCTTTATAGCTAATGCTCTCTAATCCATGTAGGTTCCTGTGAAATTCCTCTGCACCCTCTCCAAATCCTCTACACTCTCTCCAAATCCTCCACATACTTTCTATAATGGGGCTACCAGATATGAACATAGTGCTTCAAATGCAGCTTAACCATAGTTTTATATAGTTGCAATATTATTTCTTGATTCTTACTTACAATGCCACAGCTGATTAAGGCAAGTATTTTCTTTTTCTTTACCACCTTAATGACTTGAGTTATTACTTTCAGGGAACTATGGACTTGGACCCCAAGATCTTTCTTTACATCAGTGCTGTTAAGGGCCTTGCCATTTGTTGAGCCCATTCCCCTTATGTTTGACTTCCAAAGTGCAACACCCCACACTCACCTGAATTAAACTCAATCTGCCACTTATCCATCTGTGTCTTTTGACAATTGTCTTAAGTACCCACAATTCCAGTAACGTCTGTATTGTCTGCAGTTCTAGTTTAATGAAGTACCAAGAATATCAAGAGTATTCATCATCTTAGTTCTTGTGCATTACCAGAATTTCTAGTTACTTGTTTGAACAACTCAACTGCTACAATGACTTGAGAATAGGGCATCAATTTTTTTCATTAGGAACAAATGACAATAAAATTAGTGGATCAAGCTTCCATTTTTCTACAAAACTGTGCTACCAGCCATGGAATATGCTTTTAATTTGTGTGCAAACCAGATTTAACCATCAGTAAGTAGCAGAGATGCAAGTTTTATCCTGAGTTGTTTTTATTACATGTAAATCTTTTCTTTGTGTGCCATTATAAGCACTTGAAACCTCTGAGATTTTGATATTTAAATTTCTTTAGAAATGATCAGGTATCTTTTGTTTTGTAGGTTCATAAATTCATTGATGCTAAACCAGTAAAAGAATTAGTACAGCAGAAATGGATTTCGTTTGCATACAAGTATTTCCTCATGTGGATGGTTTCTTATAGTCTTTATATCACAGTATTCACTATCTCAAGTCTATACCGACCATTGAAACCAGTTCCACCTGGCCAGTTTGGTGAATATGTTGTTAAAGTACAGAAGACTTTATCAGTAAGTATAATTTTTCCAAAATCAAATGTTAGTGGTAAAAGTATTTTAAAACTGTGTGAATTGGTGTGCAGTACAGGGGAAATATTGAATATCATATAACAAATTTTTGCAGGTGTTGTGTTATTGAAACATCTATTATTGACCTACACATGTAGTTGAAAATAAGAAGAAACCATCCTGTGTGAAATGGATAACTTTATGTCTGGTTAACTGTTAATACAATTTGCATGGAAGGACCAAGAGGATTACAGCTCAAATGATTTAAATCCAGGCATACTTGATTACACATAGAGTTGTAATAAAAAGAGCTAGATGAAAGAACAGAATGGGGACAGGGAGTGTTAATCATAAGAAATATTCACTTATTACAATGGTGATATGTGTACTTGCTTCTTAAAATGGTCTCAATCATGGTGCTAAAGCATTTCAAATTTAATAAATGATTGCTGCTCATACCTGAAAATAGATCAGCTCTAAAGTCAAACCAGTTGATTTTCTTCAATAAGGAAAAGGTGAAAATATGATTGTGAAAATATAAGTGTCTATGTGAGAGGTAATCTTACTAAGAATGATGTGATGAACAGGCTTATCAACTAATTTTATGTTCTATTGACTGGAGATATATCTAATATTATGATTATTTTAGTTGTCTCCATTTGTCCAATTAAATGACCTAATTGGGTTTCACAATCAAGTTAATCCAGGGTTTGAGTTCAACAACCAATGCATGCTACTGATACTAGACATTAGCAGCCCCAATTAACAGCCTGCAATTCACCTTGTCCACAATTTGAGCAGCAGTTCTTTTCAACTGGTTAAACTTCTTAAATCTTTTCCATTTTTTTTATATAATAAAACAGTGCAGGTACTGTATGGTTTAAGTAGTAAAGAGACTGAAACTTTTCTTACTGATAATATGAAAATGGGAATAATTGAGATTGCAGGAAACAATTTTAAGAGACTGAAAACATTAAACATACTAGGAGGATCTCTTGATTGGATGCATATAAAACAAAGAGAGGTAAAAAGCATCTTGCATGCAAACATGTCTATGTGAACAGGTCAAAACTGTAACTAAAATTGCCTAAATATTCTTGTCAATTCATTAATAATGTGTAGTTAGCAATTATTGGTATTTGGTATGGAGGGGTTAGCATTTTCGAAACATAGAAAACCTGCAGCACAATACAGGCCCTTCGGCCCACATAACTGTGCTGAACATGTCCTTACCTTAGAAATTACCTAGGGTTACCCATAGCCCTCTATTTTTCTGAGCTCCATGTACCTGTCCAGGAGTCTCTTAAAAGACCCTATCTATCCACCTCCACCACCGTCGCCAGCAACCCATTGCACACACTCACCGCTCTCTGCTTAAAAAAACTTACCCCTGACATCTCCTCTGTACCTGCTTCCAAGCACCTTAAAACTGTGCCCTCTTGTGCTAGCCATTTCAGCCCTGGGGAAAAGCCTCTGACTATCCACACGATCAATGCCTCTCATCATCTTATATACCTAATTTTAAATGGACATTGCCACAATGTTCTTACAGTGCTTATCCGTTGCTGCAAAATTTGTTACACAGGTTCTAATTCATGTTCTTTTATATTTGTATATTATATTGGAAAATATTTTCATAACCAAATTCATTTATTAAAGAAGTAAACATTTTAGGAATCCTATCAAACAAAGGAAGATTACTTGAGACTTCTGGGTGAACTTGTAACTGTCATTGGAGCTGTGATAATACTCATCAGTGAGGTAAGTTGAAAAGCCATTATACAACTCTACCGTAAAACCAAAATAGGAACCTATCCATTTGCTCTGGCAGATACAAATAACATATTTATGCTATTATTATCAACTCTTTTTCAGATGACACATTTATGCAAGATAGGACCAAAAGGTTACTTTGGACATACATCAATTGGAGGACCTTTTCCATTACTAATGTAAGAACATACCCATTCTTTTAGTCCCTATTCTTGTTTATGTGGTTGTATTGGAAAATAATGTCAACAGTAAAGGATTAGAAATATTCAAGTTTTCAATTGCATGGCCCTGCTTGACTAAACCAAATATTAGCTGCTGTCTTGCCACAGGAGTAGTACCAGATGACTCAAGAGTGGAAAATGTTATTCCTTTGTTAAGAAATGTAGTAGTGGTAAATCTGGAAATTATTGACCAGTGAGTTTATATCAGTGTGGAGCAAACTATTGGAGGGGATTCTTAGAGGATATCTATGAGCATGTGGAGAAGCATAGCTTGATTGGGAATAATCAGCATGACTTTGAATTTATTGAATTGACTTTATTTCTTACATGCTTCACATACAGGAGGGCTAAAAATCTTTGTTACATCTCTGCCTGAATGTGCAATTTATAGTAATTTGTAATAAATAGTATGTACAACAGGACAAGCAATATAGCATAGAAATGCAGTAGTATCAGCGTGAGTTAATCAGTTTGATGGCCTGGTGGAAGAAGCTGTCCCAGAGCCTGTTGGTCCTGGCTTTTATGCTGCGGTACTGTTTCCCGGATGGCAGCAGCTGAAACAGTTTGTGGTTGGGTGACTCGGGTCCCCAATGATCCTTCGGGCCCTTTTTGTACACCTAACTTTGCAAATATCCTGAATAGTGGGAAGTTCACATCTACAGATGCGCTGGACTGTCTGTACAGTTCCCATACCAGGCAGTGATACAGCTAGTAAGGATGCTCTCAATTGTGCCTCTACAGAAAGTCCTCTAGGATTTAGGGACTCATGCCAAACTTCTTCAACCTTCTGAGGTGAAAGAGGAGCTGTTATGCTTTTTTCACCACACAGCTAGTATGTACAGACCACGTGAGATGTGTATGCCGAGGAACTTAAAGCTGTTCACTCTCTCAACTCCAGATCCATTGATGTCAATAGGGGTTAGTCTGTCTCCATTCCTCCTGTAGTCCACAACCAGCTCCTTAGTTTTTGTGACATTGAGGGAGAGGTTGTTTTCTTGACACCACTGTGTCAGGATGATGACTTCTTCTCTGCAGGCTTCTTGGTTATTATTTGAGATAAGGCCAATCAATGTAGTATCGTCAGCAAATTTAATTAGCAGATTGGAGCTGTGGTGGTGACACATTCATGGGTATACAGAGAGTAAAGGAGGAGGCTTAGGACACAGCCCTGAGAGACAGGTAATGCCTCACAAGCCTGATTGATTTCCTTGAGGATGTGACAAAGCACATTGATGAAGATAGAGTAGTGGATGTAGTTTATATGGATTTTAGTAAGGGGTTTGATAAGGTTCCCCATTGTAGCATTACGCAGGAAGTCAGGAGATATAGGATCCAGGGAAACTTGGGAGTGCGGTTTCAGCTCATAGAAGGCAGAGGGTGGTTGTAGTTGGGGCATATTCTGCCTGGAAGTTATGACCTGTCGTGTTCTGCTGGGATCTCTTCTGGAACCATTGCTCTTTGTGAATTTATAAATGACACTGGTGGGTTAGTATGTATGCAGATGACACATAGGTTGGTGGAGTTGTGGCTGTTGTAGAAAAGCTTGTTGTAGGTTAAAACAGAACATTGACAGGATGCAGAGCTCAGCTGAGAAGTGGCAGATGGAGTTCAACCTGGAAAAATGTGAAATAATTTATTTTGGAAGGTTGGATTTGAAGGCCATGGATCGCTCAAAGTTGTCATGGAGGTTGCTCAGGTTGTTGTATATAGTGTGCTGACCATAACTAGTCAACGGATTGAGTTCAAGAGCCATGAGGTAATGATGCAGCTCTATAAAATCCTGGTTAGACCACACTATGAATACTTTGTTCAGTTCTGATCTCATTATAGAAAGCATGTGGAGGCTTTAGAGAGGGTGCAGAGGAGGTTTAACGGGATTCTGTCTGGAATAGAGAGTATGTCTAATGAGGAGCTAGGGCTTTTCTCTTCAGAGTGAAGAAGGGCGAGAGGTGACTTGATAGAGCTGTACAAGATAATAAGAGGTATAGATTGAGTGGACAGCCGGAGATGCTTTTCCAGGGTGGAAGTGGCTAATATGTGGGGTGGGGGGCCTAATTTTAAGGTAATTAGAGGAAAGTATAGGGGGATGTCAGAATTAAGGTTTTTTTTTACACAGATGGTTGAAGTTGCATGGAGTGCTGTGTCAGGGATGGTGAAAGAGGACGCTATATGAACGACATATAAGAAATGCTTAGATAAGTACGTGAATGATAGGAAAAGAGGGCTATGTAGGAGGGAAGGAGGGATCTTCAAGTAGGTTAAAAGGTCAACACAGCATTGTAGGCTGAAAGGCCTGTACTATGGTGTAATGTTCTATCTTCTAATACGTTATTTGGAGACAAATCCTTCAGGATCCTGATACCAAACTTGGCAGGTCAGTGTCTGTTGAACCAGTGGTTCTGTCGAGTCTACTAAAGAATAGGTTACTGTCTAATTAGTTGTGTTAAATGTGGTAAGCTATAATTTTAGTGAACAAACCACCTAAAATTCATCGCATTGGCTTAAATAAATCTTGGTACAACTAGCTAGCATGTTCGGTGTACTGAGTACAGGTAATTTTCCAGAAAAGGAAAATTTAGAATTTTAACTTTTATCAGTATGGTGTAAGGAGGACCCAATATGCTTGACAAGAGTAACAGGGCCTCTACCACTCAGTCTCCATTATTTTTCCTTTTCACTTAGGATTACTGCTTAATTTGGCAGTAGACTTGAACATCTGACAGGAACAGTACTGGTGTCAACAGATTGCAGAATTATGCAGGTGACATCTGAGACACTTGGCATTATTATTGAGAATAAGCCAGAGGCCCTTTTCCTAGCCAGAGAGTACAAGTGAGGCAGGCAGGCAGGAGCTGTTTAAAATATGACAAAATGCACGTTTGGAAGTTAAGTCAAAAGGCACTATTTATTTGAAAGCAACAGAATCAAAAAATGATGTACCATGGAGTGAAGTGCAATAGTGACTACTTCTAGATCATTTCAGGTCACTTAACAAACATAAATTGGATGTTTATTGATAGATTGGTTAGAGAGTACTGCAGCGGAAATCTGTAGGAGCTGTCAATATTGAATACTCCCTTGAGAACTAGAGATTTGTGATCCGGTGTTGGACAAGGACACCACAAGTTCCATGATTGCTTTTTATCCTTTATTCTCTGTCACCACCTCCCCACCCAACCCTGCCTCTCCATCACCTTCTACACCCACCACGCAGGCAGTGTTACTGCTCTGAGAAGAATTGCAATGCAGACATCTTCAACCATGCAGTACTCTTTCAAGACTGCATTGGAATAAACTATATCCACAATCCTTTGATCAGCTCAATAATGCAAATGATGAGTGAAGAATGGATACAAGTATTAATTTCATCTTGATATTAGAATTTTATGATGTCTTCTGCTGTATTGTCTGATTCCATATATTTATTTAAAGTATGTGGCATGACCAGTAATTAAACTATCTGAACACATTTAATATTTAATAGATCTTTATTTATTTTCTTATTGTTTCAGGATCTGTTACTCGCTTTTGATTTTTACAGCAGTTATCATGAGACTCTGTGCTGATGATGGAGAGGCAGTTCCAATCTCCTTTGCCCTGATTATTGGGTGGTGCAATACCATCTATTTTGCCAGGGGGTTTAAGACATTTGGGAAATTTTCTATTTTGATTCAAAAGGTAAGAAACTGATTTGGTATTACTGACAGGATTGAGAATATATTTGTTAGAATGTACTATCAGAACAGCAGAGATATAAGAACATTAGAAAGAGAAGCATGAGAAGACATTTAGCCCCTCATACGTGCTCTGCTATTCAACAAGAAAATGGCTGATCCTTTATCTCATTGCTATTTATGTATATTAAACCCATATCCCATTATTCCCTCAATGTAGTATTAATGAATCTCACCAATAAGTATTTGCCAACTATACAACTTTAGGCGAGAGCAAACGCTTGTATGAACATGAAGAGCTTATTATTGCAACAGTCTCTCACTGGCTCCTAAAAGCTGCACTTCTCTGCTGACTTAGTAATGGTATGCACTAAGTACCATAATAATCAGCAGACAGACTAGACTTATTACAAACTATTCAGCTGTGTCTATTTCCATCTAGAGTACCTTTCTTTAAAAAGTATGATAACTCCTAATTACCAACTTGTGCACTATTTTCTCTTCTAATAGAATTTCCAATATAACTAAGATTCTGCTTGAGATATGAATTTAATATGTTGGTTGGTTTAATATTTCCCAGGTAGTGGGTGGTGGTGGAGACTCATTATGAGAAAGTGGGCAGAATAAGAGTGGGATTAGCATAAGTAGATGGTTGATGGTCAGAACAAGCACAGTGTACATAGTCATTGTTCTTTTCTTGACTGTTGAAAATTGACCTTTGCTGCTGAGGATTCTCTTTCACTCTGATTTACTTAACTCACAGAAACATTCAGCAAGTACCATTTATGTTCATCCCATATTAATCCCATTTTTTTGTTCTTTAATTGTCATATTCATCAACTCTTGTACAGTAAAGATGAATTCTTGATCTCATAACCTACCATGGCCTTTGGAGCTCATTGCCTACCTGTTCTGCACTTCTCTGTAACTGTAACTGAAGTACTATATTCTGCATCCTATTAATACTTCCCCTTTTTTCAATGTACAAGTTTCCCGATGTATCACAGTACATTTGACAATGATAAACGAATGACCAACTGCTCCCACAATCTACCACTCACCTGTACACAAGGGGCCATTTACATTGGCTAATTAACCTATCATCTTGGATGTCTTTGGGTTGTGGGACAAAACTGGAGCAGTAAGAACATGCAAACTCCACACAGCAGCACCCAAGGCTGGGATTGGACCAGGCCTCAGGATTGTGTGAGGCAGTGGCTCTATCAGTTGCACTTCTGTGCTTCCCTTTTGGAAAGTTGTTTGAAGATTTTAAGTTATCATTCTCCAATCCTTTTATTTCTCTTTTATTTTTCTTTTTTTTTACTGACTTGACCTTGTGTTATTATTTTGAATTATTTTGTGTTATTATATACTGTGAATGATATACAGTATTTAATTTGACTGGGTAAGAAGTTAAACTCTGCGAACTCAGGTGTCAAGTGCCCTGCAGAAGGGATTGTTCCAATTCCCTTTGGTAACAACCTGCAGCTCAACCCACATGGAATTAAATGGTCAGGATAGATCTGGGAAAGGTACAAGCCATTCTTTCATTGGTAGTTTAAATTCTGGTCCAGTCTGACCTCCTTTTTGATATCCTGAACAGCACTTTGACCAGTGAGTACTAAACACAGAAGAACTTCCACTTATTAACTGCTTCAATTCAAAAAGACCTTAAGGTAATTAAATATTTGAGTCAGTAGTTGATAATTTTCCAGATTAGTAAACTGACAAAACAAGTACTGGACTGGTAATTTTAGATCTAGTCTATGCAATGAGGTAGGTTTAACTAAAATGATTTTGGTACCGTAGCCTTTTGGAGAAGTGGTCAGAATGTATGGAATTTCATAATGAATTGAAAGCTAACATATGGGAATACGACAATTCGGAAAGTAATTAGTCTGTTAGCCTTTATTACAAGGTATGCAGAAACACAGTTTTAATCTTGACTAAGGATGAGCCTTCTTTAAAGGGAATGCAATGTGTGATTATGAGGAAAAGGTTGTCCTATGATGAGGAGAGATTAAAATAGGATAGATCTATATTCCCCAGAGTTTAAGGGAAGGGGAAGTGGTCTCATTGAAATTCTTTCATTGTTACTTGGGTAAATGAAATAAGAACCACACACAAAATGCTAGAGGAGCTCAGCAGGCCAAGGAGTATCTATGGAAAAGAGTACAGTTGACATTTCAGGCTGATACTCTTCATCAGGACTGGGAATAAAAGATGAGGAATCAGAGTAAGAAGGTGGGGGAGGGGAGGGGAGGAGAGGATGAGGCCTGCTTTTAGATCTTAGAACAAGGGATTGGTCATTTGCAACTAAGGGAAATTACTTTCCTATTGAGTGCTACAATTCTTTAGAATTATCTACAGTAGAGGGCCGTAGCTGTTTAGTTGTTGAGTATATTCAATATGGAATATTAGTTGTATACTTATACCCGAGCATTGCATTTATGGGTTTTCATTTCCTCACAGCTAATATTTGGAGATTTTATGCATTGGTGCTGTCTGGTATTTATCTGCATCATGGGATTTACCTTTGGTATGTAGTTCATCTGTATAAACAAATAGCAAGCTTGAAATAATTGTAAAAAAAATGGTACCCTGAAAAGAGTGAAAAAAAACACTTTAGAGTACAATAGATGTGAGATTATTTCCATATTAATCTTCTGTTCTTTAAAAACTAATTCTGGTTACAGGGATTCTTGGGTGTACTCATGTATAGCCATTAAGTCCAAAGTGACAGGTGATATGAATACTTTGTAGTATATCTACTGTATTTCACAGCTTTGTCTTCTTTATATATTCTGTTTTATGATTTATTGTATTATTTTTATGTCTAAACTCAATTTAGTCACATAAGATATATGTGATTTAATGTTAATTATTATTAGTAGTACTTAAGGGACTGAAGCATATATTTTCTGATCTACCTGTAAAGTATTATTAACAAGTTCTGCTGATCTCAGCTCTGTTTTAAATGCAATATGTAACATGGACATGATAAAAATTTGCATCTAATTTGTGCTCATCTGCTTTACACCTTCTTTTACATTAACATGTTAAATTGTTTTCTATTAAATCAAATAAGATGACAGAACATGCAGATTATTTATGTTTTCATTGAAATGTTGACATTTTCTCAAATCATGCATGTTTTTATTCTTTCTTACAGCTTTTTACATTCTCTTTCATACTTTGGATTTGACGGATTATCCTTATTTTAGTGATTTTTCAATGACATTACGCACCACGTTTGAACTCATGATGGGATTGCTGGATATTCCTCTTTCTTACGATAGACCAACACCAACCAATATCTACATTGCCTATGTCATGTATATGCTCTTTGTATATCTCCTGCTGTTGAATTTGTTGATTGCCATGATGGATGATACATACTGGAGATTAGTTCCAGAAACAGATTTACTATGGAAAGTGCAGGTAAACTATGTTTGTGTATTCTCTGGGATATAACAAATAACATAAAACAGTCACCAAGAAGTTAATTCATTAGTTAGCAGTTAAGTCGTCCATACTAAGATCTATCACCACCTGAATTTTGAAATGAACTATCTTTAAGATTAACTTCTACCATTTGGATGAGGTAGGAAGTATTTGATATCAAGATAATGTAAAGATTACTGAGCTAGCAATCACAGTTCAGGACCATTGACTTAAGTTTCAATATAATGACAACTCATAGAAAAATGCAGCACAGGAACATTCCCTTTGGCTCAGCATATTGTGTTGACCATTATATCAAATTAAACTAATTGTATCTGCCAAAACATGGTCCATACCCCTTTATTCCCTGATTCCCTGTCTCTGCATGGTTCTATCTGAGTACCATTTAAGCGTTGTTAATGTACGTTCTTCTACCACCTCCCCTGGCAGCATGTTCAAACCTTCTACCACTCTCCATGTGTTTCAAAAAAAAACTTTCCTTGCAAATCTCCTTTAAGACCTTTCCCCTTAAACCTATGCCCTCTAGTATTTAACAGTTTCACCCTAGGTGTCTACCCTATCTATACTTTTCATAATTTTAAATACTTGTTTCCTCCAGTGTTTCAGAGAAAATCATTTGTTGACCCAGTTTGAATAGTGATGAGGGAATTTAAGTTCAAGTAATTTAAGTAAATCTGAATTTAAGAAAAACACATATCTCAATAATAGTAACAGTGAAATAAATATATTGTAAAAACCTATTTGGTTAACAATGTTCTTCATGGGAAGAAACCTGCTACCCTTACCTCATAAATGAATCCCTATGCACAACTTTGAAGTAGTGAGTGAGAGACAAGATTGTTGCAGAGTGGGAAAACAACAAGACCGTTGGGAGTGAGCTTTATTTAAGCCAATAAAAACAGTGAGGTGTAAGTGGAGTGGTCATTGTTGGAGTGGAAGGCTCAACAGGTCTTGGCAAGAACAGGCGGAGGCTAAGGATACTTCTGAGTTGTTGGGAATCATTTATTTTAATTGTAGAACTTAGCCTTCAGAAGTTAGAACCAAAGGGATAAAGAGCTCAGCAGGAAGAGGCTAAGTAAGTGACCTAGATGAGTGCAAACCTCAAAGGTTTCTGAGAGAAGGCACAGGTATGAACAGGTCCTTGGTCTTTAGTTCAGTGTAGGCAGGGTGATTAGAGCAGTGGAATGCTGAAAATTCAAAGTGAATGTATTACCAAAATACATATATGTCATCATACACTACCCTGAGATTTATTTTCATGTGGGCATTCACAGTAAATGCCAAGAAACACAAGAAAATCAATGAAAAAAACACACACAACAAAGATGAACAAACAAACAATGTGAAAAAGATAACAAACTGTGCAAATAGTGAGAGTAAAAACTCCAGAATAATAATAATAAATAAATAAGCAACAAATAGTGCGAACACAAGTTGTAAAGTCTTTGAGAGTGGGCCCATAGATTGTAGAATCAGTACAGTGTTGGGGTTAGTGTAGCTGAGTGAAGTTACCCCACTCTGGTTCAAGAGTCTGATGACTGAGGGCATAATAACTGTTCCTGAACCTGGTGGTGTGGGATCTCAGGCTCCTGTACCTCTTTCCTGATGGCAGCAGCAAGGAGAGAGCACGTCCGGGATGGTGGGGTTCTTTGTTCATGGATGCAGCTTTACTGCAACAGAGCTCTTTGCAGATGTGCTCAGTGGTAGGCTGTACCGTACCTGTAATGTACTGGACTGTATCACAACTTTATGCAGGATTTTCTCTTCAAGGGCATTGATATTTCCATACCAGGCCATGATACAACCTGTCAGTATATTCTCCACTGCGCATCTATAGAAATTTGTTCAACTTTTAGGGGACAAGCTGAATCTTTGCAAACTTCTAAGAAAGCAGAGGTGCTGCTCTGCCTTCTTTGTAATGGCAGTTACATGCTGAACCCAGGTCAGGTTCTCTGAAATGATGACGCTAAGAAATTTAAAGTGGCTGATCCTGTCCACCTCTGATCCCCTGGTGAGGACTGGCTCATGTTCCTCCTGCTGTAGTCATTGAATGAGAGATGGTTATTATGGCACCAGTCAGCCAGATTTTCAGCCTTCCTCCTATATGCTGATTCGTCACCACCTTTGATTCAGCCAACAGCAGTGGTTTCATCAGTAAACTTTAGATATGGCATTGGAGCTGTATTTAGCCTCCCAGTCATAAGTATAAAGCGAGTAGAGCAGAGGTTAAGCACAGTCTTGAGGTGCACCTGTGCTGATGGAGATTGTGGAGAAGATGTTGTTGCCAATCCAAACTGACTGGGTCTGGAAGTGAGGAAGTCGAGGATCCAGCTGCACATGGAGGTAGTGAGGCTCCTCCTGTGAGATGTGAGATTTCGAGGTACCTGACAGTCTCCCTGATGACTACATCTGTGGGAAGTGCGTCCAACTGCAGCTCCTGACTGAAAAGGTCAAGGAACTGAGCTGAGCTGGATATACTCAGGGTCACCCGGGAGGCTGAAAACCTCATAGATGAGACCCTTACCAAGGTGGCCACCCTCAGAGTGCAGGATTCAAATAGTAGATGGGTGACTATCAGTAGAAAGAAAAAGAGTAAACAGTCAGTGCAGGGTTCCCAATGGCAACAAGTATATAGCTTTGGATGCTGCTGAGGGGGTGACCTATCAGGGCACAGCAGAACCAGTCAGGCCAATGGCACTGCGGCCAGCTCTAAAGCTCGGCCGGGAAGGGTAAATCAGGCAGAGTGATAGTGATAGGAGGCTCGATAGTTAGGGGACCAGACAGGAGATTTTGTGGCCGTGGAAGAGATGCCAAGATGATGTGTTGCCTCCCAGATGATAGGATCCAGAATGTCTCAGGGTGGCTGCAGAAGATTCTCGAGAGGAAGGGTTAGCAGCCAGAGGTCATGGTGCACATTGACATGGGTAGAAAGGGGGAAGAGGTCCTGCACAGTGGGTATAGGGAGTTAAGGGAAGAGACTGAAGATGGGCTTCAGATTTCTGGATCATTGGGAGACAGAGCACCAGGTCGAAAAGTGGAGGGATGAGAGACAGATAAATGTCAGGCCATTAAAAACAGGCGTAAGCAAAGTAATTGATACAGTGGGATGGATGGGAAGAGCCATTATGCTCTTGAACCAAAAGGGCTAACTTACTTAGCTTCACTCAATCCATCACTAAACTGTACCCACAACCTGTGGACTTACTTTCAAGGACTCTTCATCTCATATTCTCAATACTTATTGCTTATTTATTTATTATTATCCTTTTGTTTTTCTTTTGTATTTGCAGTTTATTGTCTTTTGACCACTGGCTGTTTGTCCGTCCTATTGGGTGATTCTATTGTATTTCTTGTAATTACTGCGTATGCCCACAAGTAAACCAAACTCAAGATTGTATATGGTGACATATACAGTACCTACAAAAAGTATTCATCCCCCTTGGAAGTTTTCATGATATACTGTTTTACCACATTGAATCACAGTGGATTTAATTTGGCTTTTTTGACACTGATCAACAGAAAAGACTCTCACGTTAAAGTGAAATTTTGAAAATTGGTCTAGATTTATTATAATTATTAAACACAAAATAATTAATTGGATAATTACTCACCCCCTTCAAGTCAGTATTTAGTAGGTATGCCTTTGGCGCAATTATACCCTTGAGTCTGTGTGGATAGGTCACTATCAGCTTTGCACATCTGGACACTGCAACTTTTCACTATTCTTCTTTACAAAATTGATCAAGCTCTGACAGATTACATGGGAGTCATGAGTGAAAAGCCCTTTTCAGGTCCAGCCACAAATTCTCAATTGAATTGAGGTCTGGACTCTTGACTTGGTCACTCCAGGACATTAACTTTGTTGTTTTTAAGCCATTCCTGTGTAACTTTGACTTTATTCTTGGGGTCATTGTCTTGCTGGAAAACAAATCTTTTCCCAAGTCACAGTTTTCTTGCAGACTGCATCAGATTTTCCTTCAGGATTTCCCTGTAATTTGCTACATTCATTTTACCCTCTACCTTCACAAGCCTTCCAGGGCCTGCTGCAGTGAAGCATCCCCACAGCATGATGTAACCACCTCCATGCTTCACAGTAGGGATGGTGTGTTTTTGATGATGTGCGGTTTTTGGCTTACACCAAACATAGCATTTAGTCTGATGGCAAAAAGCTCAATTTTGGTTTCATTAGACCGTAGAACCTTCTTTTAGCTGACTTCCGAGTCTCCCACATGCCTTCTGGCAAACTCTAGCTGAGGTTTCATGTAAGTTTTTTTCGACAGTGGCTTTCTCTTTGCCACTCTGCCACAAAGCTGTGACTGGTGAAACACCTAGGCAACAGTTGTTGTATGTGCGGACCTTCCCATCTCAGTTACTGAAGCTTGTAACTCCTCCAGAGTTGTCATATGTCCCCTGGTGGCCTCCCGCACTAGTCCATTTCTTGCACAGTCACTCAGTTTCTGAGGACAGCCTGCTCTAGGAAGATTTACAGCTGTGCCATATTCTTTCCATTTCTTGATGATTGACTTAACTGTACTCCAAGCAATATTCAGTGACTTAGAAATTTTCTTATATCCACCTCCTTAGGTACAGAGGAGATGTCAGGGGTTTTTTACGCAAGGAGTGGTGAGTGCGTGGAATGGGCTGCTGGCAATGGTGGTGGAGGTGGATACAATAGGGTCTTTTAAGAGCCTTTTGGATAGGTACATGAAGTTTAGAAAAATAGAGGGCTATGGGCCACCCTAGTAATTTCTAAGGTAGAGACATGTTCGGCACAACTTTGTGGGCCAAAGGGCCTGTATTGTGCTGTAGGTTTTCTAAGTTTCTTTTCTATGTTTTTCTGACTTGTGCTTTTCAATAACCTTTTTGCGGAGTTGCTTGGAGAGTTCTTTTATCTTCATGGTGTAGTTTTTACCAGGATACTGACTCACCAGCAATTGGACCTTCCAGATACAGGTGTGTTTTTACTACAGTTAATTGAAACACCTTGACTGCACACAGGTCTCCAAAAACTGAGCTCCATTTAACTAATTATGTGACTTCTACAACCAGTTGTCTGTACCAGTGATGATTTGGTGTGTCATATTTAAGGGGGTGAATACTTCTGCAACAATTATTTTGTGGTTTATTTTTGTATTTAAAGAGATCTGTTTTCACTTTGACACAAAAGAGTCTTTTTTCTGTTGATCAGTATCAAATAAAATTCAAATTGAATTCATTGTGATTCAATGTTGTAAAATAATAGAACATGAAAACTTCCAAAGGGGGTGAATACTTTTAATAGGTACTGTATATACTTTGATAATAAATTTATTTTTTACTTTGTAGTTTGGATAGTTTGTGTGTATTTTAAAGCTAGAAGTATTATGGGTAAAGGTGATGAATTAGAGCATGGATCAGTACATGAAACTGAGAGTTGTGGCCATTTCAGAGACTTGGTTGAGAGTGGGCCAGAATGGGGTTTTGATGTTTTAACAAGATAGCGAGGGAGGTAAAAGGGGTGTGGGAGAGCTGCACTACTAATCAGGGACAATATCACAGCTGCACTCAAAGGGAACATATTGGAGGACTTGTCCACTGAAGTGCCAATAAGAAACCTATATGTCACCATATATGTCACTGATGTTCATTTTCTTGCAGGCATTCACGATGAACACAAACAAGGACAGATTAACAACCAATGTGCAAAAGACAGCAAATTGTATAAATACAAAAGGAAAATCATAATAATAATATTAGATAAATAAGAAATAAATAATGTTGACAAAAGTATTTGTAGAAGCCTTGAGAGTGAGTCCATAGGTTGTGAAATCAGTTCTGTGTTTGGGTGAGTGAAGTTATCCACTCTGATTCAGCAACCTGATGGTTGAGAGGTAGTAACTGTTCCTGAACCTTGTGGAGGAGGTCCTGAGGGTCCTGAACCTCCTTCCTGGTGGCAGCAGCGAGAAGAAAGCATGGTAGGCACCTTGATGATGGATGTCCAGAGAGGTAATGAATTTAGTTTTTGAAGAAAAAGGAAAAGTATATAAAGCTTAGGAACCCTGAATCAAGCAGAACACTTGAAGATTATTAAGAAGCCAGAAAAGAACTCAAGAAGGGAATTAGGAAAGCCAGGAGGGTGCATGAAAAACCTTTGGCCAGTAGTACTAAAGAGAATACCAAGGAATTCTATAGAGAGCAAATGGTTAACTACGGAGAGGGTAAGTCCATTCAAGGATAAAGGGAGGAATACTTGCTTCAATATGGTGGATGTGGGTGATGAGTACTTTACGTCAGTGTTTATGGAGGAGAAGCACGTGAAAATCAGTGCTGAGAGTATAAATATGCTAGGCCATTTCAAAGTAAGGGAGAAAGTAGTGTTGAGTCTCTTAAAAAGCATTAAGGTAGATAAATCCATAGGGCCTAATGAGATAAACCACAAATTATTGAAAGGGGCAAGAGAAGTGATTTCTGATCAATATATTTAAGTCCTTTCTAGATACAGGCAGGGTTCCAGAAGACTGGCGAATAGCTAATGTTATTCCATTATTCAAAAATGGAACCACGGATAATGCTGGAAACTGTAGGCCATTGCGTCTCAAGTCAGTCGTGGTGAAGTCTGTCTTACTAAAATGATTGAGTTTTTTGATGAGGTGACAAGGATGATTGACGAAGGTAGAGCTGTGGACATGAAGGCTAAAATCCCTCATGGGCGGCTCAATCAGATGATTAAATTGCATGGAATCCATGGTGAATTTGGCATTTGGATTCAGAACTGACTTGCCATAGAAGACAGGGGATCTTCTTATTCTAGCTGGAGGTTTGTCATCAGTGGTGTTCCACAGGGATCCATGCTGGGACCTCTGCTGTTTGTGATGTATGTAAATGACCTGGATGAAAATATAGATGGGTAGGTTAATAAGGTTGTAAATGATATGAAGATTGGTGGTGTTGTAGATAACGTAGAAGATTGGTAAAGAATACAACGGGATATAGATGGATGGAGAAATGACAGATCGAATTTAACTCGGCCGAATGTGATTTTGGTAGATCAAATGCAAAGAGACAGTACACGGTTAACAGCAAAGTCCTTAACATTGTAGATGAGCAGAGGAGTCTTGGGGTCCAAGTTCATAGCTCCCTGAAGGGGATGCACAGGTTGATAGAAGTCGTATGGTACATTTTCCTTTGTTAATGAAGGCATTGAGTTCAACAGTCAGGAAGTTATGTTGCAGCTTTATTACACTCTAGTTAGACTGCATTTGAAGTATTGCATACGGTTCTGGTTGCCCCATTATAAGAAGGATGTTGAGGTTTTGAAGAGGGTGCAGAAGAGGTTTACTAGGATGCTTCCTAGATTAGAGGCCATGTGCTATAACGAGAGGTTGGACAAACTTAGGTTGTTTACTCTGGAGTGCCAAGGGCTGAGGAGAGATCTGATCGAGATTTATAAAATTATGAGGGGCATAGATAGAGTAGACAGCCAGTATCTTTTTCCCAGTGTTGAAATATCTAGTACCGGGGGAGATGTATTAAAGGTGAGAGGGGGTAATTTCAAAGGGGAGGTGAGGGGCAAGTTTTTTTACATAGAGAGTGGAGGGTGCCTGGAATGTGCTGCCTGGGGTGGTGGTAGAGACAGATATTGGGGACTTTTATAGATGTTTAAATAGGCACAAGAATGTGAGGAAAATAAAAGGATATGGACATTGGGGAGTAGAGGGGATTACTTTGGTTAGCCGTTTCATTACTAATTTAATTAGTCTGGCATAACATTGTGGGCATAAGGGCTTGTTTCTGTTTGCACTCTTCTATGTTCCATTGTTGATCCTTATCTGCATTTAGGCATGGATAATAAATACTGGCAGATATGAACAATATGTTGCCAGAAACATCCACATCCCATGCAAAAAGTAGAGCAAAATACAAAATTAATCAGAATATTTTATTTTTCCCATGTCTAATATAGAAAAATGAACAACAGATTTTTATTCATTTCCAATAATTCTAAGTGTTTGTGTGCATGTCAGCAGAGAGTATCACACAGTACAAAAAAGCATAAAAGTAAGGAACAGATGTAAATCATAGGGCCAAAAAGCCCCTTGAACATGAGTGGCTGTTCAACAAGATCTTGTTGAGCCCAACCATTTTCCTGTATTACCCCTATATCAGATGATTCCTTGAGAATCAATAAACTTATGGATATCTGTTTTGAATGCGATCAATGACTGAACCTCTCCAATCCACCAGGATAGAGAATTCTCTAGTGAGTGAAGAACTTTGTCCACATTTCAGTTCTCAGTGGTTTGCCCTTGAGCATTCTCCTCTATCTCCATCTCATCAAGTAACCTACGTATGTATCTCTGTGACAGCCCTCTTAAATCTCAACATTCCAACACTGAGAAGGACACATCTATTTTCTTTTCATTAACCAACTTTCAAACATTAATATATTTCCCCCAAGCCAATGGGTTCCAACATTTTTCACCATCCTCTTGAGTGGCATCTTTTCAAAGGCCTTCTAAAAATCAAAATGCAATCCATGCAGAGGTTCCTTCTTGTCTACTCTTCTGGTTAGAGCTCTAAGGAATCCAATAGATTAGCCAAACACTTTTTCCCTTTGTAAATTCACATTGCCTTTCCTCAGTCATATTATTTTAAGTGTCTCGATCTCGCATCCTTTGTTTGTAGATTGCTTCACTTTCTTAGCTATTGATACAGATTTTTTTATATATCAAGATCAATTCCCGATTTATGCATTAATTATTTATCATTATTAGTTTGCAGCTGTCATACTTCTTCTAGAGCAGCGAGTGCCAGCATTTCTAAAGGTTCGTTCTGGAGTTCCAGGAGCATTGCTAGGCTTTGATGATGACAAGTGGTATATTGGGTATATAGAAAATTATATTTCAACAATTTTTTTCCAATTCAAAATTAGTTTTACAAGTAAGTTTTACATCTAAACATTTCTATTGCAGGGTTGAAGAGATACTTCCGGAGTCAGAAGAACAGACCAGTGCGAATGTCCAAATATCAAAAAACATGAAATGGGATAGAGTAAGAAAAAACCTTAGCAGAATCATCAGACTGAAAGATTCTGCTGAATCTACCAGACTGTAAGAAACGTTAATGCTGAATCAGTTGCATCTCTTGAACTATGTTCTTTCCTTACAATTGCTAAATCTATGTTAATTTAATGAATATAGAGTTTTAAAAATCAATACTGGTTATTTTTCCTGAAAATATTGCATCATTACTTAACAATAAATAATCTCAGTTGGACCATTTTTAAATTTAGCAGTGACACAAGACTGCAGATGCTTGAATCTGGAGCAAAATATAAACTAGAGGAACTCAGCAAACCACAGGGCATCTGTGGAGAAAAGGGATGGTCAACATTTCAAATCAAGACCCTGCATCACTCATGATGAAGGGTCTCAACCCAAAACATCAGCCATTACTTTGCCTCCGCAGATGCAGCTTGATCTGCTGAGTTCCTCTAGTAGTTTATTTTTTCTTAAAATTTAATGTAAAAAGCTTGGATCACTGGGATTATCAATCTTTCTCCAACTCTTTATCTTGGAACTTTTAGTTTCAATGTTTCTATGTGACCAGACGTCAAAGCTTAAAGTAGCAATTTACTGTTCTTTGCCATCAATTTATTTTGCTTGTGTCATTAGGAACCTTTGCAAAAAAGTAGCAGAATTGAGATTAGGAAATAGACAATAAATTTCACTACAATGGGCCAAAAGGGATTCCTTTAGAGTCTATAATAGTCAATATCTTTGGCCAGTTTACTATTTAGTAATAATGCCACCAGTTATCCATGCAATACCCTAACGCTAATGGTAACCCTTATACATAATTAATCCATTTCTTTTTGAGAAACGATTACAAATCCTTTTTTTTTTCATTGCTTACACCCAACAAACAAAATGTACCAGTAATTTTGCAGTTTAATGTTTGGTATAGTTGTTTATTTAACTAAATTTCCAAGCATATTGGATTTAAAAATGAACAGCATAAATAAAACAAGTTGTAAATTTTTTGAACCTCATGCCAAATTTGCTTTTGAGCAATTTCAGAGTCTTGTCATCAGTAAGTTGTGGGATCATTCTTTTTATGTGGTAGGAAGGATCAAAAAAATCCAGAAAAACACATTTGTTTTGATTAATGTAACACTTCATCTGTGCAATTTCTATACTCATTGTGCTATTGTGATAATTTGTTGTATTTCACTATTTTATGTAGAAGAGATCACAAACTAAAGATTGGAAAATGTTTCTGAGAATATATATACAGTATATGATTTGTTAATATTTACAGTGCTTAAATTGAAGTTTCAATCCTATCCTATAAATTTATTCACAAGGTTCTTTGCTTTCATGAAAATGTCTGGTCAGTCATTCTTGACTGATTCTCGTGACGATGGAGTTGTTTTATCAGGAAAAATGGAGCAAGATGGATTCATGGTGTTTGGCGTATAGGCAACTAAGCACTGATGTAGTTGAAACATAAGATTCTCCAGATATTTGATCAGGTGGAGGCTTTGAAGATGCTTCCACCAGTGGATGTGCCTGGAGTATTTGGCACTTTCTCAAGATGAAGGATCAATGACCAGACTAAGATGAGAAGGAATTTCTCATCTCTGTGGGTTGTAAATCTTTGGAACTCTCTACTCCATTTGCTGAATCTTCAAGTAGACTCAAGTAGGATCATTTTTTTGGATTACAGTGTTATAATGGGTGTACAGAAAAATGAAGCTGAGGCCAACACTGAGATCAGCTATGAGCCTGTTATAAGAGAGGAAGCTCCAAAGTGTGTATGGCCTACTCCTGCTTTTAGTTCTTATGCTCTCACATTTGTCAGCATGATTTGTGTTTTACTGATGCGTATTTTAAATATCAAAATGAACACCCTTATGCGTCTACATATGACTATGTAGATTTACCATCTCTTCTGCTTTTAATCCATGATAGTGACTGGGTGCATAGACTCAAGCAGTATCTATAGTACATGAGCTCCCATCATTATAAGGGGCCCCTTGCAATTTTCTGTATGTGAAACTGGATTATCTATACAAGCATTAAGAAATTGAAAATAAAATGGTTTATTTATTTACGTTTTTCACATAAATTCTGTGAGAGTGAACTTTATTCTTTATCTCAGATTTTTGCAGTGATTTGTGAATGCTGTTGAAGCCGTATTTCCGTAATCTGAATGCCAGTAAAATAGGGGTTCACATGTTAGTTTTTTTGCATTAAAAGTATGTAACAAAGTAGTCTTTAAAATTACTGTAGTTTGGAAGCACATAATCAAATAGTATTTTTTACATTATGCCCCAATCTTGATGGTGTTGAGCACTAAAAGATGAAGGGACTTTAGGACTTTATTGGAGAGGAGCATGAACTAAGATGGATGAGAAGATTTTGCTCAACCAATATTGC
Source organism: Mobula birostris (assembly GCF_030028105.1). NCBI lineage: Eukaryota > Metazoa > Chordata > Chondrichthyes > Myliobatiformes > Myliobatidae > Mobula > Mobula birostris. The sequence goes on from NC_092373.1 coordinate 55,681,794, forward strand.
CTAACAATGTTGTGTCAAGTATTTCCTTTAAAGCACTTTTGAACAAAGTATTTCAAGTTTAATTTCATTATACATAAATATTATTTATCTTGTAGACAATTTATGCACAAATAACACATGTAGAATGCATTAGTAATTTTGTAGATATAGCATATTTATGGAAGTTAAAAGTAGCTTGTTAAAAATACATAGTGATACAAAAATACTCAAAACTCTTATTTCTCAGTGTTAGTATTAAAAGTGTCACAATGCCTTACGATCAGAAAATTAAATGATTGATGTTTTTGTAGTCACAAAATTATGCACATTTTGGAGTTCACAGGAGTTTCTGTAGGGCCATCATCAGCTGGCAATTTAGGAATACCATCTAAAGTCTTCAGTTTTGGCAATGAAGAGAAAACTCTAAAAATAAACCACACAATTAAAAATAACCAGTTTGTTTTTGGTTCACTGTAATACTTCAGGATTTTGACCGGCTACTCATAGGCCAGCTATCCAATGCTAATGGCCAGCATGTTCTCAACTTTCAATCTTGTAGGATTCAATATGAAACATTTATAGAAAGAGTATAAAACAGAAAATGGTTTGTGCCCCAAGTTTGAATGTTATCTCACACTTGTTTGCATTAAATTCCAACTACCATTTTTCAGTCCATTTTTCCAGCTGGTCTAGATCCTGCTGCAAGCTTTGATAATCTTCCTTGCTGTTGAATACATCCCCAATCTTAGTGTCATCGGCAAATTTGCTGATTCAGTTTACCACATTATCATCCAGATCATTGATATAGATGACAAACAAAAATGGACCTAGCACTGATTTCTGCGACACTCCACTAGTCACAGACCTTCAGTTGGAGGGGCAACAATCTACAACCACTTTCTGGCTTCTTCTGTGAAGCCAACTTTTAATCCAATTTACTACTTCTTGAATGCTAAGCAAATGAACATCCTTGACCAACCTTTCATGCAGGACCCTGTCAAAGGCCTTGCTGAAGTCCATGTAGACAGCATTCATTGCGTTGCTTTCAAAGGTCAAATTTAAAGCAAGGCTGTGAATCAACTTTCCTGCTAACTTCCTCAAAAAACTCAATCCGGTCCCTGAGAACACCTTCCAATAACCTTCCCACTATTGATGTCAGGTTCATTAGGCTTATTCTTAGAGCCTTTCTTAAACAACAGAACAACATTAGCTATCTTCCAATTCTCCAGCACCTCATCCATCGCTAAGGACGTTTTAAATATCTCTGCTAAGGCCCCTGCAATTTCTGCGTTAACCTCCCGCAGAGTCCAGTGAAACACTTTGTTAGGACATGGGGATTTCATAATTACCTTGAAACTAATGGCATTATAATCACTAGATGCAAAGTATTCCCCTACACAAACTTCAGTCACCTGCCCTCTCTCATTCGCTAATAGCAGATATGGTATTGCACTCTCTAGTTGGGACTTCTGTGTACCGACTAAGAAAACTTTCCTGAACACATTTGACAGACTCTTTCCTACTCAGCCTTTTTACAGTATGGGAGTCCCAGTCAATATGTGTAAATTTAAAATCACCTTCTATAACAAACTTATGTTTCTTGCAACAGTCTGCAATCTCTCTGCAAATTTGCTCCTCTACATTCGTGTACTGTTGGGTGATCTATAATCCCATTAATGTAGTCATGCCTTTCGTATTCCTCAGTTTTATCCATAAAGCCTCACTAGACGAAGTCTCCAGTCCGTCTTGACAGAGCACTGACATGACATTTTCCCTGACTAGTAACGCCACCCCACCCACTTTAATCCCTCCCATTCTATCATGTCTAAAACAAGGGAACCCCAGAACATTAGGCTGCCAGTCCTGCCTCTCCTGCAATCAAGTCTCTCTAATGGGTATGATGTCAGAATTCCACATGCTGATCCATGCCCCAAGCTCATTCACCTCTCCAATAATACTCCTTGCATTGAAATATACGCAGCTCAGAACATTAGTCCCGACTTGCTCAACCTTTTGATCCCTGACCTTATATGTAGACTTAATAATATCTCTGTGCACAATCATGCCACTGTCTGTTCTAGTGCTTTGGTTCCTGTCCATCTGCAACTCTAGTTTATTAAATTTAACAAAATTCTTTATGCATGCAGAATAGACACAAGACTCTACTTGTGCAGAGCCAATATTTTATAAAGGTTAGTCATCATTGTTGATTTTGTAGCTTGTGTATGTTTTTTGTAACCACTTTCTCACTTGTTCTGCCTCCTTTCAATAGGGTATTTTATGACTTATCAATATTCACAATGCTTATTTTTTAAAACTGTCAGTTTTACAATATATCTGACTTTTTGTTGTAACAAATACCATGTTATTCTCCATGCATAGGAATGCCCATCACACACTCTGTCCAGTCTTTTCAATTAATGAAAATTTACTTAATGAGACATTTTCCAGGAATGCACCCCTTTTGAAATTGAATGAATAACTGAATACAAACACACACACACCCGGTGATGATGTCAATACAGTGTTTTGATTTCTTTCTTATATTTGGCTTCCATCATGTTGTAGCCAATGACAATTGTATACTTAGCAAGATGTTTATTTCCTCTGTTATACTGTGCACAGCCTGCAGCTTGGCTGTGATTGGTGCATATTCACACTAAAAAAGCAATTTTCTGTAATCCCTAACAGTGAGTATGTAATATTCACTGATCTCCCTGTGATCTGAGAATCCAGAATTATTCCCAATGTTACCAGACCTTCTCCAAAGTCCTTCGGACCCTTGAACTCCTTCCTGCTTTTCCCATACATTTCGCTTACTCAAAATACTGCAAATTCCAGGGATGAAATCATAGTACTTCCAGAGATTGGACCACCTTGTGAGCTTCTAGATCTCAGAGCTACATATTTTATTGTCTTTGGGAGCTCTATAAATTTGCAGTTAACATGCAAAAGAATTTTCTGTGCTCTTAAAAATTGTATTATGTAAATAAAATTTCAGTCAATGGGTATTTTAATTTGCTTTACGCAGATAAGTCAATTTTCAGTAGTAAGAATTCTCAACAATTCTCATTAATGGTCACCCTACTATCAATTATGAAGTAGTTATGGTCATAACCATTAAACAGTTAAATAGAGTACTACACCAAACAAATAGGCCATTTGGGCCAGGGTGACCTGATCTTCTACCTAGTCCCATCTATCTGCACCCAAGCCATATCCCTCCAAACCTCTCCAATCCATGTATCTATTCATACTTCTCTTAAAAATTTTACATTGTCTATCACTTCTATTGGCAGTTCGTTTCACATCGTACTACCCTCTGGGTGAAGGTGATCTCCTTCATTTCACCTTTCACCCTAAACCTGTGATTCCTAGTTCTAGTCACAGCCAACCTGAGGGGAAAAGACCTGCATACATTTACCCTATCTATGCACCTCAAGTTTTGTATGTCCCTGTAAGATCTCCCTGTATTGTCCTGTGCTTAGGGGAGTAAAGTCCTAAACTATTCAACTTTTTCCTATATCTCAGGTCCTCAACATCTCTGTAAATTTTCTCTGCACTCTTTCAAGTTTATTAATATCTTTCTTGTAGGTGGGGTGACCAGAAGTGCACACATTACTCTTAAATTTGGCATCATCAAATGACCCCTTTTCCCCATATAATTAAGATTTTCTCAGCAAATTAATATGCATGTACCTGGATCGATACTTATCCTGAAATTCACAAGGATTCCTTCTTAATGTAAGTGACTCTATTGGAGATGGCCCAAGTTCATGAAGTCCTTTTAAAGTCTTTATATTATTTTCAGATAGTGACAGGTGCTGAATTTGGGGGATTTTCGGCAGTTGTTTAAAAGATGTTAAATAATTTTTGTGAAGATTCAGTTCTTTACATCTGCAAAAAAATTATGTTAGAATCTGCAAGACAACCAACTTTATGTAAAATCACAAAATCAAAGCAGTAATTACATAGAATTCTCAATAATGAGAAACAGAAATCAGGTACCTGGGGAAAGAGAATTAAATTTTAAGATCTAAAGTCAGAACTCATTTTGCTCTTTCTACTAAAACTAAAATGGCTGGTTTCCCAGTCATAAACTTAAGGAACAAAGTACAACAATTCAGAAAGGAAACAAAACATTAGTGAAGAATGTAGTCCTGAAAGAGAACTGAACAACTGGAAGGTACCACAGCGAATAGGCTATCTGTATATCCTTTCTGAAAAGTGAGGCACAATTGCACATTTGGCAGCAGTAATAAAGAGTTTATAGGATTAAATCAGAGGCATCAAAATGAATGAAATGGGAGACATGCACCAATTCATCCAGGCCAAAGACTAGGATAAGCATAAATGCTCCTCACCTGAAGAAAAGGTCAGGTCAGAAGCACAAATTATAAAAAGATAAATTAACAACTTAGTTATCACCATGTTGATCACGAGCTATCTGGGCAACCATTATGACCAGAAGATACAGTGGGAGTGGGGTTTGCGAAGGAAGATTTTGCTTTTTCATCATGAATCGAAACTCTGGGAGCTTGAACATGATTATGTTGGCCGGGGCAGCAGGAGCGTAAAGAGTGGATAAGTTAAAGGACAGCCGTACGTGATTGAGGAATATGTGAAACATGTAGCAAGTACTTTAAAATGGCTCTATATAAATGCTGGAATTAATGAACATAAAATCTGCATCTATGGGATTGAATATTAGTTATTAAGAATGTTGCTCTTTACCTTGGCAGCCTGACAGAACTCAGGTCTGTCAGAAAATTGTCCACCAGCTGAAGCTTTTCCACTCGAATCAACCTGCGAAGAATCTTATAAAAATTTTCCAGCTGATAAGGATCACCAAGACCTTGATAGGACAAGTTTACTTCCTATATGATGAGAATTAAATATTCATCAGAGAGCAATTTTTTTTTTTTACCAACATACTATGTTTATCAGCCGGCTGGTTAAGGTTAGAAAAGCCCAACGTTGAAATGTACACTTCTATTTTCAATGTGATGCTGGCTAACATGAAACAAGTTCATATGAGATGTGATCCTATAATGATTATAAAAAGACTTGTAAAATATAATGGTTTTCCTTCAAGTAATTTTGCGAATTGTTTTAAAACAATTGCAGCACTACATTTTTATTTCAATTTGCTTTGCTCCTTGGAGCAAGAAACATCCAATTGCACTGTTGTAAAGTGATTTTGACTACTTTTATTATAATGTCTGTTAAGACCTCCAGGAGGCCATTGATTCAGCAATAAGATATTCATTTCAACTCCTGAGCCTATGATTTTCTTTTAAACAGATAATAACTCAGACTTGCCTGAATCTTTATGTGGAAGATTATGTGATGCTTGCTGCATATCAGATTATTAAAGTTGAAATTGTCTTTGTATTTTAAACCACTCTGACCCATCAACTCCCACATTTCATGTGTAACATGCAACCAATCAGGTTTAAACATTTAAGGTTTTAAATTCAGCTGTAGTTTTTCTATATGCAAAAAGACCACTGGTATTTACCTTTTTTTAAATGAAGACTGCTCTGAGATACCCAGTATGTGCTGTTAAATATCAAAGGTCAGAACTAAATAATAGATTCAGAATCCTAAATCTTTTGGGTTACTCCACCACTGAATTCCATATAGAGTCCAATCAACAGCATTTACATTGGAGATTTGCCTCACCAGGCTTAGCCCAAAAGGCCTGGTGTAGGATCCAGACCTCGTGGACTAAGAAGAAAGGAATGGGCACCGGCCAATGTGAACTGAATAGTTCTGGTTTGTTGTGCTCCACACAATATTGAGGCTTGGGCCTGAAGGAGGAACAAGACAAAGTCCTCAAAATCTCTTAGATTTCTAATTTCTTCTCCTCTTCACCCAAATTAATCCAACAAGAAGGAGGGTAATCAGGTCAATGCTCACATTGTTGTCTGTGATTATGATATTGATGAGAAGTTCACCTGGGTGTACAACTCTGGGATTAAACTCCAAAAGAACTATCCTTTCCTCCTCCACCCACAATGACCCAGTACACAGCAGAGCTGCAACCAACCAGCCCGTCAGCATTCTACACTCATTCCCATCAATTCATCTCCTCCCACAAATCATCAAACACCAATCAATGAAGAATGTACAAAACAAGAAGATGGAAGAAAAGAGCAGCATTATGATTTGAATAATTAACTGAAGCTTAAAAAAACAACATTGTCTTCAATACCCTTCCATTTACCCCTGTGCAATTACAAAACCAAGGTCCTTCTTTGTGTTTTCAGATAATATGTTCCAGGTGAAACAGAAGCAGGCTGCCTAGGTCCTTGCTTTGGTTGCTGTGATATTCTTGGCCAATGTGTTTTGGACCCAAGAGGCCCCCATCAAATGCTGATCCACCTGCAGTGGGGCAGAGGCAGCCCAGGCCACTGGCTGCATATGGGCTATCAACTCAGTGATCAATTATGGATAAGAAAATCTCTGAGTGGAATCTCCAGCATTAGGATACCTTTGCCATCAGTTGGCCTTTGAATGTGGGACTTATCAAACCATTTACCAGATTCCTTCAATATGCAAATAAGACCTTTTATTGCTAAGTCTCACCAGACAGTTCTCCCAGTTTTCAAGTGCTTTTCGTTTCAATGCATTTTCATTCTGCCTTTCCTTATTCGCTGGTGAATCTCTTCCTCCATCTTTAAAAAGCAGATCCTCAGGTGGTGGACCTATTACATAGAGATTTTATTGATTTAAAATGTATAACAAGTGATCTTGAAGAATGTTCATTGGATTCTCAAGTCTTTAACCATATGTGTTTTATAATAACTGGCAGATTTTGTCTCCAGGGCTCATAAGTTCATCTAGGAACGTTCTGAAGGCAATTGCAATAACTTCCAACTTAGAATTTTAATATGCTATCTCACAAAAGTTTGATTCTAAAAATAATATAATGAAATATATTTTACTGATGAAAAAGGTGAAGATTACAATGGGGTTGTTGAAGTTCTTATTTTAAAGTTCATGAACAACACATTACAGGGGAAACATCTGGAGATACAGTTGGTATTTGGAGATACAGTATACTAAATGGTAATGAATTTGTGGCCAGTTCAATTTCTGCCCATTGATTTTAATAAGAAGGAGAATTGGACAGGGCATGAAACAAGTTGCCAAGAGTTTTTTTTTACCCATTTTGTGCCTCAATGAAAACCAATTTCACCTTCTGTTTAATTTGATTATTCTAGCTAAATTTGTATTGAAGTAAAGTGTTTATTAATAAATGAACATCTCATCTGTAAAATAAGACAACATCACCAGGATCTAATCCATTCTATTGTTGTCAGTTTATTATAAAAACACCTCTGAGTACTAGTTCAGCAGAGCTTTATTTCTCTAGACTCTGACACTGAGTCTGACTGTATGACTCAGAGGGGGAGGGGTGTGAAGAGGAGAGCTGTGGTGATAGGGGATTCAATAGCTAGGGGAACAGAAGGTGGTTCTATGGATGAAAATGAGATTCCCAGATGGTAAATTGCCTCCCGGGTGCCAGAGTTCAGGAGATCTCAGATTGAGTTCTCAGCATTCTTAAGTGGGTGGGTGAGCAGCTAGAGGTCATGGTTCCTGTAGATACCAATGACAGGTAGGATGAGTGATGAGGTTCTGCAAAGTGAGCTCAGGGAGTCAGGTGCTAAGTTAAAGGACAGGACCTCCAGGATTGTGATCTCTGGATTGCTACCATATGAAGATTATACAGTTTAGCACGTGACTAAGGGGTTGGTGTAAGAGAGAGGGCATCAGAATTCTGGTTATTGACCTCTCTTCTAGGGAAGGTGAGACCTGTACTGAAAAAATGGTTTGCACTGAACTGGAGGGGAGTAATTTCCCAGCAGGAAGGTTTGCTGGTACTGCACAGGGAAGTTTAAACTAGTGTTGCAAGGGGATGGAAACCAGAATGCTTGAACAGATAGTGGAGAGGTTGTGGAGACAGATATTGGTAAGACCTCAGGGAAAGTCAAGAACCAAAAGGCTGAGCATGGAATGAGTAATGTTCTAAGCTACATATATTTCAATGCAAGAAGTATTGTAGGAAAGGCAGATGAACTCAGGCCATGGATCAACACATGGAATTATGATATTGTAGCCATTAGTGAGACTTGGTTGTAGGAGGGGCTGGATAGGCATCTCAAAATTCCAGGTTTCCGTAGTTTTAGGGCGTGAAGGATTAAAGGGGGAGGAGTGGTGTAACTAGTCAGAAAAATGTCCTGACAGTGCTCAATCAGGGCAAAATGGAAAGCTCATCTAGTGAGGCTTTATGGGTGGAACTGAGGAATAAGAAAGTGATGGCCACATAAATGGGGCTATATTATAGACAACCCAACAGTTCACGGGATTTAGAGGAACAAATTTTTAAAGCCATCACAGACCGTTGCAAGAAACATAAGAACATAAGAAATAGGAGCAGGAGTAGGCTATCTGGCCCATCAAGCCTGCTCTGCATTCAATAAGATCATGGCTGATCTGACCATGGACCCATTTCCACCTACCTGCCTTTTCCCCATAACCCTTAATTCCTCTACTATGCAAAAATCTATCCAACCTTTTCTTAAATGTATTTACTGAGGTAGCCTCCACTTTTTCATTTAGCAGAGAATGCCACAGATTCACCATTCTTTGGAAAAAACAGTTCCTCCTCATCTCCATCCTAAATTTACTCCCCTGAGTCTTGAGACTATATCCTCTAGTTTTAGTCTCACCCACCAGTGGAAAAAAACTTTCCTGTCTCTATCTTATTTATCCCTTTCATAAGTTTATATGTTTCTATTAGAGCTCCTCTCATCCTTCTGAATTCCAGTGAGTACAGGCAACTCAATCTCTTCTCATGGTCTAATCCTCTCATCTCTGGAATCAACCTGGTGAACCTCCTCTGCACTGCCTCCAAAGCCAGTATATCTTTCGTCAAGTAAGGAGACCAGAACTACACGCAGTACTCAAGGAGCAACCTCACGGACACCTGATACAGTTACAGCATAACCTCCCCGCTTTTAAGTTCAGTCCCTCTGGCAACGAAGGCCAACATTCCATTTGCCTTCTTGCTGAACCTGCAAACCAACCTTTTGCGATTCATGCACAAGCGCTCCCAAGCCCTTCTGCACAGCAGCATGCTGCAATCTTTTACCATTAAAATATTAATCTGATCTTCCATTTTCCCCTTCAAAGTGGATGACCTTGCATTTACCAACATTGTATTCCATTTTCCAGACCCTTGCCCACTCACTTAATCTATCTATATCTCTGCAGACTCTCCGTATCCTCTGCACAATTTGCTTTTCCACTTAATTCAGTGTCATCAGCAAATTTAGATGCACTACACTCGGTCCCTTCCTCCAGATCAGTAATATATATCGTGAACAGTTGCAGACCCAGCACTGACCCCTGTGGCACACTGCTCACCACTGATTGCCAACCAGAGAAACACCCATGTATCTCAACTCTCTACTTTCTACTGTCAACCAATCTCTATCCATGCTCTCATGTTATCCATACATCACTCCCAACTCGATGCACCCTTATCTTATGGACAAGCCTTTTTTATGGCACCTTATTGAACGCCTTCTGGAAATCCAAGTAAATAATACCCATCTGTTTCCCTCTATCCCCTGCGCTTGTTATATCCTCAAAGAACTCTAACAAGTTTGTCAAACAGAACCTGCCTTTGCTGAATCCATGCTGCTCTGCCTGATGGATCCATTTCTTCTCGGATGCCTCACTATTTCTTCTTTATTGATAGCTTCAAACGTTTTTCCAACTACAGATGTTAAACTAACTGACCTATTGTTACCTGCCCCTTGCCTACATTCCTTTTTGACAGTGCTATGGCATTTGCCTTCTTCCAATCTGCCGGGACCTGCCCAGAGTCAAGAGAATTTTGGTAAATTATCACTAAGGCCTCAACTATAACCTCTACCATTTATTTCAATACCCTGGGATGCTTTCTATCAGGACCAGGAATTTGTCTATCTTTAGAGCCACAAACAGTAGGTGATTATTACTTTCCACATATTGACTGGGATTTCCATACTGTAAAAGACTAGATGGAATAAAGTTGTCAAAAGTGTTCAGGAAAGTTTCCTTAATCAGTAAATAGAAGTCCCAACAAGAGACTGTGTGACACTGGATCTGCTATTAGGAAATGAGAGAGGGGAAGTGACAAAAGTTTGTGTAAGGGAAAACTTTGCATCTGGTGATTATAATGCTATTAGTTTCAAAGCGAGTATGGAAGAGGATAGGCTTGATCTGTGGTTGAGATACTAAATTGGAGAAAGGCCAATTTGATGGTATCAGAAAGGATCTGGAAGTGTGGATGGGACAGGCTGTTTTCCAGTAAACAGGGTATTTGGGAAGAGGGAAGCCTTCAAAAGTGAAATATTGAGATTACAAAGCTTGTATGTATCTGTCAGAATAAAAAGTAAAGAAAGCATTTTTAGGGAACCTTGGTTTTCAAGAGATATTGAGGCCCTGGTTAAGAAAAAAAGGAAGTGCATAGCTAGGTGGGCACAAATGAGGTGCTTATGGAGTATAAGAAATGCAAGAGACTCTTAAGAAGGAAACCAGGAGATCTAAAAGAAGGCATGAGATTGCCCTAGCAGACAAGGTAAAGGAGAATCCTAATGGCTTCTTCAGATGTGTTAAGAATTAGTTCTGGGTCCATTGTTGCTTGTCATCCATATCAATGATCGGGTTAACAGGATCAGCAAATTTGTAGATGTCACCTAGATTGGGGGTGTAATGGACAGTGAGGAAGATAGTCAGACTTTGCACTGGGATCTGCCCCAGCAAGAAAAATGGATTGAGAAATGGCAGATGGAATTTAATGCAGACAAGTGAGAGGTGTTACACTTTGGTAGGACCAGCCAGGGTAGGTCTTACACAGTGAATGGTAGGGTACTGAGGAACTGGTAGAACATACGGATCTGGGAAGACATGTACATAATTCACTGAAAGTGGCATCACAGGTTGATAGGGTTGTAAAGAAAGCTTTTGGCACATTGGCCTTCATCAATCAAAATACTGAGTACAGGAGATTATTGAAGATGTTGGTGAGGTCTTATTTGGAGTATTGTGAGCAGTTTTGGTTAGCTACCTACAGGAAAAATGTCAGTAAATTTGAAATAGTAGTGAGAAAATTTAGAAGGACTGCTGGGACTGGAGGGTCTGAGTTATAAGGAAGATTAAATAGGATAGGACTTTATCCTTGGAACATATAAGATTGAGAGGAGATTTGATAAATGTATACAAAATTATAAGGGGTACAGATAGAGTAAATGCAAGCAGGCTCTTTCCACTGAGGTTGGGTTAAGGGTGAAAGGTGAAAAATTTAAGGGGAACATGAAGGGAAACTTCTTCACTCAGAGGGTCATAGAGTGTGTAAGAAGCTGCCAGTGCAAGTGGTGTCTTCAAGCTCAATTTCAGCCTTTAGGATAAGTTTGGATAACTACACGGATAGTAGGGTTATGGATGGCTACGATCCAGGTGCAGGTCAATGGGACCAGGTAGTTTAAATGGGTCAGCACATAGTAGATGGCCCGAATGGCCTGTTCTGTGCTGTACCATTCTACATCTCTATGATTCTAATGATCCCCTTATATAAAATCTCCAAGTTCATTATAATTATGCAATAGTGCAGTCTATGATGATTCTTCTTCCTAGTGTAGAAAATGTGACTGAGGCCTTTAATGTGGATTGAGCACTGTATACAAAAAAAAGCTTAAAACAAAGGAAGAGGGCACAGGATTGTATTGGAGACTTGTTGGAGAAAACTGTGCTATTTGGAAAAATTGGAAGGGGTAGGGAAGGACATGAGAGCAGGATTTATGGCCTCAGAAAGGATATGTACGTTTGTTACTGGAACTGGACTGGATGGATAATAAGGTGAGAGCAGGAAGAGCAGCAATTGCCAAATGGTTGTTGATTGTAGACAACAATTGAAAGTAAATCTTCTTGAGTCAAACCAATGTGAGAGCATACTGGAAGTTCCACTAAACAACTGTCAGACATTAACCTAATTCTAACATATTTCTTGAAGACTTAATGCCTTCATGTTATGCCTGAGAGACATGCATTGTCTATGCAACATTTGTAACTGAAATAATTAATCTTACATTAAAAGGTATAAAACAAATTTAATGTCTTTTAAATGCAGCCAAAACCAATGCTCATCTTAACAATCAGCATTCTTTTTTTTTGTTAATATTGATGTACCTTTTCTGACTCTTGGACAATGAAGCTGAGTGCCTTTGATGTCATTTCCTTCGATCTCATACCAGATTTTAAACTTGAATTTATCAGATGGTAACTTAGAAAAAATGGAGAAGTTAAGGGACTGTCATTGTACAATAGTTTACTGTTTTCTGTAATCTAGCATTAAAATATGTGCTTAAAGGTTTAAAATTATTAAATCCTAATTTCTTTAATCAATACAGAAAGCTAACAATCATTTTCTTGGTCATATCATTTGGAAAGTTAAGTTATTTCACTGTCCAGCTACTCATTGACTCAGTTTTTTCTAAATATATTGACTGTTATACAATTGTTGTTGGCATGTTCATGTTCATGTTCACAGATTTCAGGAAGACTTCAATAGAACCCTGATTAGAAACTCAATACAAAAAATAAGTGATGTAACTCCAGGTTCCCCAATGCCTGTCTACTACCATTAAACACCATCAGGAGCATGACCAAAACACCTTCTTTTGCTGCCTAGATAGCTGCAACTGCAACAATACTTGAGAGAATGAATATACCCCAAGACTACACCCCACAGAATAAATACTTCATCACCAACATAAATATTTGGCTCCTTAAGATCATGGCTGTTCTGACGTTCAATGCAGCGACAATTCATTGTAACACTCATAATCACCATCTTCCAGATTGACAACAGTAGCAAACGTGTAACACAATTAAACACACAAAATGCTGAAGGAACTCAGCAGGTCGGGCAGCATCTATGGAAAGGAATAAACAGTCATTGTTTCAGGCCATATCTTTCATCGTGGAGTCCTGATGAAGGGTCCCAGGCCAAAATGTCAACTGCTTATTGCTTTCCATAGATACTGCCTGACCCTGCTGAGTTTCTCCAGCGTTTCACATGTGTTACTCTGGAGGTCTGCAGAATCTCTTATGTTTATAAATACACAATTATATCATTATTCCTTCTTATCATAGACATTTATCCCCAGTGCTCCAATAATTTCTTTCTGATCCTTTTACAATAGGGCTTCCCAGATCCCAATCACTACCAATAAAGATGAGCAATAAGTCCAAACTTTGCTAGGAACACCCATATCCCAAGAAGGAATAAAAGGTGGTTTCCCCAGTAGGCTTTCTAAATCAGGTTGGCAGATCGAAGGGTTTAGAGGGATGAGGGAAAAGGTCCAGTCTTCAGGGATAGGGAAAAGGAATAGAGGGCAGCGTTCCAAAGGACTGCTACATTAATGTCTATCTTAAATGTGCTTTAATTGAACCAGGATCCCAGAGCCAAATTGTGAGCTGCTTGGCCATTTCTACCTTAAGTACTAATAAGGTTGAGAAAGCCTGCTTCTTCATGCATGGCACATGGAAGGAGCAAACACCAATAAAAATTGAAAGAAGTGTCTTTAAGGGGTGCACTGCATGTGGTTGTCCACTATGCACATTCAGGGCCCTACCTGTACAAAAACTTTAGATGGAGGATGTGAAAAGTTTTTGCACATTTTAAGTGTTGTCTTTGATTCTCAGTAACAATTTATGTTTCAGTGAGAATGGATCTCATGGTGTTCAAAACATAAAATTAAGAAATCCACTTTTTAGATAAAGCTGTTCCCAATTATAACTAACTTGGTATTTTAACATGTTCTTGATCCAGAGGTGTTGACTGATCTGCTTTGTATCTCCAAAATTCTCCGTTTGTGTTTCTCATTAGCTCTCATCTCCACAAACTATTACTGTTGCCCATCTCAGATTCTTTTGTTAGTCCTGACGAAGGGTCTTCGCCTGAAACATTGACTGTACCTCTTCCTAGAGGTGCTGCCTGGCCTGCTGCGTTCACCAGCAACTTTGATGTGTGTTGCTTGAATTTCCAGCATCTGCAGAATTCCTCGTGTTCAGATTCTTTTATCTTTTTCCAATGAATAAAACAAAATAAATTCATGGAATCTTCTGTGAATGTTCAGATCTTGAGTACAGAAAGACCACAATTTTAATGCCTTCTGATACTTCAGCCTCTAGTAGCTTTTTGAGATATCCATACAGACTTCATTAGAAGTCAAATGTGCTTGAGGTCTTTTGAGCAATACTTTTTTTTACCTAATTATCCCGTGTACTGCCCCATAATAGATCCAATTGACAACAAGAAATGTTACCAGCATGCGCAGGACTGGATATGTTGGAAAATTTAACAGTTTCAATTGTGGCTTGAGAGAAATATTCCAGCTCCTCCATCCCATAAATAAATCCTGGGCCTCTTGCACTTTAAAAACTCTCTCCCATCCCTGACTACAAACCTTACCACCCATGTACCATCGTCCTCTTTACTCCTTCAACCCTTCCTGTGATGGTGAGCCTGACCCCCTGGTAGTGGCATCCACTATCTATTCATAGATTTACATTGGGCTCACGTGTCAATATACATTGAGTGTTAAAATTGCTCAAGTCACCAGGGCTAATTTTTCTCTGCACCAAACTCCACCCGACGTTCCTTTTCCAAGCTAACATTGGAGCTGTTGAGGAAAGCTTATCCAAAAACATTTTTATTCACAGCACTTATCCCTACATTTGATCTCATTACTTGAAGCAATATTCAATGTGACCTTTTTATATAATTCTTCTCTTGTATGTTGTTAGCTTCACGTGATATTTTATTATCAAATACACCCTTGTTTCCGCAAGCAGATTCTAAACTCTAAGCATACAGTCTGTTTCCAAAATAAAGACCAAACGCTGAAATGGAAAATTACATCTCTGTATATAAAATCACAATCACAACTGTGTTTAAGTATTGAATTAATGATCATTGTTGAAAATAGCAAAAGTACATCTGAAATAGTTTCTTAAACCAAACTACAATCGGAACTGTAACTTAAATGTTTCATTTTGGTTAATCAAGTAACCCAGAAATTCCTTGTTGAAAATATATTAACATTTCAAAATTTATTCCTTGCCATATTTATTTGTGGTTACTCTTTGGATATTAACTTGACAAATGAAATATGATTTATATAAATATATAGAATCATATTTTATTATATTTTATGGTCCTAAAGTTAGAACTGAAGCAAATTATAAAAATAAAAGTAGTTGTGCAGAATCCTTTCATTTTATCTTTGCAATTATTTCCCTATAACCCTCTTTTTCCTTTATTTCTGGATTTTTCTAGACCATAAGCCTAGTTCATAATCAATTTCTCTACATTTACTTAGTTTGGTGTCGTACTCGAATAAAGTGGGCACTGTGTACGTTTGAGTAATCTTCTGCTGCAGCCCATCCACTTCAAGATTCGATGTGTTATGTGCTCGGAGATGTTCTTCTGCACATCACTGTTGTAATGTGTTGTTATCTGAGTTACTCTCACCTTCCTGTCAGCTTGAGCTGGTCTGGGCATTCACCTCTGGCCTCTCCTATTAATGAGGTGTTTTCACCCACAGAGCTGATGCTCACAGATCTTTTTATTTTTTGCACTATTCTCTGTAAATTTTAGAAACTGTGGTGTGTGAAAATCGCAGGAGAGTAGCAGTTATGGGGATACTCAAACCACCCCATCAAACCACCAAAAGTTATTTCACCGTCAAAGTCACTTCAATCACATTTCTTCCTCATTCTGATGTTTCGTCTGAACAACAACTGAACCCCTTGACTATGTCTGCATTCTTTTATGCATTGACTCGTTGTCACATAATTGGCTGATTAGATAGTTGCTTTAACGAGCAGCTGTACAGGCATACCTAATAAAGTGGCCACTAATGGGAAGGAAGGCCGTACAGAAAATCAATAGTTGTAACGGACTTTTTTAAAACAGCTATGGATGAGTGTGTCCCTATTAAATCATTCAGAGTCTTTCCTAATCAGAAGCCCTGGATGAGCCATGAGATCCACAATCTGCTGAGAGTCATTCAGAGGCATTCAAGTATGGTGACCAAGAAAGTTACAAGAGGTCCAGGTACAATCTCCAGAAAGCCATCTCATGGACAAAGTGGAAATTCTGAATGAAACTTGAATCAGTGAAGGATAATAGACAGTTGTGGCTGTGTTTGAATGCTGTCACCTCTTATATAGTTAAATCAAGCAACATGGGAGACAGTAGGGCTTAGCTTTTGGATTAGCTCAATGCCTTCTATGCTCGCTTTGACCATCAAAACATGAAGGAACCATAACAAACCCCCACGTCCCCTGCTGATCCTATGATTTCAGTCTCTGAAGCCTACATGTGAGCTGCCTTCAGGAAGTGAACCCACCAACAGCATCCAGCCCAGACCTGGCCATACACTAAAGACCTGTGATGATCAACTGGCTGGTGTGTTTTCCGAGATCTTTAATTTCTCTCTTTGGCAGTGTGTGGTACCCACCTGCTTCAGGTAGGTTTCAATTATACCAGTCCCAAGAAGAGTGTGATGATCTACCACAATGACTATCAACCAGCAGCAGTTACATCCACAGTGATGAAGTGTTTGGAGAGGCAGGTGATGAAGTACATCAATTCTTGCCTGAAAAATAACTTAAATCAGCTTCATTTTTTGCCTACTCAGCCCTGGGACATCTGGATAGCAAAAGTGCATACATCAGTATGTTCTTCATCGACTACAACTCATCATTCAATCCATTGTACCCTCAAAACTAATCAATATGCTCCAAGTCCTTGGCCTCAATATCTCCTTATGTAATTGGATCCTGGATTTCCTCGATTGAAGATGCCAGTTAGTTCAGATTGGCAACAACATCTCCTTCATAATCTCCATCAGCACAGATGTACCACAAGGCTATGCACTTACCCCCTGCTCTACTCATATTACACCTATGACTGAGTGACTAGCCACAGCTCCAATGCCATATTCAAGTTTGCTGATGACATCACTGTTGAAGGACGAATCAGAGGTGGTGATGAATCAGCATATAGGATGGAGTTTGAAAATCTGGCTGAGTGGTGTCATTTCATTGTCAACAAGACCAAGGAGCTGACTATTGACTTCAGGAGAAGGAAACCAGAGGTCCATGAGCCAGTCCTCATCGGAAGATCAGTGGATCAAAGGTGGAGAGGGTTAGCTGTAATATTGATGTGACTCAGACACGGCTGTAGATTGGACAACAACGTTTATTCACCAGACTTCCATTTTTACTTCTCCACGTCCTGATGTCATACACACTCTGACACTACGAATACTCAGACAATACATTACATCCCCCTTCTCAAGACTTTTTTTCTTCTTTTTACAACACTGTGAATTACCAAAACAATGCCTTTAGGCATGCCCTTCTTACAGTGCAACAACCATGACATAAACTAAAAACACCTTACCTTCTTGTACTGTATTCTGCATTGTATCTTACAATACTAACAGCAGTGTATCTTCTTTTACTGACATAGACTAATAAACCTTTTATTTCACACCTTTGAACTTATGACATGTGTGACTTTGCCTCAAACTGTGTGAGACTGTATGTATGCCTAGTCTCTGTATCTAGCTGGAAGTTTGACTTGTCTCCCAGACTGTGTGTGATACAACTGTGACTGTGCTTGTCCTTCATCAGTGTCAGTCTCTCGAGTGACCTCTGTGTCTTTGCGGTCTGCATCACTCTTGGTGTCGTTTGTTTCCATGTCTGTATATGTGGAAATGTCCTGTGCATCTGTACGTGGAAACTCCCTCTTGCCTGCCTTCAGCAGATGCTTCCTGTTCCTCCTGTAGACTCTTCCATCCGGCGTGCGAACTATGAAGGATCGTGGTTGCTGATGTCTGTTCACAACCACAGCTGGTTGCCAAGTGTCTCCTCTCTGTACTCTGACATTTCCACCTGTATGCAGATCTGGCAACTGTCTTGTACGTCTGTCATAGTAGCTCTTTTGCTTTATTTGCTTGTACTTTTGCTCATGTACTTGAGCATTACTTTCAGCAGTCAGTAGCATTGTGGATGTTGGCAGTTTGGACTTCAGATGACGTCCCATCAACAGCTGTGCAGGAGGGAACCCCACACCTTCAATCGGTGTGTTAATGGTATTCAAGCAGAGCAATGTAAGGGTCACTGTTGCTGCTATGTACCTTCTTGAGCATGTTCTTGACAGTTTGTACAGTTCTCTCTGCTTGTCCATTAGACTGAGCGTGCCCTGGACTGGAAGTAACATGTTGAACTTCCCAGCTTTCTGAGAACCCTCTGAACTCACCACTGGCATATTGTGGACTGTTGTCACTAACGACAATATCTGGAATACCATGTCTTGCGAATGTCGACTTCACTGCGGTAATGACACCTCGACTGGATGTGTCACTTAACTTGGTGATATCTGGATGTTTTGAATAGTAGTCCACACAAAGCAGATATTCTACACCATTGTAGTGAAAGAGATCTGTGCCAATCTTCTCCCATGGTCTTCCTGGTAGTGGGTGGGGAAGCAGAGGCTCTCTTGGATTGCTGTTTTTGTTTTCATTACAGACAGCAGACTGAGACACAATGTCCTCTAACTGAGTTGACATGCCTGGCCTATAGAGAATGTCCCTTGCTCTTTCGTTACATTTCACTATCCCCAGGTGTGACTCATGAATTCTGTTGAGCATTTCCTGTCTCATTTGGTTCGGTACAATGAGTTTTGTCATTTTGAACATTAGTCCTGGTGCATAGCTGATTTCCTCTTTAAATGTCCAGTATTTCTGCATTTCCTTTGGAACATCTTTTCTTTCTGTTGGCTATACATTCATTGTAATGTCTCTTAGCACTTGCATTTCAGGATCATTTGCAGTCGTTTTCCTGAACATGTTCAACTTCTCCTCAGAGATGGGTAGCTGAGGTGTAACCCAGTTGACCTCCAGCTCTCTTCCAGGCAACTCTTCCTTTCGCTCTTTGAGGTAAGCACGGCTCAAAGCATCAGCAATGTACAGTTCTTTACCTGGCTTATAGGTGACTGTGAGAGTGTACCTCTGTAGCCTGAGAAGCATCCTTTGCAGCCTCATAGGAGCTTGGTGGAGTGGCTTTTTGAAGATGCTCTCAAGTGGTTTGTGATCACTCTCAACCTGGATTTCTTTGCCATATACATATTGGTGGAACTTCTCACATCCATAAGCTACGGCGAGTAATTCCTTCTCGACTTGAGCATATCGGCATTGACAGTCCATGTGCTCGTGATCCATACGTCACAGGCCTCCCATCCTGCAGTATAAGAGTCCTATTCCCTCCGAACTGGCATCCACAGACATCGTCACCGGTTTATTGACATCATAGAACTTGAGTGCTGGTGCATTGGTAACCAACTGCTTCAATGTGTCAAAACTTTTCTTTTGTTCGTCTTCCCAATGCCATTTAGTGTTGCTCTCTAGTAGCTTTTGGAGTGGAGGTTGGGAATGAATTTGGCAAGATACTGAATCATGCCCATGAACCTCAATAGTTCTTGCTTGTCTTCGGGTGGTGGTAGCTGTACCACAGCTCTGACCTTTTCATCATCTGGTTTTAGCCCATCAGCACTGAGTACATGACCTATGTATTTGATCTCTGTAGTTCTGATCTTACATTTATTTTTGTTCAGTTTTAGGTTGTACTCACGTGCTCTCTCCAGGAGCTTCCTCAGTTTCTGATCATGTTCCTCAATTGTGTCACCCCATATCAGCTAATCATCAGTGATGTTGACCACCCCGTCCAGGTCTTCAATCATTTGTGCCACGGATCTCTGGAATACCTCTGATGCGAAGAAATCCCAAAGGGTAGACGCAGGAAATGATATCTCCCTATGGGCGTGTTGAAAGTACATAAGTTGGAACTTTCTTCAACGAGCTTGATCTGCCAGAAGCCTTGATTTGCGTCTAATACTGAAAAGTATTTTGCATTAGGCATGCGGAAGACAACCCCTTCAACCTTGAGCAGTGGATAGTGCTCTCTTTTGATGGCTTGGTTGAGATCTTGTGGATCCATGCAAATCCTCGTCTTTTCTTCTGTGACCACTGTCACCATACTATTCACCCAGTCGGTCGGTTCTGTTTGTCTTGTTATGACTCCCATCTGTTCCATTCTGTGTAGCTCCTCCACTACTTGATCCCTGAGAGCTACTGGAATCTTTCTCGGGGCATGCACGACTGGTGCAATAGTTGGATCAATCTAGATATGGTGTTTCCCTGGTAAACATCCTAATCCAGAAAACAAGTTATCAAAGTCTTTGAGAATGTCATTTTCTTTTTCAACACCGTAGATTCGCTTCACCAGGCCTAGTTTTGTGCATGTTGCTTTGCCCAGTATTGCTGGAACATGTTGCTGTACTATTTCAAACTCGATCTTGTATTGTTGACCTTTGTACACACAGGTGAGTGCTTTTTTGCCCAGTGGCGCCCTCTTGTGGCTGAAATACGCAACAAGCTTGCAGGTGGATTTTCTCAGTCTTCCTCTAATGCCCAGTGAGTTGAAAGTTTCTGCTGACATTACATTGCACTTTGCCCCAGTGTCATTCCTCCTGTTTATTATCAGATCTTGAGTCCAATCATCTTCATCCTCCGTCTCTGCATTGTCAATATTCTAGATGCATACCTCCTGTTCCACTTCAACTGTGCCAATGAACATGTCACTGTTGTCCTCACTCTCTTCCACAGCATGCATTTTCCTTGCATGCTCCTTTGATTTGCACATCTTTGCAAAGTGATTTCTTTTCTGGCATAACTTGCATGTCTGACCAAAGGCTGGACATTTTCTGTATCCATGTTTATAACCACATCTGTTGCAGTTAACGTCCTTTTGATCATCCTGTGGAGCTGGCTTTGTCTTATTCTTGTCAGTTTTCACAGTTTATATTTTGTACACGTCAGTCTCTTCATTGAGCATTTTATCCTGACTTGACGTGATCTCGTTGGCACCGCAAACATCAATCGCCTTTTCTAATGTAAGCTCCGCCTCTCTCAATAGCCTGCCTCTCACTTGATCATCCCGTATGCTGCATACAATCCTGTCACGTATTAAAGAGTCATGCAGTTGTCTGAACTCACAGTCTTTTGCCTTTTTCTTCAAATCTGTTACATAGGCGTCTATGGTCTCTATTGGTCCTTGAGCCCTCGTGAAAAATCTGTGTCAGATGTACAGTAGGTTTTTTCTTGGTTCGCAGTAATCTTGAAACTTTTTCTTCAACACTTCAATTTTATCTTGCTCATCACCTTGGAAGCCAAACGTGTTGCAAACCTTTATTGCCTCTTCCCCCGCCACATGCAGAAATGCAGCACATTGCCCTTTCTCCGTCTTTTCAGCTACGCTGTTAGCGGTGCAAAACAGATCAAACTTCTGGATCCGTATTTTCCAGTTTTCAGCAAGATGACCTTGTAGGCTTAAACTTGACGCTGCCTGTAACTGTGACATCTTTTACCTGTCTTCTCTTCCTTTTTTTTCACAATTTCTTCTGACATCATGTAATATTGATGTGACTTGGACACCGCTGTAGATTGGACAACCCACTTTATTCACCAGACTTCCATTTTTACTTCTCCACGTCCTGACATCATACGCACTCTGACCTTACAAATACTCACACAACATATTACATTAGCAACTTTAAATTCCTCAGTGTTATTATTTTGGAGGACTGACCCGGGCCCAGCACTTAAGTGCAATTATGAAGAAAGTATAGCAGCGCCTCTACTTCCTTAGGAGTTTGTGGAGATTCGGCGTGACATCCAAATCTTTGATAACTTCTATAGCTGTCTAGTGGAGGGTATATTGGCTGACTGCGTCACAGCTTGGTATGGAAACACCAATGACATTGAATAGAAAGTCCTAAAAAAGAAGTGGATATGTCAGAGTTTATCACGGGTAATGCCCTCTCCAGCCATTGAGCATATCTACATGAAATGCTTTCACAGGAAAAGAACCTCCATCACTAGGGATCCCCATCGTCCAGGGGATGCTGTCTTCTCACTGCTGCCATCAGGAAGATGGAAAAGCCCCAGGACTCAGACCGTCAGGTTGAGGAACAGTTATTACCCCTCAAACATCAGGCTCTTGAATCAAAGCGGTAACTT
This sequence comes from Mobula birostris, assembly GCF_030028105.1. Taxonomy (NCBI): domain Eukaryota; kingdom Metazoa; phylum Chordata; class Chondrichthyes; order Myliobatiformes; family Myliobatidae; genus Mobula; species Mobula birostris. Next base: position 55,703,981 of record NC_092373.1, read on the forward strand.
CACTTAACTTCACTTGCCCTATTGAAATGTTCCTACAACCAATGGAGTACCTTTCAAGAACTCTTCATCCCAGGTACTTGATATTTATTGCTTATTTATTTATATTATGGTCCCTTCTTTTTGCATTTGCACAGTTTGTTGTCTTCTGCACTCGGTTTGAATCCTCGAATTGAGTGGTCTTTCATTGATTCTGTTATAGTTATTATTCTATAGATTTGTTGAGCATGTCTGCAAGAAATGAATCTCAGGGTCGTATATGGTGACATATAGGTACCCTGATAATAAAATTTGCTTTGCTCTTTGAACATTTTTCTGTAGCTTAGTATATAAAGTGGTGAATCTATGGCATGTGCTCAAGACTGCACACACAGAAATGTTGTTAGTATGTGGCATGCAGTGTAACCTCTTGATTCTTTAAAACCCACCCATAATAAAAGTGATATCTAATCATTAGCTTTACTGCCAAATGAAAGAGTGAATGTTTTTCACAACCCGAGGGCAGTGAAATGTTTTCACAGGAACCATTTCACAGCAACTTGGCACCAGCTAGACTGTTGCAGGAACATGTGACCTTGAATGATCTGTTTCGAAATCCTTGCAGACCTGGTGTACAATTCAGTATTCGGATATGATTGCAAGAACAATATTACTTAGAAATAATGTTATTTTTCCATTATCTTTTAAAAAAGATTAATATTAAGTTTTTGAACAGGTTTTCTAAAGTGCATCATTTATTTCAAAACGTTTTGTCAAACTTTTATTAATAGCAAAACAATGAGTACATGTAAATAAGCAACCTTATTCCTTCTTCCTTAAAAAAGTCCATTGTTATTATTACTAATTTATTAATCAATGATAATCTCTGCTTGAAAGTATCATAGAAAGCGAGAATTTTTTTTAGAAGAGTGTCGCCAATTTGGACACATGCTCTCAAAAAGTTTCACCACTCCTGGATGTAGCCATTAAACATTGTGAAAGTACAGTTGAAACTGCCCAGGTACAGCAATACCTTTCCACTGTTAAAACATTTGAACAATTTTGTGAATGAAATGCAGCTACAAGCTAGGTACATTCATCAAGAGAGGGACAATAACAATCAGTTAAAATAATTTTCTTTTCAATGTTGGATATATCTCTTGTACATCCTATCCACACAGCTAGGCAAGGAAAGAAATGGAGGCATGATATTTGAGGAGAAAGGTTAGTCACCTCTTCCCTTGGTGTGAGTCTCAGACTGATATAGGATTAGCTCTAGAAATAGTCATGATCCAGCTGCCTCCTCATTTGTAAAGAATATGCAGCTTTGAGAAATCCAAGATCAAGACAAAAACTACCTTAAAGCGAGAAATGCTCGAAGAACTGTACTGTATGATCATTTCTAATATGGCAAATTGCATCAGTCTATCATTAAGTTAATTTTTAATCCACCACTTCTGGTCACCCACCTAAAGGAAAGATATCAATAAGATTGAAAGAGTACAAATAAAATATATAAGGATATTTCTGAGTTAGAGGGGAAGGTTGAATAGGTTAGGACTTTATTCACTAGAGTGTCAGAGAGCAAGGGGAGATTTGATAGAGGTATAGAAAATTATGTGCTGTATAGATAAGGTAAATGCAAGTAGGCTTTTTCCACTGATATGGTGAGACTAGAACTAGAGGTCATGGGTTAAGGGAGAAAGGTGAAATGTTTAAGAGGTACATGTGGGAGAACGTCTTCACTCTGAAGGTGGTGGGAGTGTGAAAGGAGATGCCAGTGCAAGTTGTGGATGCGGGTTTGATTTCAACATTTAAGAGAAATTTGGATAGGTACGTGGGTGGCAGAAGTATGGAGGGCTGTGGTCCGGGTGCAGGATTATGGAATGAGGCAGAAAAATAGTTTAATACAGACTAGATGACCCAGAGGCCTGTTTCTGTAGGGTAATGTGTATGACCCTAAAATTTAGTTTCATTAGTGTTACAGGTTTCCCCCACCGTCCGAAGGTAGAGCGTTCCTGTGAAATGGTTCGTAAGCCGAAATGTCGTAAAGCGAAGAAGCAATTACCATTTATTTATATGGGAAAATTTTGTGAGCGTTCGCAGACCCAAAAATAACCTACCAAATCATGCCAAATAACACATAAAACCTAAAATAACAGTAACATATAGTAAAAGCAGGAATGATATGATAAGTACCCAGCCTACATAAAGTAGAAATACTTCTCTACAACGATTGCCTGCACAGATGTCCGTAGCGAAAATCTCACACAAACGCTCTCGGCAGAAAATCTCACGCAAGCACTGTTGGCATAAACGCGCTCTCCAGTAACCTTTAAACTATGAAGCTGCCAAATCTACCAAATACACGTAAAAATACACAGCCTATATAAAGTAGAAATAATGTATGTATAGTGTAGTATCACTTACGGGAATTGGGAAGACATTGAGCACACTGATGATGGTGTGTTAGACTGAGTTGTCACAGGCTGGGGTGGTGCAGTGTCCCCCACCTTCCAGGTCACCGATTGATACATTGCCGCAAAGCACGCAGGGGTAGCCAGGAGGCACCCAGTACATCTTTAAGAAAAAAGCCGAAATAAACATGCTAATTAATTAGGTGCTGCCTGGCATGTAAATGTTGGCGCAGATCAGAGGCGATTGCCGATTGCATCGGCACTGATCTGGGCCGACAATTACGCGCTAGGCGGCACCTAATTAATTAGCATGTTTATTTCGGCTTTTTTCTTAAAGATGTGGTGTGTGCCTCCCGGCTATCGCTGCATTCTCCACGAATCAGTACAGTATCTGTCCGGGGCCCGGGGGTTGGGGTGGTGGGACACGGGGGTGTCATCTCATCGTCGATCAGGACAGGCAGCTCATCATCTCCTATGACTGCCCGCCTCAATGTCGAAGGTCGAGGTTCATCGTCTGCTGTGGCTGATGTGGAAGGCTTGCTTGACTGCTGAGCCCCGAGAATTTTTCTAACACACAGTTCTTTGTAAGGACTCAAACCATCCTGCAAATATCCCCTAAACCTACGTACCCTTTCAAAATTAAAGTTGTACTTTATCATTGCAGCAAAAATCTCACGTAGTTGCTTCATGTTCAGTTCCTGGACGACTTCACTTTCGCTACTGCATTCAGTTTCGATTGTTATCCTTTCCTCTTCCAATTGCATCAGCTCTTCATCTATCAGTTCTTGGTCACGGGATGCCAAAACCTCTTCAACATCATCTTCGTCAGCTTCCACAAGCCAAACTCACTTTGTCCTTGCTTCGTTCACCACGATCGAAACGCTTAATTATGTCTAGTTTTAAGCTAAGTGTAACACCCTTACGAACTCTTTCAGGCTTTTCCGACACCTTAGAACTCATCTTGCTAACGGCTGCTCAATGCAACGTGTTTAAGCAATGCCGGCGAGAATCCGGGGCAGAGCGGCTGCTCGGGGGGCGCGCTGCCTTTTATCGCGCGCTGATTTTTTCGCGCACTGCCTTTCTTCGTAACAGTGAAAACACCTTCTGAAAGTGAAAACAGGGTACTAATGTAGGTCTTTCGTAACAGTGAGGTTCTGTAAAGTGAACGTTCGAAAAGCGGGGGACACCTGTATTCATACTTCATTAATGCTATTCAGACAATCTCCAATAATCCAATTTTCAACAATAATTTGGAAGCAGAGGTTTTAAAATAGTTTTTCCTTCAAATTCTTATTCTGGTTCATGGTCAAGATTCAGATGCATTTAGATTAGCTAGCGGTTAGCAGACTGAGGCCTAAAATGGGAATTAAACTAATTATGGTTTCTTAATGAACGACTAAGGTGCGAAGGTTCCTTGATACATATTTGTCGGGGAACTGAAAGTCAGAGCTCCAATAAATTTCATATCAAAACACCATGGGATGTCTGCAGTATTTACATAGCATTGGAGTATTTACTCTTGAATACACCATTTTTCCTGAATTGAAATGACTACACAAAGTCTCTTAATTTGACTACTTGAGATTAATTTGTAAACACCTATGCTTACTTTTTGCACAGCTTATGGCTTTATTATTTCCAATTATCTTAATTTCTCATCAGGAATAAAAACAAGTTGTGAATTAGAGCTTTTGCTGTGCACGTAACCCCAATCACATGTCATCCAATGTCTAATTTCAACATTTTCTCTGTTTACATATCACAGACTAGATAGAATACATACCGACAGTTACGTTTATCACAAGAGTGTGCTTTACAGCAAATGCACTAACTGTATAGAATGTGCGGTTAGAAAGGTAAAAATAAAATGTACAGGATAAATATATTTTGTTACTATGCAACTTGGATTTGGATTGTCTCTATTAGGATGGCTGAATGTGCATTGTGATTCTTTCTCTGCATTTTGTGGTGCTGCTGTATTGATTAATGGTATCATTGCCAAACAATTTAATGAGCCCAAAGCAGAGGAGTCATATACTGTACCAATATCAGTAATTTTCTTCTAGGTCAATATCTATGTTACTTACATGTTCATTTTTGTGCCTCACTATTTACCTGAATTGTGTATTCAGAAGTTCCTTTATAGCATTTGTAATTATTCTTGACCTCAAACTAAATTTTATTTTGGCCATTGTCAGCCCCAGTTGAGGACTCACTACAGGATGTTTTGAGCTTAACTGTAAATGCAAATAGTGCACTTAAATATTACTGTGTATGAATAGGAAAAGTTCATCTATGAAAACATGAAAGAAGATACAGCTTTTGAAATTGTTCAGGTTTGATCACATTCCTTGTGTTTTGGGGCATTGATTTCATTAAATGTATAAATATTCTATCATTGCTTCTCACAGTAATGTGCTGAAATATATTCACCATTCAATGATTTTTGCATTAATAAATCAAGTGTAATTGTGTAAATCACCAAATCAAAACCCATTTCTTATCTTTTCCTGTGGTAGAATACCTATATTTATTCTATATTATGCATTATTCCAGCTGTGGCCCAACAAAATCTTACACAAAATATGAACAGCAGCTTCTTTTTACATTCAATGTTGCACATTCTTTTCCCCGATGTAGAAAGATTGACATATATTTCTCTGCAAATATATTCTAAATATTGGCTTTTTAGGTGATATGATCTTTCATTGTTCCAGTTGACTGCTTACTTTATTAAAGAGGACAATTTTGTCATACTTACGGGTGACAATATTCCTGAATCAGAACTCTGCTGCAGAACCTCTTTCCGTCTGCAGGGAACTGGCTGTGAAAAGCTGCTATCACTGAGATTAGACCACGGTGAAGTTTGAGTCTTGGGGAAGCTACCACAGCTTGTGTTCACCACTGAAGAACTACAATACAACAGAAAGTTAAAGCATTCTAGGTGTGTTAAAAATTTGCATTGATTTGAATTAACTTTACTTACCTATCAAACAACAGAACAGTGAGTTATATTTGATTTGACATACAGTGGTTTCTTCCAAATTTCAAAGAAATTTCTGGATTATAGTATTCAAAGTGAATTAATTTTTTATCACCGTCCAAACATGACTTTACATCCTCAAAGACAAAACACAGCAACACCAGTCATAATAAATATTTTATGGACATCTGCTTCCTCTGCCACCAGGATTATTTTGCCTGCCTTCTTAACTTTGTTTATCTCTTAATCTCTCATTCTGCTTGAATCATCTTGTACATTCCCAAGTTGCTAAACATTTTAGTTCTTCTCTTCCCTGATCTTCACTCTGGTCTGCTCTACGAAAGGTCTGAGAAGTGCATGTACTATTTTGGCAGTAAGATTGGGACCACCTACTCAGCCGCCTCTGCTGATTATTATGCATTTTCCTCTCTACTTCCTTCTGTACACTTGAACTTCATCTTTCTCTAGCTTTCTGCCACTATCTCTTTTTGAGACCATTTATGCATTTGATTCTTGCCTTGTTCTCTCAACTGAAATTCCAAGATAACTGCTAACCACCTATTCCTGACTGCCTTTGTCACTCTCTTCCTGAACAACGTTTCCTTAGTCCAATACAACTGCAGATTCTGGAATCGAAGACAAGACAGAAATGTGGAAAGAACGAATCCAATCAAACAACATTTGTGGAAAGAGAAACTAAGGATCTCAGAAGGGGTTACTGACCCAAAACGTTGACCAGGTTCTCTTTCTGTACATGCTACTTGATTGGCTGTGCTCTTTCAGTATTTCTGTATTTATTTTATTTTGTTCGCATCCTCACCCACACCCCTACAGTCCTTGTAAAGCTGTTTCCAACCCCTGTTTCTTCTCCAGGCTCCTTGAACGTATTACTTCCAGGTGTTATGCCCACAGTTCCTTCAAATTCATAGTCAAACTACTCCTATCAAACTATCAAACTTCCTTCAGTGAAACTTTGATGCTCGTTCTTTCATATGACATCCTCTGTGAGTATGATAATGATGAACTATCTCCTTGTCCTTTTGACACCTCTGTAGCTTTTAACAGGCTTGACCACATTGTTCTCTTATTCCATACTAATATCATTCTGCTTCCTTGACATAATCTGGAGGCACAGCACTGAGTACCACAAAAATTTTGCTTTCCCTTTTGCCACTATCTTTTTCTCACCTATTGTTTCCATGTTGTTTTACTGATTGGACAATGATCACTTTTGAATAAGCTTTAAAATCTTCCAACAAAAAATCAGAAGATTCAAGCTATTGCATTCACTTTCTCACCACCGATTCAGCCCACTCTCTTGTCACCTAGCTGGAACCAGTCTGTTGTCAAGAATATTATATTTTACTCTCAGCTTTATCTTTCAAAAGTAATGTTGGATTGGAATGAGAGAAGAATTGTCGGTTTTTGGGATTACCTCAGCGTTAAACATATTTCTTACATTTTATTTCTTGGCGTGCACTCTGCAATCCTCTAATTGACAGCCAGTCAATCTATTGCTATTTTGTATTGACCCTTCAGGTTGTCTCATTGCCAGACATTATTGAGAATTTATGATAGGCTCACCACATCATACAGTAGATTTATGTATCAAAACTGAAGGAACTTATGTCAAAGTAAGAAATTGTCAGAAAGGGTTAACTGTGAGCATCAGTGTAAAGCAGTTGATGTAATGCAAAGGTACTATGAACTTTACTTAAAATAAATTAATTGAAGTATATATTCCTTTCCATATTTAAATGAGAATTAATGCATCGTCTGGAACTGGGAAAACAAAGAAAATCTAAATTCCAAATAAAAGATAAAATAATAGAATCAATCCGATCAAAAAACTTCCTAGTCAAAAAAACAGGAATATTCTGAAATAAATATAAAAATTTCAGTAAAATCATCATTTTAACTATATGAATATGACCAATAAGTGAAAATGTCTTTTATTTGGAATAATAAAAGACCAAGAATTAGTAAATGTCATTTACAAAAATTGAAAAAGGATGGAGGTCTTGCTTTGCCTAATTTTAGAATGTATTATTGGGCTGTTAATCTGCGATATATGTCTTTTTGGTTATACTGGGTTGATAAGAGTGATCGGCCAAGTTGGGTAGACCTGGAACTGAAAGTTGTAAAACAGTTTTATTTAACCTTGTTATTGGGAGCTCCTTTACCTATGCAATTAGGTAAAGTTGTTAATTTAAACCTATATCTTGTGATTAAGTATTCTTTACAAATTTGGCTCCAGTTCCGCAATTTTTTTAATCTTAAAAAATTTAAACTTTGTAGTTTAATTTACCAAAATTACTTTTTTAAGCCTTCTTTAAGTGATCCAATTTTTTTACTTTGGAAAAATAAAGGTATTGATTCTTTTTTGGATTTATTTAAAGAAGATAGATTGATGTCATTTGAATAATTAATTGATAAATATTCTCTTTCATACTCACACTTTCTGCAATACCTTCGTTAGATCTTTTTTTCAAAAATATTTAAATATTTACATATTGGAGGCTGACCTGTTAGATACTATTATGAGTATGAATCCTTTGATTAAGGGTTCTATTGGAAGAATTTATAATTTATTATTACAATGGGAAAATCTAAATTCATACAGACCCCTTTAAATTTTAATGTTAGTGGAAGTTATGAATACTTACTGAGGTTTAGGTTACAATTAGTCCCCAATTTTCCATATGAAGTAACCATAGTAACTGGATACATAAGCTGGTGTAAATGAATCATGAAGGTAACATGTTTATTTAACCAGAACCAAACTTGCATTTGTGAAATACAATACCTATATATACAGCCTAACAAGTTAACAATTGTTCTTTCTGCATCAGTTAGTCTTTCTACCATAATGGTCATTGCTTTATTTTATCATAAATAAAGAAGTTGCAGTAAATTACCTTTGACTGCTTCCCATCAAGATATTTCTACCTTGTATAGAATGCATGATTGTCATTCTGACACTCCATTTTACTGCTCCTACCTTTCTGACATGTTCTGCCACTGTTACGGTTGGCTTCTCAGCTGCCTCAGCATCAACATCTGGCGTAAACAACTTTAATTGTCCTAAATCCATGAGAAGGCGATGCATGAGAGCAACCTGCTCTGTTACCTGGTAACTTCCCAAAGCTAAAGTGACAGACACATGAGATGAACATTAGGATGCAGGTTAGGTTGCACATCAGTAGGAGGTGGTTACTAATATGGGAAAACATTATTACTTAACAGTATGCATAAAATGTGAACTTTGGTTCAAACAAATGAAAACGACTGCAGAAAACCCATTTGAAAATGACTCCTGATAAACAAATGTTCCTGTCACTCCATGCCACGTCTAAAGGGTTTTCTATTCCCTATAGTAATAATAATTAACATTCAATGTAAAGTGTGGTCCAGGTAAATGTATAACAATATTTTCTTTTGAAAGGTGTTTACAAGAAGGAGAAGGACTCTGGATTGATGTCACAAGTCTTGCCAAAAGACAAAATGACAAGATATCAAGGAAGATATCCCTCTTAAGCAGGAGTCCTCAACCTGCAGTCCATGGCATAAAAAAGGTTGGGATCACTGCTCTAAATATTGCTTTAAGGACTAATTGCTTATTATCATTGTGATTGTATTTTATGAAAACATAAGTAATCAATTTTCTTCCATCCATTCAAAAATGCTAATCGATATTTGTTTTGACTTCCACTTTAGATTCTAACCATCTGAGAAGCCAGTATTCAGCCAATTCAATTCATTCCACATGGTATTAAAAATCCACTGGTAACTTAAAGGTCTTACAGAACCAGACAAAGTTCTATTTGGAGGATGAAGATCTGAACTCCAGAACTAACTGCACATCTGTTCAAGCAGTTCCACTACCTGTACAATATTAGCAACTACCTAAGAATGTAGAAGCCTGCCCAGGTATAGTCTGTTTGCACAAAGCAGAACAAATCCAGTCTGACTTGCTCCTGCGCAGTCTACTTGTAATGATTAGCAAGCTGATGAAAGTTGTTGTCAACTATTAAGAGTCACTTATTCATCAGTAATCAACCTCTCATTTCCACCACAGCCTTGCTCCAAACATGGAGTAAAGAGCTATGTCCCACAGCTGTGCTGAGAAAGATGCCCCTTGACATCAAGGCAGTATTTGGCCAAATGGGGCTTCCCATTTCTCTGATAAGCTAAGACTCAATGGAGACGCAAACAGCCTACCCCTGACATTCAATGATATTATCGTTGCCATGTCCTTCACTGTCAATGTCCTAAAGGTCACCATTACCATGAGCTCATCTAGACCTGACAAATAAAATAACGTGCTAGCGCGTGGTAGAGGCTGAGTGTTATGTGCTTAATTGACTCACCTCAAAGCCTTGCCACTGTCTAGAAGGCATAAATTAGGACTATGATGGGATAATTTCCAACTTCCAGGAGAAGCACAGTGTCAGCACCTCTCAAGGAACACAACATCATCCCTGCAATAGCTCACTTAGTGATTCCGACATCACCTCCAAAACCCACAGTACCCACCAGCAAGGGAATTTCCTACCCAGCAGAATTGTGGGAATACCTCTAACAGAAGGACAAAATTTAAAAAAAAACTAAGACAGTGATTAGTTGAAAGTCTGAAGGGGCCGGCTGCTGACACCGTGAGATCCGTGAAGACACGGAACCCCTTTGCTACTTCTGCGGGCTACACGCAAGGACTAGAAAACATATTTGGTGCGACAGGAAGCCCAGTGGAGCTTACAATGGGGTTTCAGAACATGCTTCAAGAGAGGAGGAGAATGTGATGGAGGCACAGGAGGCCTCTGTCAGCAGGGTACAGTCCTTGGTGGTGGTCCCCTTGGCTGAGGTGACCACTGATAACTCACCTCGGGGAGTGGTGAATCGGCTTGAGGCAGAGTTTAGGATTGAGATGTCCCAGTTGTTATCGGCAGGTGTGACCACCCCACATAATAAAGCCAACAGGAAGTCGAACCCCCTGAAGGGACAGACTAAGAAGAGGGGTGCAAGTGAATGGAGTCCCGTGAAAAGGAGAGTGACCCGTATTGTCTGTTATAACTATGGTGAAGAGGGACACACTAGGCGGGATTGTGAAGGACGGAAAAACCCTCGGAGAGTGTCTTCCCTAGACTTAGGCAGTCAAGGAAACCAGGGTGTTCAGTAGTTTAAGGGCAAAAGGAAGAGATACATTATCCAGAATCTTTCTGTGCTTCATAGTTGCAAGATAAAAAGAGAATCATAATAAAGTCAAGATAAGATAATGCGTAAATCCAATTAATTCTACTTTTTCTGCTTCTTTTAATGAGGTACATTTATTGCAATAACATCTGTCATCACACGACAGCATTTCTGGTGAAAGAAAATAGTTAAGGAGGTCAGATACTGACCTACAATTTGCTGAGTTACACATTTCTTCCCCAGAGGCCACTGCAAAATCATTCTGTGGCAAGGAGCTAATTCTAGATGTTGAACTCTCCTCTTTTGCTTTTCCATGGGAAACAATTACTTCAAATGGTACCACTCACACTGAATGCTCCTTATATTTTGTTTGTGTGTGTTTATTTGAAGACTTGACAATCATGTGTTGTTGCACTTCTTGTGATGACAAATTATCTGCACTAGTGATCTCATTGAAATATTAGGGTCCCTTGAATGATCACACCTTTGTAGAATCTTGTTAGGCAGTGGAGAAGATCCATAGAAGATGCCTCTCAGAAGGAAACATTGCAACAGCAATGACAAAGAATCCTGGTCCTCATCTTCCCGCCAAACATTCTTTCAATTAATGTTTTCTCCTAATCTTGAGCTTCTATGCAAGGTTCACTGCTTGAATGTCTCTGTCCATGAGAATTTCCTTTACTAGTCTTCTCTTCTTCATGCAGCCTGAACAATAGATATCTTCAACATTCTTTCCAAAATCTTATTGTGCCCCTTGATTAAACCACAGAGTAGATAAAGCTTTCAGAATCCACTTGGAGAGATTGCAGGTCTCTGGCTATGTTCCAGGAAAGCAATTAACCACTGAAGTTTCATCATTACTGTGAGTCCCTCTCCTTGAGTAGCATAACAGCATGGCTGAAGTCAGGAGCCATGAAAAGGACCTGAATTACAGTGTTCATGTAGCAAGTATTGCCAATGTAGCCCTCCGGCCAGCCTCAGAGTCGCTCGGCTCACTGTCATCTAGGGAAACAGCCCTCGGCCCCGCCAAACTGGGTAATTAGTTTGTGTGGATGCTGTGTGATGTACCCCACCCCGCCCAAATAACAGACCATACACCAGATACGATTAGATGATTTACAGTTTATAGATATTACTGGAACTATATAATTAATAGAGAATAAAATATAAAAGGAAAATAAAAGGCACCACACTTATCAAAGTTCAATCTCTTCGTGCACAAACAGTTGGAGCTCCGGACCCTTCTTCTTCACCCTGCGATCCTTTGGACCACCTCGACCAGCCACAGCAATCAATGTTGGGACCAACAACGGTGGTCGACCAGACACTCCACACGAGTCCGTCTCCTTGCCTCACCGAACGCCCTCCTCGGGGTCCAACCCCATTAGCGGACTCACAGCACCTGGTCCATCCTCTGTCTCTCTCTCCAGCCTTCTGTCCCAAAACTCCGTGCATACAGTATCTTCAAATACACCAAAATCAGCTCATGATAAAATGGCGGAGCAGACTCGATGGGCCGAATGGCCTACTTCTGCTCCTTTGTCTTATGGTCTTATGGTCTAAAATCATAACAACTATCCCAATTGGTTCGTAACATCTTCATATCGCCGCCTAACCCAAAACAAGCTGCTAGCGCAAAACTTTCTCAGCATTTAACATAGCAAAGAAGCAGTCCCAAATATAACATAACAAAGAAGCCATTTTAATTAGCCTACGCAGTAACATAAAGACAAAACTCCCCTACACCAAGATCTGTCAGTCCTGTCTTTCTGGTATCCGATTTTGCAGCAAGTCATGAGTGACAACAGTTCCAATGCATTTCTTTGTGACATCCAGACATTCCGATTGAGCAGCTGCTTTAGTTTCCCCTCATTTGGAATTGGAAAATCCTTTGTGATCCATCAGACTCACTCCTTCTTGCACCCCCAGATAAACTGGAAGATGTCCTTGGTGATCCCAAGATAGAGAAGGGAACAAGCCATACCAGCGCAAAATACAGTATCCCTGAGAGCATATTGCACCTGTAACCAGGTGCTTCCCAGTTACTGAGAGAGAACCCCATTTGCACCAAACCAGTTTTTGTTTGATCATCCCAATATGTTCCAGTGAATTCTCTTTGCACACCTCTGCCACTCTGAACCAAATCCCCAGCATCTTCAGTGGGTGCCCAATCCTCATAGAGAGATCAGACGTGGAGAGAGTGAGTAGTTTCAAGTTCCTGGGTGTCAAGATCTCTGAGGATCTAACCTGGTCCCAACATATCGATGCAGTTATAAAGAAGGCAAGACGGTGGCTATACTTTATTAGGAGTTTAAAGAGATTTGGTATGTCAACAAATACACTCAAAAATTTCTATAGATGTACCTTGGGGAGCATTCTGCCAGGCTGCTTCACTGTCTGGTATGGAGGGACTACTTCACAGGACCAAAGAAGCTCCATCTTGGGTACTAGCCTATTGAGTACCCAGGACATCTTCAAGGAGTGGTGTCTCAGAAAGGCAGCGTCCATTATTAAGGACCTCCAGCATCCAGGGCATGCCCTTTTCTCACTGTTACCATCAGGTAGGAGGTACAGAAGCCTGAAGGCACACACTCAGTGATTCAGGAACATTCTTCTCTGCCATCTGATTCCTAAATGGACACTGAACCCTTGTACACTACCTACTTTATTTAATATATATTAACTCCGGTTTTTGCACGATTTTCAATATATTTACACTGTAATTTATTTATTTATTATTATTCTATTTTTCTTTTTTCTCTGCTAGATTATGTATTGTATTGAACTGCTGCTGCTAAGTCAACAAATTTCATGACACATGCTGGTGATAATGAACCTGATTCTGACTCTGGTGAGGCCTGATGGAAGAAGATATGTCAGAATTAGAATCAGAATCAGGTTTATTATCACCGGCATGTGACGTGAAATTTGTTAACTTAGCAGCAGCAGTTCAATCCAATACATAATAATAAAAATAAGTAAGTAAATTCTATTCAGTATACTTTATACAGTGCATGTATATTGAATAGATTAAAGATCTTGCAAAAGACAGAAATATATATATGTATTAAAAAAAAGATGAGGTAATGTCCAAGGGTTCAATGTCCCTTTAGGAATCGGATGGCAGAGGGGAAGAAGTTGTTCCTGAATTGCTGAGTGTGTGCCTTCAGGCTTCTGTACCTCCTACCTGATGGTAACAGCAAGAAAAGGGCATGCCCTGGGTGCTGCGGGTCCTTAATAATGGACACAACCTTTCTGAGACACCGCTCCTTGAAGGTGTCCTGGGTACTTTGTAGGCTAGTACCCAAGATGGAGCTGACTAAATTTACAGCCCTCTGCAGCTTCTTTCCGTCCTGTGCAGTAGCCTCCCACCACCCTGGTACCAGACAGTGATGCAGCTTGTCAGAATGCTCTCCACAGTACTACTATAGAAGTTTTTGAGTGTGTTTGTTGTCATGCCAAATCTCTTCAAACTCAAAATGAAGTATTGCCACTGTCTTGCCTTCTTTATAACTGCATCGGTATGTTGGGACGAGGTTAGATCCTCAGAGATCTTGACATCCAGGAACTTGAACCTGCTCACTCTCTCCACTTCTGATCCCTCTATGAGGATTGGTATGTTTTCCTTCATCTTACCCTTTCTGAAATCCACAATCAGCTCTTTCGTTTTACTGATGTTGAGTGCCAGGTTGTTGCTGCGGCACCAGTCAGGCCAGTTACCAGTCAAGCCTTGCTCTTTCTGTGGTTGACTCTGGCCCCAGATGCCACCTCAAAATGTTTGGAGATGCTGAACAATTTGCAAACTGACCATGGATTTAAGCAGAAGATATTGATATTGTCCATGTAAGGAAGATTTTTATTTATGTGCTCCACTACTTGGCAGTATTTAAACAACAAAATGAACTATCCAAGATTGGATTTCACCTCTTTTTTTGAAGTCATGGCATTGTGTCTTCTCTGGGTATGATAACTACTTTTCATTTGAGGGGTGCATAATTAAATTTCCCGTCTTCACAAGAGATTTTAGAGTGAGCTGCATACCAGTTAAAGCAACTGTTGTGGATACTTCAATAATTAGATCAGAGATTCATTCATTCATGTTTAATGGTCAGTTCAGCTGATCCTACAAAGGTGGATGTGAAGGACGATTATTGAATCTAGAGTCACAGAAAAGTACAGCTCTGAAACAAGCCCTTCAGCCCATCCAGTCTGTGCCAAACAATTTAAACTGCCTACACCTATCGACCTGCACTGGGACAAGAGCCCTCCTTACACCTATATCCATGTCCCAATCCAAACCTCTCTTAAACTTTGAAATCAAGCCTGCATGCACCACTTGTGCTTACAGCTCACTTCACACTCTCATAACCTGTGACTGAAAAAGGAGTCCCCTTACGTTCCCCTTAAATTTTTCATTTTTCACCCTTAACCATGACCTCTAGTTGTAGTCCCACCCAGCCTCAGTGGAAAAACCTGCTTGCATTTACCCTATCTATATCCCTCATAATTTTATATAACTCCATCAAATTTCTTCTCAATCTTCTACGTTTCAAGGAATAAAGTCTTAACCTACTCAATCTTTCCTTATAACTCAGGTCCTCCAGACCTGGCAACGTCCTTGTAATTTTTTTCTTGTACTCTTTCAAACTTATTTACATCTTTCCTGTAAGTAAGTGACCAAAACTACACACAATACTCCAGTTTAGGTCCCACTAACATCTTATACAACTTCAACAAAACTTCCCATCTCCAGTAGTCAAAACTTGATTTATGAAGGCCAATGTGCTGAAAGCTTTCTTAATTACCCTATGCACCTGTGAAGCCACATTCAACAAATTATGTTCTTGTATTCCCAGATCCCCTTGTTCTACTGCACCTCTCAGTGCCCTACTGTTTACTGGGTAAGACCTACCCTGGATGGTCCTACCAAAGTGCAACATCTTGTACTTGTCTATATTAAATTCCATCTGCCATTTATCTGCCCATTTTTCCAGCTGGTCCAAATCCTGCTGCAAACTTTGATAGTCTTTCTCACTCTCCACTGCACCCTTAATCTTGGTGTCATCTGCAATTTTGCTGATCCAGTTAACCCCATTATCATCCAGATTGTTGATATAGGTGATAAACACCAGACTCGCACTGATCTTTGCACCACTCTGCTAGCCACAGGCCTCCAATCAGAGAGGCAACCATCTACTACCACTTTCTGGCTTCTTCCACAAAGCCAATCTGTAATCCAATATACTACCTCATTTTGAATGCTGAGTGACTGAACCTTCTTGATCAAACTCCCATGTGGGACCTTGTCAAATGCCTTACTAAGACTATGTAGACAACGTCTACTGCCTTGTCTTCATCATCTTTCTTGGTAATTTCCTCAAAAAAATCTCTAAGATTGGTTAGACATGACCTGCCATGCACAAAGCCATGCTGACTATCTGTAATCAGTCCATGTCTATCCAAATACTTATATAGCTGGTCCCTCAGAATACCTTCCAATAACTTTTCCACTACTGATGCCAAGCTCAATGCTCACCAGCTTGTAGTTTCCTGGTTTATTTTTAGAACCTTTCTTGAACAGCAAAACAACATTGGCTATCCTCCAATCCTCTGATTTAAATATCTCTGCTTGGGCCCCGGCAATTTCTGCACGCCTCCCGCAGGGTCCGAGGGAACATCATGTGTTACCTTGGCTGATTATGGGTGAACTGTGCTTCCTTCGAGGATGTGGCATGGTGAGGGAGTCTTGGTATGTATTGCTGAGTGTGATTCAGAAGATGCCTTAAGAAAATTGGTGCCAAAGTGGAATGTTCTGTAGCCTGTCATGCCAATGGTTTCTTTCTTCACTCAGCTGACAGACAAGACTGATGCCAGGGTTTTACGCTGTTCACTCCTATTTTTGTTATTTGTCATCCCCCTCCTCTTGCTTCTGCTGATTTTCAGCCTGCACAGCTGATCCTCCAGACTACATGTCTCCTTGGGGCTCCTCTGTAGTCACAAATTGCAGTAGAATATGCATGTGTGGTTCATCAGTATGAAGTCTCGGTACCAGCTTGACATATAATGAATGCCCTATGCCTCTGGACTGATGAAGACATTAGAATCTAATTATTTAGAAACCAAGGAAGTTCTCCACTGCTGTCTTTCTACATGTTATCAGCTGTTGTGATTGGAGAGTTCAGTTGTGTGAGGAGCTGAAGAGAAAGGGTTAATCCTTGTTCCCTGGGATACATTCCTCTAGGCAGAATCAGATTCAGAAGATGACATCAGCTTCGTAAACCTGAGTCTGCAAGTGCAGATGCAATTTTCTCTGCCTCCAACGCCGTGGCTCTAACTATCTTGAATGAGCAGTTATTGCTTTATCAAATCCTCAAAAAGCTGGATTGAGCAGTCTTACAAATAAGGCACTTTGCCAGAGAAAGCACTCATGTTATTCAAGGAAAATTGTAGACTTTGGGAAGAGTTTGAGCAGAGTGCAGTAGGTCTTAAATTGTCTAGTCAAGTTTCCAATGTCAGTAGAATATCCCTTTCTGAGAAGCTTAGATGCACGATGACAAATTATTCTTTTTTAGTTTGCTCCTTCAAACTCTAATTCAAGATGGTATTGTGCAAGGAATGATTAGGTACACACCCGATGCCAAAAAATTGTCAGATGTGCTAATGTGAATGTCGCACAAAAATGCCTAGTCCAATTTCACAACGCCATGATTTCACTTGGGATTGATCATGAAGCTGATCTACTCCAGGCTAAATCAGTTTGAGCATGGAAAACAGACACTAATTGATGAAATTTCTCGACACTTGTTTACGAAACTCATGATTCCATAATGTCGTTTCCAATTTTTGCCGCATTTTCCTGAAACAGGTATGTTTTTAATTATCATGATTAAGCAGATGAACAGCAGTCCACCTCAAGAATGCGTGCTTAGTTTATTGCTCTACCGTCTTTACACCCACAACTGTGTGGCTATGCACAGCTCAAACACCATCTAAAAATCTGCCGATGACACAACTGTTCTTGGCAGAATCTCAGATGGTGATGAGGACCCGTACAGGGAGTGAGATAGATCAGCTGGTTAAGTGGTGTCATAACAACAACCTTGCACTGAACATACCTAAGACCGAGGAGTTGATCGTGGACTTCAGAAAGGGAAAGTCAAAGGAATACACATCAGTCCTCATTGAGGGGTCAGCAGTGGAAAGGGTCCAATATATTGCATCAATATATTGAGCCCAAGAAACCTGAAACTGTTCACCCTTTAACAGTTTCAGGTTCCTGGGCTCAATATATTGATGCAATTACAACAAAAGAACATCATCAGCTATATTTTTTTAGGATTTTAAGGAGATTTGGTATGTCACCAAAAGCTCTAACCAATTCTTACAGATGTACCGTGGAGAGCTTTCTAACTGGTTGCATCGCTGTCTGGTACAGAAGGGCAATTGCAGAGAATTGGAAAAATTTGCAGAATGTTGTGACCACAGCCTGCTCCATAATGGGCACTAGCTGCCCTAGCATCAAGGGCATGTTCAAAAGGCAATGCCTCAAAAAGGTGGCATTGATCTTTAAGGACCCCCATCACACAGAACATGCTCTCTTCTTATTACCACCATCAGAGAGAAGATACAGGAGTCTGAAGACACACACTCAACTTTTTAGGAACAGTTTCTTCCACTCCACCATTAGGTTCCTGAACAGACAATAAGCCAACCCCTGAGCACTACCTTTGCCACTGCAAAGTAACAAATTTCACGATATACAGTATGTCAGTGATATTAAACCTGATTCTGACTCCATCAAAGCTAATGAGAGTAGTAATGTTAAGTCTATTTAAATATCCTTTCTACAGGTCAGTCCTCCTGTTTATTGTTAGTTACTGCAACTACAAATATGCTTTCTCAATACATTTAAAGCATGTCAGGTAGTTGACCTGATTGTTTCCAAAACAATTAGGCAGATAAAATCCCTTCTTCAAGGATTGTTTCTGTAGTCAATATCACTTTGGATTGCAAGATTTTATACAAGCATGATCAAGCATATTATCTAAGGTAAGAATGTTAAACCTAACTTTATAAACCAAGAAAATGTACTTTAATTCAATAAACATAAACTATCCAGAAACCAAACTGTTAAATTTGGTATCGTATATTAAGACTTGTGAACAAAACATGAATTCTAATTTATATTTCTGTAAAAAGAAGCAGATAATGTACAACATCTGGACACATATATAAGTGAAAAGTTAAAAAATTATTTTTGTTAAGTTGATAAAATTTTATTTGGATTTTTAAAATCAAATTAACACTTGGATTTAACAGCAACAGTTTGCCTTGAAATTCAATTCAGATAATGAAATACATAATGAATAGGGAAATAAAAAAGCCCATTGTAAAGCAGAATTATTTTGAACTTTATTTGTTTTTGCATTACTTATAGGCGTTGCAATAATTCGATACATAATTTTGAGTTGTAATAAATAGAATCATCCAGTGATACCAACAGATATGCATATTTATCTACTAATGCTCTTTATTAAACTTATTTCTCATTTCCTTTATCACTCTTTGGCACAGTAGAAAATTCATGCAATATAACAAAACAAGATTTTAATGCTTAATGAATATGCAAGTGACGTTAAAATATAGAAGCTTAGAAAAATAGAGGGCTATGGGTAACCCTAGGTAATTTCTAAAGGAAGTACATGTTAGGCACAGCATTGTGGGCTGAAGGGCCTGTATTGTGCTGTAGGCTTTCTATGTTTCTATATTGTAGCAAAGCAGCGCAACTGTGATAGCTTTGAGTTTGTACCTTCAGATTATAAGAGAAATAAAAAACATCAGTATTCATTTTAATTAAAATACTAATCAACAATGTCTGCTGTAACTTCATATCCATGGATTATGGTATCATCGGAGAATTTGCATAGAAAATATCTATTGAATTATTATTGTGAAGAATATTTTTAAAGCATTTGTTTGAATAAATCCAATTGATTGAAAGTGTATGACTTATTACATTTTAATGAAATACTGACGTGACGTTAAAAATGTTGAACATTTCGATTTTTTTTCATTTATCCAATAAATTATATCTCTAGATTCACGAGGTTTTTGAAAATGAAGATAATAAAAAGATTATAATTTTTCTGGTTATATTCCATGATTAAAAGATTATATTGTTGTATTAATCTATCGTATGATATTATCCTGTAAAAATTTCACTCTATATTCACTGATATTAACTCTTAGAAAATTGTTACACTGTAAATTTAGTTAATTGATTATTCTCTTAAGATGAATCATTATAATATGTGCTCCCAATACATAGTCACACCCATAGCCAGCTTAAATAGATTTTCCTGGATACACCCACCTTGATTTTTGGTTCATTAATTTTGAGATAGTCTGTGAGCCAGTAGGGTTGGTCAGTACCATCTCAGGGGAATAATGCTCATAGCGATTTTTGGCAAGGCATACATCTCTAGAGTTAGAAAATATGTGATAGCATTTTACCAGTGGTAGCTTTGTGTGTGCTGTCATGCATTTTATGATACTACCATAAAATAAGCATTTCTGAAAAGTGGCTAATATAAAGTACAACGTATATATTCAACATTGAAATTTGTCACAATGATAGCTGAGTTTAAGCACTTTTCATCAAATTTTATTATAAAATTCTACTTTGAAAACTGTCATTGGTGGCACTCGCAGTACAGTGCCCAATTTCAGTAAAGTGAATCATTTCATTTTTAGAAAAATGTCTGTCTGTTTATTTTGGAAAAGTCAATAAAAACCCTGGGACACATATAATCACATGGATTTGTAGAGAATTTATTCAGGAATTCAAATAAGTAATCACTTTTTGTATATATTCCATAATAACATCAATACAGCAGAAAATGTTACCTCCCCCCCCCGCCCCAAAAGGTAAAAACCTCATTTGGAGAGATTTCTGGAGTTTTATCAATGTCATGATATTTTCCATATTGTCGTATCAAATCAAAACCAGTTTAAGCTTTTGTCATAGCATATAGAATTACAGTACGATAATTCAAATGTGGGGTTCCACACGGCCATAACCTAGGCCCCATTTGGTTGTAAAATGAATATATTTAATCAAAGATTGCTTTCCATACTTTCATAACCTGGTGATAAATCATAATAATTTTCCAAGTCTTCCGCATCTTCCACATCTTCACCTGAACTTTTCACACTCTCTGAGGTGGTTCTCTCAGTCTGCCAGTCTACACATGTCAGTACACCTGAGGCCATTTGCAACACACATACATCTTGGGAGTGAACATTTTTTTGGACAGTTACAGGCCAGTAGATCCAGCATGGCAACGGGTGCTGGCTAGCCTTCCATCCAGTGCACCACCAACTGTTCAGCTTCCTCTTCTCTCTCCATCTTCCATCCTCTGCCAACAGGGCTTGGCACTTGTGGGTCCTTCTCCAAACATCTTCTCCATATATCAGCCTGGTCGTTGGCTGGCTGTGCATGTTTTGTTAAGCAGTCCTTGCATGGTGGGAGTTGATTTGTTTCGATTTCATCTTTTTTGGCACAGAAAAGGTGATACCTGAGTTCATTGACCTTGGTGGTTGATGCTTTTGGGGCATACAGGAGACATGTAAATGCCTACAGTTTGTCCATCAGTTCTGGGGAGAGGTCTCGTTCCTGACCCAACTCTAAGAATGTTCCTGTTGCTGGTCAAAAGTTTTAGGGCACTTGTCTTCCCTTTGCCTGCAAAAGCGCTTACAGTGTCACATCCTGTATATGTGTGCAACCCGATGAGAGCCCTACAGACCTCTATGCCAACAGTGGCAGCAACCTTCCTGATGTCTACAAGCCTTGTGCAGGTTCTAGTGCCACGATTCTGGAACAATGGGGCCTTAATCTTGTCACAAAATGCTAAAGACATGATAAAGACATCTGTGTCTTCTGAGCAGATCACTACAGATTGGTATCCCTCTCTTGTGGCATGGGCATCATGGAGAAGTAGGCAGCCATCTGCACACTGAAAGCTACCACAATGCTATCACATATTTTCTAGCACTGGGGGTGTATACCTTGCCAAAAATTGCTATAATAATTATTCCCCCCAGATGGTACCAGTGGCCCAAATTTGGGGTCCTGGCTCGTGGACTAAGAGGAGCGAATCTGGATTTTCCAGCAATTATTACCAATAATTTTGGTCTGATACATAGAGCGCATATGAAGAATAAACTTGTATTATGCTATCATTCTTAAAGCAATACTTATAAGATGCCTTTTCTTTTTTAAAGGAATCAAGCAGAGCCGAAGGTGCTCAAAGTATTCAAAAAATATCCATATGTATATCACAGTGAACATGAATGATACAGCAAGGTAACCATTTCAAAAGCAAAACGTTAAAAACAAAAATAAAACAATATCCAGGGCCAATCACTTAAAATTTAAATGTAGTCATAGACTTACATAACATAGAAACAGGCCCCTAGGCCTGACTCATCAATGACAACCAAGTTGTCTACCTGAGCTAATCCCATTTCCCTGTATTTGGGCCATATCCCTCTAATCCTTTACTATTTTATTCCCCCTGTCTTAATATCTTTTAGCCATTGTAATTGTACCCATGTCTATCATTTCCTCTGGCAGCTTATTTCTTATACTCAACCCACTTTGTGGGAAAATGTTGCCCCTCAGATCTCTCTTAACACACCTCTCTCACGTTAAACCTAGCTCTCTCGTCTTAGACTTCCCCACCCATAGATAAGGTGACCATTCATCTTATTCATGCCTTTTATAGGTAAGGTAACAGAATTTTATTTTTGTTTTAGTTAAATTTGAACAGTTTAAAATACTGTGACAGTCTTTTCAATCCTCACTCTAGTTAATTGAATTTTATTTCTATTTTTGGTTAATCTTCCAGCATCAAATGCTTGGAATTGATCCTCAGAGTAAGTCATTTACTTAAATGGGAGAATAATTGTTTGGATCTACAGGAAATAATTTAATTTTAAATACATTTCAAAAAAGATTTGGCAGAATTCTAATGATTCATGATTTGAATTACTGGATAATTTTCTTCTACAGACATGGAAGTGAGTTTTTTAAAGCAGCTCACATAAATGACACTGTCAGTATGAAGTCCTTATTGACGAGTAAAGATTTTGATCCTGCAATTCGAGGTAGGTGCATCATATCTGAATAAGTTGCAGTGCCTTGACGTAAAACCTTAACTTCCATCTTCAGCCTCTATAGATACTATTTGACACATTGAGTTCTTCCGGTTGTCTGTTTTCTGTTCCAGGTTCCAGAATCTGCAGTCCCTTTTGTGTTCATTTAAAGTCTTCCATTATTTTCTGCATTTTACTTTTCATCTCCTCACTTTTAAACGTCTATTAATATTTATAAATTGACACTGTATAAATGAAGCACAGAAACAGAATTTACTTAATAGGAGCAATTTATAGCTGCTAGTTAGCAACATCTAGAATGCAATTCAGGTTAATTCTTCCATAATCTTCTCCTTAACTGCTTTCCTTTGAATGTCAAGGACATCACCTAATAGAAATTGAAAACTGAAAGTTTATACTTCAATATTCTCTCTTAAAAAACTTTCTTTGGAAACAATTTGTTGTTGTTTGACTTCAACTATGAGGAGCTTATTGTAAATGATGTACATCAATTGATGTGGAAAATCCAGCTACATGAGCAAAAAACTTCAATTAAATATTGCATGGAAACTGCATATTACTATTAAATTAATAAATTATAGTTGAAAGGATGGACAATTAATTGCAAAAGACATTCCAATAGTAGAAAACATCACTTGCATAAATGAAGTTGATGGTAGTTGCTGGAAGTTAATTACACAGCTCCAGAAAAATGCTACAGCAGTTGCTTGAAGCAATGCCCTCAGCCAGAATGTTTCATACATATCCTTCCCTTCATTAAATGATCAAATATAGAAATGTTTGCTGATGAATGCATTAGGCAATTGCTTTTACAAATCCTAAGAAATTGTAACAGCCCGTCTCTACATGGGGTAATACCTTTTCCAGCATCTGCAGATTCCTACTTGTTTGCTGCATTCTGTCCAACATCCCCCAAAGCACCTACTGCTCACATTTAAGTTCTGAGCATGCCCCTGAGTGATAGACTGCGAAATCAGTGGTATTGTGCTATTAAGTACTCTTGATTTCACTGAAGACTTGAACTCTGTGGGAGCATTCTCAATCAATGATCAGAAATAATTGAATTTGTACCCTGAAGTCACTAGTTTTCTTTAATCTGCTCCAATTTCCATTTCCATATCCTTACTCGATAACATTTTGTCATTTTAAATGACTGAAGGGAAATTAGGAGATGACATTTCCATGGTCCAACAGCAACAAATTACCTGCTGGAGGAACTCAGCAGGTCGAGCAATCCATTCCTCTCACCAAACCCCCTCACTTTATACTGGTTATCTCTCCTCTCCACTCTCTATCCGAATGCAGGGTTTCAACCTGAAATCGTGACAGTTCCTTTCCCCCCCACAGATGCTGCTCAACTCATTGAGTTCCTCCAGCAGATTCTTTGTTGCTTTAAAAGTAAACATCAACAGTCTCCTGTGGTCTCAATTCTTGTAGTTGCACTTCACTTTCTGGGTAAGAGGTCATTGGTTGAAGAATGCTGTTGATAAAGAACTGACAACAAAGTCTAATTGAAGGTTTCCAGGAGAAGGTACACAAAAGGTTCAATTTCTTCAGTGCTCCAAGGTGACAGAAACATCCCCACTGACCAGAAAGTATAAACTGCAATATTATTCACACTAATGCTGAAAGTCTTGGCTGGAAGCATTTTGTAGGATCATAGAGTAATATTGCAGAGTGGAAGATTTCCGATAGTTCATCTTATACTACTTTTTGGTAAGATCACCCAATTAATCCTGATTCTCTGAACTTTACTCTTCGGTGAGCCATGGTCAATTGGCTGCATGTGAGATTTTGTCCCACTCAAGCCTAAAATCTGAAGTGGGATACCAGAGCAGTAGTGAGCAGGCACTGCACAATGCAAGATACTGTTGGTGAAAGTAAGCTATACATTTTAACCTGTTGATTTCTGTAGTTACAAATGTGACAAATATACACCCATGAGCCTAATATATTTTGCGATGGAATGACGATAGAAAGCAGTCTTCCTTTTCATATCATTCCATTCATGTTACAATCAAGGTTTCAAGAAGTGTAAGGAATATAGGAAAGAAATTCTAATCCATGATAATAAATAAACTTTGTAATGTTGGACATTAATGATCTACCAGATTATGAATATTGATCTCTATCCCAGTGTCTATGTCACAAAAATATTAAGTCATATTCCTTTTATGGCTGGTTAGATCATAATATATTTTCTTAAACTACTGACATGTTCACATTTCCAAATAATATTGTAACAGATTTTGTGCTGAGTTGTGCACTAATGCTTAAATTGAAATTTTAAAAATGTTATTTAAAGGGAACTTAGAAGAAACAATACTACATACTGCATTGTTAAATGGCAATAAGGAAATTGCAGAGTTCATTCTGGATATGGTGCCATCATTAATCAATGAGCCAATGACGTCTGACATGTATAGAGGTAATAATTCTCATGGTTCAGGTAGCTTTGACTTCATTAAGGCCTCTACACAAATATAATTGATTTTATTCCAAGATTGTTTCTCAGATTTAGAAATTCAGATCTTAGTTTATATGTGCAGTATTTATGTAAGCAAACACAATGATATATTTAATGATCATTTTAACATATTCATTGACCACACTTCAAAAGTACCTTATTGATATAACCCTGAACCTGTAAAGAACAGGTAACAAACTATATAATTGCAATGTGTAACAGAAATACTAGAAACACTCATCAGGTCAGGAAGCATGTATGGGAGGAGAAACAGAGAATGTAAGTTAAATGATATTGTTAAATTGGATACTGAGTCTTGAAGGCTTCAACATGCCTAGGTGGAAGTTGAGATGTGGTTCTTTAAACTTAAGTTGAGCCTCATAGCCTCTGCTTCTGAAGCAGTCTCTCTGGAAGGAGGTTGACTTACTGTACTTCCATTCTAGTATCGTAGGCTTAATGGAGGTCATCCTTCCAGCAGGCAATGATTCCCTCTCCACCCCTGATGAGATGGCCCATGTTCCTGACCCACAGTTGGGTGGGCCTTGGGACACAAACCGCAGATGGCTTTTAAAGTGCTGAAAGAACCAGTGTCTGGATGTTAGTGAATTGCTGAGCCTTCTGAACTCTTTCCAACCACCTTCTGTCCTCATGACACATAAAAGTTCAGTTAAAAAAAAAGCCAGAACATTCTTTTAAGTGTTTTTATTTTCACTCTCGGTCAGCCAACAGTTTATTTTCTGTTGGAATGAAGAACTTTCCCTTCAAGGCAAACAATATCATTATCAGATATGGGGAAGATTCAATAAACCTAGTAAAGTCAAAAAGTACCAAGAAACTGAATTAAACTGAGCAGCAGTCTCATGGTCATTTCTTGCATTGTTTACATGAATCAAATATCTGTAGTTTCTCAATCTGCAGGTGAAACGCCGATGCACATAGCTGTTCTGAAACAAGATATGGAAATGGTTAAGGAACTGTTGAAACGAGGAGCTGATGTGATGAATGCACGTGCTACTGGTTCCTGCTTTGTCCCAGGAGAGGAATGTCAGTGTTACTACGGTAGGACCTAATTTTTGTGAGTGAAGGTGGATATTTTTGTCATGATCTCCAATAGGCACTAAACACTCTGGACCTCTGGTGTAATTTTGTTGAATGATCCTGCTAATTTTAAGGGCTACATTGATCCATTAGTGATATCACAATTACTAGTTGAAAAATTTAATTGGATCAAAGATCTGCTGTAAGTCCAAAACATAACCAGAAAATGCTCGAATCACACTGGAAGTGAGGCAGCGTGTATTGTGCAAAATGCAGATTAGAGATTCAGATCAAGGAGCCTTCATCAGAACAATCTACTCTGATATCAATTAATAATCAGAGAATGAGGCAGTGAGTAGGTGGATTAACCAATGAATATGACTAATAGATCCATTATGAGGGTTTTGCAGAATATTAGACTATTCATCTTCTCAAGATTTTGTGCTATTCTTTGGGAGGTAGTGCACTTGTTTTTATACATTAATAAAACTCTACTGGACAGTTAATTGATAGAAAAAAAAATTTTGGCTGCATAACCAAGTTTGGAAAAGGTGGCCTGAAGCAACATAGTCCATAAGACCATAAGAAAAAGGAGCAGAATTAGGCCAGTTGGCCCATTGACTCTGCTCTGTCATTTCATCATGGCTAATCCATTTCCCTCTCAACTCCATTCTCCTGACTTCTTTCCTTAACCTTCCACATCCTGACTAATCAAGAACCTATCAGCCACCACCATAAATGCACCCAATGACCTGGCCTCCACAGCCGCTTCTGGCAATGGATTCCACAGATTCACCACCCTTTAGCTAAAGAAATTCCCCATCATCTCCATTCTAAATGGACTTCCCTCTATTCTGAGGCTTTGCCCTCTGGTCCTTGACTGCCCTATGATAGAAAACATTCTGTCCACATCCACTCTACCTAGGCCTTTCATCATTTCAATGAGATTCTCCCCTCATTCTTCTCAACTCCAGTGAGTAAAGGCCTAGAGCCATCACTCGTTCCACTAAAAAGAAAATAATAGGAAAAGAACCTGGATGGACCAACCCGGCATCAACCTAGGCACTGGAAATGACAACTGCAAAACCCGCACTGTCGACCTTGCAAAGTTCTCCTTAATGCCATCTGAGAACTTGTGCCAAAGTTGGGAGAGCTGTCTCACAGACTAGTCAAGCAACAGCCTGACCTAGTTGTATTGACAGAATCATATGCTACAGTTAACATTCCGGACTCCACCATCACCATTCCTGGGTATGTACTGTCTCACTGGCAGGACAAACCTATCAGAGGTGGTGGCACAGTTGTATACAGTATAGAGAGAGTTGCCCTGGCAACCCTCAACATCGACTCTGGAGTCCATGAAGTCCCATGGCACCAGATTAAACATAGGCAAGGAAGCCTCCTGCTGATTACCATGTACTGCTCTCCCTCAGCTGATGAATTAGTACTTCTCCATGTTGAGCAGCACTTGGAGGAAGGAGGCACTGAGGGTGACAAGGACACAGAATGTACACTTCAATATCCATCACCAAGAGTGGCTCAGTAGTACCACCACAGACCAAGCTGGTCAGGTCCTACTGGACATGGCCTCTGGACTGGGACTACAGCAGGTAGTGAGGGAACCAATGAGAGGGAAAAACACCCTTGACCTCATTCTCACCAACATACCTGCCACAGAAGCATCTATCCATGACAGCATTGGTAGAAGTGACCACCGTACCATATTTGGGAGTCTAAATCCCATCTCCACATTGAAGAAACCCTCCATCACATTGTGTGGCACTACCAGCGTGCTAAATGGGATAGACTTCGAACAGATCTAGCAACCTAAGACTGGGCATCTATGAGGCACTGTGGGCCATCAGCAGCAGAATTGTAATCAACTACAATCTGTAACCTCATGGCCCGGCATACCCCCCACTCTAACATTACCACCAGGCCAAGCGATCAACCCTGGTTCAATGAAGAGTGCAGGAGGGCATGCCAAGAACACCAGGCATATCTCAATATGAGACATCACAATACAGGACTACCTGCATGATAAACACCATAAGCCGCAAGAAATAGACGGAGCTAAGCGGTTCTGTAACAAATGAATCATATCTAAGCTCTGCAGCCCTGCCACATCCAGCCGTGAATAGTGGTGGACAATCAAAGAACTCACTGGAAGAGGAGGCTCCACAAATATCCCCATCCTCAATGACAGAGGAGCCCAGCACACCTGTGCAAAAGATAAGGCTGAGGCATTTACAACAAACTTCAGCCAGGAGTGCCGAGTAGATGATCCAGTTTGCTCTCTCCAGAAGTCCCCAGCATCCCAGATGCCAGTATGTAGCCAATCCGATTCAGTCCACGTGATATCAAGAAACAGCTGAAAGCACTGGATACTGCAAAAGCTATGGACCCAGACAAAATCCTGCCAACAGTCCTGAAGAACTTGCCGCATCACTAGCCAAGCAGTTCCAATACATCTCCAACACCGGCATCTACCCAGTAAAGTGGAAAATTGCCCAGGTATGTCCTTTAAACAAGAAACTGGACAAGACCAACCCAGCCAATTACTGCCTTTTAAGCCTACTCTCAAACATCAGCCAAGTAATGGAAGGGATCACCAACAGTGCTATCATGCAGTACCTACTCGGCAATTACCTGCTTACGGACACTCAGTTTGGGTTCCGTCAAGGCCACTCAGCCCCTGACCTCATCACTTCCTTGGTCTAAACATGGACCAAAGAGACAAATACCAGAGGTGAGGAGTGATAGCCCTCGACATCAAGGCAGCATTTGACCGAGTATGGAATCAAGGTGCCCTAGCTAAAATGGAATCAATGGGAATTAGGGGAAACCCTCTGCTGGTTGGAATCATACCTAACACAAAGGAAGATGGTTGGGGTCGTTGGAGGTTAATCATCTCATCCTCAGGACATCACTGCAGGAGATACTCAGGGAAGTGTCCTGGGACCAACCACCTTCAGCTGCTTCATCAATAACTTTCCTTCCATCATAAGATCAGAGGGGGATGTTCGCACCATTTGTGACTCCTCAGATAGTGAAGCAGTTCATACCCAAATGCAGCAGGACCTGGACAATATTCAGGCTTGGGCTGACAAGTGGCAAGTGACATTCGAGCCTCGCAAGTGACCATCTCCAACGAGAGAGTCCCTAACCATCGTTCCTTGAAATTCAGTGGCATCACCGTCACTGAATCCCCTACTATCAACATCCTGGGGGTTACCATTGACAAGAAACTGAACTGATCTAGCCAAATAAACACCATGGCTATCAGAACAGGTCAAAGGCTAGGAAACCTGCAGCATGTAACTCACCTCCTGACTCCCCATATCCTGTCCACCATCTACAAGGCTCAAGTCAGGAGTGTAATGGAATACTCGCCACTGGCTTGGATGAGTGCAGCTCCATCATAGATCAAGACACTTGACACCATCCAGTACAAGGCAGCCCACTTGATTGGTACCCCTTCCACAAGCATCCAATCCCTCCACCATCAATGGACATTGCAGCAGTGTGTACTATCTACAAGATGCACTGCAACAACACACCAAAGATCCCAAGGCAGCACCTTCCAGACCCACGACCACTATCATCTAGAAGGACGAGAACAGCAGATACCTGGGAACACCGCCACTTAGAAATTCTCCTCCAAGTCACTCACCATCCTGTCTTGGAAACATACCACCATTCCTACATTGTCGCTGGGTCAGAATCATGGAATTCCCTTCCTAACAGCACTGTGGGTGTATCTATACCTCAGAGACTGTAGCGGTTCAAGAAGGCAGCTCATCACCACCTTCTCAAGGGCAACTAGGGATGGGCAATAACTGCTGGCTTAGCTGGCGATGCTCACATCCCGAAAATGAATTTAAAAAATACAAAAAACCTTTCAGTCTGGGGATTGTTCTTGTGAACCCTCTCCAGTATCAGCAATCCTTTCTTAAACAAGGGGCTTAAAACAGCTCACAATTCTCCAAGTGAGGCTTCACCATTGCCTTTTAAGCCCTCAGCATTACATCCTTGCTTTTATATTCTAGTCTTCTCACAATGAATGCTTTCCTCACCACTCAGTCAAGCTGTAATGAGCCTTTGGGACACAAGGACTACACAAGGACTCCCAAGTCCCCTTATACCCCAGTTTCTTGAATTTTCTCCCCAGTTAGAAAACAGCCTATGTTTTATTCCTTCTACCAAAATGCATGGCGATACACTTCCCTACACTATGTTCCATCTGCCATTTCCTTCCACATTCTCCTAACCTGTCTCAATCCTTCTACAGTCTCCCTGCTTCCTCAACGCTACTTGCCCCTTCACTTATCTTTGTATCATCTGCAGACTTGCCCACAAAGCCATCAATTCCATCATCCAAATCTTTGACATATAATGTAAAAAGAAGCACTTCCACATCCTGGCTACCGTTCAGAGGCCTGTATATAACTCCCATTGGGTCATTTTACCTTTGCAGTGTCTTAACTCTGCCCACAAGGATTCTATATTTTCCAATCCTATGTCACCTCTTTCTAAAGATTTGATTTCATTTTTTTATCCACAGAGCCATGCTTACCCTTCTGCCTTCCTGCCTGTCCTTTTGATACAATGTGTATCTTTGGATAACTATAATCCCAACTATGATCTTCTTTCAGCCATAACTCTGCGATGTCCACAATGTCATACCTGCCAAGCTCTACTGCATGCATTCAAGTATAACACCTTCAGTCCTGTATCTATCATCGTTTTCAATTTTGTCCCCCCTGTTACTCTACATTTCAACCCACTGACTGCAATTTTGCCCTATCATCTGCCTGTCCTTCTTGACAATCTCACTACACACTGACTCAGCTTGTAAACCAAGAGCCCTCTCCTCTATCCTATCACTCCAGTTCCCATCCCCCTGCCAAATTAGTTTAAACCCCCCACCCCAACAGCTCTAGCAAACTAGCCTGCAAGGTTGTTGGTCCTCCTCAGGTTCAGGTGTAACACGTCTTTTTTGTACAGGTCATATCTTCCCCAGAAGAGATCCCAATGATCGAGATATCTGAATCACTGCTCCCTGCACCAGTTTTTCAGTCATGCATTGATCTGCCAAATCATTCTATTATTACCCTCTCTGGTGTGTGGCACAGGCAGAAATCCAGAGACTACTACCCTGGAGGTGCTGCTTTTCAGCTTTCTACCTAGCTCCCTAAACTCTCTCTTCAGGACCTTCTCACTTTTTCTACCTACTGTATGTCATTGGTGCTGACTCAGGCTGCTCGCCCTCCCCATTTAGAATGTCATGGACCTGATCTGGGACATCCCTGTACCTGGCACCTGGGAGGCAACATACCATTTGGATGTCTCTATCACGTCCACAAAATCTCATGCCTACTCCTCTAACCACGGAATCCCTTATCACTACCGCAGTCCTCTTCTCGCCCCTTCCCTTCTGAGCCACACCACCAGACTTGGTGTCAGAGATCTGGTTGCTTCAGTTTCCACTGAACCCCCCCTCCCCAAGTAATTCAACTCCTCAACAGTATCCAAAATGGTATACTTATTATTGAGGAGAACGACCGCAGGGGTAGTCTGTATTGGCTGCCCATTTCACTTCCCTCTCCAAAGATTCAAACATTTACATGTCTCCTGCAGCTTAGGGGTGACTACCTCCCTCCAGCTTCTCTCTATTGCCTCCTCAGTTTCCTGTACGGGCCAAGGGTCATTGATCTGCAGCTCCAGTGCATTAACACGTTCTCTGAGGAGCTGCAGCTCGGTGCACCTGATGCAGGTGTGGTTATCTGGGAGGCTGGAGGTCCCCCCCCCCCCCCGGACTCCCCACATCTCACACAAAAAAACAGAACACATCCCCTGGAGCCATTCTCATTGCTCTAATTATGCGCTAACAGGTGAAGAAGGAAGAATGAAGACGAAGAAGAAGAAACTCACCAGATACTTAGCTCTCCCAAACCTGTTCTCACTGAAACCTGATGAGCCAAAGCCTCCACACTCTAGCCCTGGTCCACTCACACAATAACCACCCCGAAAATGGCCACTCCACTTGTCTTTTTATTTCTCCTTGCTAATGATTCACAACTGTGCCGTTGAAAAAAACACACAAAATCCTGGGGTCCCAGACCTGTGTGAGGACTCCTCCACTGATTTGACTGTGACTGCGCCACCGAGAAAAGCTTGCTTGGAAACTATGGCACACAAAATGTGCTGACTTCCCCCATTTGCTTCTTTTAAACTCTCTGCTTCTATGCAATCCAATGTCTTCTCAGAAACTATGGTGCACAGAATGGACAGATGAATTGTGCTAGAAATACAAGAGGCTGTAGAATCAGAAGGTATATGGCATTCACGATGAAGGTCCGTTCTCACAAAGGTTCTTCCCTTTGATAACCAGTAATATCTTTAGAGGAACAGTGCCAGTGGTGTTAATGTAGTGTTATGTTGACTGTGATGGCTCTATTGCTTACACTCAAGCATCTTTAGCTTTCAGTTAAAAGCTTATGCATTCATGAATCCTTCCTACATGCAAAAATTCAAGATGAACACTGCAGTGTAGAACCAAAGGAATATTGCTTTGTTACAATTGCTAACTTTTGGTGATATTACACTTGACTCTTTAAAGACTTTACTGACAACTGACTGGCAAAGTATACCACTACTTCCTTTTGAAGTACATTGCAGATGCTCCCAATGCCCAGGCCAATCTTCCTCTCAGAAGCCTATCTAAAACATAATTTATCCAACCAACCATGGCAGCATTCTACTGTATTATAACAGCAACCACAGCTCACAAGGTCGTAAGTTACATGAAAAGTACATGAGAGGTAATTAGTGAATATTGGCATCTCCCAACTGCTGCTTTCTCACCAAAGGTAAGATTCAAAGATTCAAAATGCATTTATTATCAAAGTATGTATAAATTATACAACCTTGAGACTTGTTTGCTTACAGACAGTCATAAAGCAAGGAACCTGAAAGAGCCTAATTAAAAAATATAAGACCAACTCCCAGTGCCCACAGAGAAAGAGAAAAAATAAAGACAAAACCAATCATGCAGACCATAACCATGGTAAGACAGGTAATAGGGAAATTCCACATAGAAATTTAGTCTCTTAATATTTGTGGAATCTGTTTCTATGTCTAACTCCGAGATTAAAGATGGAATTAGCTTTATTGTGATACTACTGATCAGTGGTATTCTTGCAGACTGGCCTGAGAGGTTTTAAGGGATAAAGAAGCACTGTTACAGATGTAAAGGTACTTAATAATCAAAGATGATATGGAATAATCCTTTATTTATTTATTTCAATAATACTGAAATTTCTGCAGGAATTATGGAAACTCTTTCAGAAGGATTTATTTGTGTATACATTCTGTTTGAAGCAATTGTTTTATTTGGTTAAGATTAGTTTATGATTCATTTTCACACTAAATGTTCAGTCACTTTTCCATCATATTTTTACGTGTAGGTGAGTACTTGCTGTCATTTGCTGCATGCATTGGCAATGAAGAAATTGTCCGAACTCTTATTAAACATTGTGCTCCACTGGAAGCCCAGGACTCTTTAGGCGAGTATTTCATCAATATCCCAGTAGTTTTTTCATACAACCACCAAATTATGTCTAATTTACATAAAAAAGCCTTTAGTATCTGCACTGGTTGTATTTTGTCATAAACACCTTGGAAACGGGCTTTTCAGTCCATTGTGTCCATGCCAACTAACCAGTCCCATTTTTTAATTTTATATCCCCATGAACCCCCCCACCACTGCATCTCCCCTACCCTATTTCTTCTGTCACCCAACTATGTGAGAGGCAATTTACAGTCATCTTTGAGATGCGGAAGGAAAGCAGTGAACTGAAATGAAACCAGGATGCGTGTCTAATGAGGGTAGGCTGATCAAGCTGGAGCTTTTCTGTTTGGAAAGAAGGAGGATGAGAGGTGACTTGATAAAAGGGTATAAGATGATAAGATGGAGTGGAAAGCCAGTGTTTTTTTTTCCCTAGTGCGGAAATGGCGAATACAAGAGAGCATAACTTTAGGTCTATTGCGGGAGAGTATAGGGGGATGTCAAAAGTAGGTTTGTCACACAGAGTGGTGGCTGCATGTTGCACTCTGCCAGTCACAATATTGTGAGCCAAAAGGTCTGTTCAGTGCTGTACTGTTCTATGATCTATGAAACATGCAGAGTCACTAAGAGAACTTGCAAACTCCACACAGCCAATAACCAAGATCAGGATCAAACTTAAGTCTCTGGAGCTGTGATGTAGCAACATGGCTGCCATTTGTATTGAGAAAAATTAACATTTTTAAAAGGTTTCAAATGTATAGTGTCATGACATTAGAAAAATTCTTTTGTAAGGTGGAACAAATAAATCAGAATAGAAACACAATGAACCACAGCATAATGTTACTCTAATCATCTGTAACTTAATATACATTAAGACTAGGATGCCATTCATTAAAACTATGACAATTGATTTGCTTGAGCAAGAAATTGAGGAATAAGGCATCAATAACATCCTACATGCTTGTGTGTACTTCATTTTATCTCCACTTGCCTTCCCTAATCTGACCTCAGATTTCCAGAGTACCCTCATAATACATAGTGCAGTTCTGTAGGAATGGTTGAGTGCACATTGATTACAATTTCCCACAAAGGAGATAGGAAATGTCAAGAAATATGCCCCAGCTTTCTCTTGGTTTAAGTAAGAGCTCTTTGTGACATAACCTTTTGGAACTGGAACCTTTACCATAAACACTTGATGAAAACCATCACAATCCCTACATCACTTTTCTGAATGCAAACATACAAACATAAAAAATTCAATAACATAGCTGTTTCATTGTATTTGTAAAATACCAATTAACTCACCCTCTTCCATTGACCTCATGGTAAATCTATACACATATGCGCACTTTCTTCAGGTTATTATTAAAACGTCCAGCAACTTGTACTTACTGAAGTAATACTGGAGGCTTTAGATCATTAGAAACCATATCAATATTAATTTACACGATTTATCTGGGTGCTTGAGGTTATGATGCTTGTGATGCCTTTCTACATTAATCTTTGGTTATGGTTAAAACTGAGAATTCTTTTGTACAGGTAACACAGTGCTTCATGTATTAGTCCTACAACCAGAAAAAGAGCAGGCATATTCCATGTATGATCTCATCACCTCTCTCGTATCTGAGAAGCATTATCAATTTGTTGAGAACATTGTGAATAATGATGGCTACACACCGCTGAAGCTTGCAGCAGCTGAGGGGGACTTTGTGGTAGGTAATCTACATCATTTCCAAAAAAAGTAGACTGACCTGTATATCAAACACTAATTGGAAAAATATTTGAGGATCACAGATCTTGTTGACCTTGGTGCAATTGGTAACGTTCCCTTCTCTGAGTCAGATACTCTTGGCTGCATCCCCTTCCAAGTACTTGAGCACAAAAATACCTTGGATCAATGCAGTAATGGCTAAGTACAAAGGCCAAGTTTTCCCTTTCAGATCAATGCAAAATACAAGTATTTTGAGGAGTGATAAAGTTCATTCTCGCCAATATTTATCTCTCAATGACTTAGATCATAAAACCATACAGTGCAGAATTAGATTCTTTTGGCTCACTTCATCGATGCCAACTGTGATGCCTTTCTACATTAATCGTGTTTGCTCACACTAGGTCTAGAAGCTTCAATGCATTTCCTGACCAAGTACCTACCCAAA
This sequence comes from Mobula birostris, assembly GCF_030028105.1. NCBI lineage: Eukaryota > Metazoa > Chordata > Chondrichthyes > Myliobatiformes > Myliobatidae > Mobula > Mobula birostris. The sequence goes on from NC_092373.1 coordinate 55,739,955, forward strand.
TATTTTTTTTATTATTGACAATAAGTTTATTGAATTACAATTCCTGTGCTTAGCAAAACTTGAAATAGTTACTTCCAAAAGCTTTCAGTATTGTCTATTAAAAAACTTTATATGCTTTCCATTACAATTTTTAAACTATTCAGTTTATTAGTAGTACCTTTCCATACGTGTCTGGTGATCTTACTCTTGTTCAAACAGTATTTAAAGATGAAGGACTGTTGTAATCTCTTAACTCCCCATTTAAAGTAAATCACATTCTTGGTAGGTCCAAAAACATTTTTTCTATTAGCAGTGGACTCCCCCATCTCACTTATTGCTCCTCTCCTAATATTTTTCTAATTATTTTCTGTTTCACTCTTATAAAGTTTGTTTATCACAGAAGTTGACTGTGCATGTGACAGAAGTTAATTTCCAAAATTTAGATGAAGGGTACTACATATGATAAAAATCTCAAAATTCTCTTCTAAGATTCTTCACCTACCCAAATCATTAAGTATTAAACCTGATTTTTAAACCCCAATTCACTTAGGCTTACTCAGAGGCCCTTATTTTTAACAAAGTCTCGCCACCCAGTTGATTTTCAACTATAGGTTAATATGAGTATTTGGATTTAAAAAAATGTCATTCTCCCCAACCACCTTACATAAAAGCACAATTTGTTTTACCAAAACTTAAACTTTTAAAATGAACAATGGCAAGACCTACAGCTCTACCCCAATAAACAAACTAGAAGCAAGTTCATTGCAAAGTTGAGGCATTTTTCTCTTGCTTGGTTTTGCAATGCGCATATCTCAATAATCTTACAATTCCATGTCAATGTGCACGATCTGTTATTGATTTTTGACGCACAACAGTTTAGTGATTACTCTGTAAACCTTGAAATACATGACTGTTTAAAAACTCTGCCCTGGGACCCATCTTGAATAGAAATACTTAGCAGTTTGGGAACCACAGGAATGGATCCTGGAAGTCAAAATCATTTTACAAAATAAATATCTACACTGCAGTTTTGATTGTATTTGGGGCCCACACCATAGGATGAGAAACCTGTTCCTGCTGTAAAGCCATTCAATGCTCAGGAATTTATTCCACCCTGACTCCCCTTTCTTCCTCCTCCCGTAGTCCCGCCAAAATCCAGCCCTGCTAACAGGCAGGCCCAGTGCGGTCTAGGGCTCTTGGGTTGCCATTTAAGCTCTTCCCCGCCGTCTAAAAGCCACTTTGGGGGTTCTTTCCCGTCCTTTTATGAAGTAAAACACCCGTTTGTGTGACCGGGCAGCTTTTGGGATGCGATTTGCAACTACGCCAGGGCCGAAATTTGGAGAATGCACGGTGTGCACTAACATCAGAGTGGCTGCGCCGAAGGCCTGGAACTCGGTCTCTCCCTAACCAAATAATTTTTAGAGTCAACTGGATCTTGCTGTGTAAAAAATTTGCCACTGCATATCCATTGAAAATGCAACACAAGGTGTAACTTCAAATCAGAAAATCAGTTAGTTTAATGCATTGCTTTCAAAATATATCTCTATCTAACCTTGTAGACAACTTCCAAGCATTGAAAAGAATGCATTATTAGAATCATAGAGTTGTACAACATAGAAACAGACACTTCACCCACCCCATTTATGCTGAATGTCTCTTATGTAGTATCATTAAATGGCAACTGTAATATTTCATCTTCATTGATATCTTTATCATATTCATTTTCAGATTTTCTAATTTCTGGCCTGATTTGGATCACTTGCATGAGATGTTGTTGATTTGGTCCCAGTGGCACAATATTTGTAACAAAAGACAGAAATAAATACCCATAGAATAATCATAGGAATAGAACAGCTTTTCTATATAGCTTTCATTTAATGTAAAGCTTTTGTAACCTAATTACCTCCCTTGAAAATAACACTGAACAAAATAATCGAAGTCAGTAGTTCTCAAACTATCTGGGCAAATGTGAATCTATCAGCATTTCATAACTAAGTGGTAATAATTTTGCATTTATCATTTTTGCTTGGTAACCTGTTTTTTCCAATTCCACATTGTTTAATTTTCTTCCAGGGAAGTTTTCTGACCCTTTGGCTTTGCATCATTTTCTCTTTCTTCTTTCTCTCTCCCTCATTCTCCCACCATTACTCGATATTTCCTACTAATATTCTTCTTTTAGTTTGAACTTTGGATTTAGTTGCATACAGAGATTGGTAAAACACATTTCCTTTGCTGCACCATTCACATTCAAAATATTACACGCTCAATATCTTCAAATGTTATCACCTAATCTTTCCTTGATTTTCTTCCCACATGGTTGGTTTCAGGTTAATATGAACCAGAAGTTCTGCATTAGTATATAGTTAGCTTTTCACTCAGACCACGAGGAACATAAAGATCACTTAACACAAATTTTAAGAACAATGAAGTGTTTCAGTAAGGTAGAATGTGTCAGTAGTCTAAATCTTAGACTATAAGACATAAGATATAGGAGCATAATCAGGCCATTTAAGTCTGCTTTGCCATTCCATAATGGCTGATTTATTATCCTTTTCAACACCATTCTGCTTTATCCCCATAATTTTTGGTGCTATGCCCAATGAATAACCTAATCTCTGCTTTAAATATACCCAATCAGTTGGCCTTCATGACCATACGTGGTATTTTATTCCACATATTCACCATTCTCTGACTAAAGGAATTCCTCCTCATCTCTGTTCAAAATGGATGTCCTTCTGTTCTGAGGCTGTGCCTTCTGGGTCTGAACCCACTCACTGTAGGAAACATTTTTTTTCCACATCCACTCTACATAGGTCTTTCAATATCCAATAGTTTCATTGAGATCCTCCTTCAATCTTCTAAACTCTAGCGAGTTCATCAAATGCCCAGAGCTATCAAACGCTCCTCAAATGATTCTTGTGAACCTCCTCTGGACCTTCTCCAATGCCAGCATATCTTTTCTTAGACAATGGGCCCAAAACTGCTCACAATACTCCAAGTGTGGTCTGTCCAATGCCTTATAAAGCCTCAGCATTACACCTTTGCTTTTATATCCTAGTCCTCTTGAAATTAGTGTTAACATTTCATTTGCCTTCCTTTCCGCCTCCTCAACCTGCAAGTTAACCTTTAGGGAATCCTGCATAAAGACTTTCAAGTCCCTTTGCACTTCTGATTTTTGAATTTTCTCCCCTTTCAGAAACTAGTCCACACCTTTATTCTTTCTACTAAAATGCTTGACCATACACTGTCCTATACTCTATCCCATCCGCCACTTCTTTGACCATTTTCCTATTCTGTCTAAGTCCTGCAGCCTCCTGCCTTCCTCAACACTACCTGCTCCTCCACTTATCTTCATTCACATCTTCACAAACTTGGCCACAAAGCCATCAATTCTGTCATCCAAATCATTGACATAAGTAAAACGTGAAAAGAATCAGTCCCAACACCAACCCCTGCAGAACATTTCTTCATTTAAGGAAATTTTTTGTGCAGATTTAGTGTAATAGTTTAATTCCTTTTCCTTCTGCAGATGTTCAACTATTTGGTTCAAAAGCAAAAGAAAATATACTGGACAATGGGAACAATTTCTTACTGTGTTTATGACCTCACTAACATTGATACATGGGGTGATCAAAAATCAGTTCTGGACATCATAACAACAAGCAGGAATAGTGAAGTAAGTGTGGGACCTGAGCAGACAGAAATTTGTGGCATTGGTTAGTGATGCAATTCATTTCTTTGGGTGAGTTTTTCATATTGCATCATATCCTCCACTTTAAAATATATTCTTAAATAGTTCAAGCATATGGATTTAGTAAAGTTTGTCATCAGTTGAATTCTATATTTAGCAAATCACAAAAGTGGCAGCAAGATGAGGGGATTCACAAATATTTTTAGATTTGCTAATGGATTTTTTCTAGCATTTTACTTTACTGCATTTTTAATGCTTTTTGTGCCCAAGAACCAGTAAAGACATTGTTAAAGTTGAAATTATGGAAATAACAATGTGTAAATTCACCTCATCTCAGCTGTAGGAAAAGAGATTAAAGTTGTGAAACAGAAAGAAACAAATGAACAGGCATTAATTAGCCTTATTTTCATAGGTTCGCAAACTTGTTGATGCTAAGCCAGTGAAAGAGCTATTACATCAAAAATGGAATTCATTTGGCTATAAGTATTTCCTCATATGGATGTTCTCCTATATTATGTACATCATTATATTCACAGTCTCCAGCCTCTATCGGCCTCTGAAGCCAATCCCACCGGGATTATCTGACAACCTCACCATCAGAACACAGAAGACTTTGGCGGTAAGAGCAAACATTTTGTGGTTTAGACTTATCCTGATATCTGGAAACACAAGAGACGACAGATGTTGGAATCTGAAGCAAAAAACAAATTGCTAGAAAAACTCTGTGGGTTGAGCATCATCTCTGGAATAAAAGGACAGATGACATTACTCATTTGTTAGCCTTTTACCAAAGGTTGTAGTAACCTTAAAATCATTATTTTCAAAGGAATCTTCAAACTTTATCACTTGGAAACAAGTATTTTGCACTAAAATAATGTACTCCAGTTTAATTAAGCATTTCTAACAGGAAAACCTTAAAGTGAAACAAGAAGGGTAATGGGATAACTAGTTCTGTAACATTTCAGTGAATGATATAAAGATCTACAAGATTTTCCTGGAGCATTCATAACAATGAATACATTTAAAATTTATATCAACTCATGAAAAGACAAGGTTCAAATTGTTGCTTTTAATGCTAAAATGATTAATTTACAACAGATTTCTGTTCAAGTAGATGTGCTTTTTGACACTACATTGTTCTTCATTTGAACTTCAGATGCAAATCTAATTTCAGCAATGTGTATAGTACTAAACATTGTACAGAGTCAAGAGCTGTTTTTACTTTAGTATGCAATTACCACTTCCCTTTGTAATAACAGTAATCCTTTTAAAAATTATTTCAGGAATCTTATCAAACAAAAGAAGACTACCTGAGACTTGTTGGTGAATTAATTACCATCATTGGAGCATTGGTAATACTTATTAGTGAGGTATGTCACAGGCCTTTGTTACTCCAAATTTGAAAGTAACTTTGTTGTCTGCAGAAAGCCGAGTCAGGTGGGAAACGTTCTTTGACTGCTCAGCTGTATCATCTCTTGGGAAGAGAACATACAGATAATGCAGAGCAGCAAACGATCAGTAATTGAGAGTGACAGAATCTGCACAAGGACTAAGATTCAATTAGTTTAAAAAGAATTTTATTTAATGAGAGAATCTCTCTGTCATAAGTTAGGAACTACCTCAGAGTTCTGGCATGCAGTGCAGTAGAACGATAGGATGCAGGGGCACAGCAGTGAATTAATTATTGATCATTTCTCCTCTTCAGATGTGCTGTTATAATAAAATTTACAATGGGTTATTAACAAGAATATTGGCCCGGTAATAATTTGAGTTATCCATTCCCAACAGCAAGTATGTCTGTGATAGATATAACACAAACACAGACACAATTGTTTGGCACCTATCCTCTGTACAGCCCCAGAGACTCTCAATCCTGGTTAGTCCATGAGCAAAACTTGCCATGACTGTGATTGATCAAAGAATCCAATAAAGAGTTTGCTGCTTATTGCTTCTTGCCAATTCCCAGTACAAATATCTCAATCTCGGTGCCTTCAAAAGTCACGAAAATAATCCAGATGATCTCACCAGTAACAATAACTAATTCAGCTAGGCACAGGCATCATATGCATTGTCAGTAGGACAAGCTGTTTTATTTATGTCCTCAAAGTCATATGCTGATAGCAAGTCTGGGGTGGTAATTGTATAAATAGTCAAGATTCCCCAAAGTACTAATAATTATTGCTAACATGCACACTTCTGTGACCTATTGGTTCTGCTAACAGCCAAAGGTTTCACATTCTGCTCATTCAGCACAAATCTGACAAGATCTTCCACCTCATACAAGTGATTGATTACTTTCCAAGGAGTTTTCATGTCATATTCATTTTAAGGCAATGAGGCATCCTAGTGTTCTTTGACAGAAACCCAAGACCTTTCAAGCGCTGTTAGTCAGTCGGACTGCTTTGTTGCACACAATGACTGTGTACATTTACTGTGCTTTGAAAAAGTATTCATCCCCCACAACTATTTTCACATTTTACTGTCTCATTTTCTAAATTTAAGGTATATTGAAATAGGACTTTTGAGCTAATCTATTGTGCATCACGTCAAATTAAAAGAAAAATTCTAAGGCCTGTAAACAATTCACTGAAAAATTAAAACCAAAATTGTGAGGCAGAAAGAAGTATTCATACCCTTTGAAATTACTATGCTAAAATTCCTTAGGTGAAATTTACTGTTTGTACTTTCTGACCAACTCACCTATTTTGTTGATGTAGAGAAATAGAGGATCATCTGTTTTCAATGAACTCATAAGAATAGATACCCCTCTCACTGTAAGGTCCAACAGTATGATAGATTTTCAACAGACCAAGCCAAAATGAAAATAAAAGAGCATTCAAGACAAATCAAGGAAATGATAATGGAGAAGGACAAGCCCATCTCAAAGGCAGTGAACATATCTCAGAGTTCAGTATAGTTCATCAGAAAAAGGTCAATAAAAAGTCACCCAAGAAGAATGGCACTTGTAAGAGAGGCTATGTAACGCCATTCAGACGTCAGTCTATGGCATCCTCTTGTACCAAGATAAGGCCACTCTCAAGGTGGAAGAGCAACACCTTATATTCCATCTGGGCAGCCTCCAACTGGATGGCATGAACACTGATTTCTCCTGGTGAAACTATTTTCCCTCCCCCCTCCCCTCTTCTGCTAATCCCCACTCTGGCATCATTCCTCTTCTCACCTTCGTATCACCTCCTATTGGGTCCCCTCCTCCTTCCCTCTCTCCAATGGTCCACTCTCCTCTCCTATCAGATTTCTTTCCTCTCCAGCCCTTTATCCTTCCAGCCCAGCTGGCTTCAATTATCATCTTCTAGCTATCCTCCTTCCCCTCCCCCCACCATTTTATTCTGGTGCCTTCACTCTTCATTTCCAGTCCTGAAGAAGGGTCTTGGCCCGAAACAATGACTGTTATTCATTTCCATAGACGTAGCCTGGCTTGCAGATTTCTGGATTTCCAGCATCTGCAGATTTTCACACGTTTATGATTTACTGTGAGGCCAGCAGTCAATCTGAGTGAGCTGAAGACATCAGTGAGCTGCAGCTAGAGTCAAAGTCATGGCTCTATAATCTCTAAGGCCTTGCACAAAAAAGGTATTTATCAAATAGTGGTAAGGAAGAAACCATAGCTAAAAAAAAAAAGCATGCCTTGCTCGTAAAGATGTTGCAAAGTTTCACTTAGGAGATATTGTAGAGATGTGCAAGAAGATCTTGTAGAACATTTAGGGCTCAACATTAAGTGGTACTTATGGCGTAAGTATAATACTGCACTTCAGCCAGATAACACCATTCTGACTATAAAGAATGGTGGGGTAGCATCATGCAGTGGGGATGCTTTTCAGCAGCAGCGATTGGAAATCAGGTCAGGATTGATGAGAAGATGAATGCTGTTAAGTACAGAGAGATCCTGGATTAAAACCTGCTAGCCTCTGCCAGAAAGCTTAAACTGGGGAGGGAGTTTGTTTTGCAGCAGAACAACCACCCAGAGCACACTGCCAGAGCAGCCATGGAGTGGCTTCAAATGAAGAAAATTGATGTCCTTCACTGGACCACTCAGAGTCCAGACCTTAACCCGATCGAACATCTCTGGCAAGACCTCAAGATAACTGTCCACTGCTGCTCCCCAATTAACCTAGCACAGCTTGAGCAGTTTTGCAAGGAGGAATGGGCAAATCTTGCTCCATAACATTGTGCAAAGCTAATAGGGATTTGTCCAAAAAAGATTACTGGCTGCGGTCGCTGCCAGAGGTGGTTCAACTGAGTACTGAGCAAAGAGGATGAATACTTCTGAACTACTGACACTTCAGGTTTTGAATTTTTAGTTTTTCATGCTTTACAATTTTCCCGGTTTTCTGGACTTCACTGTTTTATAAAACAGGATCATGTGATTCACAGATAAAAAAACTCAGTTAAATTGATCAAAACCCTTGGTTGTAATATTTATTTATGTGAACAAAGAGGTGGGGGCTAAATACATTTACAAGGCACTGTTCATAGAACTTGTTTTATTGATGATAAACCAGAATTTCTCACTCTGCCTCAAAATACTTTTATTTAAATTGAGAGATTACAATAACAACATAATGGCTGACAGTTCAGCCTCTGACACCACCTCTCCCTCATGTAATGAAGTTAACTCACTCTTCCGGTGACCACTGTTCATAAGCTAGATTGTGACATCAACTCCCCTATCCCTCATTCAGTCCTTAGCAGCAATGCTCAACACACCTCCCCAACACTAAAACAGTTACTATTCACAACACAACCTTATTTCTCCACTGCCCCAACTGAAAGAAGGTCCAGCACTCTGAAACACCCTCACTGGATTTTTCACAGCTTTTTTTTTAGCGTGTCACACCAGACAGTCAGTTCTTGTCTGACCCGTGGTGTCAGGATTGGTCTCCTTTCAGATTAACCGGGTCACAATATGAACGTTCCTGACTCGACCCTTTTTTGTTATTATGAGACCAAGTGGATAGCTCGACGCTCAACCCGGCACGGATGGAAAGCATGCTCGGGGGTTTGCCTAACTTGGATTCGAACTCGGGGGCCTTCCGGAGTCCGGCACTGATGCCATTGCGCCACCAGCCGGCCTTTTCACAGCTGCCACTCTACCTCACACTCAGCATTTGACCTACTCCCTGAAATCTACCTGAGTTCCTCCGTTACGTCTATATGTAAAGGGTCAGTCACTGTCTACAACATTCAGGTTCTTATGTGGTTTTCATAGTGCCAGTCTTATTCTAGGTATAAATAGAACCAAAGAGTCATAGATAATGGAAACAAGACCTTAAGCCTCCAAGTCTTTGCCAACCATCAAAATCACATTTTGTTCTGTGTGTATTCCCATCAACTCACCCCACGTTCTACTCCCTATGCACTAAGAGTCATTCACAGTGGGTCATTAGCTTACCAATCTGCACATCCTCAGGATGTGGTAAGAAACTGTCACAAAGGGAGTGGGCAGTTCCATGCACTGGTCCATGGCACTGAAGCTGAATTTCTGGTGATCTGACACAGCAGCTCTACCTGCTATGCACTATGCCACTAGTAGAGCTGATATTGTTCTACTTATAGAGAAAAAAGGTTAAAAAAGATGCATGTTATTTCTAGATTTTTTAAATCGATAGATGAAATGTAGCATAATTGTATTCTGAAGGGCCCATTGATGGTTTGAATAGCTTTTGCTGAATCTTCTTTCCTTCAGAAACAAATGTTCCTCAAAACTTCTTTTCTTTGCAGATCCCTTATTTGTACAGGATTGGTCCAAGAAATTATTTAGGGAATACTTCCATAGGAGGGCCATTTCCATTACTCTTGTAAGTCCAAAATTATATGTTAAATGCACCTATGCAGCAGTATATTGGAATCTAATTCTAAATGATAGTGATTAAAGTTGCAGTTTAGAAATCACAAGTAAAAAAGCAATCACGCTATCACTCGATGTCACAATTATAATTTGGGCATCTCTATTATAAGTTACAGTATACATTTATCCCATGCTTTGCTGTTGTTATTCAAGTTTTAGATGCATGTTTTGCATATTGTAGGACTTGCATCTCCACAAATAAAACCCAAATTAACACAGGCAGGGATTGAACCATCACAGACATCATCACAAATTTAACCCTGGAACTTGTTTTATTGATGATAAACCAGAATTTCTCACTCTGCCTCAAAATACTTTTATTTAAATTGAGAGATTACAATAACAACATCATGGCTGACAGTTCAGCCTCTGAAACCACCTCTCCCTCATGTAATGAAATTAACTCACTTTTCCAGTGACCATTCTAGTTATCCCTTTCTGCCTGCAGTGCCTCAGAGCTGAACAACTGATTTTTCAATGCCATAATCAGATGGGCATTATCACCCATCTCAACTTCTTTTTCTTCTCCACCCCAAGCTATAGTTCATATCACTGCACATTAGCCATAGACTTTCAGGACCACCTGGCACTGAATACACAAAATGACAACTTGAGCTAAGAGTTCTTGTCTGCAATATCCTCAGATTTGACTTTGCACATAGGACAAAAATCATCAACCTACAATTAATTTGCACTGCATGTTATGAAGTGAATTGAATAATTCTGTGCATCCTTCTTCACACAAGCACAAACACACAAATGCGCACAAACACACACACACACACACACACACACACACACACTATTAACTTGATGATACTTTACCATAATCATGCCAAAGTTATTTCTGGAGAAGTTCTGTCTTTTTGTAGGCTCTTAAGGAGCTAAAATGGGTTTCAATTCAGCAATGATCTGAGTATTAGCATTTCCAATGGTTTTTTGGGGATGAATCCACAACTAGGCAGAAAGAAACAGGTAATTAACTCTCAGCAAATACATATCATGCTTTTTTAACATTTCCTTCAGCTCAGTATCTATTTTTAGGCATTTATGGCATAACCGTTGGTTCCTCATAACATGCTAGGATGTTGAACTCTTTTTTTTGTGTGTGTAAACTTTTACAATGCAGTCCTTTACCGTTGGTTTAATTAAATCCATTCTTGCTGGAAGCCTGACTTCAGCAATCTACCCTCCAGTGACTGAATCCGTCTCCTCTAATCCAGCCTCTGCTGTTCTTGCTCAGCTTAAACTTTGAGCAGAATCAGTTTTCAGTGGGACTGAGCAAACACTTTATCACTGGTTATCATCTTTGCAATGAACCCTGTTAAGCTTTTCCATCTCCATTTTCGGCATGGTGATAGGCCTCAGTCACCATCATAAATAATGAGTATCTGGGCTCTGCCCAGTGTACATAGCAGGATTCTAATCTAGAGATAGGTCAGAGCATGATTAGTTGCAGTTACAAGTTACAGTTTTTCATGGTGGTTGTCTCAACTGCCAGTCACAGAGTGAGAACTGTCCTCATGCTTCATGAGGCAACTCAGTCAACAAAACACAGGAGACAATGTCACACTGTTGTCACCAAGTTTTCTATTCTGTGATGCAGGCTTTGGGGAAATACAACTTATGCTATCCATTTTTGATGTATTTTGACTACCATCTTTCACCTTGAGATTCAAAGTTTGTACTTAATTGTAGGGATGGAGCAGGTAGTTAATTTTAAAACATGCCACCCTCAGCAAGACTAGCAATTCTCTCACCTCTCTGTCTGTCCTTATGTTATTTGATCACAGACTAATTTTTGCTCATAATTCAGTTTATATTCCAGATTACTCTTACTTGACAAAAGCTTAGAGACCAAATTGAAAGGTGGTTTAATGCAAGTTCTAAGTGGTACTAATCAGAATGATCAAACAAAACAAAGACTTAACTGTAACAAAATTGAAAAATAAACGATCTTTTTAAGAACTGAACTGTTTTGACAGCAGTCACCAGGACACAAAAGCAGCTTTTCTTAAAGGGTGAAAGTGATCTTCAGAACATTAAGTCCTTATTCCGAACAGGTCATACAAGGATATTTTTTAATCAAAATAGATCATGCCATTCATTTTCATGTCAAACATATTTCATGGCTTTTCCAACACAGAAAGTAACTTACAACTAACCAAAAATCTTTATAGAAAATCATGGTGATAGAAAACCTTAATGCTAAAGCCACAGGACAATGAATTAGAAGAATATTTGGAGGAGGCTTACACAGCTCAGATATTCGCACAGCCTCTTAAGGACATACCTCCTCTAAAAATGTGAGGTATTATTTTGGCAAAATCAAGGCTTAGGTATTAATGACCCTGAAAGTTCAACATAAGTTGCATGACAACTATTATATTGAGTAAAATAAATGTTTCTATAAAACAGCTGCATGACTTGTTTTCTTTTATAGGCAATGATGAGTGTTTCTTTTGTTCTAGGGTCTGTTACTCCCTTTTGATTGCTGTGGCAGTAATCATGAGAATCCTTGGTAATGTTGAAGAAGCAGTTCCCATTTCTTTGGCTCTGATCATTGGCTGGTGCAATACCATCTATTTTGCCCGAGGATTTAAAATGCTTGGGCAATTTTCTATTATGATCCAAAAGGTAGGAAAACCAAATAAAATGATTTAGCAATGATGAAAAAATTGGATTATATTAAGAATAATTGGTCTCCTTTGTTTCTACTGAATTGTCATTTTACTTGTGATTTTCCGTTCATGGCTTCTCTGTAAACTCCTTTCCCAATTCATTTTCAATCATATTTTCCAACTTTTCTTAAATCCCTAATTATCAAGTTCAGATATGCCATTAAATTTATGGATAGAATGAGAAGGCTAGTAGAGAGGATTACACACACAAAATGCTGGAGGAACTCAGCAGGTCTGGCAGAATCTATGGAAATTAATAAACTGCCAATGTTTCGGGCTGAGGCCCTTCATCAGGACTGCAAAGGAAGGGGGAAGAAGCCAGCATAAGAAGATGGAAGGATGGGAAAGAGTAGAAGGTGATTGGGGGAGTGGGGGAGGAGGTTGAAGTAAGAAGCTGAGAGGTGCATTATTCTCTACAACTTTCGCCATCTTCAATGGGATCCTACTACCGAACATACCTTTAGCTCCCTACCCCCATCCCCAGTCTCTGCTTTCTGCAGGGATCACTCGTTAGTGATTCCCTTGTCCATTCAACCTCCTCACAAAACTCTGTAAGATTGGTTAGACATGACCTACCACATACAAAGTCATGTTGACAATATCTAATCAGTCCATGTCTATCCAAATACTTCTATATTGGGTTCCTTAGAATACCTTCCAATAACTTTACCAGTACTGATATTAGGCTCACCAGACTATAGTTTCCTGGTATATTCTTAAAGCCTTTCTTAAACAACGGAACAACATTGGCTATCCTCCAACACTCTGGCACCTCACCTGTGGCTAAGGATATTTTAATTTCTCTGCTAGGGCCCCTACAATTTCTGCTCTAGTTTCCCAAAGGGTCTGAAGGAACATCTTGTCAGGCCCTGGAGGATTTAACCACACTAATTTGCTTCAAGACAGCAAATACCTCCTCCTCTGTAAGCTGTTATAGGGTCCATGAAATCGCTACTGCTTTGCCTCACATCTATAGTCTCTGTGTCCATCTCCCAAGTAAATACAGATGCAAAAAAATCATTTAAGATCTTCCCTATTTCTTTCACCTCTACATATAGATTGCCACTCTGATCTTCCAGAGGACCAATTTTGTCCCTTGCTATCTTTTGCTCTTAATATATCTGAAGAAGCCTTTAGGATTCTGTTTCACCTTGTCAGCTAGAGAAACCTCATGCCTTCTTTTAGCCCTCCTGACTTCTTTCTGAAGTGTTTTCTTGCATTTCTTCTACTCAAGTACCTCACTTGTTCCAGCTGCTCATACCTGAAATGCATCTCTTCTTTTTTCTTAACCAGGACTTTAATATCTCTTGAAAACCAAGGATCCCCAAACCTGTTATCCTTACTTTTTATTTTGACAGGAACATACAAACTCTTGAAATTTCACTTTTGGAGGCCTGACACCCCTAATTTAGAATCTCAACCCGAGGGCTAGATGAATCTTTTTCCATGATTACCTTGAAATTAATAGCATTATGATCATTAGAAGTGTTCCCCTTCACAAGTTTCTGTCATCTGCCCTGTCTCATTCCCTAATAGGAGATCTAGTACCGCACTCTCTGTAGTTGGGATTTCTATGTACTGATAAAAGGAAACTTTCCTGAACAAATTTAACAAACTCTTTACAGAAATCCCAGTCAATATGTGGAAAGTTATAATCACCTACTGTCAACCTTATGTTTCTTGCAAAAGTCTGCGATCTTTACAAACTTGCTCCTCTAAATCCCACAGACTGTTGAGTAGTCTATAATACAATCCCATTAACCTGGTCATATCTTTCTTATTCCTCATTTCTACCCATAAAATATCACTAGACAAGCTCTCCAGTCTGCCCTGTCTGAGCACTGCCGTAATATCTTCCTTGACTAGTAATGCCACTTCTCCCCATTTAATCCTTCCCACTCTATCATGTCTAAAACAGCAGAACCCCAGAATACTGAGCTGCCAGTCCTGCCCCTCCTGCAACCGTCTAACTAGTGTCTACAATGTCATAATTCCACATGTTGATCCATGCCTAAGCTCATCCACCTTTCCTACCATACTCCTTGCAGCTGAGAACATTAATCCCCCATGGTATACTTTTTGATTTCTGACTTTGTACACAGGTTTGACAACATCTATCTCCACAACCACTCACTATCTGTTCTAATGTTCTGGTTTCTGTTCCCTTACATTTCTAGTTATTCCCCCTCTCCCCTGTGCAGCACTAGGAAACTTTCTGATCAGGCCCCACCTTCACTGGAAAAGAGCCCAGTGATCCAAAAAATCTGATGCCCTCCCTCCTGCCTCAGCTTCTTAGCCATCAGTTAAACTTTATAATCTTCCTATCTCTGGCCTTACTAGCACTTGGCATGAGTAGCAATCCTGAGATCACAACCTTGGAGGTCCTGTCCTTTAGTTAGCTCCTAACTCCCTGAATCCATTTTGCAGGACATCGTCATCCTTCCTACCCATGTCATTTGTACTGATGTGAACTGTAACCTCTGGCTGCTCACCCTCCCACTTAAGAATGCTATGGACTCAATCCAAGGTGCCCCTGATCCCAGCAACTGGGAGGCAGCATCCCATCCAGGAATTTTTCTCGTCCACAGAACCTCCTTTCTGTTCTCCTAAGCAATGAATCCACTAACATGATAGCTCACCTCCTTAATTTCTGAGCCACAGAGCCAGACTCTAACAGTATCCAAAACAGTATATCTGCTGTTGAGGGGAAGAGCCACAGGGATCCTCTTCAATGGCCGCCCATCCCCATTCCAACTCCTGACAGTCACCCAGGTACATGTGGAAGCAGACTCAGTGATTGTTCCAGTTGAATCCCCCTTGGTCATCTGCTCTTGAGCATCAGTGGTAGCTTTACACATGGAACATCTGAAGTAAGTTGTGTCAAGCATTTTGTGTGAAACAGGGGGATGAAAACGTGACATCATTTACCGTTTGAAATACTGTCACTGTAAGTTGGAACAGAGACTAGAAGTGAAAAATATGTGGTGGAGCCTGGCACAGTGCCTTTTCTAGTGTTGTCGTTTGCCAGGACATTGCCCCTCTCAAGGACTAATTCTTCTTTGATGGAAAGGGCATACAAGTAGATTTGAATTTTGCCATTGATAGCCTCGCCTCTAGATATATGTTTCCCCCGCCATCCGAAGGTAGAGCGTTCCTATGAAACAGTTCGTAAGCCGAAATGTCGTAAAGCGAAGAAGCAATTACCATTTATTTATATGGGAAAATTTTGTGAGCATTCGCAGACCCAGAAATAACCTACCAAATCATGCCAAATAACACATAAAACCTAAAATAACAGTAACACATAATAAAAGCAGGAATGATATGATAAATACACAGCCTATATAAAGTAGAAATACTTTTCTACAATCATTACTGAACTGTTCTCCGTAGCGAAAATCTCACGCAAGCGCCGTTGGCAGAAAATCTCACGCAAGCGCTGTTGGCAAAAACCCGGCGCAAGCACTCTCCAGTAACCTTTAAGCTATGAAGCTGCCAAATCATACCAAACAACACGTAAAAATACACAGCTGATATAAAGTAGAAATAATGTATGTACAGTGTAGTATCACTTACCGGAATCGGGACAGCACCGAGCACACTGATGTTGGTGTGTTAGACTGAGTCGTCGCAGGTTGGCTGGTGCAGTGGCCCCCACCCTCCAGACCACCGACAGATACCGAACTGCGAAGCATGCAGGGGTCCAACGGTAGCTGGGAGGTACCCAGCACATCTTTAAGAAAAAAGCCGAAATAAACATGCTAATTAATTAGGTGCTGCCTGGCACGTAATTGTCGGCCCAGATCACTGCCGATTGCCGATTGCATCACCTTTGATCTGGGCCGACATTTAAGTGTGGGGCGGCACCTAATTAATTAGCATGTTTATTTCGGCTTTTTTCTTAAAGATGTGCTGTGTGCCTCCCGGCTACTGCTTCATTCTCCGCGAATCGGTACAGTATCTGTCCGCAGCCTGGGTGTTGGGGTGGTGGGACACTGGGGTGTCTTCTCGTCGTCTATTTCCATTAGAGCAGGCAACTCATCTTCTCCTATGACTGCCCGCCTCGATGTCGAAGGTCGAGGTTTGTCGTCTGTCGTGGCTGATGTGGAAGGCTTGCTTGACTGCTGAGCCTCGCGCATTTTTCTATCACACAGTTCTTTGTAAGGACTCAAACCATGCTGCAAATATCCCCTAAACCTACGTACCCTTTCAAAATTAAAGTCGTACTTTGTCATTGCAGCAAAAATCTCACATAGTTGCTTTATGTTCAGTTCCTGGACGACTTCACTTTCGCTACAGCATTCGGTTTCGATTGTTATCCTTTCCTCTTCCAATTGCATCAGCTCTTCATCTATCAGTTCTTGGTCATGGGATGCCAAAACCTCTTCAACATCATCTTCGTCAGCTTCCACAAGCCAAACTCACTTTGTCCTTGCTTCATTCACCACGATCAAAACGCTTAATTATGTCTAGTTTTACGCTAAGTGTAACAACCTTACGAACTCTTTCAGGCTTTTCCGACACCTTAGAACTCATCTTGCTAACGGCTGCTCAATACAACGTGTTTAAGCAATGCCGGCGAGAATCCGGGGCAGAGCGGCTGCTCAGGGTGCCTTTTATCGCGTGCTGATTTTTTCACGCCCTGCCTTTCTTTGTAACAGTGAAAACACCTTCTGAAAGCGAAGACAGGGTACTAATGTAGGTCTTTCGTAAGAGTGAGGTTTTGTAAAGCGAACGTTGGATAAGTGGGGGACACCTGTATATGTGCTTTTCTGAAGTAGAATAAGCAAGTACAGGATATGTTTACCCAAACTATCAAGAGCAGGAACCCCAGCATAAATTTCATGTGATGAATGGAACCATATGAAATGAAACCCTCAGTTCAGCCTTCACCTTTGCTCCCATTCTCCCGTGCATGGAATTTATTTGCTTTATTTTATTATTTACAGTTGCAGCATGCAGCAGGCCCTTCTGGCCCTTTGAACTGCACCACCAAGCAACTGCCCCCCCCCCCCATTTAACCCTAACCTAATTACGGGACAATTTGCAATTTTGAATTAACCTACTAATCAGTCTATCTTTGGACTGTGAGAGGAATCC
Source organism: Mobula birostris (assembly GCF_030028105.1). NCBI lineage: Eukaryota > Metazoa > Chordata > Chondrichthyes > Myliobatiformes > Myliobatidae > Mobula > Mobula birostris. The sequence goes on from NC_092373.1 coordinate 55,757,272, forward strand.
AGAGCACCCGAAGGAAACACATGCCGCCAAGGAAGGAATGTGCAACCTTGCTTTTGGAGTACACCGGAACTGAACTCCAAATTCCAATATCCTGAGCTGTAATAACATTGTGCTGTCAGATACACCACAATGGCGCCCTGTCCAGGCCCTTGTAGCATATGGATTTGAGGCATTTAATCTATGGATGCATACTATAGAAAATATTGGTTAAAATTTATTAAATGTCAATTAATATGTTTTTCAAATGTTGTGCTTAAACATGTTAGATGAGTTGTTTAATAATTACAACCAGATTAACTTGTAATACAATGTGACCATTTCCAACTATTTCACTCGTGCTCTGTTATTTTTTTGCAGATTATTTTTGGTGATTTTATGCAATGGTGCTGCCTGGTGCTTATCTGTATCACTGGATTTACCTCTGGTATGTGCTTGTTTTATAATTAATTAAAACATTAAGTTTATGATACATTGATTATAAATGATTTAGAATCTTTTGAAAAGTAACATAGATATGATGTAGCAAAAAGAGTCTGACAACAGCCTACCCCACATCAATCTCTATAATCTTGTTTCATTTATGGTTTTAGTTATCAGTTTCCACAGCGATCTGGGACCATAGAATGCAAAACTAAAACAACACTCTAAACACCAATTCCTTTCTTATTGGAAGCCAGTTCACAGAATTATGTCAGTGAGTGACTGGTTAGAGTCCAATGGGCTGGATCTGTCATTTGATGCCAGTTTTTGATGTCCAGCAGCAGGAATGTTATCAAAATTGCTTATCAGTTAAAGACAGGCAATGGGTCAAATGTAATATACAGCAACGTAGTAAATGTATTTCAGAAACCAAAGTGAAAATTTGGACTTATATATGGAACTATAAGTAAATCTGAAATTTTATAAACCAACTGGAATAAACCAAAGCTCTATATTTTTCGTCTTCAAGGCCATGAGGACAATCACTGTAATTGTGCCTCAGCATCATGTTAAAAACTCACTTCCACCTTATTTCTGTATTAAAATATTGAAGTGCAGGTCAAACTTCTGATTCTGTCTTGGATGTATTTAGCAGTGCACATTGTGGAAAAGCAAGGTATTGCTGGTAAGATAGGGTGGACATGATGTTACATGTCCTCCCTATCTTACCAATGCCCGACGAATATACAGCCCCCACATATGAACGTGCACCTGGGAGACAGGCAGTATAGACTTGCCAGCTGCTGCAGGACCTCCAACATCTTTTGCCACATAGGAACGTGGTTCCTGGCCACAGATCTAACTTGTGAACTAGTCAGGTTAAAAATAGTTCCCAGCAATGGAACACCGCTATAAGTGGAGTTGGACCTATATCCAGATGTTATATTTAAATTTGCAAGTGCAGATGGCAGAAATTGCTGGAGTTCCACTGAACAACACCAGCAGCTGTGCTTTCTTAACAAGATCAAATTCTGGGTCTTTGCTTTGTTCATAATTTTAAGAGAATCCTTGACATTGAATGACTAATGAGAAGTTTCTTTTACTGAAGATACTGAGAGCACCCATCTTCTTGCAATGCCAGTAACCTTCTCTATTTACCCTACCAATGGGAAACGTAGCACTATTTACAATTAACATTCAAATCTCTTATGGTTCTCTTTCCCTTCATTTTGCAGCATTCTATGTTATGTTTCAGACTCTGGATTTGAGAAATTATCCATATTTCAGGGACTTTTCAATGACCATGTACACCACAGTTGAGCTGATGATGGGCTTGATTGACCTTCCAGTCCCATACGACAAACCAACACCCAGCATCATATATGTTGGCTATGTATTATACATGATCTTTGTGTACCTTCTGCTATTAAATCTGTTGATTGCAATGATGGACGACACATACTGGAGAATTGCATATGAAAGAGAAGAACTGTGGAAAGTACAAGTAAGCTTTGCTTTTTGAAATTTGATTCTGAAATGTATACATCAATTAATTAGAAAGTGGAAAAGAGAGCTCTGCAGGAAGTGAGATAATTCAACAGGATTACTAACACTACTCTAAGATTCTTCTTAGAGAATCAGATTTATTATCACTGACAAAAGGTTAGAAATTAGTCAGCAGTAATGTTCAATTATATAAAATCAGCATAGATTATAAGAAAAAAAGGAATACTGAGATGGTGCTCACAAGGTTCATGGACTGTTGAGTAATCTGATGCCAAAGGCAAAGAAGCTATTTCTGAATCATTAAGTGTGTGTTTTCGGGGTCCTGTAGCTCCTCTCTAATGGAGGAAATGAGAAGAGCACACGAGGCTCTGGGTGTGATTATACATTAAGGTGCAGCAGTGTGCGGCATAGCTCTCTCCTTTCCCACCTTTCTTAGGCCGTAGAACCAATTTGTTAATGTTAAGCAGAGTAGTGGAAGCGCACTAGTGCTACTGAACTTTTGTCACTATGTCTCACCCTGACTTCTCAGTGTTTCCTCTTAACTTCTTTCTCACATTCCTACAGTGTATCCTTGCAGACATTCATTCCTCCAGTAGACAACCAGGCAACTTTTACTGAACCAAGACACAGCCAATGCCCTTTCTGACTTTCTATGGCTTTTGCTTCTCAGTGCCACACTTTCCAAACAAATGAACCTTTAAGATACTTCGCAGTGACTGTTATTGTGCTACAGTATATGCTCCATTGATGCTCAGTATTTGGGAGATGATGTGGTAGTGTAGTAACAGGATTAAATCAACACAGACAGATGTGCAATGCCATCATCTGATTTTATTTGTTTTAAAATGTAAAATGGCAATTGCATAAATTTGATTTTAGATTGTTAATTCATCTCTTTCAGATTGCAGCTACAATCCTGCTTCTGGAGCGAAGAGTTCCAGTATTTCTAAGAATCCGCTCAGGAGTTCCTGGAAGATCACTGGGTTTTGATGATGACAAGTGGTATATCGGGTAATCCAAAAACCTGATTGCAGCATTTAGCTTAATCACTTTGAATTTCAAATGCAAATTTCATTTATTTGAAACTTAATTTTTTATTTCAGGGTTGAAGAAATTCTTAGTGAAGCAGTAGGGACAAAGGCACAAGTCCCAGCACTGGATGCACAGAAATATTCACACCATCTAGGCTGGGATGCAATTCGAAAAAATCTAGCAAAAATCATAAGCATGAGAGATTCATCTGAGTCTACGACATTTTAGAGAGCACTTTCTTCAAATGGATCACTACAAATGAGCCCAAAATATCTCCTTAGTTTATTTTTTAACTGCACTATTCAATACATTTCAAATGAGAATGTATTGTTACTACAAATCTGTAATTTAGTGTTAGTCACCACAGCTGTTTCAAATTAATCTTACTTATTCAACAGTGACAATAACATACTTCAAAAAGCTGTTTTAGAATGAAAGAAAGAAAAGATTTTTGCAAATGTGTTAAAAGTTGCTGACAGTAATCTCTATTTAAAAACTACAAATTGAAATGTTCTTTTAAAATATGGTTTAATAGATTTCGGTATCAGAAATTGCTTCTTTACTCAACTGGCAATATTTCTGCAGAGGTTCCTTTGGCTCCCGCAGTAGGTTTGTGGAGACCCAGATTTTGCGTTCCAAACAACACTACTAGATGAATGAAAATTCCCTTTAAATGTAATAGAGATGAAAGGTTAAGCTGTGGGTGGGGGGGAATCCCTTTTAACTCTAGTTTTTTGCTGTAAACACTAAAGTTCTTGTGTTGCATTAATGCTGTGAACATCCACTTAAACGTATCACTCATTGTTTGTCTTTGAATTGAAGTATTATAGACAATTGTATTGTAGAGAAGTTCCATTTCTCTTGCCGATGACCAGTGGTTGATAATCAAAGATCAAATTGCTTCTGATTTTTCATCCACATTCCAACTGAGACAAGGAACCGAACCGAATTTTCAATTTGTGATGCTCTTGTAGCAAAAAGAGTCAAAGAGATGACCTGACAATGTTTCAGTGACATATTTATTGGAGCTGGTTTATTTAACATAATAGACCTGGGTTTCCTGACCAACATCAGCTTGGGTCTTTAAAGGTACGTTGTCAGCCAGTTTAATAGGTTTTGGAGTTGTCTGAAGAAGGAGAGGAAAACAAACAAGTTTTGAGTTTACTTTCCTATGCACAAGTACAGGTATGTACAGCTTCAATGAAAACTTCGCAGCGCCATCAGACGCATTCCAATTAGAACAATTAGGCCAAAAAAAAGGAAGTCCTAAGAAAATCATAATTCAAGCATAACTTACAGAAAATTATAAAAGCAAGAAAACAATTCGAACAAAAATAAAGTCCGGTGTAGTGCAAAGTGGTCAAAATGGACATAGTGTTGCTCTATTGAGGTGGATATTAGGATTGTGCAGGTTGGTTCAGGAACTGAATGGTTAAAGGAAAGTAGCTCTTCTTGAACCTGGTGGTGTGGGACTTCAGGCTTTTGTATGGTAGTTGTATTGAATTGACTTTATTACAAATCCTTCATATACGTGAGGAGTAAAAATCTTTATGTTACGTCTCTAACTAAATGTGCAATGTGCAATTTATAGTAATTTGTGATAAATAGTATGTACAACAAGACAGTCAATATAACATGGAAATGCAATTGTGAAGATGGCATTGCCCAGATGGTGGGATTGTTATGTTTTGTGACTTCAAAACATAAAACTAATTGAAAGAAAAACAAAAGGGCCCAAGAGATGCAGGTAAACTTCAATTTTAATTTTAGCACCTATGACACAATTGCGTAATGTTGTATGTCATTCATGTACTTTTACACATAACCTGGAATGAATTATGTAAACAACAAAGAATGCTTAATCCAACAAAACATTTACAATATTACTCAAATATTAAATACACAACACTCTTCCCTGCTTAGCTATGAACTCCAGGTCAATATAAATGCATCACAACATCACAACTATACGCGCACACACACACACACACACACACACACACACACACACACACACACACACACACACACACACACATATATACAGTATACTATATAATACACCTACTATATAGATATCCACTCCAGAGTAAATTTTAAATTGTTCCATTCAGGCCTACAGATTTAATTGCTCTGAAGGATTTCTTATTCTTGTGGGAGAACATCTTTCCTGACAAAGGGGGCAGGTGAGACTTGTGGCTGTGAAACAATCTCAGGTTCTGGGGCTTCTTCCATTGTGGATGTAGGAGGTAACTCTGGGACTGCAGAAAGTGCTTCTAATAGTTCTGGACTCCTTCCTTCCGGATGTGTTGGCAATTTGCTCGATCTGCTGATCTAACCCAGGCCACCATACAAAGCTTCAAGCCAATGCCTTCATTTTGAACATGCCTAGATGACCAGCATGTAGCTCCTCCAACACTTTAGCTCTCAGCTTGAATGATGTAACTCTCAATCCCCACATAAGGCAACGCACGTCAAGCGCAAGTTCATCCCGACAGTAATAAATATAGGGGAACTGGAATTTCTGCTGCACATACCAGCCATTTTGGGTGACCATATAGACCTGAGACAGTGTGGGGTCGTTTCTGCTTTCCCTTTGGATCATCTGTGCTGTAAGAAGGAGACCTTTGATTTGCATTAGGGAGAATACATCAAGAGGAATGTCCTCTTTTGCAAATGTTTCACGTATTTCCTTTTCTAAGGGTAAACAGGCAATCAGCATTTCCATGATTAGTTTTCCTCTTGAATTCAATCTTGTAATTGTGTCTTCCAAGAAACAGGGCTCATCTCTGTATTTTTGCTGCTGCTGTTGGTGAAACACCCTTCTGAGGACTGAAAATGGACTCTGGTGATGGATGATCAGTAATGAGGGTAAACTCTCTCCCATAAAAGCACTGGTTGAAACGTTTTACACCTGAAACCAGACTGAAACCCTCTCTGTCAATCTGTGTGTAATTTTTCTCTGGAGTGGCAATGGAACGTGATGCAAAGGCTATGGGGATGTTTGCTTCATCATTCATAACATGTGACTTGACAACACCTATACTATAAGGCAAGTCATCTCAGGCAAGCTTCAACGGACATTGTAGATCATAATGTGTGAGTACAGTGTCTGATGGCATCATTTTATTTGCCTTTTGGAAAGCCACCTCACACTGCTTTGCCCATTGCCACTTCTTCCCAATCCGCAGTAAGGAGTTCCAGGAGTGGAGTACAATAGCCAGGTTTGGCAGAAACCTGTTATAGTAATTGACAAATCGTAAAAAAGAACCACAATTGTGACATATCTTTTGGCCTTGGTGCTTTCACCACTGCCTGAATTTTCTCAGGACACTTGGGTAATACTTGTACATCAAGATGTGACCGCAGTAAGTGATGTTTGGTTTAAAGAATTCACACTTGTAATATTGTGCTCTGAGCCCATAATCTTCTAATCTTTTTAACACTGTTTGGAGATTTTTGGAGATGTTCCTTGTCATCCTTACTGATAACAATGACATCACTCAGGTACCATTGAATGCTGGGCAGACTTTCAGCACCTGGTCCATAGCTTTTTGCCAGAGTGCAGATGTACATGCAACTCCAAAATTAAGTCCATTATGGCAATAAAGCACTGTGTGAGTGTTTTCGGTGAGAAACACTTTGGACCCCTCTTCCATCTCCATCTGTAGGTAGGCCTCAGCTAAGACCACTTTGCTGAAGTGTTTCTCTCCAGAAAGGTTTGCAAGGATATCTTCTATCCTGGGCAGAGGGTATTGATCTACTTTCAGTACTGGGTTGATGGTGACTTTAAAATCACCACAGAACCTGACAGACCCATCCTTCTTGGCTACTGAGACCATTGGCATTACTCATGGGCTCCACTTGACCTTGGAAAGAACTCCTTCAGCCTCTATGTGATCTAGCTCACTGGCTACTTTATTAAAGTTGGTGTAAAGAACCGTATGAGCTTTGTAAAATGTGGGTGTGGCATTTTCATTTAACACTACTTAATCCTTGATATGTCTCAGTTTTCCAATGCCATCCTTGAATACCGCTGTGGCATAAGCCAGTACCTTTCTTAATTTGCTTTCAGTTGACTCTATTGCAAGGAATGTGCATACAAATTGTAAATGGCGGATGGATCTCCAATCAAGTTGCAGTTGTCTCAGCCAATGCTGGTCCCCGCAATGCTGGTCCTCCTGTTTTTACCACATACAAGCCCAATGTTGCTTGTTGGTTGTTGTATTCCCACAGGAATTATTTTTTCTCCAGTAGAAGTTCTTGGGCTTCAGGCTGAATCTGCAAGCTTCAGATCAATATCTTTGAAATGCTGGTCAAACTCATTTTGTGGAGTGACTGAAATAACTAAGCCAGTGTCCAATTCCATTTTAAGTAATTTACATTTTACTTCTAGTGTAAATCATATTGCTTGACTTTTGTTAGTTTTCATATTGTAAATCTCAAGGCTATTCAGTTCTATGTCACTCTCATCATTATCAGATTTATCATCAACAGCATGCAGATTAGTGCTCTTTTTGAAAATGCAACTTGACTTTAACTTTTTCTCATCCTGTGCACCCTATTTATTTTTGTCAGCCCAAGTGCTCATTTTATGTGTTGTACGTTGTTGCATTTTCTGCAATTTTTGCCTTTAAATGTGCATTGATCTGGTGTATGTGAACCTCTGCCGCAACAATAACACAATTTGTTCAGCCAGGTATGTTTGTGCTTAGGTGTTGCAACTTTGTTCATACTCACATTCATTCCTAACTGTAACTCAATTGTGTCTGTCTGCGATTTCAATGGTTCTTTTAAATGTGAATTGTGCTTCAGTTAGGGTCAGTTTTTGAATGCTTTCTTATAAGATTCCAGAAACTAATCAATCTCTCAGTTCATCATTAAACCCACCACTGAACTGACAATGCTCAGACAATCTCTTCTATTTAGCCACGTATGCTGAAATGAACTCTCCTTCCTTTTGATTCTACTTATGAATCCTAAAGCATTCTACAAATAACAATGGCTTCATTTCTAAATGTTCCTGCATTACTTTCATGATATCAGTAAAGCTCATTTCCCCTAGTTTGTTTGGAGCAGTCAAGCTTCTAAGCAAATTGTATGCTTTTCCATCTAATGCACTCAGCAAAACTGCCACTTGGTTCTCATCAGCTGTTCCATTTGCTTTAAAAATATTGCTCAATTCACTCAGTATACATCAGCCAGTTATCTCCTGTAGAATAAAAACACATCTATGTTTTCTATATAGCCAGCAATTTCTGCTTTTTTAACAATTTATGATTATTATCCCATGGCACACACTGTCCAGAATCCATGAATTGACCCATATTCTATCCTTTTTTTAACTCAGCCATTTCTGTCCCTTCCTGAAGAAGGACGTGCTGCACTGTTGTTTTACTTGACCATTTCTCACTATGCTTTTTATATACTCAAATGGCTCGCAGCACTGCAACAGGTAGGTAGTTGTCTTGGGTTCATTTAACAGTTCCTCATCACCACTGTTATGTTTTGTAAATCTAAAACATAAAACTCATCAAAAGAAAAGCAAGAGATGATTTGTGTTAACTTTGCTTTTACTTTTAGTGAGTCATGCACATATGATGCAGTGGTGTAATGATGTATGTCATTCACATACTTTTACATATAAGGTAATGAATTATTTAAACAACAAAGAATTGGTCATCAAACAATATATTTACAATATTACTCAAATAATACTGAAATATTAAATGCACAACAGGAATATTTGATTGATGTTACCTATATGAGGCAGTGCCTCATGTAGATATTTTCGTTGGAGGGGAAGGATGAAACCATCATGTATTGGATTGAGTCCACCACTATTTGCAGTGTTTTACATTCCTGCATAGTGAAATTCCCATATCAGATCATGATGCAACATGTCAAGATACTTTTAACAGTACATCTATAGAATTTCATTAGAAATACTGAACCTCCTTAACCTTCTAAAGTAAAGTACTAGACTGCCCTGAGATTCATTCAGTAATTGTGTGCAGGGAGATGACATTCCCTGATGATGGGGTCAGAAACTGATGGCTGACCTGAGTAATGCATGGTGGAAGGTAATTCCAGACATCAATAACAGTATTCTGTAGCCTGAATTCCATGATGCAATCATTGAATGATCTCACTAAACCAAAGAAAGTGAACAGAGAGAGACATATTCACCTATATTTGGCGGATGTAGTAATCACTTCACTCTCTAATTAAGGCTAAAGCAACACTATCACTCCTCACACCCTGTTCACCTTACAGAGCATCCATTTCTCTCCGAGAATTACCTGCACCTGTCTTTGCACCAGCAATAACTTACTCTGCCTTTTTGCCTCTTCCTTGATGTTACTATTGTCCGAAGTGCTCCATATGTCCACTTCACAGTTCCCATTACTGTTACTCTAAGTATCTTCTCATGAAAGAAGAGAACCCTGGCAAGAATTGTAAGTGGCTTTCTAGACATTAGCAAGCTAAGGTTCGTCCATCGTCATCGATGAGGACCTCAACACCATTAGTACTTTTTATGAGGTCGAGTTGCTAGCTTGACGCTCAACCCAACACGGATGGAGAGTGTGCACGGGTGCCAGCCGGATTTGAACTCGGGACCTCTCTCCCTGAAGTTCAGCGTTAATGTCACTGCGCCACCAGCTGGCTTTGATGGTGTTGAGACTAGCACTCGATTTGGACTTAAGTGAGAGAGAGTTGTGCAGCGTCAGCCTCACTCTCTCTTCCCAATTCCCATCTGGATCCAGTGGCAAGACAAGAGTTGAGATGGCTAGAGATGGGACTAGGCGCAGTGGATGACCAGGACGTTTTCTGTGTCTTGTCGTGCTCTACATATTCCACGGCGCTTGCAGAGACTGCCTTCTTGACCGTTGGACCTTCCATTGGTCTCATCTCCTCGATGCTCAGGAGTCTGTCTTCACATGCTGGTTTGAGACCCGTCGGCTACCCTCACCTGGTTTAGCCGGCTTGTCGAAGCTGTTGCCCGGGGTGTGGCTGCTGTTGCATGTAAACAGCTATGAGGAGCCACAGGTGAGAGCTGAATGCCAGGTGGTGTCCAAAGGTGGACTAACCGCCTTGCAAAGGATGCAACATGTTCACCCACCAGAGGTGCTACCCCTCCCTGACACCCCATACACCCCAACAATTGCTAACAATTGCTGTAAAGGCATCACAGGAAGTATCAGAATGCCTGAACATATTACAGTTGTATACAAGGAGATGGTAATCTCACAGCTACCTGGAGGTGGTACTTTAACTCATTCAGGCAAATTGTAAATGACACTCATTCATTCAGACTCAATGTTAACAATTAGTGAAAGATGATCTTGTCCATAATAACATAATACTTGATTACCTTTGAGTTCTAATCATACCCTTAATCTCCCAATGGGTCTTCCCCCATTCAACAAGATGTTCAATGAAGCTATTGATCCATTTCAGAGGAAATTAATCACTCTGAGAGTACATTGTCATAGGACTCCAGCCTAGCTTGCTCTAGCAAAGAATCTCGCACTTCATTGGGGATAGTTGACAGCTGGGCAAGTATGCAAACAGTCTCACATGTGACTTGTGACCACAAGCAGATGATGCACAGAGATTCAGTAGTAAGTCAACATCAAAGGGTGTCAGAGCTTCCAGGCTTTGCTCAGTTGCTGCACCTGATGGGCCTTTCAGCAACAAGGTGCACATGGACCAGGAGCTTGGAACCTGTAAAGTGCAGCCAGGCATCCAATCGCATCACATTCCTGCAGAAATATTGGTAAGTATTTTGCATAAGAGTATGATGTTATAGGCATCTTAGATAATGTATTTCCCAATAAAATAACTTCCTCCCTATACGGATTATTTGGAACAGTTAAATGAGAATGCTTACATTCTTTTTTAAAAAAAACAGCTCTTTCTGGTTCTCAATTTGAAAGGTGTTTGGAATGAGGTGACTAAATTGACTCCTTGCAGTGGAATTGGATGAGGGATGTGAGTGATTTGTGTCAATGTGTAAGGCAAGGAAAGATGCCCATAGATTTTGTCTAATAACATTTCAGCTGATGAGGTAACTTGGGCCCTCACCTGTGAATGCATTATTTTCCATCCAGCTTCACACTGTTGAGGGAAGTTTCTGCATGAGGATATGATAGTGTAGGCTCACTTTTCTGAACATGTCATAGGAGGCTGAGGCAATCACATTAACTCTGATCCTAATCCTTCTTCTCCGCCTTCCCAGTTTGTGTGTCTTAGCAGAACGTTTAGGAATGTTGACTGACACATTCTTGATACCCAAGACGGTGCATGTGGCAGTGCTTTCCTGGAGTGCTTACACTCCTTACAACATACTTTTCAGCTCTCCAGTGGTTGTTTGGTGGCATATAGACAGGCATTTGATGATCAGAATAAATGAGCCTGCTTCTATGCTCTGTGGTGCTATAAATATTTCTGGTGGCTTTGGTTGTGTGCTGTTGTGGCTCAATGAGAAACCCTTGCCTAGGCTCATCAGCCATGTTTTCAAAAACACACCACAGTTTGAATGTAATATGCTAGCTATCTGAGTACCATGGGAAAAGTTCTGCTTGTGTTGCTGAAATTTAGTTATGTCCAGGCTGATGTGGAACCCTTGAATGTTGATGGGTGCTGTTGATAACCTCCTACACCTGTCTGGCAGCCCTCAAAGGCTAGCCAAATAAATTTAATGAATGGTTGACTTGAAATTCCTTCACTTGTTTGTGGTAAAGTTCTGGAAGGATTGCAGCATGTAGGAGGTTGCAATGTCATCATCATCATCAGAACGTTCCCATCAGGTCCAATGGGCAGCGGCTGTTTGTCAAAGATGTTGCGATGTTCTGCGAGCGCTTGTGGGATAGTCTGACCCTTTGTGTTACTGACATTCCACCATGTCCAGGAAACAGCCTATTCCTGTTTGCAGGGTGTGTTCTTCGCCGAGCAGGACCTCAACTATGAGCCTCTCTCTTGAGTGCACCTGTAGGCACATCAGGAACAGATGTGTCTGGGCCTTCTATATTGTCCATGTCTTTCCTCTGGATTCCACAGTATTTCAGCACAAGGAGCTCCATTTTGAAGTGTGTGCAGTCATTTAATGCCCAAAGCAATCTGCTTTTCATGTTTATACATGTTGAAATTGTAAAAGGTTGACATATTTAAAATTAACTTTCATAAGCTATTCTCCGATGCTTTATAAAAATAATTAACAAAGATTCTTTAAGGAAGGCCTTTCAAAACAGAAGGTGTGAAGCTGTAATATTTATTGTCAAATTAGTCTGTCTATTTCTAAGCTCCATTGTAGCTTTACTGTTGAATTTCACAGAAATCAGGAAAAATGCAAGCCAGGAGTTAAATTCAAAACCAGCAGTTTGGGCCATTCTAAATGTATGATTAACATATTTAAATGACTATCCTACTTCTCTCATCAGTAGAGTTACACGTAGTCAGAAATAATGGGTTGGCATTGGTTGTCCATTGTTTTGCAGGTCCAAGTTCTTGCTTACTTTAAGCCACACTATTCTGAATCATTGAAGAGGATCCTTTGCAAGCTCAATGGGGATATTTTCTGTCTCAATGTGAGAGCATTAATGCAGCCCTTAAATTTACAATTTTCAAATTGGCTGAAAGCATTAATTTTCCTGCTGGTTGGCAGACAATCCCCAAAGTAACATTTTCCTAATATTATTTAACCAACATTGGATGATTTATTTTCTGTTTATTGTGGTAATTATTTCATGTGTTTCAATTGTGTTCATGTTTAAAGGTATTGTATATAATGAGCAATTGATTTGTTAATTTGATGTTGTACAAAAGACAATAGATTATAAAGTCAGAAGTGTTTGTTGTTCTTTTAGTTTATTATTTCAGTTTACCAGAAAACAGTTATTAACTCATTTAAATACTAAACTTTTTAAAATTGTTGTAATTTGGAAGCATTGTTCAACTTAACAGATCATATATTAATAAATAAGTTCATTTTAAGAACCCAGATTCAACACAAAGGTTTCAATCCCAGGCTATTGTTATATGATGTTAAATTCAGTTTCTGTAATTTTGCTCCATCATGTAATCTCAGCAGAGTGCTTCTTATAACCACCAAGTAACTGATATTTCAGAAGAAACATCTGATTATGTGCATATTTAGTGCAGTTCATGTCAAATAAGGTATATCTACTACAAATAATTTTGAGATTATCTAAATTCATTCAATTTGAGAAGTTTCTAATCAGCAGGTGATCTGGTCACCAAAGAGAGTCACTCACCATTGGATTTCTTCATTCCATGGCCAACTTTGAAACCAGAAGTAAGAAATAAATTGCAATATAAAATACAGCAATACCACATTTTCCTTTTCTTGAATATTGTTACGGGTGTTTCTAATATCACAGATTTGTTCTTTAATTTTTTTTGTTAAAATTTTAAAATTAGATTTTTCACCTTATACTTTAAACTGCTTTTCAGCACCTTCCGGTCCCTCGTTCTTACGTTTATCGGTTTCTGCAGTTTAAACCAGGTGAAAGCATGTAGAGACTTCACAGAAGTTATTGTGCTTCCCTGGAATACCTAAGCAGTTAAAGGAAATAGGAAACTTAAGAACTAAATAATGCTGTCTTATGAGTATTATATCTAGAACATTTTTTAATGTTATTTATTTTGTTATTTTTCTTTTACACTTACCCCAATAACCATTCTGGGCTGTGTACAGAGATAATAGCCTGATCTTAATATGGTTCATATTTCATTGATTGAGGCTTACTATTTTTATCTTCTTTTATGCTAATTTGTAAGTAAAATATCTTGGCCTCAAATAAGTATAATTATTTTATTTACATAAATGATGATGAAGGGGCCTTCAGAAGCTATATAGAGGGCAAGAAATAGGTTGTGAGTATTATGGAGGCACATAGATGGAGTGCATGGAGAATATTAAGACAGGGATCAATATTACAAACCCAGATCCTCAATCAGAAAATAACCCACTATTAGATTTTTTCACAACATTGCCTACTTGTAAGACATCTAAAAGGAATACCTAGTTTCAGTGCTCTGCACCTTACCCTCAATGGCCACTTTATCATCTACTTCAAGATTCAATGTGTTGTGAGTGCAGAAATGCTCTTCAGAATCAGAATCAGGTTTATTATCACCGTCATGTGATGTGAAATTTGTTAACTTGGCAGCAGCAGTTCAATGCAATACATAATAAAGAAGAGAAAAAAACAAAATACATTCATAAATAAATAAGTCAATTACAGTACATGTATATTGAATAGATTAAAAATTGTGCAAAAAAACAGAAATACTATATATTTAAAAAGTGAGGTAGTGTCCAAGGGTTCAGCGTCCATTTAGGAATCGGATGGCAGAGGGGAAGAAACTGTTTCTGAATCGCTGAGTGTGTGCCTTCAGGCTTCTGTACCTCCTACCTGATGGTAACAGTGAGGAAAGGGCATGCCCTGGGTGCTGGAGGTCCTTAATAAAGGATGCTGCCTTTCTGAGACACTGCTCCTTGAAGATATCCTGGGTACTTTGTAGGCTAGTACCCAAGATGGATCCAACTTTACAACCCACTGCAGCTTTTTCCAGTCCTGTGCAGTAGCCTCCCCGCCCCCCATACCAGACAGTGATGCATTCTGTCAGAATGCTCTCCATGGTACATCCATAGAAGTTTTTGAGTGTATTTGTTGACATGCCAAATCTCTTCGAACTCCTATCTAGCCTTCTTTATAGCTGCATCAATATGTTGGGAACAGGTTAGGTCCTCAGAAATCTTGACATCCAGGAACTTAAAACTGCTCACTCTCTCCACTTCTGATCCCTCTATGAGGATTGGTATGTGTTCCTTCATCTTACACTTCCTGAAGTCCACAATCAGACATTTCGTCTTACTGACGTTGAGTGCCAGGTTGTTGCTGTGACACCACTCCACTAGTTGGCATATCTCACTCCTGTACGCCCTCTCATCACCACCTGAGATTCTACCAACAACAGTTGTATCGTCAGCAAATTTATAGATGGTATTTGAGTTACGCCGAGCCAAACAGTCATGAGTATAGAGAGAGTAGAGCAGTGGGCTAAGCACACCTCTGAGTTGCACCAGTGTTGATCGTCAGTGAGGAGGAAATGTTATCACCAATCTGCACAGATTGTGGCCTTCTGGATAGGAAGTCGTGGATCCAATTGCAGAGGGAGGTACAGAGGCCCAGGTTCTGCAACTTCTCTATCTTCTGCACACCACGGCAGAAGAGCATCTCACTGGATGTTTTTTGTTTCTCGCACCATTCTCTGTAAAGTCGAGAGACTGTTGTGTGTGAAAATCCCAGGAGACGAGCAGTTTCTGAGATAATCAAACCACCCTGTCTGGCACCATCAATCATTCCATGGTCAAAGTCACTTAGATCACATTTTTTCCCCATTCTGATGTTTGGTCTGAACAGCAACTGAACCTCTTAATCATTTCTACATGCCTTTATGCATTTATGCATTGAGTTGCTGCCACATGACTGGATGATTAGATATATCCATTAATGAGCAAGTGTACAGGAAGTACCTAATAAAGTGGTCACTAAGTGTATATTTTAAACAAGGAGGTAGTGAGAGATAGGTCTTTACAGGATCCACTACAAGAGAATTAGGCTTAGAAATCAGAACCTATAATGTCAAGAATTTGGGCAGTACATTTCAATTTAAAAATGAACGATATAAGGAAATCAGCAACATTATGACTTACAAGCAACACACATAAAAGTTGCTGGTGAATGCAGCAGGCCAGGCAGCATCTCTAGGAAGAGGTGCAGTCGACGTTCCAGGCCGAGACCCTTCGATCTGCATCTACCCAACATGTACATAAGGGCACAGCCCAGAAAAGCATGCAGGCATCAGATGGCCTGCCAGACATCCCTGGATGCTGCTTCTGGAATTTGGAAGGAAAGATGTTTGCTATTGGCCCTGTGTACAGTCGCAAATTTTTACACATCTTCTGAGACCTACTACCTCATTGTTCATTTGTAGGTTTTTGCAAATAAAATGTATTAGGGTGTTTTATGTTTAAGAAAAACCATAACACATTTTATTGAACCACAAAACCTGAACACAAAATCCCACTAAATGCCCTTTATGTCATTACGTCATCACATCAGACCAGCCTCTTACATTGAAACTCCAACTCAATGTCGGTAGTTGTGAATTAGGTACATTACCTACACGGCAACCCCTCGCACCCCAGAATTCACTAAAACTAGCGTTGTGAGCTTGTCCAGAGCTCGGACAAGCTGCCCGGCTCAGGTGCTATGTTCAGGTGGAGGAACAGCAGGTGCCTCTGGCTTAACATGCCCGTGGTCATGTCATGATGGCAGGGGCAGGGTAGTAGAATGCTCGAAATCTTGGTGCGTCAATTTAAGGTGATCTACCAAGATACGTTTGTTTGCTCAGAACGAGCCATCATAAGGGGGGCCCGAAGGGGATGACGGTGTGCATCATGGTGGACGAAAACAGAAGAGGTGGTATGCAGGTCAACAGTAACCCAAGGGTGCTATATGCTATGATGGGAGGTAGGAATCGGTGAAAAGGAATTGAATTTGCTGAAGATGGTGAAACGCTGTTGAGAAGCTGACCAAACCGTCATGACGTCAGAACTGAAATCACCTGGCACATGTTACAGCTGTCCATATACCAACTCAGCCACAGACAACTACAGGTCCTCTCTTAGAGCAGTTCTAAGCCCCAGCAGGACCCACAGGAGACGATCGTGACAACTCTCATTGGTCATGGAAGCCCTCAAAGACGCTTTTAAGGAGCGGTGAAAGCACTTGCATAGGCCATTGCACTGCGGGTGATATGCCATGGTGTGACGTAGCCCAACGTCGAGGATCTGGGCCATCGCAGCCTACAGCTCTGATATGATCTGGGGATTACGATCAGAGAAAGTATCAGATGGGGTGCCAAACCGAGCAACCCAGGTGCTGATGAATGCCCGATCCACATCAGCGGCCGTTGTTGATGCCAGGGGGTTGACCTCTGGCCACCTGGTGATATGAGCCACCATGGTAAGGACGCAAACACGAGGAAACCTGCGGATGCTGGAATTTCAAACAACACACATAGAAGTTGCTGGTGAACGCAACAGGCCAGGCAGCATCTCTAGGAAGAGGTACAGTCAACGCTTCAGGCCGAGACCTTTCGTCAGGACTAACTGAAAGAAGAGCTAGTAAGAGAATCGCTAGAAAACCATAACACATTTTATTGAACTCCAAAGCCTGAACACAAAAGCCCACTAAAATCCCTTCACATCATTACTTCATCATGTCAGGTTAGCCTCTTAATATGAAACTCCAACTCAATGGCAATGGTTTGTCAATTATGTACATTTCCACCAATTACATTACCCTACAACTTAACCAACTGCCAGACCATGACATCAGATATGTCTTCTGTAACTCAAATGCTTTCCCCTTGCAATAGATGTCATTCATATCCCCATAGCTCCCTTGCCACAAAACCAAAAACCCAACTCAATATAGGGGATTTTATCTCCCACCTAGACTGGAGCCCCGTCTGTAATCCAGATGCTTTTCCAGAGCTAACCTATTTTCTTTCTCATGCTAAGTGATGGAAAACACTTCTGGGAACATCCAGTACCTTGGACTTTGTTTGCGAGAAAGGATTTGTGAAAACAGGTACTTCAATACAACTTTCAATAGTCTTATAGTGCATTGACAATTTAACACACTATTCAATTTCTGAACCAGTTAGGAAAAACAATATAAATTTGCTGTAACAGTGAGATTGGTAGAGAATTTACTTCTGGTGGCAGTTGGTAAAATTCCATCTTCCGCAGAACATACTGGTGCAATTCTACACTGCCATCACAGAAAGCAAGCTTACAACAGTCATTACCTCCAGGTTTGGTGCAACGTCTTTTCACAATGTACAAAAACTACAGTGAACTGTCAGGTCAGCAGGAAAGGTCATTGGCTGCAGTCTACCATCTCTGCACAATTTGTACGTGTCCAGGACAAAGAAACGGGCAGGAAAATCCCTTGCAGACACTACCAACCCAGCAAACTGCCTTTCCCGAAAGCTTCCTTCTGAAAAGCACTATAGGGCTATTAAAACAAAAATTTCACACCATCGTAAAAGTTTCTTCCCCCAGGCAGTTAACCTGATCAGCCATTCTAGTTAGCCAGTACCCACCTCCCTCTATCTATTACCCGCATCACTGCTGTACACTGTAAACACTTTAAACCACTTTTTATAATGCTGTTTAATTTGTAAATACATGTTATTTATGTATTTATGCATATTTTATTCCCTATCTGTACTTCTAACTTTATTTTTATATAATTGTTTATCAGATGTAATTGTTGAATGGTTTCATTTTTGTTACATGTAGCATCAACACACCACATCAAATTCCTAATAAATGTAAATGTATGTGGTGAATAAAGTTCATGCTTGATCTAAACTTTTGTCAAATGTAATGTTGTGACTATTTTCTTTACAAATATATTAAATATAACATTAACATATCCATAAACTCTAATTTATAAAATGAAAGAAAAACTGTGAATTTTTAAGATTTTAATAAAACCTTGAATTTTATTATTTCTTTGAACACCTGGAAATAATTTTTGATCATGATAAACAATCTACTTGGTGAGGATTGGCAGTTTGACCCTTAACTGTTAATTTACACTTCTAAATCCAAAATTTGTGCTCAAGCTCAGTTCAGATTTGCTATTGAAATGTGTCCTTGTTCTGAAACAATATTTCTTCCCATTGAGTTTATCTCCATTGTGCATCAGGCGTTGCTACCCTCAGACAGAACATGATTATTTTACCATGTTGGCTTTGTTTGGGGAAAGTGACCTCACAAGAGGAGGGTGAATTCTAGGCCTGCTTCAGAAGTGCAACTCTTTAATCAGGACTGACACTACAGTTAATTCTGCATTATTGTACTTGCTGTCTTTAAGAAATACAAAGTAGATCTGGAAGAGAGAGTAGCAAAAAAAGATCTAATCTAAACAAATCAGTTTAATATAATCAGAATATGTTGTGAAATTTGTTGTTATGCAGATCTTTACACTACATAATAATAAAACTGGAAAAATGTGGAAAAAAAGTTGTGAGGTAGTGTTCATGGGTTCAATGTCCATTCAGAAATCGGATGGCAGAGGGGAAGAAGCCATTCCCAAATCGCTGAGTGCGTGCCTTCAGGCTCCTTTACCTCCTCCATGATGGCAGCAATGAAAGGAGGACGTGCCATGGGTGATGACAGTCCTGGATGATGGATGTTGCATTTTTGAGGCATCACTCCTTAAAGATCGTGTGGATGCTGGGCAGGCTATTGCCCATAACGGAGCTGGCTGAGTTTACAGTTCTCTGAAGCTTATTTCGATCCTGTGCAGTGTGCCCGCCCCCCCATACTAGTTAGATGCAACTAGATAGAACGCACTCAACGGTACATCTGTAGAAATTTGTGAGCGTTTTTGGTGACATACCAAGTCTCATTTGCCTACCTCACTACCGACTCAACCTGCAAATTAAACTTTAGGGAATCCTGCACATGAACTCCCAGGTCCCTAATGCACATCAGAGTCTACTCTTTTATTTTTTTCTACTAAGGTGCATAACCATACACTTCCCGCCAATGTATTCCATCTGCCACTTCTTTGCCCAAACTCCCAATCTGACTGTCTTTCTGTATCTTCTCAATGGCCTGAAAACTATCTGCCCCCCCCACCTACCCTCGTAATGTTCACAAACTTTGCCATAGAGTCATCAATTCCGTCATCCAAGTCATTGACACATAACATAAAAAGAAGAGTTTCCAATACTGACTTGTGTGGAACACTACCGGTCACTGGCAGCCAATCAGAAAAGGCTGCTTTTATTCCCACTCTTTGCCTCCTGCCAATCAGTCTAAGCTTTATCCATGCTTTTATTTTTCCTGTAATACCATGGGCTCTTAACTTGCTTGGCAGCTTCATGTGTGATCCACCACAAAAGGGGTCAAATGTCGTGTCACAAATGATGCAAAAGACTTTGGTGTCTCCTGAACTCTCTCCGTTACCATGGGCGCCATTGGGGCCATGGATGTTGATGGTTCTACCCCTCTTGGAAACATCCATAAGGAGGATCACCTATCTGCACCCACTCGGCTCTGAATGCCAGACCTTGACTTGCATCAATGGGCCATGAATATTTTTTACACTTTTATCTCACCAGCACCTAGGAAGCTAAACAACCCTTTGAGATGAGGTAAAGATTCACATGTACCTCCTTCAACCTCAGCCACTGCATTCGGTGTTCCTGGTGTGGTTTTCTCTACCTTTAAGGTGATTGGAGGAAAGTATGGGGAGAGGGTCAAAGGTAGATTTTTTACAAAGAGAGTGGGTATGTGGAATGTGCTGCTAGGGGTGGTGGTAGAGGCAGATACATTAGGGACAATTAAGAGACTCCTAGGCACACAGGTGGAAGGAAAATTGAGAGCTATACGGAGGTTAATCTCCCAGAGAACCACAACCTTGTCATGATTTGGAGCCTTGTGTGCCTCAATGACCTGGAGAGTTATGCTGGCTGGAGGCAGGGCTTTATGCTTTGACTCTTGGTAGGGTCATCTGAGTCAACAGGTCAAAGGGTAGAGGCCAGATTGAGTGGGTCCACCAGGCCTCCAGGTTTGGAGGTTCAGCTCTGGGCTCACAACCCTGACTGGTAAAACAAAACTGTTACAGAAACAGCATCGAGGAATCCTTCTACATCAGAATGCAATGGCATTTTTGAATCCCCTCCTGGACTTGATATGACTAATAGTAGTGAAAACCGAGCTCCTGCTACAATGAAAGAAGCGCAAAATACCGCCAGAGGTGGAGGACTTTCATTGCTACCCTAAACACCAGTGGTGTAATGGGCAGTAGGTAGATATGGAGATTAAGAATAGATTAATCTTAGAGTAAGTTAAAAAGTTGGCACAAACCAGAGGAGCACCTCATATTCCATTTGATTGGTTTACAATCCTTTGGAATGTACATTGAATTTTCCAATTTCTGCCTACCCTTCCCTCCTGTGTTGTTAACACCCTACCCCACCTGCTTGTCAGCTTTCACTTCCACCCCTCGATCACCTAGTGGCCCTTGGTCTCACCACACCTGTCTCCTTTTTATACTGGTTACCTTCTCTCATCACTCTGTCTTGATGCAGAGTTTTGACCTCATATGTTGATAATTCCCTCCAGAGATGCTACTTGACCAGTTGAATCATTCCAGCAAATTGTTTCTGCTCCAGATTACAACATGTGCATTCTCTTGTGTTCCCAATCTTTCTCTTTTCTTATGTAATGCCTTGTGGTTGAGGATGACTTGTTTCCTTGTCAGTTCGATGGGTTCTGAGGTGGCTGATGAGACCAGTGTGGACCCACAGAGCAGAAGATGCTCAGTCAGGTCAGTAATTCAGGAGGAAGCACATTTCTTCCAACATTTATGCTGGCTTCCTCTATGCTTTGATGAATGGACTTACACTTCTCAGCTCCATTGCAAAGAGTGTTCTCTATTTTAAGTACTAAGAGCCAAGAATTCCTTCAATTCAATGGAGATGCTGCATTTTTTCAAGAAGGTTTTGAACAACCATTGCAGGGTGTTCCGATGACCAGGTCTGCTGGGCAGCAGAGGTCATCCATCAGAAATAACTGAGTATAATTAGGACCTCAGTGGTGAGGCTTTGGCTTGGGAGGGGACACTGATATTTTCACACCTATCCTTGCAAAGAATTCTACAGGAATAGTGTTAGCAGTGTTTTTACAGTGATTTGAGGTGCTGTGTCTCAGAAGCATGCAGGAGGATTCTGCTGCCAAGTAGACCCTAGCCTTTGCATTGGCTTCAAAGTGTAGATTTTCAAACAACATTTTCAAAGTTCAAAGTGAATTTATTTATTATCAAAATATGTATATGTCACCATGCATACTATACATAACCTCCATAATCAGATATTAATGCAACCAATCAGAATGCTCCACAGTACATTTGTGGTGACATATCATCACTGAACAAAGAGAAAGAAATGAATTGCAATGGGCTGCCAAACTTGAGGGTACTCCACTGTCCACTTTAACTGACAAAATCAAAAACTTATATGAAATCAAAATGGGCCATATGTAATGGCTAATAGGTCATCTGCATGTTTCTTTAAATTGTTACATGATGAAGATCGTGCACATTATGTCCCTAGAGGGATTTTATCCCTTTACAGAAGCAAGAAGAAAATTCTTCTGTCATTACAATGATTGGAATTCTTTGCCTTCTTTAAGATGCTCATGATTAGGCTCTCTCTGCCGCCCCTGACATGTTCTCCTCTTCCCAGACAAGGATGGGAGTCTATGAGATGAGGTCCTTCATATGTCTGTGTCTGTGTTTGCAAGTGCGCTTTAGTAATTACCAGAGGGAGGTTGCTGTCATGTGCACCTGCACCATCTCCCTCTGCACCTGCTCCATCAGTCTGGCCATGCAGATGCTTTGACATTGACATGATGGGCTGTACATGACTACCTCAATAAACATGCTAATTGACAAACAAAGCTTTCAATGCCAATTGTTTCGCTGCTAGAGTTCTAAAACATAGTGAAAAGAAACTTCAGTCACAAAGTCTACAATGAATGCACTAAAAGCACAGCTGCAGATTTTTCCTTGACAGATGGTATGAGTACTCTAGTAATTACTTTTATGGCTGAATGGTTTGTGTTATTTCTATGATTTTAGTTTGAAAAAGCATCTTGATCATTTTGGTAAGGACTAGGATATGCTAGCATTTAGGATAATCAGGAGGGCTCCAGAAATTGCCTGCAGCTAAATCTCTTTACAACAACTCAGCAAAAATGTCAGCTGAAGAACCTGTTTGTTGTGTTTGTGCACAACCACGTATCAATTAAATAAAAACACATACACAAGAGATTGCTTTAATTGGTGTATTCACATTGCAATGAGAGAGAGAAATGTGTATGCATAGACAACAGCGCATGCACCGAAAATAGATCAATACGTAGTGCTAGGGTGGTATTGCTCTAAAAGAAATACAGTAGATCTATACATTACACTTCCTCCTCCTTTGGATTAGTGCAACATAAAACTGTATATGTACAAAACATTTAATTTCCCTTTCATAAACCCATATTCCAAATAAACATGCTTTCTCAATGACACTCCAGTGCTTATAAAAAGTATTCATCACCCTTGGAAGTTTTCAATTTTATTGTTTTACAACATTGAATCACAGTGGACTTAATTTGGCTTTTTTGACACTGATCAACAGAAAAAGATTCTTTTGTGTCGAAGTGAAAAAAGATCTCTACAAAGTGATCTAAATTAATTACATATATAAAACATAAAATAATTGATTGCTTAAGTATTCATCCTCTTCGTGTCAGTATTTGGTAGATGTGCCTTTGGCAGTAAATGCAGCCTTTAGTCTGTGAGAGTAGATCTCTATCAGCTTTGCACATCTGAACACTGCAAATCTTCCCCATTCTTCTTTACAAAACTGCTCAAGCTCTGTCAGATTGTGTGGGGATCATGAGTGAACAGCTCTTTTCAGGTCCAGCCACAAATTATCCATTGGATTGAGGTCTGGACTCTGACTTGGCCACTCCAGAACATTAACTTTGTTGTTTTTAAGCCATTCCTGTGCAGTTTTGGCTTTATGATTGGGGTCAGTGTCTTGCTGGAAAACAAATCTTCTCCCAAGTCGCAGTTCTCTTACAGAATGCATTAGGTTTTCTCCAGGATTTCCCTGTATTTTGCTGCATTCATTTTACCCTCTACCTTCACAAGACTTCCTGGGGCTGCTGCAGTGAAGCACCCCACAGCATGATTCAGCCACCACTATGCTTCACGGTAGATGGTGTGTTTTTGATGATAGGCGGTGTTTGGCTTATGCCAAACATAGCTTTCAGTCTTATGGCCAAAAAGTTCAATTTTGGATTCATCAGACCATAGAACCTTCTGCCAGCTGACTTCCGAGTCTCCCACATACCTTCTGGCAAACTCTAGCTCAGATTTCA
Source organism: Mobula birostris (assembly GCF_030028105.1). NCBI lineage: Eukaryota > Metazoa > Chordata > Chondrichthyes > Myliobatiformes > Myliobatidae > Mobula > Mobula birostris. Next base: position 55,781,291 of record NC_092373.1, read on the forward strand.
TGTGAGTTTTTTTCAACAGTGGCTTTCTCTTTGCCATTCTCCCATAAGGCTGCGACTGGTGAAGCACCCGGGCAACAGTTGTATGTGCAGTCTCTCCCATCTCAGCCACTGAAGCTTGTAACTCCTCTGGAGTTGTCATGAGTCTCTTGGTGGTCTCGCTCACTAGTCCCTTTCTTGCATGATCACTCAGATTTTGAGGACAATCTGCTCTAGGCAGATTTACAGCTGTACCGTATTCTTTCCATTTCTTGATGATTGACTTCACCGTACTCCAAGGGATATTCAGTGACTTGGACATTTTCTTGTCTCCTGACTTGTACTTTTCGATAACCATTTTGCAGAATTGCTTGGAGTGTTCTTTTGTCTGTATGGTGTGGTTTTTGCCAGGATACTGACTCATCAGCAGTTGGACCTTCCAGATACAGGTGTATTTTTACTACAATCAATTGAAACACCTTGACTGCACACAGTGATCTCCATTTAACTAATTATTTGACCTCCAAAATCAGGCTGCACCAGTGATGATTTGTTGTGTTATACTAAAGGCAGTGAATATTTATGCAATTATTTTGTGTTTTATATTTGCAATTAATTTAGATCACCCTGCAGAGATCTGTTTTCACTTTGACACGAAAGTGTTGTTTTCTGTTCAGCAGTGTCAAAAAAAACAAATTAAATCTATTGTGATTCAATGTTGTAAAACAATAAAACATGAAAACTTCCGGGGGGGGGTGAATACTTTTTATAGGCACTGTAACTGCACAGTTCTAAAGGTTCAGTCTTTTGGGTGGTGCTCTGTTTCTTTCAGGATAGTGCCTCCGGACATGTAGAGTGGCATCAGGTTTGGCAAGTGTCTTGTCTAAGACAACGTTCTCAGTTTCCAGAGTCACATAGCGGTCAGTGACATCATCACTGAGAGGTTAGTCTGATGATTGTAATGTGTCCATCTTGTTGGATGCAGTTGACTCAGATGTGTTCTTCGGTTGAGCATCCACTATCTGGTCCACGTGATGTCTCAATGTCTGATCTCCAACATCTACTGTGTACATCAGTGGTCCATTTCTTGTAGCTATCCTACTGGGAGTCCACTTCCTTTCTTGGTAATCACGTGCTAGGACTTCTTGTCCAAAGCTCCTTGTTGCTTCACTTGGCAACTGGCTGAACTGTTTATTCTGCAATTCTCTCCATAGATCTGGTTTTAGGAGATCTGTGTGAGATCTCAGATTCCTGTTCATGATCAGCATTGCAGGTTTGATTTGTTGTCTCATGAATAGAGTTCCAATACACAAAAAGGGAGTTGTTCACCTTGTGCTGTAGAGAAATGTTCTCCTTGTCCATTGCTCTAAGGGACATCTTGAAGGTTTGGCTAAACCTTTCAGCTAACCCATTCGTTGCTGGGTGGTGAGGAGCTGACTTGAAATATATGATGCCATTTTTCTTCATGAATAGTTAGAATTCTTCTGACATATATTGGGAAGCTGTTTCTGGTGAGGATAGTCCTCAGAGCTGAGATGGTTGACTTCACTGATATGACCTCCAGCCACTTCCAAGGAGCATCCACAGCAATCAGAAACATGGAGCCCACGAATAGCCCAGCAAAGTCAACGTGTACTCTTTTCTATGGTGACATTGGCTACTCCCATGGGTGTAACGGTGCCTGTGGGGGTGCATTTTGAACCTTATGCCATCCCGAACAGCTTTTGGCCAAGTCTTCAATCTGTAAATATATTCCTTTCTCAAATATCTTCTGATTAGCATTAAGCAGCTTGGAGAGTCTTTGGTTAGTGCTACCATTTGGGCTGCAGTTGTCTGTTGAAGCCAAACTGAGAGCTTTGATAGAGTGCCAGTCCAGTTGGATTTTCTCAACCATTCACATTTGAAAAGTGGTGACCCCCCCCCCACTTTTCAATACATAAAGCTGTAACTGTTGGGTTTGACCTCCATATGTCACATTTGCTTTCAGTTTGCCTTTGAGAGACATTTTTTTGCCTGTGTGGTTCTTTAGCATCACTGAGGTCTTCTCTAATGGTATCTTAGAAAACAGTCAGCCTCTGAAGTTCTAGATAAAACTGACCCTGTATCCAGCTCCATTTTCAGATTTACATCGGACACATCTACTGTGATCCATATGATTTTGTGATATACTTCAGTAATACTATGTAATTCTAGGCATGATACCTTACCTTTGTCAGACTCTATGTTGTTTGATTCTGTTTTACATTTGGTAACTTTTGCTTAGTTTTTGTGTTTGAGGTTTTTCACTCAGTTGTGCATTTTGTCTTTTACATTCTCTCTATGTGACCTTGTCTGTGATACTTTCTGCAGACTTTTCTTCGAACCAATAGTCATTTGCATTAGAATAGGATTTGTCACATTAATAACATTTTTGGCTTTTAGCACCATTCAGGAACATTTTGTGCACTTCACATTCTGACCTCCTTTTTTGTCGTTCTGCTACATCCTTTGCTGCAGTCACTAACAATATTGCAATGGTCAATGCCAGTTCTAAGATTAGGTCTCTTTCTGCCAGTAGCTTCGTTTGAGTGCTTTGACTATGCATGCCAGATGCAAGCCTGTCCTTTAATGCATCAGAAAGTCCATCTCTAAAGTCACAGTACTGGGAATGTATTCAGAAGGCTTTCATCTTTTAACTGGTTCCTTTTGTAAAATCTACATCTCTCAGCTATTACCAGTGGTTTAGGGCTCAAATGATTTTGTAAAATTGTAACAATTTTGTCAAATGGCTTGCTTGCTGGCCTTGCAGGAGTTACTAAGTTGCATAAGAATCTGTGTGTTCTTGAGCCCATTAAGCTAAGAAGTGTAGGGGCTTTCTTTTGCTTCTCCACATTGATTGCATTACTATATAGTTCAATGCCCTTGATACATGACTCCCAGCCATCATTAGCACTATCAAATACATTAACTTTCCCAACTGAAACCATTGCCATGTTATTTTCACTTTAAATGTATCTCTCACTTTTACTATACACTGTACTCATGCATTTGTTAGTTTCTGTGACAGCCTTCTCATGCTGTTTCATCCCATCCTCATCACCAATTTGTTTTTACTGTGCACAACTAAATACCAATTAAATAAAGGCATGCATGTGGGAGATGGCTTTAACTGGTGTACTCACATTGCAGTGAGAGAGAAAACAATGCGCATGCATAGACAACACATCAATACGTAGCGCTAAGGGCCAGGTGGGGGGGGGGTCATTGCTCTAAAAGAAATAGATCCATACATTTCATTGTCCAACACATCTCTCCTACCTTTCAGTCCTTAAATGGAGTGCACAATGCTCTAAAAGAAACATTCCTCTATATGTAGCCCCACTGAGTGCAGGTGGGTAAGGTATTTAGATGAACAAGTGTTGACACTTGTTCTTTTTCTGACTGTAATACTAAGCAGCTTGCAATCTTTCTCTTGTCACAGTGACAAATACCTGCATCTATTCTATACAATTCCACTTCCTTTTCCTGCCAATTCTACTTCTATTATAAACAAAAAAATATTATTGGAAAGACTCAGCAGGTCAGGAAACATCTATTGTGAGAGAATGGGAGATTTTTATTTCCAGTTGATAACCCAGAAGTCATTTTATCAATATTTGAATTAGTTAAAGAAATAAGTTCTGAAATCAGCAATTTGAATTCAGCATTGCTATTATTTGTAATTTTAAAACAGTATTTATTTGACTTATATTTTGGTATCTAGCGAATGCACAGGCATTCAAATGTGCTAGGTTTAAGTCAGCAACAAATGCAAATCCTTAATGCTAACAGGAAACACATAGGAAGGCGCCCATATGTTTCTCAATAATTATTGTAGGAAGGCAAGGGCATTTTCTTGTTTGTTCCATCTTGTTCGCACCCCAGCTGACTTAATCCAAATAAAATTCACAATGATAAACTTGTAAAGGTAAATTTTTAACAGCTCAGTTATGGTAAATACTACACAACCTTTTCTATTTGTGTCATAATAAAAAAGTCAAGAGAATAAAACAGTGCAGTATTTACAGCAGTTCTGTTGATAGTAAAAATTAGGCCAGACAGGTAATTCTTCAGCTGCAGTAGCTCAGGCTTCTTTCTTTCATTACCTGCAGTCTGCTGCTTGTGGTGTTAAATAATGTCCTTACGGTCAATAGAAAATCTCACAGTCACATCTTTGAAGTTATGTAAAGTTAGTGTTACTAAATTATCACATATTAGAGCCATTGATTCATGGAGGATAACAGCACAGCTATTTGCAATTTGGCCCGACAAATCCAATCCTCCTTTTTTAGCCATCTACATGAATTCCACTTAACTGCATTAGGACCATATCCTTCTACACCCTGCCAATTAATGTGTCTTCCTCTTAAATGTAGTAACTATGTTTGATTCTACTACCTCCTCCAGCAATGCATTCCAGATATCAACCAGCTTCTGTGTAAAAATAGTTCTGAAAACTCATGTTTTAACTTTTGAAAATTATTTATCAGATTATTGAACTATTATGGATCTCTTTAAAATATAAAAGTGCTGAAGTGTCACATTATTTTGGAACTATTCATGTAAATACCCTTTTTCAGGGTGGCAAAGGAGAGGATAAGAATGACAGAGCTTCATGAAACTTCTTCTTCCCAAAGGTATCTGGAATTGTGCAGGCTTTCTTCTTAGCACAGACCTAGGTTACTATAATTCACATCAAAGTGAGCAGTGGGAATTGTTTCTGCAGCATTCATATTTGAAAGGCGATCTTATGCAGGGACCTGCAGATACTGGTGGTGGGGCTTGATCTTGGAACACGATTGAATCCAAATTGAATAGGTTTTATTATCCTAAAGATCAAAAATGCCTCAAGGTCATCTTGTTTATGTTGTCTGTGTTGCACATAATTTTGGTTTGGATCAGTTTCATCAGCCTCTTGTCTTGCCAACAAGCCCATATTTTGTTGAATCTGTATAGATGATCTAAATTAAATCCAGTGCACAGTGTTAGCTAGGTGGCAGTCTATACCTTAACTAGTGTTACTTCAAATGTTCTTCAAGAGTTTAATTTATTTAGGTAATTTTAGTTAATTAATTTAGATCAATTCAACACAAAAAATAAATGTTGGTCTCCATGTGCGTCCCCGGGAACAGCCCGTAGATCAGGGAGTCCTCGGTTACGCGGCTGCTGGGGATGAAATGTGACAGTAGCCCGTCCATCCTCCTCCACACCTTCTCTGCGAACTCACAGTGTGCAAAGAGGTGGGTCACAGACTCCTCCTCACTGCAGTCCTCCCATGGGCAGCGGAGTGTGGAGATGATGTCCCGGGCATACAGGAGGGATCTGACTGGGAGGGCCCCTCTCACCGCCAGCCAGGTGAGGTCCTGGTGCCCATTGGTGAGGACTGGTGATGAGGCATTTTGCCAGATGAACTGGACGGTCTGCTCAGAGAACCACCCCACTGTGTCCATCACGTCCTTCTCCTGCAGTGCCTGCAGGACATTATGTGCCAACCACTGCCTGATGGCCCTGTGGTCAAAGGCATTCTCCTGGAAGAGCTTTTCTACGAAGGACAGGTATGGCAGCAACAACCAGCTGACTGGGGCATTGCGCGGGAGTGGGGCCAGACCCATCCTTCGTAACCAGGATGACAGGTAGAACCTGGGCAGATAGTGGTACTTGGTGCCCACATATCTGGGTTCTACACACAACCTGATACAGCCACACACGAAGCTGGCCATCAGGGTGAGGGTGACATTGGGGACGTTCTCGCCCCCATTGTCCAGGGACTTGTGCGTGACGGTCTGTCTGACCCACGCCAGTTTGGATCTCCAGACGAATCTGAAGACAGCTTGGGTGATTTCCGAGCTGTAGGAGCAGGGGACGGGCCACACCTACGCCAAGTACAGCAGCCCTGAGAGCACCTCACACCTGATGACCAGGTTCTTGCCCGTTATCGACAGGAAGCACCCTCCCCACAGTCCTAGTTTCTGTTTCACCTTGGCAGTTCGCTCCTGCCAGTTCTTGTTGCACATCTCTGCCCCAACCAGATCCCCAACAGTTCAGTGATGGGGCAAGTGAAGTAGAGTGATGTTATCCACGCTGGTTCAAGAGCCTGAAGCTGGAAGTGTAGGTCCTGAGGCTCCTGTCCCTTCTTACTGATGGTAGAAATGAGAGGAGAGCATGGCCTGTGTGGTGGGTGTCCCTGATAATAGATAATGCTTTCCTCCACCAGTGCTCTGTGTAGATGTGCTCAATGGTGGGGAGTGTTTTATCCATGATGGACTGGGCTATATCCATTATTTTTTATAGGATTTTCCATTCAAAGGCATTGGTGTTTCCATACCAGGCCATAATGCAACCAGTCAATAAACTTTCCACCACATAAAGGCCTGTCAAAGTTTCAGATGTCATGTTAAATCTTTGCAAACTTCTGAGGAAGTAGAGGTGCTGCTATGCTTTCTTTGTAATTGCACCAATGTGCTGGGCCCAGGACAGGTCCTCTGAAGTGATAACACTGAGGAATTTAAAGTTGCTAACCCTTTCCACATCTGATCCCCCAATGAGGACTAGTTCATGAACCTCCGGTTTCCTCTTTCTGAAGTCAATAATCAGCTCATTGGTCTTGCTAACATTAAACGAACACCATTGTCATTGTGAAAATCTCAGCCAGATTTTCAGTCTCCCTCCTATATGCTAATTCATCACCACCTTTGATACAGCCAACAATCTACTGCCTTGCAGCTTAAACGATTCCAGTAGCTCGTGAGGGACTGAAGGTGCACAATATTGCCAATTCAATAAATGTTCAGAATTTCCTGCCATTATGTCACAGTAGGTGCTCCTCACCCCCAGCTCCTCCTCTCTATGCACCGTCATAATGTAGTGATTTTGCATCCTGGAAAACCTGCTTCTGAGCTATTAGTAAAATTTCAGAAGTAACTACTCAGAAGAAGCTTGGAATAAATGCAGGCTGTCCGACTTCTCAGATGCAGCGTTGGAATTTTTATTAAACCCAGTTCTGACTGCTATGAACAAAATTCTTCTTTTTCTCATGGGAATTAGGGTGGGGTGGAATTCTGATATCAAAGGATAATGAAAGTATTATCACAGCGAGTTGAAAAACTCCTGTGATGAATTCTCACAGAATGAATCCATTGGGACTGAACTGCTGTCAGAGTTAAATAAGTTCTGCATCTTTTCCTTAAGTGAATATCGACGTTTTACATAGATCAAAGATGACCATCCAGATCCAAGTTCATTTATGACAATACCCTCCTCAGCATAATTCGATGCGCTAGATTTAAGACGTGGTTGAGCACGGGCATCTTCAGTAAGAAGCAGGTGCAAATGGTACAGAAAGAAATGTGATCTCCTATCTCATCTGTTCCTGGCTGGTGAGCTCATGGACCAAAGGCTCATAGGAGTTATTTTTAAAAGTAATGAATAATCACTTCCAATGTTTGAGAAATCCTGTAGCTCTCTTTTGGATGCTGCAATTCTGTGTGGCAGAGTTAGTATCGGCAGCAAAGGCATCATTCTGAAATGCTCATGTTGTTACCAGGCTGGCATGGAACTCTTGTGTTTCATCTTTTTGTACATGTATGAATAAAGCAGATGATTACAAAGTTCAGTAATTAATTCATTAAATTACAATTTTAAGTGCATTAATCGCTCTAAAACATATGTCAAGTTGAATTTAAAGGACACACTCATGACTTCTCTTCAATCCTTATAAGATCTAAACTCCAACTAATATACCCTGGAACCTTGTTTCATGTGAACATCTGTATCATTAGGGACTCTAGATTAACACCTGAACAAGAAAGAAAAAGAACGAAATGCTGATAATTATTCCAGAATTCTGGAATTCTCTTCCAAATTATCCTTGCCCCTCCACATCCCTAAACCTAATTTAGTAAATCTCCTGGAAAATGTCCTGGGATGGTTTAATACATTAAAGCAGTAAGTAAAATTTGTTGTTGTTGTTATTTGGAAGCATTACTGTGGGTGGAGCTTAATGTGGAACACTAAAGCTGACTCAGAATATCTATCTATAAGAGTATACTGACCAATACTAAACTAGGCATGACAACACGCCTCAGAGTACTGAAATGTTACATTTAAAAGTTGCTTAAATTTCCAGCATCTGCAGAATTCCTGTTGAAATGTTACATTTATCCAGTTATGTTATATGGCTCAGGACTATGTTATATTCCTCATCTAGTAACATGAGGAAACAAATTGAAGCAGCAGAGATGTGGTCTTTTAAGGAGGATGCAAAGAATATCATGGACGAAACAAATATCTAACAAAGATGTCATGACCAGAGCAAACACAAAAAGAGAAATAATGTATGAGATCATGAAAAGGCAACGTAACTTCATTGGACATGTGATTAGGAAAGAGGAGTTAGAATGCATGGTAATTATGGGAAAGATTGAAGGGAAGAAAGCAAGAGGAAGACAAAGACAAATGACGATGGAGACAGCAGCCAGAGAACTGGAAATGAATACCAATGAATTGATCCACTTGACCCGAAACAGGACTGTGTGGGCCATGGCAGCCAAAGCTCAAACTGGGCATGGCACCTGATGATGATGATAATGATGAGATGGGATAAAAATTGGAGGTGTTAACATCAACAATATAAGACATGCAGACGATACCACCCTAATAGCAAGTGCTCCAGAAGACCGACAAATCCTCCTGGACAATGTAATACAAACAAGTGCAGATTTTGGTCGAACCATCAACTGTAAAAAAGTGAAATGTATGGTAATATCAAAACAGCATGCTACTCCCAACTGCCAATTGTACATCAGTAACCAGGAGATTGAACAAAAGACCAGCTTTAATTAGCTGGGTAGTTTTATATCCATAACACCATAAGACAAAGGAGCAGAAGTAGGCCATTCGGCCCATCGAGTCTGCTCCGCATTTTATCATGAACTGATCCATTTTATCCTATTTAGTCCCACTGCCCCGCCTTTTCACCATAACCTTTGATGCCCTGGCTACTCAGATACCTATCAATCTCTGCCTTAAATACATCCAATGACTTGGCCTCCACTGCTGCCCGTAGCAACAAATTCCATAGATTCACCACCCTCTGACTAAAAAAATTTCTTCGCATTTCTGTACTGAATGGGCGCCCTTCAATCCTTAAGTCATGCCCTCTCGTACTAGACTCCCCCATCATGGGAAACAACTTTGCCACATCCACTCTGTCCATGCCTTTTAACATTCGAAATGTTTCTATGAGGTCTCCCCTCATTCGTCTAAGCTCCAAGGAATACAGTCCAAGAGTGGACAAACGTTCCTCATATGTTAACCCTCTCATTCCCGGAATCATTCTCGTGAATCTTCTCTGTACCCTCTCCAACGTCAGCACATCCTTTCTTAAATAAGGAGAGCAAAACTGCCCACAGTACTCCAAGTGAGGTCTCACCAGCGCCTTATAGAGCCTCAACATCACATCCCTGCTCCTATACTCTATTCCTCTAGAAATGAATGCCAACATTGCATTCACCTTCTTCACTACTGACTCAACCTGGAGGTTAACTTTAAGGGAATCCTGTACGAGGACTCCCAAGTCCCGTTGCATCTCAGAACTTTGAATTCTTTCCCCATTTAAATAATAGTCTGCCCATTTATTTTTTCAGCCAAAGTGCATAACCATACACTTTCCAACATTGTACTTCATTTGCCACTTCTCTGCCCATTCTTCCAATCTATCCAAGTCTCTCTGAAGACTCTCCGTTTCCTCAGCACTACCGGCCCCTCCACCTATCTTCGTATCATCAGCAAACTTAGCCACACAGCCATCTATTCCATAATCCAGATTGTTGATGTACAATGTAAAAAGAAGCAGCCCCAACACTGATCCCTGTGGAACACCACTGGTAACCGGCAGCCAACCAGAATAGGATCCCTTTATTCCCACTCTCTGTTTCCTGCCTATCAGCCAACGCTTTATCCACGTATGTAACTTTCCTGTAATTCCTTGGGCTCCTATCTTGTTAAGTAGCCTCATGTGTGGCACCTTGTCAAACGCCTTCTGAAAATCCAAATATACAACATCCACTGCATCTCCCTTGTCTAGCCTACTGGTAATTTCCTCAAAAAATTGTAATAGGTTTGTCAGGCAGGATTTTCCTTTACGGAATCCATGCTGAGTTCTGCCTATCTTGTCATATGCCTCCAAGTACTCTGTAACCTCATCCTTGACAATCGACTCCGACAACTTCCCAACCACCGACGTCAAGCTAACAGGTCTATAATTTCCTTTTTGCTTCCTTTCCTCTTCTTAAATAGCAGAGTGACATTTGCAATCTTCCAGTCTTCCGGAACCATGCCAGAATCTATCGACTTTTGAAAGATCATCGCTAATGCCTCCGCAATCTCTACAGCTACTTCCTTCAGAACACGAGGGTGCATTCCATCTGGTCCAGGAGATTTATCGACCTTTAGCCTATTCAGCTTCCTGTGTACTTTCTCTGTCGTAATTGTGACTGCGCACACTTCTCTTCCCTGCCACCCTTGAGTGTCCGGTATCCTGCTGTCTTCCTCAGTGAAGACTGATGCAAAATACTTGTTCAGTTCCTCTGCCATCTCCTCATCTCCCATTACAATTTCTCCAGTATCATTTTCTATCAGTCCTATATCTACTCTCACCTGTCTTTTACTCTTTATATACTTGAAAAATCTTTTAGTATCCTCTTTGGTATTATTTGCTAGTTTCCTTTCATAGTTAATCTTTTCTCTCTTAATGACCTTCTTGGTTTCCTTTTGTAAGCTTTTAAAAACTTCCCAATCCTCTGTCTTCCCACTAATTTTTGTTTCCTTGTACGCCCTCTCCTTTGCTTTAACTTTGGCTTTGACTTCTCTTGTCAACCATGGTTGCATCCTTTTTCCACTCAAAAATTTCTTCTTTTTTGGAATATACCTGTCTCGCACATTCCTCATTTTTTGCATAAACTCCAGCCACTGCTGCTCTGCCGTCTTTCCCGCCAGTGTCTCTTTCCAGTCAACTTTGGCCAGTTCCTCTCTCATGCCACTGTAATTTCCTTTATTCCACTGAAACACCGACACATCAGATTTCGGCCTCTCTTTTTCTAATTTCACAGTGAAATCAGTCATGTTATGATCACTGCCTCCTAAGGGTTCCTTCATCTCAATCTCTCCAATCACCTCTAGTTCATTACACAATACCCAATCCAGTACAGCCGATCCACTAGTGGGCTCAACAACAAGCTGTTCTAAAAAGCCATCTCGCGGACATTCTACAAATTCTCTCTCTTGAGATCCAGTGCCGACTTGATTTTTCCAAACTACTCGCATGTTAAAATCCCCTACAATTATCATAACACTGCCCTTCTGACAAGCTTTTTCTATTTCTAGTTGTAATTTGTAGTCCACATCACTGCAGCTGTTTTGAGGCCTATAAATAACTGCCATCAGGGTCTTTTTACCCCTGCTATTCCTTAGCTCAACCCATAAAGATTCGGCACCTTCCGATCCTATATCACCTCTTTCTAACGATTTAATATCATTTCTTACCAATAAAGCCACGCCTCCCCCTCTGCCTACCTTCCTATCCTTCCGATACACCGTGTATCCTTGGACGTTCAGCTCCCAGAGACATGCATCCTTTAGCCAGGTCTCAGTGATGGCCACAATATCATAACTACCAATCTGTAGCTGTACAACAAGATCATCCACCTTATTACTTATGCTGTGTGCATTTAAGTACAACACCTTAAGACCAGTATTTGATACTTTTTGCTTTGATTTCACTGCAACTTTATTGCACTTCAACTCATCCCAATGGCTACACATTTGCCCCATCACCTGCCTGTCTTTCCTGACATCTTTACTGCTCACTATCTTAGATTTATTTCTGTTATCCCCTTCCTCTGCTCTATCATTCCAGTTCCCATCCCCCTGCCAAATTAGTTTAAACCCTCCCTATCACAAGATGCTAGAAATAAAGTAGAAATAAAAAGAAGAATTGCCATTACCAAAACCAGCTTCCAAAAAATGAAAACCATTTTTACCAACAGACACATTTCTATGACAACAAGGTTTAGGCTACTAAAATGTTACATCTGGTCAATCTTGCTGTATGCTTCTGAAACATGGACTATAACACCAGAACTCCAAAGAAACTTAGAAGCAACAGAAATGTGGTTTCTTAGAAGAATGCTGAAAATATCACATAGAGATAGGTTAACTAATGAGACAGTACTCCAACGTGCCCATACAAAAAGATCTTTAATGAGAACATTAATTGAGAGGAAATTTACATTCCTGGCCCATGTCATCAGAAAGGGAGAAATAGAATGCCTCACATTACAAGGCCGTATGCCTGGGAAACGCAATAGAGGAAGGCAAAGAAGAAAATATATGGACACTGTGAAAGAACAAACAGATCTAAATGTGCGAGATATAATTGACGCTGCGAGGGATCATTCAATGTGGAGAGTCGTGATCGCCCAAGCGTGTAACGCGCATGGCATATGAAGAAGAAGAAGAATATGACAAAAATTTTGTCGCTTTCGCAGCAGCATTACAGAGCAAAGACATAAGATAAATAAGGAGGACAAAAAAGAATAATCCACCAGGATAAGCAGGATCCCTCAGTGGCCACCCATTTTAGTTCCACTTCCCATTCCCATTCCGATATGTCAGTCCATGGCCTCCTCTACTGTCGCAATGAAGCCACACTCTGGATGGAAGAACAACACTTTATCTTCCATCTGGGTAGCCTCAAACTGATGGCATGAACATCAGTTTCTCGAGCTTTTGGTAATGGCCACTGCCCTTCACCATTTTCCATTCCCTTTTCCCTCTCTCACCTTATCACCTTTCCTGCCATCACCTCCCTCTGGTGCTCCTCCCCCCTTTGCTTTCTTCCATGGCCTTCTGTTCTCTCCTATCGGACTCTCTCTTCTCCAGCCCTGTATCTCTCACCAATCAACTTCCCAGCTCTTTACCTCATCCCTGACCCTCCTGGTTTCACCTATCACCTTGTGGTTCTCTCTCCCCTCCCTCCACCTTTTAAATCTACTCCTCAACTTTTTTTCTCCAGTTCTGTCAAAGGGTCTCATCCTGAAATGTTGACTGTACTCTTTTCCATAGATGCTGCCTAGCCTACTGAGTTCCTCCAGCATTTTGTGTGTGTGTTTCTTGGATTTCCAACATCTGCAGATTTTCAGGCTCCTGTACCTCCTCTCTGATGGTTGTAATCAGAAGAGGTCATGTTAAAAATGGTGAGGGTCTTTGATGATGATGGTGTCATCTTCAGACATCACCTTTTGAAGATATCCTCAATGCTAGGGAGAATTGTGCCAGTGATGGAGTTGGTTGACTCTACAACCCACTGCCAACTCTTCCAATTTTGTGCATTGGAACCTCCATAATAGTCAGAATGCTGTCTACCATACATCTCTAGAAATTACATGGATAAATACGATCATAACTTTTCCTTTTAATTATGACGTGAAAGGTGCTCTGCAATTACCAAATTCTAACATTAGTCAAAAATTTCAGACCATTTTTGGGGGAAGCTACAGCGTCAGTTGTGACCTGTTCTTCTGGCTGAAAGCAGAACCATGAGCAGATGCAATACAAGTATGATCCAGTAGTTCATGATGCTCTCCTATTCCAATCACTGCTCGTAATCTACTGGGTTCTACAGGGAGATATTGTCTGCTTAAAAGCAGCCAAAACCCTCAATTTCACTATTGAAGTTTCATTATATCATAGGGATCTTGGCTAACTGGAGAAGAGAGCTAAATAATATCTGCAGACAAAAATGGCCATGTAGGGTAAACGTCGGATCTTGGAGATAGAGGTTCAGTCTCCTGGGAAGTCCTGGACACATGTTTTCTTCCCTCCAGGGTCATCATTCTGAATTGCTGCATGTTACTCACCACTGAGCACCTGGCCATGGATCATCTAAACATTTTCTGAGCTTTGCCAGTAAGAAAATCATGTAACTGTGTGACATGATAAAAGCCTTTGCTGCCACAAATATTAGACCAGTCACCAAGAAAACTATCAGGAATAAAATTAATTTTGCCATCAGCATGACAGGTCAAGAGGGAATCTTCAGTTGAGCTCCTGATTTATATTTGGTCAATCCACTCTCAATAAGATGCTAAATCACAGTGGAAATGAAGACTGGAACTAACGGCATCGAACTCTTCTCTTTAGCTTTGTTAGTTTATGCAGCGATGATCTTTTAAAAGGCTGTCAGAGGATTTCATTGTTTACAAAAGCAGGGAATTATGCACATTGATTCCATATCTAAATTCTAGACGTCCAGTATATTGCCACTTGATAAGCAGCAAGAGCTCGTTAGAATGACCAGACCTTTTTGACCTCAAGATCCTTAATGGAGAAAAGGAAAGTATCTTAAGTATGCAAAATAAAAAGAATATGATATACATATTATAACTGCATGGCCTACCTCATTTAACATCAGTAGGTGTGATATGTTTACATTGAATAAGTCATGTGCTTCATGTGTAGTGAAGTAAATTTGCTTCACTACAAACTGCTGTGGAATTTTGGGTGCAATGGTAAACATGAGAAAATGAAATCCAGATCTGGGAATGTGCATAGATAACGACAAGGAGGATCTATGAGTAAACATTTACAAAACTTAAACTGTGTATTGTTAAACAAAGCTGAAAATTGATATCTAATTTTTGGGATTATATAGTTCACAATGCAGTATTCTGGTCCATTTAAAAAACATACATATCTCTGCTACTTAAACACAGCTATTAATAAAATATATGGAAAATATTACAGACTAAATGACGTTTTTTCCACTGAAGGCACACAGTCTTTATTTTGGAAACAGACTATCTGCTGAAGTTTAAAATCTGCTTTCAGAAACAAAGTTGTATTTGGTGATGATACATCCACTTGAAACCAGCAACATGAGAAAAGATGTAAGTAAATAAGGTCACTGAGAATACTACTTTAAAAGTTATTCCAGCAGAAACTAGAGAAGTAGTCCTAGCTTCAAGTGAAGGGTCTTCCTCCATGTTACACTGGGGGTTGAAGGAAAACCCTTGATATGACTGTGAATTCCTCATATTTTCTGAGTACTACTCACCCCTTGAGTCACAGGGGCCAGATAGAGCAGGCATTCCTCACTCATTTCTTTTAAAATAAACAAGAGGATTTGTTAAGCATTTCATCCGTAACTTGGCTTGTAAGGATGCCACGTTTTTTTAAAAAAAAAGTTTGGCAAATTATTGAAATGATGTAAGCATAATACAATAAGAAAAATAGGGATGCAGTGGATTAGTAACAGAAAATACTCAGGGCAATCAGGAGGACCAGCATATTCTATGGAAAGAGAATTGAAACTCCATCACCAGAACTGAGAAAGAAAAAAATAGTTCCTTTTTTAAGTTGAAGAGAAGCTAGCCATGAGTTCTGATTACAGGGCATGGTAATGTAGTGATTACAGTGCTGCACTAGTGATTCAGTGGAGTAATTCAGGAATTTTAATCACAGGAGGAAAGCAAAGCTGTTTGGCCCATTTTACCAGAGGCAACTCTATGAAAGAACTGCCCAATTAGTCCACTCCCTGCCATTTGTTCTTTTAAAATATTAATCAAATCCCTTTTGAAAAATATTCTTAGGCAGCTTTCAGCTCACATTCAAGAAGAGCACTCTGGATCATCGCAAGTCACTGCAGAAAACATCTTCTCAACATCCCTCTTGTGCACTTGCATGTGCTCTTGCTATTAACCATCCTTCATGGGAGAAAATTCTTTATTCTATCAATTTTCCCATATACTATTCTTACAAAACTTCATTAGGTATTTTTTTTCTCTCAGGGGAATAATTCCAAGTTCTCTGGCCTCTCTAGATAACTAAAGTCCTTCAGCACAAATCTAGTAAATCTCAGCTTCTTCAAGGCTTTAACACAAGACCATAAAGCATAGGAGCAGAATTAGGCCTTTTAGCCCAATGAGTCTGTTTCGCCAAGCAATCATGACTGATTCTTTTCTCCCTTCGTCAACCCCATTCCCAGTCTTCTCCCCGTAACCTTTGATGCCGTCTCCAGTCAAGAACCTATTAATCTCTTACTTAAATACACCCAAAGACCTAGCCTCCACAGCTGCCTGTGGTAACAAATTCCACACAAATTTACCATCCTCCATCTAAATAAATTTCTGAACATCTGTTTCAAATGGACATCCCTCTATCCTGAGGCTGTGCCCTCTTGACCTAGACTTCCCCACCATGGGAAACATCCTTTTCCATATCTACTCCGCCTAGGCCTATTAATATTCAAAACGGTTTCAATGAGATCCCCCCTCATCCTTCTGAATTCCAGTGAGTACATACCCAGAACCATCAAACGTTCGTTGTCGGGTATCTCAGAATCATCCTTGTGAACCACCTCTGGACTTTCTCCAATGTCAACACATCTTTTCTTAGATGAGGACTCCAAAACTGTTCAGTATACTCAAGGTAAGGCCTCACCATTGCTTTATAAAGCCTCAGCATCACATTCCTGCTCTTGTATTCTAGACCTCTTGAAACAAATGCTAACATTGCATTTGCCTTCCTCAGCACTGACTCAACCTGCAAGTTAACCTTTAGGGTGTTCTACACAAGGACTCTCAAGTCCCTTTGCATCTCGGATTTTTGGATTTTCTCCCCGTTTGGAAAATAGTTTGCACATTTATTTCTACTACCAAAGTGCATGACCACACATTTTCCAACAATGTATTTCATTTGCCACTTTCTTGCCCATTCTCCTAATCTGTCTAAGTCCTTCTGCAGTCTACCTGTTTCCTCAACACTACCTGTCCCTCCACCAATCTTTGTATCATCTGCAAACTTGCCAACAAAGCCATATTTTCTATCACTTAAATCATTGATATACAGCATAAGAAAGTGGTCCCAACACTGCTTTGTTTGACATATTTGACGCTGTGCTGCCCTGAATCAGAAAACTCCATTTGGAGCCCAATCAGTGAATTACAGAAATTTAGCAACTTTCCTTGCATTGGTGTTTTATGGGTCTGCTGGTAAAGACAAGGATAATATGTGCTTTTCAAACAGCTGTACGAATCTTCTGCTGCCTTCAAAGAATCTTGGTAATCAGCCCTGCCTTCTCAACAAGCCACACATTGACTCCTTCACCCCATCCTCCATTTTCCTAGGGACTCTTTAAAAACATGCCACTTTGCTTATATTCAGCCAGATATTCCATTCAGACACCAGCACTTATGTAAGGAGATCAAAAGGCCCTAGACCATAAGACATAGGAGCAGAATTAGGCCATCTGGCCAATTGAGTTTTCTCCACCATTTCATTGTGGCTGAATTATTATCCTTCTTAACCCATCCTCC
Organism: Mobula birostris; assembly: GCF_030028105.1. Lineage (NCBI taxonomy): Eukaryota > Metazoa > Chordata > Chondrichthyes > Myliobatiformes > Myliobatidae > Mobula > Mobula birostris. The sequence continues at coordinate 55,798,657 of NC_092373.1, forward strand.
TGCTTCTCCTTGTAACCTTTGACACACTTACTAATCAAGAACCTATTGACCTCCACTTAAAATGTACTTTATACTTTATACTTCATTGTCACCGAACAATTGATACTAGAACGTACAATCATCATAGCGATATTTGATTCTGCGCTTCCCGCTCCCTGGATTACAAATCAATAGTAAGTATTAAAAATTTAAATTATAAATCATAAATAGAAAATAGAAAAATGGAAAGTAAGGCAGTGCAAAAAAACCGAGATGCAGGTCCAGATATTTGGAGGGTACGGCCCAGATCCGGGTCAGGATCCGTTTAGCAGTCTTATCACAGTTGGAAAGAAGCTGTTCCCAAATCTGCCCGTACGAGTCTTCAAATATAACCAATTACTTGGCCTTCACAGCTGTCTGTGGCAACGAATTCCACAGATACACCATCCTCTGGCTAAAGATATTCCTCCTCATCCCTGTTCCATGTCTCCCTGCAGTTTCAACAGGCCAAAGCCAGCAGCTGGCAGAGTCCAATGGTTAACATAGGCTTCTGCAAACTTCTCAGGGACAGTTATCCGTGTGTGTGTGTGTGTGTGTGTGTGTGTGTGTGTGTCTGTCTCATTATTTGAAATGTGAAAGAAGGTAATATTTTAAACCTTTGTGATATTATTTTCATTTCTGACAGGTGCCTGGTGTGGCTAATGCTAAAGGCATTCAGAAACAGAGACAGCTGTGACAGTTAGTGAATTGGTCCAGGGCTCCACTCTCCCATTGTCAAAGTTGTTCTATTGCAGCTGATTGCCTGCACTGCAAACAGCCATGTCACAGTGCTAGGATCAGGAAACTGTGTAATGTCAGGCTGGAAGAAGCACTTTGTTTGGCCTTGGAGCCGGCAGTGATTTCAAGCAGCAGAAGATCTGCCCCATTTTATTTTCTGTTACTCTTCTATTATTTACCAATATTAAATTTTAACCATTCTATGTCTGCCGACGTCCCTATGATTTTTTTTGTTAATGGTATGTCTATTCTCTACATTCAAAGTTTTTGTATTATCTGCTTAAGCAAGTCCAGACCATTAAAAATATTAAACAGAAAAGTTGCCCTGATACTGATACTTGGGCACATAGGAAAGCACTGTTCTCCAGTCTGATCAAAAACTCTTCATTGTTCCTCTGCTTTCTGTGGTTTAGTTAACACTGCACGCACAGACCACATCTCTTCACTTCCATCGACTTTCATTTCGTAAGAAGCACATCATTGTGTATTTCATCAATTGCCTTCTGAAGGTCTTTACATTTTGACTTCAAATCTCACCGCGGCAGCTGGAAAATTTATGGCTAGTTTTAAAACACAATTAAACACAATTTTCTGTGAAATTGTCAAATGTTGTGAAATCTCAGCTGATATCCATTTAGTAAAAAACAACAAACTTACATTTATATGCATCTTTAAAGTCCCAAAATATTCCCAATGTGTTTCACAGGAGCATTTACAAACCAGCCTGGAATGAGACAATGGGTTGGATAAGCAAAGGCTTTGTGAAAGAGAGCTGTTTTACGGGTTGCTTTGAGGAGCAGCGTGATGCAGGGGGGTTAGAAAGCATTAGTGAGGGATTCCAACTTTGCGAGATTGGCATCTGAAAGCACACTCAGCAACTATACAGCCATTAAATTCCAGTATGATCAAGCAGCTCAACTTGAAGATGCAGAGATATCGTAGAAGACAAAGGGGCAGAAGAGACGTGAAGATGCAAAGATATCGCAAAGGACAAAGGATTAGAAAAGAAAGATGTGGAGATATCACAGAGGACAAAGGACTAGAAGAGACTGCAAAGATGATAAAGGATAGAAAATGCTTTCAAAGGCTTTAAAACAAATTTTAAAATTGAGTGTTTCCTTAAATAGGATCCAATGTTATTTAGCAATTGTTTGCAGGAATGATGGGTGAAAGGCATTTCATGTACAATATATATGGTCAGTAGAGCTTTGAATGGTCTGAAGTTTATAAAGATTGGAATGAGACAGGCTGTTTAATTTTACATCAGAACAGCCATGTTCAAGGATAGTGAGGACAAGGGTGAAGGTTTTTGGTCGTTGATAGGCTAAATCAGATGTGAGTCAAGCAAATTTTGATAGTCTGGGAACTGGCAAAGTCCTGTCCTCATCCACCATAGCCTGTATCTGACTTCATTCCCACAGCAATGGATTATTTCTTAACTGCTCTCTGAAGCAACCTAATTAGCCATTCAGTTACATCAATATGTTTCAGCACCTAGATAAAGGCCTGTCACCAGAACCTAAGAATCATCACAGTTGAGGTCTGTAAAAGTCTTACCACTAATGCCTACATCTGAAAAATTATATGAAATATCAAAGTCACATTTATGAAAATTTTATGAAAAAACAAGACAGAATAGATAATGCCACAGCCTAGCTTGTTCCATAAATTACAGAAGTGCCAGAACATGAACTTTCATGAACTTGGGCCAGTGGTGTCAGTAGTGGTAAGAGAAAACAGTAAAAGAGGAAGGAAAATGTAGAAATAAAATGATAAGGAAAATTGTGTATTACTTGATAACAATAAGCACTAAGAGAAACAGCAATGGGGAGAAATTGAATAGAGCTGGAAATGTGTGCAGGAATCACAATATCTGATTCGCATGTGTCCAATAAATTGTGCAGTGTACAACTATGGTGTCCAATTTAGCAAGCAATGGGAATCAACTGAAGCCAACTAATATTGGGTAGAATTATGCCTACATCATGTTATTGGTGTAAGGAGATTTTGAAAGAATAAACACTTCAAAAACATTTGGTGCAGAATTTGATGCCCTGGTTAGTGAGGTAGAAGAACAGATGTCTTCTGTCCATTGAGGCCAGCAAACCCTCAGAGAGACAGTTGAAAGAGGACACATTTTAGATTAAGATCAGAAACATCTAGACAGCAAAGGTGCATATATCAGAATGATCTTTACGGACTACAGCTCAGTATTCGATACCATCACCCCCTCAAAATTAATCAATAAGCTTCAAGACCTTGGCCTCAATACCTGCTTGTGCAACTAGATCCTTGATTTCCTCACTTGCAGATTCCAGTCAGTTTGAATTGGCAACAACATCTCTTCCACGATCTCCACCAGCATCGGTACACCACAAGGCAGTCTGCTTAGCCCCCTGCTCTTCTCACTTTATAGTACGACTGTGAGGCTAAGCACAGCTCCAAGGCCACATTCAAGTTTGCTGACACCACCACTGTCTTAGGCCAAATGAAAGATGGTGATGAATCAGCATGTAGGAGGGAAATTGGAAATCTGGCTGAGTGGTGTCACACTTAAAGGGTTGACGGAGGATATGCAATGGCAAGCATTTAAAGATCGCATGGATGAACTACAACAATTGTTCATCCCAGTTTGGCAAAAGAATAAATCAAGGAAGGTAGTGAACCCGTGGCTGACAAGAGAAATTAGGGATAGTATCAATTCCAAAGAAGAAGCATACAAATTAGCCAGAGAAAGTGGCTCACCTGAGGACTGGGAGAAATTCAGAGTCCAGCAGAGGCGATCAAAGGGCTTAATTAGGAAGGGGAAAAAAGATTATGAGAGAAAACTGGCAGGGAACATAAAAACTGACTGTAAAAGCTTTTATAGATATGTGAAAAGAAAAAGATTGGTTAAGACAAATGTAGGTTCCCTACAGACAGAACCAGGTGAATTGATTATGGGGAGCAAGGACATGGCAGACTAATTGAATAACTACTTTGGTTCTGTCTTCACTAAGGAAGACATAAATAATCTTCCGGAAATAGTAGAGGACAGAGGGTCCAGTGAGATGGAGGAACTGAGCGAAATACATGTTAGTAGGGAAGTGGTGTTAGGTAAATTGAAGGGATTAAAGGCAGATTAATCCCCAGGGCCAAATGGTCTGCATCCCAGAGTGCTTAAGGAAGTAGCCCAAGAAATAGTGGATGCGTTAGTGATAATTTTTCAAAACGCTTTAGATTCTGGACTAGTTCCTGAGGACTGGAGGGTGGCTAATGTAACCCCACTTTTTAAAAAAAGGAGGGAGAGAGAAACCGGGGAATTATAAGCTGGTTCCCCATCGGTGGTGGGGAAAATGCGAGAGTCAGTTATCAAAGATGTGATAACAGCACATTTGGAAAGCGGTGAAATAATCGGACAAAGTCAGCATGGAGTTGTGAAAGGAAAATCATGTCTGACGAATCTCATAGAATTTTTTGAGGATGTAACTAGTAGAGTGGATAGGGGAGAACCAGTGGATGTGGTATATTTGGATTTTCAGAAAGCTTTTGACAAGGTCCCACACAGGAGATTAGTGTGCAAACTTAAAGCACACGGTATTGGGGGTAAGGTATTGATGTGGATAGAGAATTGGTTGGCAGACAGGAAGCAAAGAGTGGGAATAAACGGGACCTTTTCAGAATGGCAGGCAGTGACTAGTGGGGTACCGCAAGGCTCAGTGCTGGGATCCCAGTTGTTTACAATATATATTAATGACTTAGATGAGGGAATTAAATGCAGCATCTCCAAGTTTGCGGATGACACGAAGCTAGGCAGCAGTGTTAGCTGTGAGGAGGATGCTAAGAGGATGCAGGGTGACTTGGATAGGTTAAGTGAGTGGGCAAATTCATGGCAGATGCAAATTAATGTGGATAAATGTGAGGTCATCCACTTTGGTGGCAAAAACAGGAAAACAGATTATTATCTGAATGGTGGCCGATTAGGAAAAGGGGAGGTGCAATGAGACCTGGGTGTCATTATACATCAGTCATTGAAAGTGGGCATGCAGGTACAGCAGGCGGTGAAAAAGGCGAATGGTATGCTGGCATTCATAGCAAGAGGATTCGAATACAGGAGCAGGGAGGTACTACTGCAGTTGTACAAGGCCTTGGTGAGACCACACCTGGAGTATTGTGTGCAGTTTTGGTCCTCTAATCTGAGGAAAGACATCCTTGCCACAGAGGGAGTACAAAGAAGGTTCACCAGATTGATTCCTGGGATGGCAGGACTTTCATATGATGAAAGGCTGGATCCACTAGGCTTATACTCGTTGGAATTTAGAAGATTGAGGGGGGATCTTATTGAAACATATAAAATCCTAAAGGGGTTGGACAGGCTAGACGCAGAAAGATTGTTCTCGATGTTGGAGAAGTCCAGAACGAGGGGTCACAGTTTGAGGATAGAGGGGAAGCCTTTTAGGACCGAGATTAGGAAAAAGTTCTTCACACAGAGAGTGGTGAATCTGTGGAACTCTCTGCCACAGGAAACAGTTGAGGCCAGTTTATTGGCTATATTTAAGAGGGAGTTAGATATGGCCCTTGTGGCTAAACGGATCGGGGGTATGGGGGGAAGGCTGGTACAGGGTTCTGAGTTGGATGATCAGCCATGATCATACTGAATGGCGGTGCAGGCTCGAAGGGCCGAATGGCCTACTCCTGCACCCATTTTCTATGTTTCTATGTTTCTATAACAACATCTTACTCAATGTCAGCGAGATCAAGGAGCTGATTATTGACTTCAGGAGGAGGAAACCAGAGGTCCATGAGGAAGTCCTCATCGGAGGAACAGAGGTGGAGAGGATCAACAATTTTAAATTTGTTGGTGTTATTATTTCAGAGAACCTGTCCTGGGCCCAGCACATAAGTGCATTTATGAAGAAAGCTCAGAAGTGTCGTGACTTTCTTTGAAGTTTGCGAAATTTTAGCATGACATCTAAAACTTGACAAACCTCTATAGCTGTGTAATGAAGAGTATACTGACTGGCTGCATCACAGTCTGGTATGGAAACACCAATGCCCTTGTATGAAAAATACTACAGAAAGTAGTGGAGATGTTGGGGTCCATCAGCCCTCCCCAACATTGAGCTACACAAAGTGTTGTCGTGGGAAAGCAGCACCCATCATCAGAGATCCCCACCACACAGGACACGCTCCCTTCTCACTACTGCCATTAAAAAGCCTCAGGGCTCACACCACCAGGTTCAGGAACAGTTATTACCATTCAGCCATCAGGGGCTTGAACCAACGGGGATAACCTCACTCAATTTCACTTGCCCTCTCATTGAAATATTTCCACAATCTATGGGCCCACTTTCAAGGACTCTTTATCTCACGTTCTCAATATTTTTTGCTTATTTATTTATTATTATTATTTCTTTCTTTCTGTATTTCCACAGTGTGTTGTGTTTTACACAGTGATTGAGAGCCCAAGTTGGTGCAGTTTTTAATTGATCCTGTCATGATTATTGTTCTATTGTGGAATTACTGAGTATGCCTGTAAGAAAATTAATCTCAGGGTTGTGAATGCTGACATATATATATACTTTGATAATAAACTTACTTTGATCTTTGAACTTAGAACTTTGAATGAAGTCAAACATGATTAGATTGATATTGAGAAATTGCATACAGTATTTCTAGTGTAGAACAGAAGGGAGAGAAAGTGGAACAAAGGTAAACAATGTGCAATTCCCAATGGAGAGAGTACATAAGGAATCTGAGGAAAATGAAAAAAAAGGACTGATTTGCAGTTCTTGAGGACTACAGTAGAAATGTTACTCTTTTGTAACCTTTACTGATAAACTCAACTAAAGAATTATAACTTTAATTTTCCCAGCGAATGGGGATGGAGTTTAGAATGGGGACAAGGGCAGGGATTGGGAAAAGTTGGTTTAGATGCTATTAACTAGGTTGACCTAGAAAATATTTTATTACATTTTAAGGATATTACGCCTTTGTGGTCACACCAGTGTTGCCAATGGAAGTTACACAAAAAAGCAAGGTCTTCAGTTGCAAATTTCATGCAAAAATGTTGTTGGATTTCCCTAGGCAATTGTGGTGACTTATTACAATTCTCACTGAAGCCAGCATTTAGCTTTGCGTGGTTAACTTTTGCAACCAGCACAAAAAGACATACCTCATCACAAACTACACCTTCCCAGCTGCAGCAAAGTGTTGATACTGAATGAATGGATGCTCCAGTGATGGAAAGTGGATGACAGATGCTGCCAGATTGGTTAGGGAGGAACTTGATGGAATGGCCAGGAACAGTCTTGTAAAAACATAGAAAACCTACAGCACAATACAGGCCCTTCGGCCCACAAAGACACTATCGTTTCCACCTCAACCGCCGCCGCCGGCAGCCCATTCCACGCACTCACCACTCTCTGCGTAAAAAACTTTCCCCTGACATCTCCTCCGTACCTACTTCTAAGCACCTTAAAACTATGGCTCTTGTGCTAGCCATTTTAGACCTGGGGAAAAGCTTCTGACTATCCACACGATCAATGCCTCTCATCATCTTCTACACCTCTATCGGGTCACCTCTCATCCTCCGTTGTCCAAGGAGAAAAGGCCGAGTTCACTCAACCTGTCTTCCTAAGGCATGCTCCCCAATCCGGGCAACATGCTTGTAAATCTCCTCTGCACCCTTTCTATGGTTTCTACATCCTTCCTGTAGCTTCCTGTAGTGAGGGAACCAGAACTGAGCACAGTACTCCAAGTAGGGCCAGAACAGGGTCCTGTGTAGCTGCAACACTACCTCTCGGCTCAAAACTCAATCCCACGATTGATGAAGGCCAATGCACCATATGCCTTCTTAACCACACAGTCAACCTGCATTCCCAACATGGGGTCCACAGACCCCTCGGTTAATGGCAGGTGTCCATGGCATAAAACAGGCTATGAACCCTTGACTTAGATTATGTTCCTTGTGCAAGGGGACCAAGAGCTCATCAAGTAGGTTAGGTTTTTAATAATACCCATACTTTGAAGAAGGGGGTAGAAAACAATGCTTAGGGAACAAAACTCCTGCTAGAAAGTTCAGCAGTTTAATTTTCTGACAGGTGTTAAAACTCCAAGAAATATGGTCAAAATTGTCCTGCTCAGGACTCAGCCAATTTCTAATGACAGAGAACAGTTTTTTTTTGGTTGAGGTTGGTGCAAAGGAGTTTCAAGCCTACTGGCTTCACTTTCTACTGATTTCTGATTTTAACACTATTGGGTGTTTTTCCCCACAGTGGTGACCTTTCCATATGACTCCAGAAAGAATCTATTCAGTCAGTGTAAGGTTGATATGAAGAAGATGTGAGGTAAATGAGATCCAAATTCACTGCTACACACTGAACTTCTGGGGTTGCTGGACAAGTTATAACAACATCACAGCTCCTGTCTTCTCCTATCATTTCGGATCTCCCCCTCCCCTCCCCCTTTCAAATCTCTTACTAGCTCTTCGTTCAGTGAGTCCTGATGAAGGGTCTCGGCCCGAAACGTCGACAGTACCTCTTCCTAGAGATGCTGCCTGGCCTGCTGCGTTCACCAGCAACTTTTATGTGGGTAGCTTTAAACCTTTATTTGGTGGAGCCGAGATTCCCAGAAGGAAAATATTATTCTCTCAGCCCTGTCCTCCTCCATCTCTTATGTTATTCCTACTCACAGATTTGCCTTGCTACTTGCAGCTTCTTCTTAATATATAACCTCCAAAAGCCAGAAATGATAATTTTAACCAAATTGATTATTCTGACCTTCCATACTGAATGACTCTCTGGTCAGTGTTTTTACAATCTAATTGATTCAATCTTAAGTCACAAATAATGTCAAACTCTGACCTAGCTTCCTGTAACTAATTTGTTCATTTGATACATATTGCAAACATTGGGACACTTTTCGAGTTACATTTTGAAATTTGGTTTTTTTTGTCATACCTGAAATAAAGTTCCAAATTTGTTGTACCCTTGTGAAAGGGACCAGGGCTTTCCTCGAAGAACCAAGGAGCTCTCTAATGAACATCTATGGATTTCAGAGAAAGGAGATACTGATATTTAAGTACTGATGTTTAAGTATCTCCTTTCTCCTAGCTAGTGTTTTGGCTGTTCACATTAGCCATTGCACAATGCATCTGAATTCATCCCCATTCTTCAACCTACACTCAGTGGCCAGATTTGTAAGTACACCTGCACACCTGCTCATTTATACAATATCTAATCAGCCAATCATGCGACAGCAACAATACATAAAAGCATCAGACATGGTCAAAAGTTTCAGTTGTTGCTCAGATCAAACATCAGAACGGAGAAGAAGTGTGATCTAAGTAACTTTGACCGTGGAATGATTGTTGGTGCCAAATGGTGTTATTTGAGTATCTCAGAAACAGCTGATCTCCTGAGAATTTCAAGCACAACATTCTCTCTAGAGTTTACAGAAAATGGTGCAAAAGCAAAAAAAAATAATCTAGTGAATGGTAGTTCTGCGAGTGAAAATGAGAAAGCTCAGAGGAAAATGGGCAGACCAGGTCAAGCTGACAGGAAGGCAACAGTAAATCAAACAACCACGCATTACAACAGTAGTATTCAGAAGAGAATCTTGGAGTGGCTGGACTTCAGCAGCAGAAAACCATGAACATACACACAGTGGCCACTTTATTAGGTACAAGAGGTACATAATAATGTACTACTGAGTGTAGATGGTCATTGGGATAAAAGCTATTAATCGGCCTTTCGAAGAATGTGGATAAAGTCACAGTTATTCCCATCAGAACAGCCGTATTTAATCATTGTCTATTTTCAAACAAAATGATACTTCGTATAGAAATGCACTGATTAATCTGCAGATTTATGATAAGCAACCTGAATGAAGATGATACAATCAAAGCAGAGAGATCGAGAGATGAAGCAAAATCAGTTCCATATTCACTGGCATACAAATCACACAGTTGTGGATTTTTAATCTATTGAAGTTGTAACTAGGTATGGTTCAATAAATGTACCATATTGACCACTGATGAATATAATGAAAATTGGCAATGAAAATGTGGGGTTAATCTTGTAATGTGGAAAGATGGAGAGGTAATCTTGTAGTGTCAGGTATTATATTAAATTTACTCAGATACCTCTAGTTAAGTAAAAATATATCATCACAGAAAAATAAATTTATTTGTCATTTACTAAATCCTTTTGACTCTTTCACAACTGTGGTAGTCTAGTCCTGGTTCAATGCAAACATACATTGGCACAGGAGAAGTGCTCATCCTACAATAAGAACTTCATACTCCTGAAACCATATGGGTACATTACTATTCTGAGGGCTACCTTTAACTTCTCAAGAAGTGATCTCATTCCTTATAGAAGGACACTAGGTTTTTGCAGTATCAGCTCACAGTTTTTTGTGATCTAAAGATTTATGAGTAATACGCATTGGAAACCTGACCAGTATTCACTTGCATCAAACTTTGCTCATTTACCAATAGAAAATATTGGAAGAAATATAATGATGGATCAAACACAATGGAAATATTCAACGTATTAAAGAGCTTCTGTTGTAATTAAAGTTCATCATCATTGACTCTGTTCTTCTGTCCACAGACACTGCCAGATCTGTAGAGTATTTCCAATGTTTTCTCTTTTATTCCAGATTTTGAGCAACAGCATAATTTTAGTTTTGTAGAATGATATATAATGCATTCAGCCCAAACCAAAGACTGAATTGACGGCTCATTCACCAGGGAGCACCTTAAGAGGAAAGTCAGCATACAGGAGGGAGATTGAAATCTGGTTGAATGGTACCACAACAACCTCTGACTCAACCTCAGCAAAACCAAAGAGCTACAGGAGGAAAAAACTGGAGGTCTATGACCTAGTCTTCACTGGGTGATAAGAGGTGGAGAGAATCAGGAACTTTAAATTCTTTGGTCTTTTCATATCAGATGATCTGTTCTGGGACCAGCACATTACAAAGAATGTACACCAGCACTTCTGCTTTCTAGGAGTTTCCACGGCTTCGGCATGTCATCTAAAACTTCAACAAGTTTCTGTGGATGCGCAGTGGAGAGTATCTGACTGCTTGCATCATAGCCTGGTATGATGAAGAATAGAAAAAGCCTACAAAAAGTGGTGCATACAGCCAAGTCCATCACAGTCAAAGCCCTCTCTGTCATTGAGCACATCTACAAGGAGTGCTGATATGAGAAGCAGCATCCATCACCAAGGCTCCCCAGCATCCAGGCCAAAGCTCTCTCCTCTCTGCTGTGATTGGGAAGGAGGTACAAGAGCCTTAGGTCCCACACACCAGGTTCAGGAACGGTTATTACTCTTCATAATCAGGCTCCTGTATCAGCGAATAACTTCACTCACCTCAACACTGAACTGATTCCACAACCTATGCACTTACTTGCAAGGACTCTATAACATATATTCTGTGTATTACTTATTTACTTATTTATTAATATTATTTCCTTGTTCTACTGTGAATTCCTGCAAGAAAATGAATCTCAAGGTAGTATATGATGATATATACAGAGTTTGATAATAGATTTACTTCAAACTTTTGAATCATATAAGAACATAACATTTAAATATTTTGGAGTTAAATGTTTAGCAATTTGTTCATAAATTATTAAAATATTCATATTTATTAAGAAACTGAGGCATTTGAAAAGCTTTGTTGGAGTAACAGTAATTTAATGCTTTTAAATTTTGAAAAGAAACCCATAAATTGAATCTAGTCCAGAAACATAACCCAGCAATTTTAATATTCAAATTCCATGTACAGATTGCCCATTCAACAGCATTATCATTTGATCCTATTTAATACCTTTGCTTGCCTCTATGATTTTCAAAGTGGCAGCAGCAATGTGAAGCCTTGTTTAAATGTTGGAAAACTAACACTTTAGAGCAGAACGCTGATAATTTACTTCCAATATTACTGGACTGCAATTTTTTCCGGAAGATTTGCTTCCTCAGAATTTTTCTTGGTTGTGATAGACCACTTGAAGCTGAACAGAAATATAAGTTCAGACTAGTTGTATTACATAAGAATTTGGAGCAACAAGAAATTAACTTTTATTGAATATAATGTGTTTAATTGCGTAACGGTGCTGATGCTTTTCAATAGTTCAACAAAACTAAAAATGTTGTGTTGATGATTTTCATTTGTACTCAGTGTCTGAGGCTTCCCACTTAAGTGTCCAACAATAATCAGCCAGTGTTGATGGATTCCAGTTGCCCTGATACTGTTTCTCCATGACCACAATGTCCTGGTGAAACCTATAACCATGAAAGCAACAAGATTTGCAGTGAAGAAGTCTAAATGTGAATGCAGGAAATAAACCTTTGGTGACTTGTTGCACTTTATGGTTTTGTGTGCTTGAAGCATGTTGTCAACCGGTGGCATATAGTCTGGTGCTCTGTAGTTGCCAAGAAAATTTTCAACATCCTTGAATACCATCCATGTGATTTTCTCCGGTCCCACCAGAGGTTTTTCGAATTGCCTGTCGTTGATGAGCTGATTGATTTGTGGACCAATAATTGTGCTTTCCTTAATCTTAGCATCAGTTATTCTTTGAAATATCTGTCTCAAATATCAAAATCCTTCACAGAAACTTTTGTGCCTGGTAACAGCAGATTCCATCCTTGCAGTCCTGAACTTAGTAATTGTGCTTTTGTCGTTGACAATCCCAAGTTTCTGACCAGGTCATTTAAGTCAGATTGAGTTATCAGATGAGGCTCACTCGACGTAAAGGGTTCAAAATCTGTATTAGTATCAGTGTTGTTTTCCATTTCTGGCTTGTGCATCAAGGCATCTTCAAATGCCTCCTTGTCTCTGGTGATTTTGGGATAGGAAGACTATCGTCAAGTGGCACAGGTCTCATGGCTGAAAGCAGATTTGGGTATTCAATGGATTTCTTGTTTTTAGCAGAGAAAACAGACACACGGGTCAGACAGAAGTAGCAGTCTGTCACAGAATCTTTCTGTTCTCACTACACCATCAGAATAGCGAACAGTATTGACTTCAGAGTACCTCTGAGCCAAGCTCTAAGATCGACAGCTCATGTTGCGCAACAAAACTGAGGAACCCAGACTATGTCTTGGTCGCCAATTTCACACCCATAGTAGAGCTCACAGGCTTTCTTAATAAGAGGAGTCATGCTCCATCTTTGAGATTTTTATTTATTTACTCATTTATTGAAATATAGTGCAGAATAGACCTTTCTGGCCCCTCAAGCTATGCTGTTGAGTAATCCCTGATTTAATCCTAGCCCAATCTTGGAACAATTTATAATGACCAATCAACCTACCAACTGGTACGTCTTTGGACTGTAGGAGGAAACTGGAACAGCCAGAGGAAACCCACACAGTCATGAGGAGAACATACAAACTCCTTACAGGCAGAGGCAGGAATTGAACCCAGATTTTCTGTACTGTAGAGAGTGTGTAAACCACAACACTACCATGCTGATTTTGGTATATACTCACCATAGATATAACAGAAAGTGTCACTGCTGTTGCAACATTGGTGAGACACTTTGCAATCACAATTGGTCCTAAAAATAGAATTACTTTATTATAATGAGTACACACAATGAGCTATGCGCGTAGAGCATGCGCATCAATGTGATCACAAACCAATATACATGCAAATACAATGCATAGAATGGTGTGTGCGTTAGGCTTCCTAAAACCTGACCTGCCCTGCAGCATCTGCCCTGCCTAAACATGCCCAGGCATACCTGGACAAGATTAAAAAACTTTTCAGCTTACATTGTGGACAACATTTTAATTCACTTGAATTATGAATTGATATAACAAATATAGGCAATCTCAAAAAATGGTGCATGAAGGGGAAATTTCATGGTGATTTTCATAATCAGCAGCCCAAAATCTATAAGATACACCTAAAAGTATTCAGGAAGCAAAATCTTTGTTATCCAAACAAGGGGAAATCTGCAGATGCTGGAAATTCAAGCAACACACACAAAAAATGCTGGTGAACGCAGCAGGCCAGGCAGCATCTACAGGAAGAGATACAGTTGACGTTTGGGCCAAGACCCTTCGTCAGGACTAACTGAAAGAAGAGATAGTAAGAGATTTGAAAGTGGGAGGGGGAGGGGGGATCCAAAATGATAGGAGAAGACAGGAGGGGGAGGGATGGAGCTAAGAGCTGGAAAGTTGATTGGCAAAAGGGATATGAGGCTGGAGAAGGGAGAGGATCATGGGACGGGAGGCCAAGGGAGAAAGAAAGGGGAGAGGGAAGCCCAGAGGATGGGCAAGGAGTTATAGTGAGAGGGACAGAGGGAGAAAAAAGAGAGAAAAAAAGGGAAAAGGAAACAAACAAACAAATAAACAAATAAATAAATAAGGGATGGGTTACGAAGGGGAGGTGGGGCATTAACGGAAGTCACAAAAATGCTGGTGAACTTCCATTAATGCCCCACCTTCCCATCATACCCCATCCCTTATTTATTTATTTATTTATTTTTCCTTTTCCTTTTTTTTCTCTCTTTTTTTCTCCCTCTGTCCCTCTCAATATAACTCCTTGCCCATCCTCTGGACTTCCCCCCCTCCCCCTTTCTTTCTCCCTTGGCCTCCCGTCCCATGACCCTCTCCCTTCTCCAGGCTCGTATCCTTTTTGCCAATCAACTTTCCAGCTCTTAGCTCCATCCCTCCCCCTCCTGTCTTCTCCTATCATTTCGGATCTCCCCCTCCCCCCCTATTTTTAAATCTCTTACTATCTCTTCTTTCAGTTAGTCCTGACGAAGGGTCTTCGCCTGAAACGTCGACTGTACCTCTTCCTATAGATGCTGCCTGGCCTGCTGCGTTCACCAGCATTTTTTGTGTGTGATCTTTGTTGTCCAGTATATCTTGAGAAAGGCAAAAGTACAGTAGGCCAGTGCAAAAATCTCATGAAAATATAATTTGTTATATAAAAGATAACAAATCATATCGAAAAGTTAATCAAATCACATAAGACACAATTTTTTCTCTTATTATGGCATTCTGGGCACCCCATGACATAAATGTGCTCAGACAATGAGCCAGAATTCTCAAATTCTGGCAGAAAGCACAACTGACCAGGTTCTCAATGAGTAGGCGAAGTGACACATCAATTTCCCCCCATCCGCATCCCTGAACCAATCCTGTGGAAATTGGGGCATTTTCTATTTGTTTTGTGCAACACTAGTATACTTTTTGAAATTAGTTAACTTTGGTCATTTTTGACAGCAATTCATTATACTGCCATTATTGATGATAAAGAGCTCTTGAATGGCGGACTGAAAGGAATCTGTACAGTAAGAAATAGAAACTGTTGTTATTCTCATTTTCCCTTGATAAGACCATGATCACAGTGGGTTCACAAGAGACATCTCACATCAGGAGTAATTGTTCTCCATCTGAAGCATAGCCTACAAATATAATTCAGGTAACATTCATTCTCAGGTAAAATCTCTTCAGGGCTAAAATAAAGAGATTGGTTGGGTCTCAGGTCATGGTGTTTCAGGTGAAGCAGCTGCTTCATTTTCAAGCTGAAGCTAGGAGCATTGAATGCTCCAAAATGAAATAGACTGTCAACATTTCGGACTAAGACCATTCTTCAGGACTGGAAAGGAAGGGGGAAGATTCCATAAAAAGGTGGAGGCAGGGGAAGGATAATAGTTAGAAGGTGAAAGATGAATCCGAGTGGATAGGAAAGGTAGTGGGCGGGAGAGGAAGGAATCTGATAAGAGAGGAGAGTGGACCATAGAGAAAGGGAAAGAGGAGGAACTCTGTGAAGGTGATAGACAGGTGAGAAGAGGTAAGAGGTCAGAGTGTGGAATGGAAGAAGAGGGGAAGGGGGGAATTTCTTTTACCAGAAGGAGAAATCAATATTCATGCCATCAAGTTGGAGGCTACCCAGGCGAAATATAAGGTGTCGCTCCTCCACCCTGAGGGTGGCCTCATCATGACACAAGTGGAGGCCATGGACCAAAATGTCGAAACTGGAATGGGAATCAAAATCAAAATGTTTGGCCACTGGGAATTTCTACTTTTGGTGAACAGAGTGGAGGTGCTCAATGGAGCAGTTTCCCAATTTATGACGAGTCTCACCAATGTGGAGGAAACTGCATCAGGAGCACTGGACACAATAGATGAGCCCAGCAGATTCACAGGTGAAGTTATGTCTCACTTGGAAGGACTGTTTGGAGCCCTGAAAGAAGGTGTATTGGAAGATGTCGCACTTTGGTCACTTGCCAGGATAAATGCTGGGAGGGAAATTAATGGGGAGCGAAGAATGGACAAGGGAGTTATTGAGGAAACAATCCCTGCTGAAAGCGGAGAGAGGGGGAGGTAAAGATATACTTGGTGGTAGGATCCCTTGGAGATGATGGAAGTTGCGGTGAATGATGTATTGGAAGCGAAGTCTCAAGAGGTGGTAGGGAAGGACAAGAGGAACTCTTTCACTGTTAAGGCGTTAGGAAGATAGGGTGAGCGCGGCTGTTCGGGAATGGAGGAGATGCTGGTGATGGCAGCATCAATGGTGGAAGAAGAAAACCTCCATTCTTTGAAGAAGGAGGACATCTCTGATGTCCTGGAAAGGAAAGCCACATCCTGGGAACAGATATGGTGGAGATGAAGGAACTGAGAAAAGGGAATAGCATTCTTAAAGGAGACAGGGTAGGAAAAGGTTTAGCCAAGATAACCATGGGATTTGGTGGTTTTATACAAGATGTCAGTTGACATCTCTAGAGATGGAGACAGAGAGATTTGGAAAGGAGGGGGACGTGTCAGAAATGGTCGAAATTGCAGATGCTGGAAGTACAGAGGAACAAACACAAAATGCAGGAGGAACTCAACAGGTTGGGCAGCACCTATGGAGAGGAATAAACAGTCAATGTTTCGGGCCAAGATCGTTCATCAAGACTGTAAAAGAAGGGGGAAGAAGCCAGATTAAGAAGATGGGGTGTGGGGAAAGGGGAAGGATTACAAGCTGACAAGAGACAGGTGAAAACGGATGAGGGAAAAGTGGCTGGGAAAGGGGGAATGAAGTGACAAGCTGGGAAATGATACATGGAAAAGGTAGAAGGGCTGAAGAAGAAGGAATCTGATAGGAGAGGACAGTGGACTGGGGAGAAAGGGAAGGAGGAGAGCTACCAGAGGGAGGTGATGAGCATGTGAGAAGAGAAGGAGTAAGAGGGGAGCTAGGGAAATGGGAAAAGACAGAATGGGGAGGGGGAACTAACTACTAGAAGTTAGAGATATCGATGTTCATGCCATTAAGTTGGAGGCTACCCAGACAGAATATGAGGTGTTGCTGCTCCATCCCAAAGAAGTAGTGGAGGCCATGGACCAACAGGTTGCAATGGGAATGGGAAGTGGAATTAAAATGGGTGGCCCCTACCTTTTGTGACAGGAAAGCCCGGAATTTGTGAAGATGCTCAACGAAACAGTCTCCCCCAATCTATGTTGGGTCTCACCGATACTTAGAAGCTTTGGTTGGTCTAACAGTGGAGCAGTACACAAACCACAGCTTCTGATGATATAACTCACAAGCAACATTCTTTTTTGGTGCTATTATATAGTCATAATGGTATATCACCGATACACATCATTTCTACAGTACATATTTACAGCCAATTCATAATCAACAGTTTTCTTTAGAGTATCTGTCCTGTAGTCAGTAAATGTTTAAAAGCATGATTAGTAGTCTTGCAATTTGTGCAGAGTTCTAGGAGAGCAAGACCATCAATTCATAATATAACATACACGAAGCTAAAGTGACTTTTCAGTCCTGTGGAACTTCATCTTTATTTTCCTTATTTCTATTACTAATATAATTACTATTACGCGTAAAATCAAAGTGGCATTTAGGAGGTAGCAGCACTGAAACTCATATGAAAGTAAAACTTCACTGAGCCTTGCTTGTCACTCTCCTGAGTGCGGTTTTCACCTACCTGGAGCCGGCAGGCACAAGCTTGACGTCAGATGGGACGTCTATAATACACCCAGCGGAAGGTATCACTCAAAGGCTTGCGATGGAAGAGGCGAGACGTCAGTGATTGTGGCAATGGGTTCCTTGGTGCTTATGTATTTCCAGATTGCACCGAGGGACTTTTGGGATGATGTTAGAGAGAATACGCGATAATGAATATTGAAAAAACTGATTAAGATGGCTGCATTCAGAAAAGCGATTGACTGCTTCCTCAACAAATTAAAAAGTCCAATCTCACCCGCTCAGACTGTATCCAAGGACAACACGTCTGATAAAGTTGAACTCGGAGGCCGGCAGAAGAACTTTAATAACGTGTTCGAAGTCAAAAATAGAGGGTAAGTGCAAGGTGAACTTCAAAGTGTGGATGAGCTCGAGGGGCGTTATTAGAACACATACCAATGCAATTAAACCCCGGATAGAGTCGGTGGATAAATCTCAGGTATTTATAAATGTGTTTGAAAATGTAAATACCTAGTGCGTTAGTTAAGTATATATTTAGTTCGTGCATTGTTTTCTGCCTTTTGTTTCTCCTCCACTCTTTCCTTTTTAAATAAATGATGTGATCCTATCAGACACTCTGTGTTTTCGATTGCAGCCTGGCCTACCCATCCTGCAGTTTATTTGTATGATTATGGTTTGTTAAGAAAGAAAATAGATAATAGACACCGGTCGTTACTCCTTAGAGTGCAGCGAGCGAAAACAGAAACTTTGTATTCGTTTTGGTGTATGACATACTTGTACTGCAGTTAATGTATCATTCTTTTTAATGCTCTCAAAAATAGCTCAGACTTGTGTATCATTATATATCAATCTAATGTGGGTAATTAGATATTCACATAACTGCTATTTTTAAATTTTTTTTTCAGGTTGATTGCAATTATTGCACCAGTTATTTTAAATAGACAATTAAAAAGGATCTGTTTTTAAATACAATTAGATACAATTAAATACAAAAGGAAGCCCTTTTGTAACATCCATACTTCTATGGTGTGAAGATTATTTCTAGGTCAATATAAATATTGCTCAATAATGAATTGTCCAGTAGTGGAGGTCCAGAGAGACTTATTCGTATGTTTATACATATGATTTATTTAATGTCACAGACAGTTGCAGAAGGAGGAGGAGAGGAGTGGAACTGTCCATTACATGCAGAGGGCCGGAGTGCAGAAGTTATCCTGCTGAAGTACAAAGTTTTAAATAGACCACCTCTGCAGAGGAATGAGCGATTCTGAATTGTGAGCCTCTGGAAAGTTTCATTGGTGATGCATCTACAAGTGTATACATTGATGCATGAACTTTCAAGGCTAAGCAGAGGTGATATTGCACAAACTAAGACTGTTCTTTGGAATCCTGTATATGGAATAAGTTTTCTCGGCTAGGGGAGACTGATGAGATAGATGTAACTATCTCCACTTGCAGGGGACTCTCCGAACATTTGGGCCAGAGTCTATTAGGGCTAGACTGTTTGGAATTGAAGTCAGGGAGTAGTTCCAGAAGCAAAGAGTGTTATTTTCATAAATAGCAACAGATGCTAAATCAATTTGCAATTTTAACTTGATTGTTTGAGAGGAGAAGAGAGAAGTTAGTCATTAGCTGTAGGAGCTAAACATTCAATATAGCTGCACGTTGGCATTGTACTTTATTTATAAAATTCACTTTCAGTGAAGTCAATGGGACTAAAATTACAGAATTACAAAGCATGCATGGTGAGAGTAAATGATCTACCTCAGCTTTTTTCTTTCTGAGTATTGCAAAAATATGACCTCCTCATATCTTATGCTTTTCTCTCCCTTGCATTAGTTTTGTTTTTCCAGCATCTGCAGAATCTTGTGTGGTTATTACTGTGTTCTTAGCTTGTGAGGAAGACATCTGTATACTGTTTACCCCCAAAGAATGACTATTTCATAAATTGAAATTCTATGCTGGGATCAAAGATTTACAGTAATACAGATATCTTTAGCATTAGGTTTTTTGAAATCTAATTTGCTTTTGTTTACGGTATTTGAATTTTTAATCCAATTTATAAAAATTCTAATATGGTATATTTTTACACAAAAACATGTTTATAATAGACTGTTAATAGACAGTCTGTAATGTAGACTATTTTTGCCAGTTAACCAAAAAACATTGGCTGAACAGAAGTTTTCATTTACTAAATTATGCTTTCCATTTATTTGATTGTTCTGAACGCAATTTAATCATAAAAATGGCTCTGCACCATGTTAGAATATGTACAAGGAACTTAAGTTGCAAAAGTGTCATGTATGCATCAAGAGATTAAAATGTTTGCATATTATACTTTGCACTTATTTTGGCTACATTGAGATTTAAAGGATGTCTCCATGTCACCCAACAGAAAGATGAGAAGCCAAATATTTGATCTGTTTTAAGAAGTCCAAGAACAAAATTAATGTCAGAAAATGATTAAAGCTGTTATTAATGCTGGAGCTCATTTTCACTTGACAGTGAATGCTCCTTCAGTAGGTAACTTCACGCATTTTTTGGAGTCTGGTGCTTTATACCACAAAATGCAGAACTGCATTATAAGTAAGAAAAAATCCGCAAGTATTGGAAATATGAATTTTAAAAATAATGGCTTGTAGATAGATATGCAGCATTTACACTTCAGGTTAATGCCTTTCATCTGGACTGTAAAAACCACAATTACAATAGATTTAGAGCAAGTACTGAGGTGAGGGTGAGGAAACATCCAAAAGATTGAGTTGATTGATTCTGCATTTGTCACTGTGCTATCCATTTGCAATGGGAAAATGGAATGTTGTTGTAAATCAGAACCACTTACACATAGTACAAATTTGTACCATGTGCATGATGCATGGAGGACTTTGGGTATATGACCTTGAATCATTTGCAGTGCATGCTATTGGAAGTCACCTGCATTTTACAAGCATCTGTAGCCCATTGATGCTCTTTCAGGGTGCTGTGAAGGGGTTCTCCCTGTGTGGGTTTTGAAACTATCCCTCCTAACTCCTGGATATTTAAATCTTGCCTAACCCTTTTATCCCTTATTTACCTTGATTTTTTTTTTTTTAAACCTGTCCCCCTCTTAACAACTGCCTTTCTCTCTCATTTCCCTTGGACCTGGACTCTTAAGTCATTTGATTTTCTTTGTTAACTCTGCACTTGCGAAGTGCACCAAAGAGAGGCTTTGAAGATGTAAGGCTTGTTCAGTAATGGGTGTTGTCTTTGGCCTTGTATAATGGTAGACTCTCCAGCCAAGCTTTCAGCAATGTTCCTAATGGTTTGCTGCTAATCTGCTTGTGGAGGTTATAGATGATGGCTGGTTGAGGGCAGGAAAGATTGTTTGGCAGAACAGGATTTGGTACCAGAGAAGGGTACTTAGATGGGTCTCCAGGAGCTGAAAATGACAAAAGCATAACCATTACAACTAACTGCTATTTAAATAATTCAGGAGCCAATAATCAAAGTCAGTGACTAGATCGGTAGATACTTTATTGATCCCAGCTTCAAGAACAGGATTTTGAAATCTAATCAAAGTGTAATTGCTTATTCAACTAAATTAAGTTAAGAATATATTTGAAGAAAGGAAGTTTAACACAAGTCTAAAAAATTGATGAGGATAAATGGTTCCACACCTTGGTTGAGCACCTCTGTTACTGGCTTTTACAAGAGATGCTTCATTCTGTTGTTTCTTATCTTAATTCAGCTGAATAAGCAGTTACACTTTGACTAGCTTTCAAAATCCTGTTCTTGAAGCTATTATTACTTTTTAGCAAAAATGTAATTGCACAAACATTACCTTGATGTAACATATGGCCCTTTCCCCTTCCCCTAACCCACGTTTTCAGAGGAGTTGTTCTGCATATATTAACCCACCTTCCAACAGCCTTGTAGTGTGCTCATGAACCATAGCAACACACACAAAATGCTGGTGGAACGCAGCAGGCCAGGCAGCATCTATGGGAAGAGCTACAGTCGATGTTTTGGGCAGAGACCCTACGTCAGGACTAACTGAAAGAAGAGATAGTAAGAGATTTGAGAGGGGGACGGGGGAGATCCAAAATGACAGGAGAAGACAGGAGGGGGAGGGACGGAGCTAAGAGCTGGAAAGTTGATTGGCAAAAGGGATATGAAGCTGGAGAAGGGAGAGGACCATGGGACAGGAAGCCTAGGGAGAAAGATAGGGGGAGGGGAGCATCAGAGGAAGATATAGTGAGAGGGACAGAGGGAGAAAAAAAAGAAAGGGGAAAAAATAAAAAATAACAATAAATAAATAACAGATGGTGTACGAGGGGGAGGAGGGGTATTGACGGAAATTAGAAAAGTCAATGTTCATGCCATCAGGTTGGAGGCTACCCAGACAGAATATAAGATGTTGTTCCTCCAACCTGAGTGTGGCTTCATCTTGACAGTAGAGGAGGCCATGGATGGGCATATCAGAATGGGATGTGGAATTAAAATGTGTGGCCACTGGGAGATCCTGCTTTCTCTGGCGGACAGAGCGTAGGTGTTCAGCAAAATGGTCTCCCTGTCTGCGTTGGGTCTCGCCAATATATAGAAGGCCGCACCGGGAGCACTGGACGCAGTATATCATACCAGCCGACTCACAGGTGAAGTGTCTCCTCACCTGGAAGGACTGTCTTGGGGCCCTGAATGGTGGTGAGGGAGGAAGTGGAAGGGCATGTGTAGCACTTGCCCTACCACAGCAGTTAGAGATGCATGAACCCAATTTTTTCACCTACGTGCATTTAGCATGGATGACCAAGAATGCGCTTTCTGCTATGGATTTCCCTATAATCTGCTATTTTCTGGCAGAAGTACGGGAAAAATCTTGAAGGAAATGATATTAGAAGTGTACTAAAACAGTAATTTCTGAGTCCTTTTATTTCATGTATAGTGAGCACTTAGCATATTCCCATAGGATGTAATTCACATCCTTAATTCATGGTTTCCAGATTTTTCTTTGCTACCCATTAATCATTTTGGTACAGTACAAACTGGTGAGGAACACACCCTCTGAGTAAATGCTAGTATTGTTTGAATGCATTGTGATGCACTGTACTGGAATGGGCTGGATTGTTAAATGATTTTAGTCTCTGAGGCTGATGTGAGCGCAGGCTTTAGAGGGTGAATCCACAGAAAGCATCCAGCCCAGATGGAGAACCCAGACGAGTACTGAAGACCAGTACTGATCAACTAGTTGGAGTGTTCACCGATTTCTTTAACCTCTCACTTCAGCAGTCTCAGCTACACACCTGCTTCAGCAAGCTTCAATTATACCAGTGTCTAAGAAGAACGTGGTAACCTTCCTCAATGATTATTGTCCAATAGCACTTATATTCACAGTGATGAAGTGCTTTGAGAGGTTGGTGATGAAACATATAAACTCCTGCCTGAGAAGCAGTTTGGATTCTCTCCAATTTGCCAGCTGGCACAATAGGTCAGCAACAGTAGATGCCATTTCATTGGTTTTTCACTCAACCCTGGAACATCTGGACAGCAAAGCTGCATATATCAGATGCTCTTTATTGACTCCTGCTCGGCATTCAACACTATCATCCATTCAAAATTAATCAATAAGCTTCTAGATCTTGGCCTCAATATCTCCTTATGCAATTCGATACTCTGTTTTCTCACTTGCAGACCCTAGTCATTTTGGATTGGCAACATCTCCTCCATGATCTCCATCAGCATAGGTGTGCAAGGAAGTGTGCTTGACCCCCTGCTGTACTCTTTATACTTATGACTGTGAGGTTAAGTACAGCTCCAATGCCACATTCAAGTTTGCTGATGACACTACTGTTGTTGGTCAAATCAAAGGTGGTGATGAATCCACAAATAGGAGGGAGATTGAAAATCTGGCTGAGTGGTGCCACAACAACAAGCTCTCTACTCGACGTCAGCAAGACCAAGGAGCTGATTATTGACTTCAGGAGGAGGAAACCAGAGATTCATGAGCCAGTCCTCCTTGGGGAATCAGAGGTGGAGAAGGTCAGCAACATTAAATTCCTTAGTATTATCATTTTGGGTTATCTGACCTTGGCCCAGCACTTAAGTGGAATTACGAAGAAAGCATGGCAGTATCTCTATTTCTTTAGAAGTTTGCAAAGATTGTAAATAACTTCTAAAACTTTAACAAACTTCTGAAGATGTGTGGAGGGGAGTATATTGACTGGCTGCATCTCGGCCTGGTAGGGAAATACCAATGCCCTTGAAAGGAAAACCCTACAAAAATGGGTACGACTCAATCCATCACGGGTAAAGCCCTCCCTATCATTGAGCACATCTACATGGAGTGCTGTTGCAGAAAAGCAGCATTCATCATAAAGGTCTCCACCACCCAACTCATGCTCTCTTTGAGCTACTGTCATCAGGAAGAAGGTACAGAAGCCTCAGAACCCACACCAGCAGGTTCAGGAAAATTTATTACCCGTCAACCATCAGGTTCTTAAACCAGAGGGGATCACTTCACTCTTCTTCACTTGTCCCATCTCTGAACTGTTCCCATGACCTATGGACTCACTTTCAAGGACTCTTCAACTCATGTTCTCGATATTTATTGCTTATTTATTTATTATTTTTCTCTCTTTGATATTTGCACAGTTTGTTGTCCTTTGCACATTGCTTGTTTGTCCGTCCATTTGGGTGCGATCTTTCATCGATTCTGTTCTTTTTTTATTGGATTTGCTGTGTATGCTCAGAAGAAAACAAATCTCAGGGTTGCATCTCGTGACATAAATGTGGTTGACCCTGTGAAGTATCCCCACAGACCTTCTGTTGTGTTATACTCTACTTTATTTATGTTATTACAAGTTTCTCAAATAATCCATTAATGTCTATAGTACTCCAAATCTGGACTCACTAACATTGCATGTAACTAAAGCATAACCTCCCTACATTTGTATTCAATTTATTTCAGAATAAACAAATCAATTCTGCTAGCTTGTCTAATAACTTGTTTATCTACGTTGAGATAGTTGTGCCAAAGATCAATTAAGCAACAACCAGACATGGCCAAGCACATTGTATGTAAGGTACACTTCTATGATCTTTCACCGTATTGTTTACCTGCACTGCACTTTCTCTATAACTGTTAGTTTATTCTGTATTGCTATTGTTTTGCATTGTTCTACCTCAATACAGCTGTGTAACAATCTGATCTATATGAACAATATGCAAGATAAGCTTTTCCTTTTATCCTAATACATGTGAGACTAATAATCCAATTCCTCCATCTGTGGATGCACCTTGCAGCAGGATAGAGCCACCAGAGGTAGCAGTGCAGTTGTAAACAGGAACAAAGGAATAACCCAAAGGAATCACACTACTCACTCCATGCCCCTTGAGGATTTTGGCATTGGATGAGACATGAGCAAAAATATTTCCTGTTGATGCCTTTGTCCATGTTCAGCTGATGAATCACTGCTCCACCATACTGAACAACATGAAGAAGTCCTGAAAGTTGTATGGGGAGTACTTCGACTAGGGCACTTCATGTCCATCGAAAATAATGTCTTGGTAACACTTCTGCTGAATGAGCTAGCTTCGTTCTGAAGAACAGGGTTGTCAGATTAGGTCTGCAGCAGATGGTGAGTGGACCAATACAAGTTGTTGATCTGACCTTGCCAATCTACCTCTGGCACATGTATCCACGTCATTATTGATAGCTGTGTCCACTGCACCATTCTTGTAAAGATGTTGTACCAAATGGGATATACTGAGAAATTATCTGGCAAGTCAAAACTTGGTCACCATAAGATGCTTCTGACCATCAGGAGCAGCAGCAATGTATTCTGTCACTATTGGTAACCTTGTGGCTCAGTGCCTTTCCTATTCTACCACTAAAACCAAATACAGTATAGCATCAATGCTGTATCAGCAAGAAGTGTAAGGGGGCGTATGGCAAATCATGTGCTAAACAGCATAGGCAGCATTTAATAGCCTACGACAAATATATGCAGTCCTATCCTGCTGGTTGTGAATGATGATGTACAATTAAACAAAAAGGGAGAGTGTTAAGAATGTCCCCATCCTCTTGGAGACAGAGACCACAAAATGAATGCCAAAGAAAAGGCTGAGGCATTTGCAACCATATTCACCCAGGGGCATTGATTCATTTTGTCTTCCTCCTGAAATCCACACCATCATAGAAGTAAATTCAATTTACTCCAAATGATATAAGTGACAGTGAAGTCTAAGGAATCGGACTCCAACTGGGCTGTATTACTGAGGGCCTACACTCCAGAACTAAGTGTACCTTGGGCCAAGCTACTCCAGTACTGCTAGACACTAGTATCTGCCCAGATAACCACCAAAGAAGTGAACAAATTGAATTTGGCTGATGAAACTATGCAGAGTGATAGAAGGTAGTATTGACAGTGCTGTTGACAGATACAGTGGCATGCAAAAGCTTGGGTGGTCCTGGACAAAATTTCTGTTACTGTGAATAGCTAAGCGAGTAAAAGATGACCTGATTTCCAAAAGGCAAAGTTAAAGGTGACATATTTCTTTAATATTTTAAGCAGGAATACTTTTTTATTTCCATCTTTTACAGTTTCAAAATAACAAAAAAAGGAAAAGAGCCCGAAGCAAAAGTTTGGGTACCTTGCATGGTCAGTACTTAGTAACACCCCCTTTGGCAAGTATCACAGTTTGTAAACACATTTTTTATCCAGCTAAGAGGCTTTCAATTCCTGTTTGGGGGATTTTTGCCCGTTCTTCCTTGCAAAAGGCTTCTAGTTATGTGAGATTCTTGGGCTATCTTGCATGCACTGCTCTTTTGAGGTCTATCCACAGATTTTCGATGATGTTTAGGTCGGGGGACTGTGAGGGCCATGGCAAAACCTTCAGCTTGCACCTCTTGAGGTAGTCCATTGTGGATTTTGAGGTGTGTTTAGGATTATTATCCTGTTGTAGAAGCCATCGTCTTTTTATCTTCAGCTTTTTTACAGACAGTGTGATGTTTGCTTCCAGAATTTGCTGGTATTTAATTGAATTCATTCTTCCCTCTACCAGTGGAATGTTACCCATGCCACTGACTGCAACACAAGCCCAAAGCATGATCGATCCACCCCCATGCTTAACAGTTGGAGAGGTGTTCTTTTCGTGAAATTCTGCACCCTCCTTTCTCCAAACATACCTTTGCTGATTGCGGCCAATAAGTTATATCTTAACTTCATCAGTCCCACAGGACTTGTTTCCAAAATGCATCAAGCTTGTTTAGATGTTCCCTTGCAAACTTCTGACGCTGAATTTTGTGGTGAGGATGCAGGAAAGGTTTTCTTCTGATGACTCTTCCATAAAGGTCATATTTGTGCAGGTGAACAGTGCACCACCACTCCAGAGTCTGCTAAATCTTCCCGAAGTTTTTTGCAATCAAATGGGGGTTTTGATTTGCCTTTCTAACAATCCTATGAGCCGTTCTCTCGGAAAGTTTTCTTGGTCTTCCAGACCTCAACTTGACCTCCACCGCTCCTGTTAACTGCCATTTCTTAATTATATTATGAACTGAGGAAACGGCTACCTGAAAACGCTTTGCTATTTTCTTATAACCTTCTCCTGCTTTGTGGGCATCAATTATTTTAATTTTCAGAGTGCTAGGCAGCTGCTTGGAAGAGCTCAAGGCTGCTGATTGTTGGGACAAGGTTTGAAGAGTCAGGGTAAGTATAAAGCTTTTGAAATTTGCATAACCTGTCCTTTCCTAACAATGATTGTGAACAAACATTAGCCCTAACAAGCTATTTAAGGTCTGAGACCTTGCTAAAAGTTACCTGAGAGCTCAAATCTTTTGGGGTGCCCAAACTTTTGCATGGTGCTCCTTTCCTTTTTTTTTCCACTCTAAAATGGTACAAAACAAAGATAATACACTAATCTTGCTTAAAATGTTGAAAAGAATGTTTCATCTTTAACTTTATGACTTTCGGAGATCTTCTATTCACAGTAACAGTAATTTTGACCATGCCGCTGTACTTATTCGCCAGTAACTTGCTCACTGCCTAGTGTTTATTTTTTTGGCCAGGACCACATTTGTCCAAAGTTTCATCAGTTTTGGTCCAAATAACTGAGTCTCTGAAGAAAAGTGAGAGTGACTGCCTTTGACATTAAGGCAGCGTTTGACTGAATATGGTATCAACAAACTGAAGTCAATAGGTAACGAGGGGAAAACTCTACAAAGAATGGAGTCATAGCTTCCACAAAGGAGGTGGCTGCAAGACAGACCAGTGCTCTCATTGCTGTAGGAGTTCCTGTGGACAGTGCCTTGGGGCACAGCTACCTTCTGCCTCTTTATCAATAATATTCCTTCCATTACAAATTTAGAAGTGACTTGTGTTCAATCCAACTTGAAGTTCCTCAGAAAATGAAGCCGTACACACCTGCACACGGGGATCTGAAGAACATTTGGGCATGGGCTCATGTGACAAATAACTTAAAATGCCAGTCCATGAGCATCTCCTGCAATGTCTACCTTTGATCTAAAAGCAGAGGATATTGGAAATAGATGCATTCTAAGAGAAAGAAAAATGACAAGTATTGTATTTTCCTTCTATTATTAAGTAAAAAGTTGATCTCTAAAGGGGAAAAAGCTTGTAACTGTACAAAGGTGTATGGTGGATTAGAAACTGGGATGAAGAATATTAAAGAAATATAGGTCAATGAAGGAAAAATTAGAATATGAGATGAAGCTAGCTGGCTATCTCAAAAGAGTTTCTATGCATATTTAAAATAAACTGATTAACACAATGAGCTTTAGTCTTACAGAGAGCAATTCTAGGGAAATAATAACTAAGCAAATATTTAGTGTCAATCTTCACCATGCATTTAAGTAACATCCCAGAAATAGCTATACATTGGAATTGCAAATGGAGGCAGAAATGTCAGTGAAAATTATGTGTTTTAATGAAAAGTTGTTAAGGCACTGTTCAGCCATAACTTTGGAGAAAGTGATGGCTGAGTGGAGCCAAAACAACAACTTCTTACTCAATGTCAGTAAAACCAAGGAGCTGATTATTGATTTCAGAAAGAGGAAATGAGATGCCCATAACCCAGTCTTCAGTGGAGGATCAGAGGTACAGAGGGTCAGCAACCTTAAATTCGTAGGTGTTACTATTTCAGAGGATCTGTGCTGGGTCCAGCGCGTGAAAGCAATTATGAAGAGAGCACGGCAGCACCTCTGCTTCCTTAGGAGTTTGTGAAAATTTGCCATGACATCTAAAGCTTTGACAAACTTCTGTAGATGTGTAGTGGGGAGTGTACTAACTTGCTGCATCACATCCTTGCAGGGAAGCACCAATGTCCTAGTACAAAAAATGCTACAGAAAGTAGTAGATATGTCCCATCACGGCTAAAGCTCCCCCCCCACCCCCCACCCCCAAACATTGAGCACATCTACACGAAGCGTGCATTGTTATAGGAAAGCAGCATTCATCGTCAGGGACCCCCACTCGCTTCTCGCTGCTTCCAACAGGAAAGTGGTACAGGGAGCCTCAGGACTTGTACCGCTAGGTTCAGGAACTGTTATTACCCCTCAACCATCAGGGTCTTGAATTCAGCTTCACTTGCCCAATCACTGAAATATTCCCAGAACCTATGACTCATTTTCAAGGACTTTTCATCTCGTGTTCTCGATATTTGTCTATTTATCGATCTATTTATTTATTTATTATTTCTTTTTATATTTGCACAGTTTGCTGTCTTTTGCACACTGGTTGAACACCCAATTGGTGCCATCTTTCATTGACTCTGTTATGGTCATTATTCTATTACAGATTTATTGAGCATGCCCATATGAAAGTGAATCACAGTATTGTGTATGGTGACGTATATGTACCTTAATAAATCTACTTTGAGCTTTGAACTTTTCAACTTGTCTCCAGAGCAGCAGTACAGAGTAAATTGTAACTGCTGCTGACAAGTGTTGTAGGTTCTTAAAGGAAGTAGCTAAAATGATAGTTTTGCTTTACATTTTCCAAAAATGCCTAACTTCAGAGAAGGTTTCTTTATGTTGGAAGGTTTTAATTATAATTTACTGCAAAAGGATGGAAACAAAATGGAAGTGGCAAGTCAGTTAGTGTAACACCAATCAGAGATTATGTTAATATGATTGGTGTTGTGGCACATTAGTTTAGAATCAAGGTAATTGGGGAAAGTCAAAATGTTTTTCTGAGAAAGGAAAGTGGTATTAAACAAATTTCTTGAAATTTTCTGATGAAGTAATGTACTGTGGTTAACAGGGATGTGGGAACATTGTACTTGGATCTCCAGAAAGTATTTAATAAAGTGCTTTATCAAAAGAAGTTGGTAACCGTAACATATCACAGTCAGTAGAAGATTGGTTGGCTGATAGGTGGCCTAAGCAGGTCACTTTCTGGCTGCTACTTTTTAAACTTTATATAAATGATTTGGCTAAAGGAACTAAAGTTACTGAAATTGTTCATAATACAAAATTTGGTAAGAAAGTAAATTCTACCGAAGGAGAATATAAAGAGATGATGTTAGGTTAAGTGAGTGTGCAAAGGTCTGGCAAATTCAGTATGTTTTGGGGAAATGAGGAATAGTCATTTTTGACAAAGAAATAAAAGAAACAAATTATTTAAAAGGTGAAAGATTGCAGAACTATGAAATGCAGTGAGTTCTGGGCATTATAGGGACTGACCGTTTGGCCTACAATATTGTGCCGAACCAATTAAATTTGTACTCAAATGACTAACTAATCTCTTCTGCCTCCACAATGCCCATATTCTTGGATTTTTCTTCATATTCATATACCTATGTAAATGTCTCATATGTCTCTAATGTTTATGCCTGTACCACCATCACAGGCAGTGCATTCCAGGCGCCCATCGTTCTGTGGTTTAAAAAAAAATTAAAACTTTCCCCTTTCATCTTTGAATTTACCCCCACTCACCTTAACTGTATGCCCTTAGACATGTATTAGACATTTCAACCCTTGGAAAAAATATTGTTAGTCTGCTCCCTCCCATCATCTTATAATGCTCTATCAGATCTCCCCTCACACTCTGTCTCAACTGAGAAAACAACCCAAGTTTGTCCAAACTCTCATTATAGCATATGGCCTTTCAGATGAGAAAAGATTTATTTGAAATCAACCTTTTGGATTGGCTTATGGGGAAAGGCTGGACGATCTGGTCTTGTTTCAACTAAAGTTTAAAAGAATGAGAAGCTGAAACACCTCTGATGCTGAGGGTTCTTGACAAATGTTAACTGGATGTTTCCATTTGTGAGAAAATTAGTCACTACTTAAAAAGTAGGGGGTTGTCCAATTAAAACTAAAATGAGATGAAATTCTTCCTCAATTATAAAGTGTTAGAGTTTTCTTAATTGCTTGTTAATCAAATAAGTGAAAGACTTCACGGATGTAGCCCCTGATCATATCAGCATTATGATATTGAATGGCAGTGGTGGCTTGTTTCCTTACCCATCATCCAGTTGTTTTCTTCTACTCACAAAAGTATACAGAAACGATTAGTGTTTCAGGCTGATGACCATCAGGATTGCCAGCATTTTCTGTTTTTGGCTTTACAGCATCTACCTTTTTTTATTTTTTACTGCCCAGCAATTTTATATGTCCCTGCTGAGTTTGCTACCATTAACAGCCGAGCGAAGAAGTCACTGCAAGTGACTCACCTCATGACATTACAGAGCCTTTTCACCCTCTGTAAGTCTCCTCAGGATTGTGACATAATGCTGTCCACCTGCTTGGATGAGTACAATTCTTACAAATACACTCAACACCATCTTGGGCAAAGCAGCCTGCCAGACAGAACCCATTCACCATGCTAAATGTTCATTCCTTCCAACATTGATGCTCCTTGTCTGTCGAGTGTGCTATTAGTTACTTTTGATTTTTAAAAAAACCCTGTGGTCCTGACTGAATCATGATTGACTCAGTGCCAACATTCCCCTTTTGCCTCCCCAAATTCTGCGTGACCCAGTGAGTTCTTCTAGCTTTCGGTTTTGTACTCCAGGTTTCTGTATTAACTGTCTCTTCTGTCTTCATGACTCACATGGGCCTCTTTGATGGCATAGCACCTCTGTCATGAATGTGGACAGGGCATTGTAGACGCAGGTGCACATGTACCCACAGTACCCTCTCCAAGTTACATCACCTGACGAAGCATGCATTTTGCCTGCAACTTCACTTGATGTATGTCCTGAAACTTCCTACCCAACCACACTAGCCATTTTTTCTCAAAAGCAGTGCAGTGCTTCAAGAAGGTAGTTCATCACTACAGTCTCAGGCAAATGGAGATAGTGATTAATACATTTTTATAAGTTAAATCAAGTGCAACGGAGGACTTTCACCATAAATGACAAGGCTCTGGCGAGTGTTGTTGAACAAACAAACATTGGGGTACAGGTATATATTTCGCTGAAGGTAGTAATACTGGTAGGCGGTGATGAAGAAGGTATTTAGCATACGTGCTTTATTGGCTAGGGCAATGAGCATTTGAGTCAGGATATCATGTTGCAACTGAACAAGTTCTTGGTGAAATCACTCTTGGGCTACTGTACACATTTTTGGTCACCCAACTATAGAAAGGATGCAGTAAAGATCTGTGAGGGTATTACTGGGATTGCAAGGTTTGAGTTGTAAGGATAGGCTGGGAGTTTTTTTTTTCTTTGGAGTGTAGAAGGCTGATGGCTGAGCATAAAGTTATGAGGACTATACATAAGACAGATGATCAGTCTTTTCCACAGCTATGGGAGTCTTAAAACAAGGGAATGTAGATTTTAAGGTGAAAAGGGAAAATTTTAAAAGGGACCTGAGGGGAAGCTTTTCATACCAGCTGCTAACAGCTACAGCCAAATAGCAAAGCTACACCACATTGTTCAACAATTTGGACTGTGAACTGCAGCTGGTAGGGAAATGATTTGGAGTAAATTGAATATTCACTTGGCAATGGAATAATATAAAATAATGTTCTGGGCATGTTATTAAACTGGCTGTTTTTTTTTCTGGAAGTGTGCAGTTCATAGCTACAGGAGCCAGTAGAATGCTTCACTGTAATATTAACTCTATTTAATACCAGAGCAATTTATATGGATGGACAAAGCAGTGATAGTTGTATTTGATTAAATGCGTACAATTAGAGGCTTCTTAAGTAAACATAGATATTCTGCGGCTGGGCATCATCTTAGAGCAATAGAGTTAACATTCTGGGTCCATGCGTTTTCATTTGCGATTTCCAGCTTCTACGGTATTCTTGCTTTTCAGTCAGCTGAGATTTCTTGTTGAAGCATCCTCAATTTCTTTCAGTCAGAAAGAAAAAGGAAGTATATATGCAGGGTCCAGGAAGCTGACATCAGGCAAGATCTTTGAGGAACATAAAGAAAGCAGAAAATAAAGTGTACAATGAGGGAGGGTAACAGCAGCCATGAAATATCTTTGATGAGTAGAATTAAAGAGATTTCCAAGGCATTTTTTAATGAATGCATTTAAAAATAATTAAAGGGTAACTAGGCAGAGGATAGTGCTACTGAAGAACAAAGGTGGGAATTTGTGTCTGGAGCCAGAGGACATGGGCGAGGTACTAAATGAGTACTTTGCATCATTATTTGCCAAGGAGAAGGAATGGAGGACAATGAGATCAGGAAGAGGTATGGAGACAGTTCTGGCTATGCTGATATCAAAATGGAGAGTCTCTTAAAGAATGTTAAACTGGATAAGTTCTCAGGGCTTGATGGGATCTATCTCAGGTTATCGAGAGAGAATTGAGGCGATTACAAGTGCTTGATAAAGTTCTTTGCATCCTGTTTGGCCATAGACCAGGTCCCAGAGGACTAGAGAATAGCCAGTATTTTTCCTCTGTTTATAAAGGACAGTAAACGCAGGCCAGGGTAGTGTAGTAGGAAAGCAGGCTTAGAATGTGACTGAAGATGTAAAGGCACAGCTGCATTCTCATTGAATGCATTGCCACATACTGTAGATCAAGGAGTGAGGGTAAGCAATGAATAAGCACCAAATTCAGCACAGCTACTGCCACTTCACACCACTGAATCAGATCAGGACTCTCGCCCTTAGCATACACCTTATACCAAATCACAACCTTGTCACAGAGAGTTGGCTAATCATGTTTTCTTTGACAGAAGTGATAGAGAGTACCAGGGAAAGTAAGGAACTTGTCACTATGTTTTTCAGATCATGATCTCCAGATTCTTGTGGAGGCAATGGAGAGTAGGAGGGAGGTCCTTCATGCCAGAAAGGCCAGGAGGAAACTCAGGACTACAATGAATAGCAGCTGGCAGGAGATGGCCATTGTATAATCCTCCCACAGTGACTTGCCAGGAACATGGGAGCAATGCCACAAGAGAGTTTATAAACTCACTAGATATATAAGGCAAGGATTTATCATTTGGAACTACTACCTGGTGCGTGCTGAATTCAGCCACTGTACTTGGACCCCTTCAGTTTGTAACTGTCTCTTTCTCTCACTCATTTACTCAGTTACATCCACGTTCAGAGATAGGCAGGTGGGCAGTTCCTGGTGTACGTGTACCCTTGCTTGGAGCCAGGCAAGTACATGATAGACAAGCAAACTATGCTACTGTTGCATTTTGAATTAATGCTTCCCCTTTGTCTTCCAGGCCAAAGTTGCAAGGAATGGAAGACAATCCCAGCAGATAAGAGTAGACCCTCCAGGCTCAGAGCCTAACCAGGCAGGAGGAGAGGGTCATCCTCTTGATGAGTATTGGGAAAATCCAGGCTCATACACATGGTGCTGCAGAGGAATTACTGAATTTCTCTAATATGCAAAAGATCTTGTGTATCTTCATGATTCATTCCATCTGCACTATAGTTGGTTATTTTTATCTTCCCAATAGAGATCTGTGCACTCCATCTCTTTTTCGGCTCTCCTGCCCAATCTGAACTCCATGCTGTCATCTGAGGTGGACGAGGAGGAATAAAGCTCATAACTCTGTAGGGCATCACTGAAATAAGTTGGGCATGTGGTCGCAGATAGCAGTTGTCTATAATCATGCCTGGTGAGTTCCCAAAGAGGTGTAGACAGCACAGCCTCCTGCCATTCTCCACTGGTTGCTGGTGGTCCTGTGGTTTTCGGTATACTTGCACTGAACTGTGCTGTCAAAATTGAAAATGTTGTTGAAAACCAATCCTTAACTCTGTTGTGTGGAGTTTGCATGTTTTCTCTGTTACTATGTGGTTTCATCTGGTGCATTGATATCCTTCCACTTTCCAAAAACATGCAGAGGGTATTGGGTGATAACCATTTGTAAATTGCCCCTTGTGCATATATGAGCATTTGAGTTGCTGGGAGGGTGGGAGAGAGGAGGAGGAGATGTACTGGTGAGATTGAAAGAAAGGTAAAATGTGCTGATTGGTTAGGATAAAAGGAAAAGGTGCTTGATGGTTAGTACAAACTTGGTAGGCGGAAGGCCCTGTGCCTGTGGTGTTTCTCGGACACTCTGAAGCAAAATGTGATCTATGGGAGACACAGTGGACTGTACAAGAACGAAAGTGCCAAGGAGGGATTAGTACCCCATGAAATTCATGAAGAACCCTGGGTTGGTAAGGAGAGCCCAAACCGCAACGTGAAATTACCCCTGCCTGAATTTTCAGAATGTTGCATCCCTCTCAAATTGACTTGCCTGAAGAGAAGAGTAGATGGGGCCCCAATGCTTCAGTCAGCAACAAAATGTGAGCAGTGGTGTTGATCAGCTCCTGCTGCCTGGAATTATCTTAGAGGCAAGCAAGTTCTTGCTGATAGTGACCTTGGCTTCTGAGGGCAGAGCTGCCTAGGGACAGTATGTCTGTGGCTGGAGTGGGGGAGATCATTTAGAGGTATGCAAGTTCAAATAATTTGTGGTATATATTCTGAAAGTAGTAAAGAAGCTCTTCCTTTACTTTAAGGTCTCAAACCCCCTTTATTTATGGTATGAGTGATTGAAGTAGATCTCATTTAGAGTTACATTGTCGGCATACTTTCTGTGCCAGGGTACCACAACAAGTAATGCTAGAAAGCCACGATAACTAACATGCATTAATACTATGTGAAGATCAACAGTATTCATTCTAAACTGTGAGTTAATAGTTGGATATTTCTGCAGTTAATGCTGGAACTTTTCGTTAATTTGAAGCCTTTGATTCATATAGTAAAGGCTAGTATGTTATAATGAAAAACGCATTTTACATAGATCATTTTGTCACTACTACTTGGCTTTTAAAGGTAGTTATCAAAATTTGAAGGTTTTGTGCTTTGAGTTCTTTCAGCAATTGCCTTTCTGAGAATCCGGAAGGGTTTATATTAATTGTCACATGACCATAAGATATGGGAGCAGAATTAGGCCATTTGGCCCATCAAGTTTGCTCTGGTATTTCATTATAGCTGATCATTTCCCTCTCAGCCCCAATCTCCTGCCGCCTTCCTGTTTCCATTCATGCCCTGACTAATCAAAAGTCTATCAACCTCTGCCTTAAATATACTCGCAGACTTGTAGCAACAAATTTCACAGGTTCACTACTCTGTCTAAAGAAATTCCTCAGATCTAAATGGATGTCTCTCTATTCTAAGGCTGTGTCCTCTGGTCCCCCACCATAGGAAACACACTCTCCATATCCACTCTGTCGAGGTCTTTCAACATTCGATAGGTTTCAATAAGATCTTGTTCATTCTTCTGAATTCTAATGAGTACAGGCCCAGAGCCATCAAACGCTCCACATGTGGTAAGCTTTTCAATCCTGGAATCATTTTTGTGAACCTTCTTTGAACCCTCTCCAATGTCAGCGCAGGCTTTCTTAAATATGGGGGCCAAAACTGCTCACAATATTTCAAGTGAGGCTTCACCATTGCCTTATAAAGTCTCAACATTACATCCTTGGTTTTATATTCTAGTCCTCTCGAAATGAATGCTAACATTGCATTTGCCTTCCTCATTGCTGACTCAACCTGCAAATTAACCTTTAGGGAATCATTCACGAGGATTCCCAAGTCCCTTTGCGCCCCAAATTTTTCAATTTTCTCTTCATTTAAAAAAAAGGTCTACACTTTTATTTCTTCTACCAAAGTGCGTGACCGTACATTTCCTGATGCTGTATTCCATCTGCCACTTCTTTTCAAGTTCTCCTAATCTGTCTTAAGTCTTTCTGTAGCCTCTTTGTTTCCTTAAAACTATCCACCCCTCCACCTGTCTTCATATTGTCCACAAACTTGGCCATAAAGCCATCAATTCTGTCATCCAAATCATTGACATATAATGTTAAAAATAAGCGGTCCCAACACAGACCCTTGTGGAACACTGCTGTTCGCTAGCAGCCATTCAGAAAAGGCTCTCTTTATTCCCACTCTTTTCCCCCTGCCAATCACTCAATGCTCTGTCCTTGCTAACATGAGGAAATCTGCAGATGCTGAAAGCAACACACACAAAATGCTGGTAGAACGCAGCAGGCCAAACAGTATCCTAGGAAGAAGCACAGTCGATGTTTTGGGCTGGGACCCCTGATGAAGGGTCTTAGCCCGAAACGTTGACTATGCTTCTTCCTATGGATGCTGTCCGGGCTGCTGTGTTCCACCAGCATTTTGTGTGTGTTGCTCTATCCTTGCTCGTATCTTTCCTGTATTACCATGGGCTCCTAACTTGTTAAGCAGCCTGATGTATGGCACCTTGTCAAAGGCCTCCTGAAAATCAAAGTAGACAACATCTACTGATTCTCCTTTGTCTATCCTGCATGTTATTTCTTCAATGAAGTCCAACAGATTTGTCAAACAAAATTTCTGTAAAGGAAACCAGGCTGACTATGGCCTATGTTATCATGTGCCTCCAAGTGCCCTAAAACCACATCCTTAACAATCAACTCCAACTTCTTCCCAAACATTGAGGTCAGTCTAATTGGCCTATAATTAGCTTTCTTTAGCCCCCCTCCCCCCTTATTGAAGAGTAGAGTGATATTTGCAGTTTTCCAGTGCTCCAGTACCATGCCAGAAATCATTGAATCTTGAAAGATCACTATTAATGCCTCCACAATCTCTTCAGAACCCTGGGGTGTAGACTATCTGGTCTGGTTGACTTATTTATCTTCAGATCTTGCAGTTTCCCAAGCACCTTCTCCGTAGTAGTAGCAACTTCACATACTTCTGACACACTTGAACTTGCAGCATCTTGCTGATGTCTTCCGCAGTGAAGACTGATGCAATATACTTCCAGTTTATCCACCATTTCCTTGTTCCTCAATTACGACCTCTCCAGCAACATTTTCCAGTGGTCCAATATCTACTCTCGTCTCTTTTATACATTGTGTACTTAAAGAAACTCTTTGTATCCTTTTTAATATCATTGGTTAGCTGATCTTTGAATCCATCTTTTCCTCTTTTGACTTCTTTAGTTGTCATCTGTTTATTTTTAAAAGTTTCCCAATCCTGTAAATTCCCACTAATTTTTGCTCTATTGTATGTCCTCCCTTTAGCTGTAATATTGACTTTGACCTCTTTTGGTCAGCTCTTCTGTCATGCCTATATAATTCCCTTTACTCCCTTGTATTAGTGATACATCTGACTTAAGCTTCTCCTTCTCAAATTACAGGTTGAAATCTATCATATTATGATCACTGCTCCCCTATAGGTTCCTTTATCTTAAGCTCTCTAATCAATTCTGGTCAGTATACACACCAAAATACAGAATAATCTGATCCCCTAATAGGCTCAACCGCAAGCTGCTCTAAAGAGCCGTCTCTTGGGCATTCTACAAATTCCACCTCTTGGGACCGGCACCAACGTGATTTTTCTTAATTTGCCTGCATATTGAAATCCCCCATGACTATCCTAACATTACCCTTTTGTCTTGCATTTTCAAATTGCTTCTGTGTTCAAAAATTATAATCTGTGTTTGGGATGAATGGCTTTCTAAAATACAAAATGAAATAATTTCATAGCACCAATCAGTTGCCGTTAGTTTACATTATTTTAGACTGACTACTTCATTTCAGATGGTTTGTGAAAGTGAATATTTTCATCACCAACAACTGCTGACCAGAAGTGTACTCTCTGGCAACATGAAGGATGCTACTACTTTGACCTCTGTCTTTGGAAACATTTCAGTTCCGTGATCCAAAGCTTAGTATAAGTTATCTAATAAATATGGCAGTTAAGTGAGATCACAAGTACTTGCTTCCCAACCCTAATAAAATTCTAGGAGTAATTGCTGGAACATTATTTGAAAATGTGGAATAATATTCACAAAGGTTCAATTCCAATGAGAATATTAATGATGCACTAAAATTGCATATTGGACAAGTATTATTGCATTAAGACTCTATAAGATATAGCAGCAGAATTCAGCTATTTGGCCCATTGAATCTGCTCTGCCTAAGAATACTACTAGTTCATAAATGAATGCTTGTAAGCAAACAAATCTCAAGGTGTATGACTTGTACAGTCTTTGATATTAAATGTATTTTGAATATTTGAATTAAAAAGAAATAACTAGAAAGTATTACTAATTGCCAGAAACACAAGATTCAAAGTACATCTATTATCAAAAAATGTATAAATCATACAATCTTGAGATTTGTTTGCTTACAGGTAGCCACAAAGCAAGAAACTGAAAGAACCTAATTAATGAAAAAAATAAAAGACCAACTCCCAATGCGTGAGTGAAAGAGGAAAAAAAAATTACATCATGCAAACAATTAAAGCGATCGACGACATTCGGAACCAAACTGAGTCCTGAGGTCCGAACCTCGGAGCAGGCCCGAAGCCTCACTTATCAGTTCACCGTATCGGTGGGCACGAGCACAGAAGCCAGGGCAGTCTTCATGGCCTCAGCACCATGGAGAGAGGAGTGACCATCACAGGGAGTGAGTGCAATCGGCACTCGCCTCTGATCCCAACACCGTCATTTCAGTCTGTATGGAGCGGTGTTTAAATTGAA
This sequence comes from Mobula birostris, assembly GCF_030028105.1. Classification (NCBI taxonomy): domain Eukaryota; kingdom Metazoa; phylum Chordata; class Chondrichthyes; order Myliobatiformes; family Myliobatidae; genus Mobula; species Mobula birostris. Next base: position 55,838,275 of record NC_092373.1, read on the forward strand.
AAAAACAACAGCGAAAAGCTCCGGTGCGCTGGAGCGAGGATTGATCATTGCGGAGATCGAACGAAATTGGTTCTTGCCTCTATCTGGGCTGGCGTTTAAATTCTTTAAACGGCATTTCGTAGCTCACACTTGGACCTGGCTATTGCGAAGGGCTGGGGGCCTAGACCCCTGAAGTCGCCTTGCCATCGCTCACCCTTTCACGGGGATAAGTTACCATAATTTATCACAGAAAATATGTTTTTCGTCGGATTTCTGAATTTTTTAAGTACCAGTGAGTTGTCGCATATGTTCGGTAGTGCCATTTTAACTGGAAATTCCTTGCCTGATTAGCCTCACAGCTAGCCAATAGGCATAACTGTACCAGTCCATCGCACGTGTTCTGCTGAGTATTCTGATGTGCATAAGTAACACTTAGGGCAACCTTATTCTGAACAAATTTAATGTTAGTAAAAGTCATTTTAACTTGGTTTGTATATTAAAAACAAGTTAATCAGGGTGTACTTAAACCTTGGTTATAATCTTGGAACAACAAGCCAATGATATTTGAAAAAGCTTTTGCCTTATCTGGTTTGTAATTATATAAAGGCTGATGATGTGGTCAAGGTGTGCACTGGGATGGTAAGATAAAGATTGCACTCAATGATATTTTTACGAGAAATTTCTGCCAGTTTTCGATGAGGAGAACAGGAGTAGGTAGTTTCTCATTTGGATGAGGGAAATTGATAAGTAAACTTACCTTTTACTCAGTACTTGCACTTTCTTGCAGTAAAGCTGAGGTAATTTTAGTAATTTGTTAACTTTCTGACTGCCATGTTAGAGAATGGTCTGATAGAGGATGGTTAGGGAATGAGCAAACAAAATAAGCAGCAGAAAAATAATTTTTAAAGTGGCTTGAGTGAGAATCCTGATTGTTATATGCATGTGTATTTCTAGATTTTACTTAAGGAAAATTAGATATGTTTCCAAAAGATCCACATTTACTTAATAATGTTTCAATATATTTTGAGTGGACAAACCTCCATGCAGCAATATTAAGCAGGATTAAGTAACTTTCTTCTTACTTACTTTTTTATTTTCCTTCCTTTTCTGATTGAGCTATGCATTGGTCACTGTAGGAAGAAATCCCTAGACTGAATAGTGAATCTATTATTTTGAAATATGGACTATAAATTTACCCCATATTGTAACCTGGGTAGAGCAATTCAATCTGTCTATCCGGACTATACATTTACTCCACAATGTAACCTGGATAGAGCAATTCAGTGTGTCTATCTGGATTATACATTTACCCCATATTGTAACCTGGATAGAGCAATTCAGTGTGTCTATCCGGACTATACATTTACTCCACAATGTAACCTTGATAGAGCATCTCAACTTTTCTCTCTGGCAATAAGACCAACGTTTGATTTCTTTTGACTCATTCTTTCTGGCTAAAACCTTAAGTTAATCACTGCTGTTTGTGTTTGGTTTGCAAACAAAACCTTTTCCAACTTGTTTAAAATGCATTTAAAAATGTTCAGTTTGTCAATAAAAATGACTGTTTCAAGTCGATAAATTGAGAAACAATCACTTCAAACTGAGAATTATCTGCCATTTAACGTACTGATGTTGATTGAAACAGGAAGGTTTAATATGATTCTGAAAGTTTATTGATAATATTCTAATTCTTGCTAATAATAATTAAAGGTTCATGATTTAATGGGAAAATATCCAACTTAATAGAAAGCATAGAAAAGAGATGGTAAAGGTAAATGGTGAATGTTGCACAAAGTGGATTATAGGTTTGTAGATTTCCAGAGATGTGTTCTGAGCCAACTATTCAATATAAAGGGGAGTCATTATAGAATACTGGGAGAAATCCATGAATTAATTTTAAAAAGAAGATTTGAGTCTACGGATGCTGGAAATGAGCAGCTGGGAGGTAAACAAAGGAGTGGTTACTGGGTGTGGGGAAAATTGATGTTGATGCTGTCAAGTTAGAGACTAACTGCTCCTCCAACCTGTGGGCCTCACCATTAAAATTGAATATAATAAAATCATAGTTAGTGGTGTCTGGAATTGTGTGAAAACAAATACTGAACTGGAAGATTGCAGTTCCATTGGATGTTGACACAATTGAGAGGAAGAGTGGTAGAGAGAGTCATTGTGGGAGATAATAGTAGGTGAAGTGCAATTTTTAAGCAAACAATGTTTTTATTATGGAAAAGAAAGGTTTAGATTCTTCAAATTTTGAATCCTATAATTTGAAGATGGGTGTGGTATTTGATGTGGATGTAGAACTAGAAATAATGGATTAATATAACCTTGGGCAAAATGTGATTCAAAGAAATCCACCCCACCCCCAGAGCCGTATGCCTATTAATGCTTTTAAAACACTTTGATACTGTTTTAATAGAGCACATGGAAAGAAAAGACCATATATTGTATGGAACTTGACACTAAAAGAGTTTGTAAAATGTTAGAAATGTCAGACCAAAGTTGACAACAGAACATTTGGGGATTGTTTTTACTCAATTTGACTCTTGAGATGTTAGTAGCAAAAGCTTATTGTAACTTTTTTCAGGAGAAAAAGTTGTGACTTGGTAAAATACTTGACAGAGTGGAGTATTTCTGGTCTGTAAAAGAAAAGGCTGGGTTGGCCAGAGAATCTTTTTCATTCCATACTTGTTTAGCAGTGGTGAAACTAATCTCACCTCTGTTCAGAATTAGTTACAAATTATTGACCTACTGATAGCAACTTTGCTGTATATTGTATTTGTATTTGAAATTGACATTAAAAATTCAATTTAAACTTTTAAAGAATGGATTACAAAAGAAATGATTTCACTTTGCAGAATAGAAAGTCCTTTATTCAAAGCCGCAAGACAAAATGATGTTGAAACCTTGAAGAATTTAATAGAGGAAAAACATGTAGACCCTTATGAAAGAGGTGAGTAAATTGTAGCTGCAGGTAGCAATATGTTGCACCAAATACTGCATGCCTGAAAACTGGCAAACATTTTATGCTGGGGCAAACTACTAAATGTTCAAGAGACTTAAATTACTAAATTATTAAATATACTTGGTTGTTCAGTAAAATTGGTAAAGCAACAATTGTGGACCAAAGAAACAACTTTGTCATTAATTCTAATTCTCTCACCCAAAAAAATTTGCTTGAGAATTCCATTAAGGATAGCAGTAAGGAGGAATGATGAAGTCAGTGTAAAATATAGACAACAGTACTTGGGATGCTATGATTACAGTATACCACACCTGTAACAGCACAGGTTTGTGCGTGTGTGTGTATGCGTGAAAATGAAGCCTCTAGAATTATATCAATAACTCATTCATAATTTTAATATTTTGGACACAATTTCTGCTTAATTTAGTAGAGATAATACCGTGTCATCAAATTCTCATTTTTTTGAAGTTGGTACACTGACTTTTTTCATGGCATTCTTTATTATTCAGTAGTAGAAGTATTTCCGTAGTTTCTTGATGCATTCTCTAATTTGCAGGGAAAACAGCAAGGGAAACTGTGGTCCGTAACAAAAATTTGGTCATGTTCTGGAGTATCACAAAGTAGTAGTCACTGAGTGCAACCTTTTTCCATCTGGCAAGCATTTTCAGCCTTTGGTTGAGGATCTTGAGAAAACCCCTTGAAACTGTATATCTTTCTGGTGACTTGTGCTCTGTGGCTATTGTGAAATAAATGTAGATATCTGTATAAATTGAACAATGATAGTGCTGTGGGTTAAATTGCATAATTAACTGAAGCCTATAGAAACTTCAAGGTGAAGTAAGGAATGTGGTAGAGCCCAAACGATAAATTCACCAATAATGCCAAATAATCTTTAATTATAATAATAGTCTTGATACCAAAGCTACATTGCTTGCAAAGTTATCATTTAGAAAACCAAACTTATTAAGACATACCCTTGCCTCCTCTGTTGATTGGCTATTTGTATGAATGCCATTTTAACCAATTTACTGTGATTTTAGAGAAACTTATGTTAACTTTACCCAACTTTGTGCTCTGCTCAGTCAGCCTGTGAATGGCATTAATTGCATCAGTTGTTTACATTGGCTCTGTATAGGATCATGCATGTTGTAGAATAAAGATAATGTGAATTGTTTACCTCTCGAAATCCATTTGGAAGTAGAACTATGTTGCAGAAACTATTTATTCTTACATCAAGGTGAAATTCTCCCCATAGCAAATTACATTTCAGTCGTGCTGACTAAGTTGCAACCATTTTGCAGTAAGAATTGCATATGATCTTCTAAAATATTAGCAATGAGAAAGGAACCAGAAATCAACAGTGTTTGCAATCAATCTTCCAGAGACTGTTGAATATCCTTCAACTTTTTGGAATTAATTTTCAAACTTCATTTTCACACCAATGCTCAGGAGATTTAAATTTGTTTCCTAATTTATCTAATGTGGAAATAAATGAGAAAATATTCTCTCCACATTTACATTGGCAAAGTGAAATTGATGAACTGTAGACCATGATGAGTAGATGTGTAAGGCATGGTCCATAAATGTGTAATCTTTAAATAGATTGGAACACTGAAAATATGAAACCCTTTTGAAGTTTCTTCATTGTCCTGTGTAGAGCATTGTGAATGCACTGCATTATAAAATGATGTGATTTGTGACTGTTCTGTAATTGGTTGGCAAGATGGAAGACTACCAGAAATCCCTAAACTCAACTTTGATTTCACACATCAGGCAATAATACAACAAACAAGGCACTAAGAAACTGTTAAAGAAATGGATTATCCTGTCTGAAACAAAAGAACCAATAGAAAGTGACACTGGGATGAAGTTAAAATCTATAGCGCAAGAATTTTACTCCCATGTACCGACATTTTATTGGCTTGGTAAACGCTAAGGACTTTTGCATTGCTGCCCAGTTCACTAGGAATAAAAGTCCATCTGTATAAGTAAGCTGGACCATGAATCCTACATTGAAGTACAATGAAAAGCACGAAAGCCTGGTGTTATTGAAATACATCTGAATTGATTTCAGAATATTGACAGTGCAGTGGTCAATCCACATAAAAAGCATGGTTGCTTTGCAAAATTATCACGGCAGCAGTTGATAAATGAGCGATTGCTCCATGCAGCTACATGTTCGATGCATAGAAAAGATGCTGTGCATATTTTTTTTTAAATAAGAGGAATGGTTAGCCCAAGGAATAGGCATTTTCTATTAGCAGTTATTCATTAGAAATGAAGATGGATGAACAAAGAGAAACAAAAACCTTCAGCATGAACACAAGAGATTCTGCAGATCCTGAAAATCTAGAGCAATATACTCAATGTTGGAGGAACTCAGCAAGTTGGGCAGAATCTGAGGAGGTGAATAAACAGTCAATGTTTTGGGCCAAGACCTTCATGAGCACTGGAAAGGAAAGGCCAAGAAGCCAGAATAAGAAGATGGGGAGAAGGAGAGGGAGTAAAGAGGGGGGAGTGGGGGAGAGAAATTCCTAGGTTAAGAAATCAATATTCATGCAATCAAGTTGGAGGCTACCCAGACAGTATGTGTTGCTCCTCCAATCTGAATTTTGCTTCATTATGGCAGGAGAGGAGGCCATGGACAGACATTTCAGAAAGGGCATATGAAGTCAAATTAAAATGGGTAACCACCAGAAGATCCTGCCTCTTGTGACGAACAGAGTGAAGGTGCTTGGCAAAGCAGTCCTCAATCTGCATTGAGTCTCTCCTTCAGTATGTATGCAAGATTCCAAGTATGTATGCAGTATACAACCCTGAAATGCACCTTCCCCAAAGACAGTCACGAAACAAAGAAGAACCATGGAATAAACCTTTTCAAAGGAATATATCAAGCATCAAGCCCCCCCCCTCCCATGTTGGGGGCGGGGTAGAGGATCTTCTTCCAGATTTCTTGGAAATACTCATGAAAGGGAAGCTTCAAGTGCGCCTGCTTTCAGTATGTGCATCCCATGCTGAATATTATTCAGTTCACTTGAAAGCAAAACAAAATCTGATTGGGAGAAAAGAGACTGCACATGCTGAAATCTGAAATGGCAGACAGAATGCAGAAGAACTCGGAGTCGAACAGCATCTCTGGAGACAAAAGTTATAAGGTAACAATTTGGCCCAAGACCCTACATCAGGACGTAATAAAGAAGGATAAAATACAATTTCACAAGTGTGATCAGCCATTGATTAATGTCCCTTTTTTTTTAACAACCTGAAATCAAGCCATCAAGTATTAATCTGCATGTTCTGCTTATGTTATGTAAGTGAAAGGAGAAGCAAAAGTTGTCTCCAAATTAATGACCCTTTTTTTCACAACCTGAAATCAAGCAATGAAGTATTAATCTGCGAGTTCTACTTGTGAAAATGAAATGAGAAGCAAAAATTGTCTCCAAACAGAGGACTGGTTCAGATGTTTCTTAAATACCAGATTCAAGACATTAGTTCTTACTGCAGGTTCTTAATGGCACTTACTGCATTTATTGTTCTACTTCAAGACTCAACAGTTCTAAGATTTCTCCACGCCATTTTGTTTTCAGATGTATCTTAATAGGGAGGCAGGCAACGTATACTAAATGAAATCCTGATGCAAGTGGAACCCTATACGTGCTGTGATCCATCTGTAACAAATTGAATGACTAGGCTCAATTCTGAAAGATGAACTAGAAAACTTCCCAGCTGTCTCTCCTGGCAACATGGTCCAGTTGCTGTTGCTGTTTTAATTTTCTTTTGCAAGTTTTATCCCCAGAGAAGATGGCTGCAATATTTTAAGGTATCTTGTCATATGATCTAATGAGTATCAAAAAGATTCTGCAAATGTTTAATTGCAGAGATCTCTCTTGATTTGTTTGAACAGCAGAGGAAATAAACATCAATCACAAGATATTACAGAACATTTGAAACCAATACTAGTCGGTGGTTTTGGGTTCAAGACTTGATACATTTAAAGAGTACTATAGTTTTCACGTTTAATTCAACATTATTTCTATTAAAAGTAAATGAAATTAGGAGTGCAGAGCAGACCTATTGGCATATCTCACTGGGAAATGGAATACTGCATAATTGCTGAGGAATATCCAGTTGGAAATGCTTCTTCTGTAAAATATTTGTCCTTAATGGTTATCCCTGGCCAGTTGCTGAAGAAATGCAGGATAAGCAAAATTGTGAAAATTTTTGTGCTAGGGGACACAGCAAAAATCCAGGTAACCTTTGCCAAACCAAGAATGTTGCCATTAGATAGTGTGATATCGATAAAAGTCTCAATGGACATGAGAAAGCCATCAGGAATGGGTTACAGAGCTTTATGAAACTACTGCAAGATTTGAAACTCATTGCGAGTGAACTTAGTAATTTGATAAAATATGTCCATAGTGCCTTTTGCGAATAGCCACATGTTCTAAGAAATGGTGCTTCAAAGGGATTTTGGTTTTAGGGCATAATTGCAAGACATACACTAAAATATAATTTCCAGCATTTCTAGGGCTACTGAATTGAAATATTGGTGAGAAGATTCCATAGAGCATAAAGTACAGAAACAGGCTCTTCAGCCCACAATGTTATGCCAAACCAAATAAATTAGTAATCAAATGGCCAACTAAACTAATCCCCTCTGCTTACACAATGTCCATATCCTTCCATTTTCCTCACATTCTTGTGTCTATTTAAATGGTTGTTAGGAGTCTGTATCTGCCTCTACCACCACCTCAGCTGTGCATTCCAGGCACCTGCTACTCTCTGTGCTTATATTTAAAAAAAAGCTTGTCCCTCACATCTCCTTTGAAATTATCCCCCTCACCTTAAATGCATGCCCTCTAGTATTAGACATTTCAACCCGGTAGAAGAAGTTATTGCCTGTCTACTCTACCTATGCCTGTCATAATCTTATAAACCTCATATCAGATCTCCCCTCAGCTGCCTCCACTACAGAGAAAGCAACCAAACCTTCTCCAATCTCCTGTACTAGTAAATGCCTCTAATCTAGGTAGCATCCTGGTAAACCTCTTCGGCTTCTTCTCCAAAACTTCAACATCCTTCCTATAATTGGGTGAACAGAACTCTGCAATCCTTTAGAAAATCAACATTTAAGTTTTTTTCCAGACAGTGCATTATACTTGTACATGATAGTTATAATAGCTCAATATCACCTCCATATACGTAGCAGAAAAATATGCTTAAAGCATATGTAATTATTTTGGGACTCAAGAACCCAAATATTTGGTCTTGAGTACCAATTCCTTTTGAATGAATGATGATGAAAATAAAATATCTCCATCTTGAGGAAAAATAATATTCCAAATGCATTTACTGAATTTATCTTTACTTTTCATGGTTTGTTGGATAGGCAATGAGGTTGCCTTTGTACCTTCATGTCATTATAATACAGTTGTTTGCTACTCTACATGTCTTAATATTAAGCAAAGGAGTTGCAGCTTAATAGATCAAAGTCCTCTGTGGACATAAACATTTAATGCCACTGCAAGACCTACTTTGATATAATTTCTGTAAAACAGAAATGCATAGGCCACTCACATTGAAACAGACTTTATTTGGAGAGTTGAAACATGCAGTAGCATTAATTAAAGTAAACCAAACTTGTATGGTCCATGGGAAATTGTTATTTCTTTAAACTTCTAGTTTTGGCTTATCTCCCAGTTAACAGCTCTAGCTCCCTCTTACATGCTCAGCCAAAAAGCTCCCTCTCCCTGCTCCAATCATCGTAACAGCTCCCTCTCCCTGCTCCAATCATCGTATACCTGACATTCCTGATTATGAATCCATAGGCTTTCAATGCTCCTTTCCACTTCTTACCATTGACTGCAAGCCCAATCCACCTTGGTTTTTAGCCCTCCACAATGGCAAAGTTGGCATTGAACAAATCTCTCTCTGATGCCTTGACATGTGCACTGAGAATTTTCTTGCCTCCCACTTAAATGGTATGGAACGAGACAAAATGTGATTTATGGAACCATTCCAATCATGGAAAAGATTTTGGCTCATATGTTTATTAGATCCATTTTGTAGGACATTGTAAGAATATTGCAGTTGCTGCAGGAGAGACCAGGCATGTGCAATCAAAATCTGCATGGAGAACACCCTGCTTGACCAACATTATTATTATATTTTGTGTGGTGGCAAACAAGAGTAAGCTAGATAATGTAGTGGATGTAATTAATTAGAATTTTCAACATATGTTAATTTTGTGTGCACAATCCTGAGGAAATATTGGATTGCATTGAGGGAGAAAGAGTTTAAAAGAAAAGGGCGGGGGCAGTTGGCACATTTTGTACACCATAGTTCTCAAGAAGACACTTGGTTGCATAAAATTAGGCACTTGGCAATCTCCAATAAGAAGTTAGGTTTAAGCTGAGTGGCCATTGTGTGAGTGAGCTAGAGTTAGAATGGGACTTGAGGCTTTGGGGAGGAGAGGTGTAGGCCACCTGCTGTTATTTATTCCTTATTGCACATTTAGTAATGTGGATTTTGGGCAGGGTAGTGGGATCAAATCAAATCCTGTTTAATTATCCGTATATGGTTTGAATGATGCAGTTGAACAAGACCAGGTGCATAGCATGCATTGAAAATAGTGAGAGAGAGAACAAACACACGTCCAACTCCCTGAGCGACATTCAAATTGATGGTACAGTTTCTGCCAATCCAGCCGGTCCTTCTGCCAGTGGAATGCTTGGGAGCAGCACTGATGGGAGAGGCCAGCTCCCAACGAAGATAGGAATGCTCCTGTTGTGACTACATCTGCAAGAAATGCATCCAGCTACATCTATTAACAGACCGTGTTCAGGAGTTGGAGATGGAACTGGATTAACTCTGGATCATTTGGGAGGCTGAGGGGTTGATAGACAGGACATACATATAGGGTGGTAGTTGCACCCAAAGTGCAGGACACGAGTAACAAGTTGACTGTCAGGAGAGGGAAAGGGGATAGCCAGAATGCTGGTTGATATATGCCTCCCAGTGCTGGGTTAGGAACCTCTTGGATTAAGTCCATACCATTCTTACGTGGGAGGGAGAGCAGACAGAGGTAATGGTCCATGTTAGTACCAGTGACATGGGTAGGAGGGTGACGTAGTTGTGCAAAGTGAGTTCAAGGAGTTAGGTGCTAAGTTAAAGGATAGGACCTCCAGGGTTGTGATCTCGGGATTGTTACCCATGCCACGTGCTAGTGAGGCCAGAAATTGTATGATCCTCCTGTTTGATGCATTGGCTAAGGAGACAGTGCAGGAGGGAAGGCTTCAGGTCTTTCAATCATTGGGACCTGAGCAGAAGAGAACTGGAGTGGGGCTAATAGCCTAGTGGGAAGATTTACTTGTGCTGCACATTGGGGGCGGGGGGGGCGTTAAACTAGAGTTGCAGGGGGATGTAACCAGAGTGCCAGAACAGAGAGGGGATGGTTGTGGAGAAATGTAGGCTTAACAACATTAGAAAGTCAGGAATCAGAAGGATCAGCATGAGCTGTGTGTATTTCAATGCAAGAAGTATTGTAGGAAAGGTGGAGAAGCTTAGGGCATGGATCAGCACATTGAACTATAACATTGTAGCCATTAGTGAGGCTTGCTTGAAGGAGGGGCAGGACTGGCAGCTCAGTGTTCTGGGGCTCTACTTTAGATGTGATAGAGTGGGAGGGATTAAAGGGGGAGGAGTGGCATTTCTATTCAGGGAAAATGTTGTAGTAGTGCTCAGATAGGACAGACTGGAAAGATTATCAAAAGTATAAGGTTGTGATATTAGATGACTTTAACTTTCTACAGATTGTCTGGGACTCCCATGCTGTAAAAGGGCTGTATGGGAAAGAGTTTGTCAAATGTGTTCAGGAAAGTTTCCTGAATCAGTACATAGAGGTTCCAACCAGACAGAGTGTGATACTATATCTCCTGTTAGGGAATGAGACAGGGCAGGTGACCAAAATCTGTGCAGGGGAACACTTTGCATCTGATGATCATAATGCCATTAATTTCAAAGTAATTATAGAAAAGCATAAGTCTGGTCCACGGGCTGAGATTCTAAATTAGATAAAGGCCAATTTTGATGATGTCGTAAAGGATCTAGCAAGTGTGGATAGGGACAGATTGTTTTCTGGCAAAAGTGTACTTGCTAAGTGGGAGGCCTTCAAATGTGAAGGTTTGGGAATACACAGTTTGTACGTTCCTTTCAGAATAAAAAGCAACAGGTTTAGGGAACTTTGGTTTTTGAGAGAGATTGAGATCATTTTTTTGAGGAGGTGCATAGCAAGTATAAACAGATTGGAACAAATGAGGTTCTTAAGTAAAGAAATGCAGGAGAACGTTTAAGAAGAAAGTCAGGAGGGCTAAAAGAAGGTAGGAGGTTGCTCTATCAGACAAAGTGAAGGAGAGTCCTAAGGCTTATACGTATATAATAAGAGCAAAAGGATAGCAAGGGACAAAGTTGGTCAACTAGAAGATCAGAGTGGTAACCTATGCATGCAGCCAAAAGAGATCTTATTGATTTTTTTTTTGCATCTGTATTTACTCAGGAGATGGACACAGTCTATAGAAGTGAGGCAAAGCAGCAGTAGTGAGATCATAGACCCTATGCAAATTACAGCAGAGTAGGTGTTTGCTGTCTTGAAGCAAATTAGGGTAGATAATTTCTCCAGAGTCTAACAAGGTGTTCCCTCAGACCCTGTGGGAGACTAGTGCAGAAATTGCAGGGGCTCTAGCAAAGGTATTTTAAACATTCTTAGGTGCCAGAGGATTAGAAGATAGCTACTGTTGTTCCATTGTTTAAGAAAAGCTCTAAAAATGGAACAGGAAATTATAGGACAATGATTCTGACATCAGTAGTGGGAAAGTTATTGGATGGAATGCTAAGGGACTGGGTACACAAGTATCTGGATAGGCGGGGACTGATTAGGGATAGTGAACATTGCTTTGTGCATAGTAGGTAGTGTCTAACCAATCTTAGAGATTTTGAAGGAAGTTACCAGGAAAGTTGATGAAGACAAAGTGCATGTTGTCTATGTGGACTTCAGTAAGGTATTTGACAATGTCCCACATGAGAGGCTGTTCAAGAAGCTTCAGTCACTTGGCATTTAAAATGAGGTATTAAATTGAATTAGACTTTGGCTTCGTGGGAGAAGCCAGAGAGAGGTTGTAGATGGTTGTCTCTCTGACTGGAGGCCTTGGACTAGGGGTGTGGCGCAGTGATTGGTGCTGGGTTCATTAGTGTTTGCTGTCTGTATCAACGATCTGGATGATGATAATAAGGTGGTAAACTCTTATCAGCAAATTTGTGGATGATACCAAGATTGGGGGTGTAGTGGACAGCGAGGAAGACTGTCAAAGCTTGCAGCAGCGTCTGGACCATCTGGAAAACTGGGCTGAAAAATGGCAGATGGAATTTAATGTAGACAAGTGTGAGGTGTTGCACTTTGGGAGGGCCAACCAGGGTAGGTCGTGAATGGTGGGGCACTGAGGGGTACAGTAGAAGAGCAAGATTGGAAAATACCTGTCACTTTCAAGGCATTTTGGATGTCACAGGGAGAATAGGGACATAAAGAAAACTTTTGGCACATTGGCCTTCATAATTCAAAGTTTTGAGCACAGGTGTTGGGATGTTATTTTGAAATTGTATAAGACTATGGTGAGGCCTAATTTGCGGTATTGTGTGCAGTTTTGGTCCCTTACCTGAAGGAAAATGTAAATAAGCATGATTCATTGCAGAGAAAATTTACAAGGATATTGCCAGGATGCGAGGACCTGAGTTGTAAGGAAAAGTTTAACAGGTTAGGACTTTATTTCTGAGAACATAGAAGATTAAGGTTAGATTTGGTAGTGGTATACAAAATTTTGAGGGGTATAGATAGGGTAAATTAATGTAGGCTTTTTACACTGAGGTTGGGTGAGATTAGAACTAAAGGTCATGGGTTAACACTGAAAGGTGAAATGTTTAAGGGCAACATGAGGGGGAGCCTCTTCACTCAAAGTAGTGAGGGCATAGAATGAGCTGCCAGCTGAAATGGTAGATGTAGATTCTTTTTCAACACCTTAGAAAAATTTGGATAGGTACGTGGATGGGGGGGGTGGTGTGGGGGGCTTTAGTCCAATTGCAGGTTGATGGGACTAGGCAGATTAATTGCTTGGCATGGACTAGATGGGCTGAAGGGCCTGTATCTGTGCTGTTGTGTTTGTGACTCCAGCAGTCTGATAATAAGCAGTGAGGGTATGCAATATTAGTGTGGGTAGTCAGTTTGCTTAGATGTAGCTAGTTATAGTTACAGCTTGTGAAAATTTGAATCCCAAAAGGGTAAATGCAATAACCACCATTGTGATCAGTAGCAAATTAGCGGGGAAGTCAATAATTTATTGAAAATGATAACCTTGTAGAAATACCAAATAATTAGCAAATTAATACTTTGCGATTATGAGATACTACACTGTTTTAAGGAAAAGGGGTCATGTATTGAAAATAATCTAAATGGGATAGAACAGTTGTTGCAATAATCACTAAAATGTTAAGATGGACTTAGGTAATTTTGGAAGTATTTAATGATTTATATAGTAAATACAGGTGATAGAAATATTGGAATGGACTCTGAAATAATTTGTGTAGAAGGTTCCATAATTGTGAGAATACTAAGAATAGGGGAAGAGCTGATTTACTGCAACAATAAGGGGGATGATCTTCATAGTTTTCAAAATTTTGGAAGATTTTTGTAGGAGGAAGCACAGATAGTTTCAATTTGTGAGGTAGAACAAAGCCATCAGCATGCCATTTAAAAAAAAAAGGGAAAATTAAATAAAATTCCACAAGGAAAAGTGTGGTTGAACTGTAAGCACAAATAAAGCAAAATGCCTAGGTTGATTGAGACTTGGAAGAAAAATGCATTAATAGATGTTGAGTGTGTAAGTGAAAATGAAATATGGAGTTGGATATTAGGAAGATCAGGACTGTTGTACTGGACTAAAATATAACGATTATGTTCTGTGTAATGGTAGAGAAGATATACAGGATATCATTAAATTCAACGATAAGATCAACGTGTTAGGGTTAAATTATGTTTCAGCATTTCATATTATTTCACAACAGTTAAGTGGTTATACATTTGAGTAGAACATAGAAACATAGAAAAGCTACAGCACAAAACAGGCCCTTTGGCCCACAATGCTATGCTGAACATGTGCTTCTTTTAGAAATTACCTAGGGTTACCCATAGTTCTCTATTTTTCTAAGCACCATGTACCTATCTAGGAGTCTCTTAAAAGACCCCATCATATCCACCTCTACCACCGTCACTGGCAGCCCATTTCACACACTCACCAGTCTGCGTTTAAAAAAAAAACAACTTACCCCTGACATCTCCTCTGTACCTACTTCCAAGCACCTTAAAACTGCCCTATTGTGTTAGCCATTTCAGCCCTGTGAAAAAAGCCTCTGACTATCTACACGATCAATGCCTCTATCAGGTCACCTGTCATCCTCCATCGCTCCAAGGAGAATAGGCCAAGTTCACTCAACCTATTCTCATAAGGCATGCTCCCCAATACAGGCAACATCCTTGTAAATCTCTGAACCCTTTCTATGGTTTCCACGTCCTTCCTGTAGTGAGGTGACCAGAACTGAGCACAGTACTCCAGGTGAGGTCTGACCAAAGTATGTTAACAATTCAAAAACAAACTAAGAAGATGGCATTATTACAACGTAAGGACGTACTGGCTGTAACCAGACATATTTGAGGTTTGTAGGGATCAAGAAACTTGAGACATTTAGTTAAAACGTTTTCATGAGAGATAGGAGGGACAGTGAGGAATGGAGATTGTGGAACCATCCTAACTATCATCCAAATGGGTCATGTTAAGAAATGGAAAGGGAAATGGTGAGAAGGTATAGGGGATTAGGGATCAACTATGTAGTGATAGTAAAATGTGAAAGCTGATTGAGGATTTATAATATTACATGAGTTTAAACCATCTGAAGATGGGGAAATAAAAATGGTTAAAGTATAATTATCTTTAAGACTACTACTCAGATTAGTGTTTTAGACCAAATTCTAATTATTGATTTAGTTCTGGGGAATGAGGTTGTTTTTTAATACTGCTGATTATAAAAAGGGCAATTTGGGTTTTAGTGACTACAACACAAGATTAATGCAACAATAAGGAAGGACAATGAAGAATGAAAGAAAATGTTGAATGAGGAAAACATAGATATATTAAATTCATTCTTGTGTATGATACTTTTTAACAACCAGCTTCTTAAGTAATT
The DNA here is from genome assembly GCF_030028105.1 of Mobula birostris. Taxonomy (NCBI): domain Eukaryota; kingdom Metazoa; phylum Chordata; class Chondrichthyes; order Myliobatiformes; family Myliobatidae; genus Mobula; species Mobula birostris. The sequence continues at coordinate 55,853,504 of NC_092373.1, forward strand.
GGCAGATGTGCTCAAATAGGGAAATAGTTGCCCAAGGATGAAAGATAAAGGAAATACAGATATTAGGGTGTAAGTTTATCTTCAGAATTTCAATGACCAGATATCTCTTAATAGGCTTCCTAAAAAATTTACAGCTGTGAAGTATATTTACTTTTTGTATAACATGATTATAGCCAAGTATTGGGAAAAGTTGTAGTTCAGCCACAATCTTATTGAATGCTGGACAAACTCAGGATGAAGTTTAGTTGGGGGATGGCTAATGGGAAAAATTGGTTACTCGTGTGACAATCTTCATATAATACATAACAATAAGGGGCAGGAGAAAGAGAATTGAAGTAAATGGGTGTAATTCTAAATTGAAGAAATTTGAAAGTTATGAAGTGTTTATTTTTATTCTCAGTGTGCACATACTGAACTTGAATGTTTGGATTTGTTGATAACGCAAGGGTAGACGGATTTACCGAACAATGAGATTGGCTAGTGCAACATGTAGGCTGACAGAACTTTAATGTCAATAAGTAAGTAGTGTTGGGGGGGGGGGGGGGGAGAGAAAAGAGTATGAACTTAATGAGATGTCTCAACGGTATGGATAACCAGAAGGTTTTAAAGATAAAATTGCATGGGAACATGGAATTAGTTTTACACTACTGTACCAATGAACAGCTTCCATCTGTTTCAGAATTCTCAACAGTTGAAAGAACAGATTTTCTATGTTAGACCTGATTCTACGGGCCTGATTGTTTTATAGTTGTTCTAAGATTTGTAACTATTCAGTGTTAGCTCAGAAAGAAGAATAAGAGTAAGCAAATAGTGATGGAGTGGTAATTATTCATACAATAGGGACTGAAATTCTATTTTTTTCTAAGGTAGTGCAGAATAATTTCTGTTGTATATCAGGATAGATATATATCCAATACTTTTAAACCTTATTTTGTTGTATTGTAGGTACTGTTGGAGAAACTGTGTTGCATGTTGCAGCATTATATAACAGTAAGGAAGCTGCAACTATATTGCTCAATGCCTTCCCATTCTTAATCGATGAGCCAATTGATTGTGAGATGTACAAGGGTAAGTTACTACAATCTTTAATTAAAATGTTAGAAGATACACACATTCTTCAGTAAACCAGTTTTGCAATGTATATTGGTTTAAATTCATTCCAAATATGCTTCAATACGAAGTAACATACACAAAATGCTGAAGGAACTCTGCAGTTCGGGCAGCATCTATGAAGAAGAATAAGGAGCTGACATTTTGGGCCAAGTCTCTTTATCAGGACTGTAAAGAAAGGGGGGGGGGAAGCCAGAATGAGAAGGTGGGGGAAAGGGAAGGAATACGAGCTAGAAGGTGATTGGTGAAAACAGGTGATGGGGAAGGTAGGTGGCTGAGGAAGGGGGTGAAGTGAGATCCTGGGAGGTGATGGGTGGAAAAGATTAAAAGGCTGAAGGGGAAGGAATCTAATAGGAGCGGACAGTGGATCATAGTAGAAAGAGGAGGGGGATGGGTACCAGAAGGAGGTGAACAGGTAGGTGAGAAGTAAGGAACAAGAGGGGAGCCAGAAAAGGGAATGGTAAAAGGGGGGGGGGGAGAAATTATTGGAGATTAGAGAAACTGATGTTCATGTGGTCAGATTGGAAGCTACAAGCTTGACTGTGTGCATACTTATGTACTGTAAAGTAGTGTAAATGAAGATGCATAAGCGTATTATGAGTATTGTCAGAAACAATTGAAAAAGCTCTGAAGATACAGGATAACTATTCACAATATCAGATCATATTTGAAACTTTAATTAACACTGCTGAGAGTAAAATTTATCCAACCTGTAAAAGGAAAGTCACTTTTTTCCCTTTGATTATTTGACTTCTGTTTTTTTTTGTATGATCATTAGATTTCTACCTTCCTATCAATTGAATTCCTTTATCGAATTACCAATGTTTTGTCATTCTTGATAATTGCTTTCTTTTCATTCTCCTTAACATCTGTGACTTGGGCATTGTTAACCCATTGTCTTCAGCATCTCCCCTTGGTGATTTAAATCCTGTTTATTAGTTTTGCCTTAGTCACACTAAGCTCTATTTCCTCACCGCCCCCCCCTCCACCTCCCGTGCCGATTACAAATTACTGCCTTGCGATAAAAGGTTGTGGCAATCCATTGCACCTTAAGTTTAACTTCAAATCCATATTTATCTTGGTAGCAAGTTCCTCTTCCATCTTCATTAATTTGAGCTAAATCTTGTAGCACAGTGGAAAATCTGCATGGTGTTAGCAACCACATGAATATCAGAAATAGAGTTCAATAGATATGACTTTTTGTATGGTGATTCTATATTAACAAATTAATTTCAGTAAGATTAAGGTCACTAAATGGATAAAAAATACTTTTCTTTCTTTTTCCTCTTCCAACTTCAGTTTTTCTATGAGATTAAACTTGACACCATTCTTTGGGTTTTGAGGTGGCATCTTATCTGCAGATGGGGCAGAAGGTAGTTAATTAGGTGGGTAGTATGGAAGGTAACTTCCTTGTTTTACCATTTGCATTGTTCTTCTGCCTGCTTTGAAGCATGGACTTGAGATTCTCAATGTTGTTTTGAATGCTTTGCCTCCACTTTGAGTGGTCAAGGGATGGAATTCCCACTAGTTGGAGGAGTTGTACTTTTTCAAGAAGGCTTGAGATTTGGAGAACGGGTTATGAATTTATGACACAAGTTGTCTCCTCCAATTTTAGAATTTCAATAGGGATACTATCTGCTCCCAAGACTCTAGTTTTTTTATTATTAGTTGTGATGTGACCATTTTAACTTCTTGTCAGTAATGGGTATTGCCAAAGCTGGATTAGATAGTTTGTATTTGAATGGTGCAAGAACATTCAAGTAGAGGACAAGGTCTCAATTGAGAGGCTCTTTATGAAGCAATTCATCCATCAGGTTCTGACTGTATCTTGACAATGTTCTTTCTTCTTGGTTCTCAGTGGAGTTGGATGTTGGGTCATTGAGTGCTTTGGTGTTAAAGAACCCTTGTATGTTCTGATTATCAGCACATAGCTGGACATCCTGACCTTTTATTTTCTAATTTAGTTTGTTCTTTATGTGATGGTTTTCTTTTGGCCATCAAATGCCCATTGGGCTTTGTCTTATCCCTTGAGGCCTGGTGAGGTTTCCATTTACATCAAGTAGCTCACAAATTTCCTGCTCATGCTCTCAAAACAAGCCCTGTAATTACCTGATGAAGAAGGCAAGAATCTGTTTATAGATGATTGCTACCCATCGTGGACCTCAGAGAAGTTTTGATGCTGTGAGCACTTTTCAACTCCTGTTGTTGGGAGATATCAGGCTGCCTGTGAGGTGCTTTGAAGAAGAGCTCTTAAGTTTCCTTGAGATAATTAACATTAATTTTGTTATTACTCTTTTAGTGTACTTAGTGCATGATGGTTTAATCCAAGTCTACTTGATGTTTGAATAATGAATATGCTAAGTAATTTTTAGACTAAACAATTTGAAATTTTGGACTAAACCACTTCTAGACAAATATCTTAAAATTTCTGAAGTCTCCCTGCATGTTTAATTCCAAGTTTTTGTTACAGTGTATTGTTGGTCTTGGTAATAACTCTTTGGAATATGAAAGCATTCACATTATTTTTGTTTATTTTTGTATGATTAATTCAAGAAATGAAAGTCACAGATGAAGCAAATTTAAGAATATACCCTTATTACTTGACAAAATTAAATTTGCTGTAATTGAATAGCTGATATGTCTTCAGGTGAAACCGCATTGCACATTGCAGTGGTGAATCAGAATGTGGAACTTATTAAGGAACTGCTGGCACTAAATGCAGATATAAAACATTCTCGTGCTGTGGGAACATTTTTCACCCCAGGAAAAGACTGTCGATGTTATTATGGTATGGTAAGACTTCTAACATTATGTTTACAATTAAGCATTGTTTTGGATAGTTTTGGTGTTTTAGTACTTCAATACAATTCTTAATTGCTTCGGTAGAAGTATGAATATTTCTATAAAGAAAACTAACATTGGGTGATACCTCTGAGTTGCCAATTCCCTTTCATATCTCTTACAGTATTCCACACTGATGTCTTGAAGGAATGTTGGAATATTATTGGACTTGACTGCTGGTTTATGAGGAAGAATTGCATTTCTACAAAATGACCCATATTGCCATTTTCTATAAACAAAGCTGTGTAATCTGCACATGATTCAAGAAACACAAGTTGGGGGGAAAAAATCCTGTTGACATTTTTCTCTGCATTAATTCCATGAAACCAAATTTTATTCTGTATCTCAAAATCTTGGTTTGTGACTTGCAAGTTATTTAAGAGGAAATTTCCATTACCCAAGTTGCCATAACAGGGGAATTGCCTGTAGTTTTCTCAATTCATCATCTGAGCAAATTTGAATGGCCTAAGATCTTTATTTCAAATTACCTATCTTATTGTTTTAAACTTTTAGGGTACAATTATTTTTTTCAATACAGCTTTTAAATTACTCCTTATTAAGTTAAATTGATATCCTTTTATTATTTTGGTTATTTTAACTAGAGATATTCCAGGATTATGTTGTGTGCAGTATAAGGTGAGAAAGCCTAAATTACCTCACCTTTTTTGATTGGGTTTAGTATGGATTTGTAATGGAGCGTTTATGTGGTCACCTACACATCTCTGTAACAGGTTATGGTTTCTATTCTCACAGTCTCCTCCAGCTGGATTTGATCAGGGGGGTAGCTGCCTTTGATGCAAACAGATGTATTTTATTTAAACACAAGGAAAGCATCTTATTCATGTAGCTTACGGAGTAGGCATGCAGCACTGCCAGCAAGTTGCATATTTTAATGTAACACCACCCCCACCCCCAACCCCTAGAGTAATTGACTTTAATCTTAGAGCTGTTAGGTCATTGAAGATGATGAACATAGAGAAATTCTATCTGGCAAATTATAGCAATACTATATCTTTGAAAAACTTCCCATTTAATTTGTATGATTTTTCCCTTTTTTCCTCATCAATTTTTAACCCGTTTATTTTTGAATATTATTAAAGAGATGAATCATACAAATTGATGCCTAAATAACTTCCTTATTAATGAATAACTTCCTTATTAATGAAAATAATTGTGGGAGTCAGAGAAGTGTGTTGAAGCCAGCACATCTGATTTTTTGCTCCAGTGGTGGATGTTTTTTTTAACATGCATCTCAATTGTTAGGTGTTATCCAATGTGTATCTTGTGTGTACATTCCACATTGGAGTCAGCTATGACAAATTCATAAGTGCCAAGCCTTAGACTTACATGGGCTTTCAAAAGTCCCACAATGGGCTGCTTTAGAATATAGAGCCATTAAGAGTTTCCCAGCTTCTTGGCATTGGCTACTACAATCTTTTGATCGTGGATATGTGGAAATTGCATTCAGGAGAAATGGCCTTATTCCTGAATGGGCAGGGTATATTTCCACAGGACAGGGTTCAGACTACTGTGTGAATAACATGTTAAACTGTATTAGTTTACTGCTCCTATAATTGTTACCATGCAAAACTGGGAATAACTAACAGATTCAAAAATTAGAAGGCTGATCTTTCATGACCTTGCTTTGTCCCACAGTTCTCTGTGGAATTTCAGATATAATTATCTGGATAGACAGGGTCTGATTAGGAACAGTCAACATGGATTTGTGCGTGGAAGGTCATGTTTGACAAATCTTATTGAATTTTTTGATGAGGTTACTAGGAAAGTTGACAAGGGTAAAGTGGTGGATGTTGTCTATATGGACTTCAGTAAGGCCTTTGACAAGGTTCCACATGGAAGGTTAGTTAGGAAGGTTCAATTGTTAGGTATTAATATTGAAGTAGCAAAATGGATTCAGCAGTGGCTGGATGGGAGACACCAGCGAGTAGTGGTGGATAACTGTCAGATTGGAGGCCGGTGACTAGTAGTGTGCCTCAGGGATCTCTACTGGGTCCAATGTTGTTTGTCATATGTATTAATGATCTGGATGATGGGGTGGTAAATTGGATGAGTAAATATGCAGATGATACTAAGATAGGTGGAGTTGTGAATAATGAAGTAGGTATTCAAAGCTTGCAGAGAGATTTAGGCCAGTTAGGAGAGTGGGCTGAAAGATGGCAGATGGAGTTTAATGCTGATAAATGTGAGATGCTACATTTTGGTAGGACTAACCATAATAGGACATACATGGTAAATGGTAGGGCATTGAAGAATGCAGTAGAACAGAGGGATCTAGGAATAATGGTGCATAGTTCCCTGAAGGTGGAATCTCATGTGGATAGGGTGATGAAGAAGGCTTTTGGTATGCTGGCCTTTATAAATCAGAGCATTGAGTATAAGAGTTGGGATGTAATGTTGAAATTATATAAGGCATTAGTGAGGCCAAATTTGGAGTATTGTGTACAGTTTTGGTCACCGAATTATAGGAAAGATGTCAACAAAATAGAGAGAGTACAGAGAAGATTTACTCGAATGTTACCTGGGTTTCATCACCTAAGTTACAGAGAAAGGTTGAACAAGTTGGGTCTTTATTCTTTGGAGCGTAGAAGGTTAAAGGGGGACTTGATAGAGGTATTTAAAATTATGAGGGGGATAGATGGAGTTGACGTGGATGGGCTTTTTCCATTGAGAATGGGGGAGATTCAAACAAGAGGACATGAGTTGAGAGTTAAAGAGCAAAAGTTTAGGGATAACATGAGGGGGAACTACTTTACTCAGAGAGTGGTAGCTGTGTGGAACGAGCTTCCAGCAGAAGTGGTTGAGGCAGGTTCGATGTTGTCATTTAAAGTTAAATTGGATAGCTATATGGACGGGAAAGGAATGGAGGGTTATGGGCTGAGTGCAGGTCGGTGGGACTAGGTGAGAGTAAGAGTTCGGCATGGACTAGAAGGGCTGAGATGGCCTGTTTCCATGCTGTAATTGTTTTATGGTTAAATCTGTTCCCACCTGTATTGTTGTTTCCAACATTGACCAGAACTTCTCTCTGCTTCCTACCTCTCTGTCAAAGTATTATAATAGTTTCAAAATTAAGTCCGAAGTTGCCTTCTGTTATTCATTGCATTTATTCCTCCAGATTTGCTAATTCAGTTTTATTTTAATTAACCAAAGTGGGAGTAGTTCAGCAGTGGCTGATACTGTTGTTGCTAGAATGTGTGTGCCCCTCTTGGGAACCTGCTATATAGGATACTTGTCAGATATTTTTCAAAAACCCAAGGTTGATCAAGTACAAAAATCAGCGTTTTAGTGACTAATTACAATTCAGATTACATCCAGAGGGGGTAATAATGCTTATATCTAAGATATCCACCCAGTTAAAAGAGCATTCAGTGAGTGAGTGCCTTGCAGAATGATGCAATGCTCCGTTAACTCTGCAGAAATAGCAAAACACTATGCTATCCATCTGCAAATAATTCATTTAATTTCAGCCACTTTTCTATTTTAAAATTTGTTTTAGGTTTAAATGAGCAGAAATCTTAAGCAGAGATATATCCTGAGAGGCAGCAGGGTTTCGTTTGCATAGTGTTTTTGCTCATCATATTGCTTTCCTTCCACCAATCATTCCAGGCTTGGAAGGAGTGTAGACCATATTTGTAATACAAACAAAATCAGTTTATTTGAACACACAGCAAACAGGTTATTTGTCAGGTTTCAGAACAGATCACACCATACTGTGTGTATGTTATAGATCAAGTACAGGGTGGGTTCCACAACACCAGTTGCAACAAACCAGCAGGTGGAATCCATACTTTTTTTTCTAGATGACATTTTCCAATTGTAAAGACTCCATTTAGTGCTAAATTAAAAGATTGCAGAAAATAGCACACATTCCATGCTCAACTTTGGAGAATGCATTCCTATTTTGCATTGATCACTGAAGAAAATTCAATAAGTGAAAAACTTATGAACTGTGGAAAGTAAGGAAATATTTAAATTTCTGCTGCTTTCTTTAAAACCCCTGTAGTAACCATTTTTTTTTCCTTTCTATGTTAGGAGAATATGTTTTATCATTTGCAGCCTGCATTGGAAATGAACAGATAGTTAAAATGATCGTGGCACATGGGGCACCTTTAAATGCACAAGATAAACAAGGTAGGGTCGATATTATTATATGTAATTAAATTTAACTACTGTTTGGGTTGTTTTCCAATATTGTGGCATTCATTATTTCTACATATTGCAGCATCTTAATTGCAATAACACGGATTACTTATTTAACGGTCACTCAGTTGATGTAAGAAGGCTTACAATTTCAATTGAAGATCATAAATCAGCCATCCTTTCTCAAGGATAAATGCTGAATCAATTTCTTTTTAATAACAAAACATACATAAAGTGAAATGGCTTGACTCACCAGTATGCTGGACCCATCAGAGTTGGCAGCATGTTTGGATAAGAGTGAGATGGAATAAACCTTGGCGATCAGCTTTGATTTCAGACACCATGAAATCTCGTGGCACATAGTCAAAGATACAAAAGGAAACTTACCACAGAGTTTCTCCTAGAATTGATAAATTTCAGCTCTAAGCTAATCAACTCATAGAAGAAACACTAGAAGACCTCTGTGGTGGAATTCAATGCCCATAACCAAGCATGCCTTGGTAGCACTGCAACTATCTGAACTAAGGGTGTCCTGAAGGATGTAAAAGATTGTGTTTCCAGTACTTCGTGAGCAAGGAAACATGATGGATAAAAATTGCTTGACCACATCTTCATGAATCTACCTGCTGCAGACATGGAACAGGATTAGGCCATTTGGCCCATTGAATCTGCTCTGCCATTCAACTATGATTGACTTATCTTTGGTCTCAACCCTATTTTCCTGCCTTCTCCCTGTAAACTTCGACAGCCTTATTAATCAAGAGTCTTATCAATCACTTAACTTGGACTCCACAGATTCACCACCCTGTAGCTAAAGAAATTCCTCCTCATCACTGTTTTAAAGGAATAGCTTGTATTCTGAGGCTTTGATTTCTGCTCCTAGTCTCTCCCACTATAAGAAACATCCTCTCCAAGTCCACTTTATCTTGGCCTTTCAATATTCGATAGGTTTCACTGAGATACCTTCCCTCCTCTTTCTAAAATCCATTGTACAGGCCTAGAACCATCAAGCAGTCCTCAAGCGTTACCCCTTTCATCCCTGGGATCATTCACATTGGCCTCTTCTGGAAACTCTCCAATGTCAAAACATCCATCTTTAGGTATGGGTCCCAAAATTGTTCACAATATTCTAAATGTGGTCAGGCCAACAGCTTGTAAAGCCTCTGCATTATATCCTGCTTTTATGTTCTATCCTCTTGAATGCTTACAATGCATTTGCCTTCCTTACCACTGACTCAACATGCAAGTTAACCTTCAGGGAATCCTGCACTAGGACTCCCAAGTGCACCTTTGCACCTCTGAACTCAGAATATTTTCTCCATTTAGAAAATAGTCTTTTCCTTTATTTCTTTTGCCAAAGTGCATGACTATATACTTCCCTACATTATATTTCATCTGCCACTTCTTTGCCCATTTTCCCAATCTGTCTAAGTCCTTCTGCCAACTCCTGGCTTTCTCAACACTATCTGTTCCGCCTGTTTTGTATCATCTGCAAATCTGGCCACAAAGCCAACAATACTGTCATCCAGATCATAAACATATAATGTGAAAAGTAGTGGACCAAATACTGGCCCATAAGGAATACCACTAGTCACTGGCAGTCAACTGGAAAAGGCTCCCTTTCTTCCCACCATTTACCAATCTTCCATTCATAGTAGTACTTTTCCTGTAATAGTGTGGGCTCCTAACTTGTTTAGCAGCATCATGTGTGTGACACCTTGCCAGAGACCTTTTTAAAAGTCCAACTAAATAACACACACTGACTTTCTCCTTTGTCTATACGGCTTGTTACTTAGAATTCCAACAGATCTGTCAGGCAAGATCTCCCCTTAAGCAAATCATTATGGAGCCCCTTTCAGCCTTTTTTATGATGTGCTTCCAAGTTTCCTGAAACCTTGTCCATATAATGGACTTTAAAATCTTGCCAACCACTGAAATCAGGCTAACCATTGATCCCAGAGGGCCCTGTAATCACTGTACTGACCTTGTGGAAACAGAGATCCTTCTTAACACCAAGAATATGCTCAATCATATAATGTGATTCTTCCATTGTGTGAAATAGAACAGATAAGGTGATATGAAATTGGGAATTCTTGAAGCTGTGGAGCTTCAATATACTCCACCAAAATCTATACCTCATGGCCCAGCATATCTCACATTCTACTATTATGATCAAAGCAAGAGATCATCTCAGGTTCAGAGAATTGCAGTAGGGGCAAGGCAGAGTAACACTGGGCTTACTTAAAAATGAAATGCCAATTGGGTGATGGACTGCATGTGTGCCAAAAAACAAATACAGTATGAAATGGAGTGAAGTGATCCCAAAATAGACAGATTGGATCGGTGTGCAGTGTTGACATAACTAGTGATGAGCCATTAGACAATTAATAGAAGCAGGAGACTTCAAATTAGTTCTTATCCTTAGCAGTCGTGGGACCCAGTATGAGAATGCTAATAACTTGACTGAAACAGTTGCAAGCTAGTTCAAACAGATGTATAAAGCAGATTCTACAGCCTGACCTCTTTCCCAAGATCCCTATAATCACACAAGCCAATTCTGGACATTCTATATGAAATCAAGAAATTGCTGAAAACGCCTTCTAGAGTTGGTCTTTCATTCCAAACCTAATTGTGCTTCCTAGTTCCAGTACTATCACAGCATTGACATTCATGCAGCACTCGCACACCAGTAGCTTCTCTCCACTGATGCCTAATTTGGGTTGTACTAGAACCACCTAGCTCCACTGCTTCACCCAAATCCTGCATGAACCTAAACTAAAGAGCTGAATCCCAGAGGTGAGGTGACTGTGACTGCCTTGAAATCAAGGTAGTCTTTGACCAGGCACAGCATAAAAGAACTCTAGTAAAACTGAGTCATAGTTTGCACTACTCAGATGGCTGTGGTTGTTAAGTCAATCGTCCCAGTCCAAGGCCATCCCCGTTAAGAGTTGCTTAGGGCAATAACATAAGCCCATTCGTCTTCATCTATTTCATTAATGACCTCCCATTATTGAGTCAGCAGCTGATCCATTCTTCAGCCATCTGTGCTGTGTGCAGCAAGACCCAAACAATGTTCACACTGAGGTTGGGAAGTGGTAAGTAACTTTTGAGTTGAGCGATGGCCACCTCCATCAAGAGAAAACAGAACCATTTACTGTTGATGTTCAGTGGCATTGGTGTCTGCTGTCTCCACATCTTCAACATCCCAAGGTCCACCATTAACAAGAATTTCACTGGACTAGCCTTATCAATACTTGACTATAAGTGCAGGTTTGAAGCTGGATATGGTGTGTAACCCACTTCTAATGTTCCAGAAATGTTTTACTTTCCACATGATGCAAATCAGAAATCTGATGGAATAAGTGCTTGCTTTAAGTACTGCTTCAATAACATCAGGAAGATTGCGAATGCATACAGGCTGCTTGGTTGGCATTTTATCAAGCACCCCCCTTCCTCCTACAAGCGCAAACATTACGTGCCATTCTAATGCACAGCAAAAGCTATGCTGTCAGCACCTCACAAACCTGTAGTCCAGAAAGGCAAAGGCACGAGACATATGAGAATGTCACTCACTGTTTCCCTCCAAGTCTCATGCCACACTGACTTGGAAACGTATCACCATTTCTTCATCACTGTGGGATAAACACTAGACTATGTGAGTACCTTCACCAAGAGGGTTGCAGTGCGTCATCAACACCTGTTCAGAGTGGACAGGAATGGACAATAAATTCCTAACTTTGCAGCAATGCTTGTATTCCAAAATAAAGGAAAATTTGATTATTTGTTTACTTGCCTGTCTAAGCAGCCCCTTCATGTATTCCATGTCAAAATGCATTGCTTGTAATTGTTGAAGAGCTCTTCTGATTATTGTCTTTTCAACTTAGTATGCCCAAATTCATTGTTTTAATATTTATTTCATTGTATTCTACCATGCTGTTTGCACTAAATCAAGACAACTAGATTAAGGGTGTCCTAAAGTACAGTATATTAGGATTTACAAGGATGTTGCAGGGTCTCGGAAACCTGAATTATAAGGAAAGGTAGAAGTGGTTTGGACTTCATTCCTTGGAATGTAGAAGGCTGAAAAAAGATTTGATAGAGGTATACAGAATTAAGGGGTACAGATGCGATTAATGCAAACAGGCTTTTTCCATTGAGGTTCAGTGGTACTGCAATTAGAGGTCATGGGTTAAGGGTGAAAGGTGAAAAGCTTGAGGGGAACTTATTCACTCAGAGGGTAGTGAGAGTGTGGAACAAGCTACAGCACAAGTAGTGCTTGCAAACTTGATTTCAATGTTTAAGATAAGTTTGAGTAGGTACACGGATGGAGGGCTGTGGTCTTGGTTGATGGGAGTAGGCAGCACGGACTAGACAGGCTGAAGGGCCTGCTTCTGTGCTGTACTTTTCTATGACTCTACCTTGGAGCTAGAAGGAATACCTATTGGGCACTCCTTCATTGTGGTCTTATTTATTCTGACAATTCAGTTCTATTTTGGTTTAACTATTCATGACTTAAAGATGGAGAGAACCAAATGATAATTAAAAAATATAACTGGCAAATGACCAAATTAAGAATATGGTGAAAATATTCACTATCCCAGGTAATCTGTTGCATCCTAGAAAGTTGATAAACAACCAAGATCCAACAGTACATCTCAATATAACCAGTACTGCAGTAGGCAATATTGGAAAATTATTTTTATATGAAAACTACATTTAAAATGTAGTGAATTGATTTTCATCTCTTTCACTTGAATTGTACTCGGGTATGAATATGTGGCAGAGGGGGTGGTGATATGAATGATGATGATCACCATTCTGTATACTCTTGATGTTTTCAAGCCACACAGCACAACCAGACTCCTTGGTCCACTAAGTCCACACCAACTATCAAACCCCCATTTACTCTCATCACGTTTTATTTTATCTACTATTCTATCAGTTCTGTCCAGATACTCACCAAACACTAAGGGGCCATTTAGGGTATCTTTGGGATATTAGAGGAAACTGAAGAACCTGGAGGCATCCAGATGGTCATAGATAGAAAATGTGCTTTCCACACTGAGCACCAGATTTCAGGGTTGAACAAGAGTGGTCAGCTCGCAACTCTGCACTATGCCACCCTCAATTATGCTAATTTGGAGGTATAAAAATGTGCATTTTCAGAGTGGAGGGCTATGAATATGCAATATGCCAATAATTGGATCTTTGAAGTGGAAGAACAAAAGTAGGTCACAGTCATCTCTGATGGAGATGAGTTGTAGGTACAAAATCAGTGCTCGAAGATCTCTAATACCTATAAAGGTCTTGATATTGAAACTCATTCTTACTTGCTTTTGTTAAATCATGAAATAATAAGGGCTGTATGATTTATTCCCCTTCTGAGAAGTGGTTCTACTGACTTCCACTGAAGTTTGATTGGAAACAGATCAGAATCCAGAGACACTGCTATATTGCCTGCTTAGTGTTGATTGAAGACGAATTCCCCTTCATCGGTACCCTTCAAATGACAATCAGTAACAGAAGCAGCACATAAAACAAGCTCTTTAAATGTGACACGAAACTGAAAACTGAATTGTAGATGGATCTGAATCATGATCTGTAAACATACTGCTCTTTATGACACAATAATATCCTGAGAAGCTGGGAACCTGCTGTTGAACATTATTAAATACCTTCAAATGGAAACTGCTGGCTTGTCTATTCAATGAATGCGAGTAGGATGCATATTGAACGTTAGCAATGCCTGGAGGAATAGTGGCTAACTAGCTGCATAATGGCATAGGACAGCATTTCAGGTGATAGTACAAGAAGCTGAATAGTAACGACAGAGTGCATCGCCATTTCAGGAACTGACAAAAGGTACAATATCCCATTTTTGTCCTGAAGGAACAAAATTATCTGTGAAATGTATATGCGGAGAGTCTGAGAGAAAAGATGATGTGTCTTTGACCCCTGTGATTTTTTTTTGATTAACCTCAAAGCTGTAACATCCTCAAAATGGGCTTCAAATGGTCAAAAACTACTGATGTCAGAGTTATTGAGAAAGAAATTCACAAAACAAGTAGTTCATTTATTCAAACAAGCAAAACTACTACTTTGCCCTCCAGTGGTACGCTCAAGTTCAGATGCTAGGAAGTTTCCCACACTTGGAATGAACCTCATTGTGAACCACTCTAAGTTTTCTGATTTAGAATTTTAAGTGTAATCCCATTGCAACTATTGAAATTGTGTTTGATTAACATGTAATGCATAAAGTGTGATTTTATAATATTAGATTTGCACAGCTAACACAGAAACCAGGTCAAGCATGCTGGGGAGGCAGTGGATAACAAAATAGTCTTGGATAAATCGAAGGTCACAGATTTCAGTTGTTTATGACAAATGGGATTTTACTTGGTGTTCCAATTACTTTAAGTTATTATATCAGTGAATTATAATCACCATTTCTTGATTATATGCAATCACTTTGTTGTATGTGAAACTAATATGGTTATGTTTTGTAAACACTGCATGCTGAAGATCTTTTGAGATGTGGGTGACTGAAACTGCCATTGGTTTATACTTAGTACAATTACTAAAAGAATTAGAGTGATTCACTTAATGACTTCTCACTGGGATTGGCTGGACAGGTGAGCAGAAACTGTCAAAAGGATTCTGAGTTTCATTTAAAACAGTGCTGATATGATAGAGAACTGTTTGAGTACTCTGTATTTGGTGGATCTGATGCACATTGGGAGATTTGATGTGACGTACTGTCAGGATTTCACCAATGCTTTGTGTATTTCCTCCTGCTTAGGATTTCATCTAAAGGTATCCTGCATTGCTTTTATTTAAGTAAGTACCTTTCAGGAATTGCCAGAAGAAGTGCTCATTGCTGAGATCCATAGCTTTGGGGATCAAAGATTCTTCTGTTGCAACTTGAGTAGTTCTGTATTATGTGGCACTTCTTTCCATTACCTTCCAGTGTTCCACACTTAGTAGAAACCACAGTAACAATCCTCGGAAACCTTCAACAAAGCTGAATTCTTTAGGGTCCAAAGGGCACAGAGGAATAATTGCTGTCCTTTTTTAAAATCAAAGTCAGAAAGCTGTACAACTTAGCAAAATAAGGGATTTTACCGAGCTCATTCAAGATAGTTTAATGTCATTTCCAGTACACAAATGTAAAGGAGAACGAAATAATTGTTACTCTGGATCCGATGCAGTATGAAGCACAATACGATAAAGAACACAGTATATTTAAAAAAACATTAAATTCATATGATGTATAGATTGATTGTCCATAAAATGACACTAGGCACAGGAGTGTCTGTACATAACATGACTTAGTGGAAAGTTGCATTGAGAGAACTGCATTTAACACAAGGAGTGAATTGTTACAAAAATGGAGTAAAATATTTAAGAATTTTTGAGCCAGAATTCTGATATTTATTAGTAAATCTGAACTTGTAAATTGGCATGAATGTTTATAGTTTGATCTCAAAAATTGAAGGTACCTCAGCATGCTTGTTTAAAGTTTGGCACCTTTGTTGGTGCATTAAATCTTGCATTGCAATTTGGCTTATTTAGAGACTAGTGTGCAAGATATTAGAGGACAGCATTGCACCAATTGGTGAAACGTTAATGGCAGATTAAAGTGGACAGGAACACAACTGAGCAGCAACTATCTCAAATCAAGAAAAAAAAAGACATGCAAAAACTAAAAAGAAAACCACACTGAGCTATGGTGTTCTTTTAACCTAGTATAACTGCCCTGAATTTTAAACTTGGACTTTCTGGAGTGAACCATTACCTTTGGGACAGAACAAAATGAATATCCAATGAAGACAAACTGGGATAGAAACTACTTCAAGGTAATAAAATATTTGTCCAGTAAGTCCTCTTGCAATATCTAAATGTCATTGAAAACGTACCTCACAAAAAATGACATGTATTGCTGGACTAAAATATCTGCTCCATAAAGTCAGTGGCCCTATTTTTAAAAATGCAATACTTTAGATTTAACATCAGTATTAACTAAGCACAAAAGAATCTAAGTTGGATTGAATATGACATGCAGCCCAACAAGTATTAACTTTAATTTCATAGTTCTTAATATTTACAAGTAGAAAAATGTATTTAGATCAAAAGGGTAAAAGCAACAACAATGACATCAATCCTTAGCAGATCAGGCTGTAGCTATGGAGGAGGAAAGAGATATCCAGTCAGATTGTACTGGCCTCAGCTTGAGCCTGGAATGGCCATAATCTCTGCATGCCTGCATTTATCCATGCTGAATGTGGAGAATTGATCTCACTGAACCAGTTCACCCTGTGCTTAGCAACAGAGCCAGGGGTAGAGACCCCGCCCCTAAAACATTCCTGATATGTCATTAAAGTGTTAATGCTGGCACTGATTTTTGACAACTGTAAATAATTATAGATGTTTTTAATGCCTCCTGATATTCAGAGACA
Source organism: Mobula birostris (assembly GCF_030028105.1). Taxonomy (NCBI): domain Eukaryota; kingdom Metazoa; phylum Chordata; class Chondrichthyes; order Myliobatiformes; family Myliobatidae; genus Mobula; species Mobula birostris. The sequence continues at coordinate 55,870,069 of NC_092373.1, forward strand.
TTTAAATTAATAAGCTTGCATTAAAATGATTTTGAAAAGAGAAATCACGCTCAATCATTTGAATAGAATTAAGAATGTTAAACCAAAACAAAATTAAGAAAATAACTAAGCAACCCTTTGTCTCCTTATCTAGATGCTAGAATCTCTGCTGAAATTGAAACAGATTCTAGACTTCTGTTCTTGAGAGCAGGTGGTTTGAAGTCTAGGTCTTTCAACCATTTGTTTAGCTGATTGCTGTTATTTTTTTTTACGATTGAAACTGAGACCTGGCCCAGAGTTTCAGCTTAGTGATCTTTCAGCAGAGTGGAAAGGAGCTTTCAAGTCACTTGTGGAAGTATGTAATACAGTCACAGGTCCCTAGATTCAGTATAAAATGCATACCATAGAAAGTATAGACGGTGCAAAATATTGCAATAATTTTTCAATATTTAACTTTTTATTGCAATATTTAGAAAGGAATTGTATACAATTTTTTACACAAGGAATTTTAAATCAAGTAATTGTGCTTGTTCAAAGCAAATGTCCTTGCATCCTGCTCACTAAATCCTGTTTGCCCTTGTGCTTTTCAGTCTTTCTTCCCAAGTTTCAGAATTAATCTACGATTAGTCTCTAAAAATGAATCAACACCATTCCTAAATCTCAATTGCACCAGTTACCAGCAAACTTACAAATTAAACACAAAGACTTGGAGATTGTAGTCAGCTGTGAAGGCATAATATTCATCATTGGTCTCCAGGAAACATACCCACAATGATTAATGGAAATTTTCTTGTCCCTCACTGATCTCTGCGGGTGTCACTTCAAAGGAATTAATTACAATGGATTCCGGTTAATTGGGACACATCGGTGCTTTGGCCCAATTAAGCGGCTGCCCTAATTATCTGTTTTCATGGAAATAGTTAAAAAGGAATAAAAGGGACGAACTGAGTAACGAATTACATATTTAAATGAAACGTGGAACAAATTAGAACACTACCAATACTACTGCAGTACTATAAACTGTATTTGTTCCTAATAGTTATTGACAGAGGAATTAATCTTTGTCACGTTCTTTTGAATGTAATGAACAAAATCAGCATAGACACCTAGTGGACTGCCTTCACACAATGCTGTTGACTTTTACAGCCTCCAATTCTTCATTTTCATTCTAACATTCAAGATATTTGTCAATACCTTCAAATTCTTCATAGTTTCTAACTTGCTGAACTAGTGAAATCATTTCATTTTCATTCCTGGTCTTTTGTGGCATCTCCAAGCCTACAAGCTTGAAACCACAGTGAGCAAAGCAGTTCTGATTTCTCTTGCTGCTTATATCTTGTCAACTATCAGTGACACAAAATTACTTTTTTTTGGAACACAACTGACGATAATGAACAGCTGTTCGCGCAAAACAGTGTTGTCTAATGCCCATGCAAGTGCATGTAGTTTGATGCTGTTAGAAGCTGTTCGATGACAGTCTCCTGCCCTAATTAGGTGGCGTAGTGTTCCAAATAAATGAAGGGATCCTGACTATTTTCTCAATTAGTTTTTGTTCTTTACAGTTGCTCCAAATAAGCAGCTGCACCGATTAACTAATGGGCCAATTAACTGCAATTCACTGTATATCCAACCATCACAAAGCCAGCAGGCTGGTTGGGCAGATATTCAAATTTTAAAATTGTTATGGTAAACCTTGCAATGAAAAGTATCTATTCAAAAACACAAGTATTTTGTAATAGGATAAATAAAAATTGGAGCATACTCGTAATGTGATGGGGGTTGAAATATCATTAGCTTTTGATGAACATTATTCTTGAAACCGTTATTCTGGGGAAATAACAAGATGTATGCAGAAAATCGTTTCTATCAGCATCAGGGAAGTTGTCTTGAAGTAATTTTCTGAAAACCATTTTAAAATCTTTTAACCAGGCTTCACACTTCCAATGATTTTTTTTGTAGTGAAAATAGTGTGTTGTTTACGTCAAATCATGTTAATTCTGTGTGGTTTACCTTTGCAAAGATTGAAAATCGCTTGCTGTGAGGCAGTGTATCACTGATAGCAAGTTCTGAATTTCTGTGTTTAATTATACACATGCAGAAGTCAGAAGTAGCTGTCAGTTTTACAGAGTGATAACAACGAATACCTTTAATTGCACCTTCATTGTGACTACAAATCCCTGGGCACCGAGGGGAAGGGCAGTGTTAGAGGGGAAATATTGTTCTGTTGTTACAGGGCAATCTTAATCCTTCTAATGTTACTCATTGCAATATGGGCCATGTAATGTTTACTTTTAGGCAGCAAAAAATTTAGATATGTGCTGGCATTTTCAATCAATATTTTAAAATGCATTAGACCTAATCTTATTTTGTTGTTTTATAGGTAACACAGTTTTTCACATGCTTGTGCTGCACCCAAATAAGAGTATGGCCTGCAGAATGTACAATTTTATCTCGTCGCTTATTTCAAAGGAAAAAATTGAATACTTGGAGAGCATCACCAACAAAGATGGGCTGACTCCCATGAAGTTGTCAGCATTCGAAGGGGATGTAGCAGTAAGCTAACACAGTTCTACTTTATTAAATTTTGATAGTTTTTTGACAAAATGCTGTGTAGTTGTCAACAACTTAATAGAAGCAGGTTTTCCAAAAATGCTGTTACAAATTTGGGGAAACTGTCATGTAAATATTAATATTTAAGGAATATGCAAAATCTACATTGTAAATAGCTATTTGCATTATTGAGCTGACTGTGCCTACAACATTTTTATTTAGCTCAGTATTAAATAGATTATTGCAGTTTTCCTCATTTGAAAATTACAGCCATCTTATTCCTCAATTATTTTACTTTTAAAGTGGATGTGTGCCCTTAATAATGTCACTAAATCTAGTTTCTTTGAACAAAGTAGCTCACTTAGCTTCTGAAATCTACTTTAACTTGTAAACACTGCATCCATTTGTCCATGCATTATTATCTGTTTTAACCAAAAGAAATTCCTAACAATCTAAATCTTTTCAATTTCAACTAAACCAGTGTCCACAGCTTTTGGAAAAGCAAAATACAGATTCCAATTATCTCTAGATAATGATCAGAGAGGCAAGCTCCTGAAACTAGCTAGAGATCTTCAGAATTCATCAAACAAGGAATATAAGCCAGAAATGTGTTGGAAAAATTAATTCTTGATTGGTAGCATTAAAGGGCAGCATCCACACTTTGCATTATGGCCCTGAACTACAAGCAAGAGAGGATGCTACTTTCTAGCATGTTTAGTACAATGACCAGAGATAGAATCGTAGAAACAGACCCTTCAGCTCATCTAGTCCCTGCCAAATCATTTAAACTGCCTATTCCCATTGACCTGCACCCGGACCATACCCCAACGATCCATGTACCTATACATACTTCTTTTAAATGTTGAAATGTGAGGTGGTACACTTTGGAAGGACAAACTCCAAGGCAGAGTACAAAGTAAATGGCAGGATACTTGGTAGTGTGGAGGAGCAGAGGGATCTCAGGGTACATGTCCACAGATCCCTGAAAGTTGCCTCACAGGTGGATAGGGTAGTTAAGAAAGCTTATGGGGTGTTAGCTTTCACAAGTCGAGGGATAGAGTTTAAGAGTTGCGATGTAATGATGCAGCTCTATAAAACTCTGGTTAGGCCACACTTGGAGTATTGTGTCCATTTCTGGTCACCTCACTATAGGAAGGATGTGGAAGCATTGGAAAGGGAACAGAGGAGATTTACCAGGATGCTGTCTGGTTTAGAAAGTATGCATTATGATCAGAGATTAAGGGAGCTAGGGCTTTACTCTTTGGAGAGAAGGAGGATGAGAGGAGACATGATAGAGATGTACAAGATAATAAGAGGAATAGATAGAGTGGATAGCCAGCGCCTCTTCCCCAGGGCACCACTGCTCACTACAAGAGGACATGGCTTTAAGGTAAGGGGTGGGAAGTTCAAGGGGGATATTAGAGGAAGGTTTTTTACTCAGAGAGTGGTTGGTGTGTGGAATGCACTGCCTGAGTCAGTGGTGGAGGCAGATACACTAGTGAAGTTTAAGAGACTACTAGACAGGTATATGGAGGAATCTAAGGTGGGGTCTTACATGGGAGGCAGGGTTTGAGGGTCAGCACAACATTGTGGGCCAAAGGGCCTGTACTGTGCTGTACTATTCTATGTTCTATGTTCATGTTATCTGCAAATGTGCTGATCCAATTAGTGACATTATCATCCAGATCATTGATATAGATGACAAACAACAACAACAATTGATCCCTGCAGTGTGACACTCCACTAGACACAGGCCTCCAGTTAGAGAAACAACCCTCTACGACCAGTCTTTGGCTTCTCCCACAAAACCAGTGTACTACTTCATCTTGTATGCCGAGTGACTGAACCTCTTTGACCAACTCCCATGTGGGACCTTGTCAATTGCCTTGTTGAAGTCCTTGTAGACAACATCCACTGCCTTGCCTTCATCAGCTTTCCTGGTAACTTCTTTGAAAATCTCTCTTAAGATTGGTTAGACATGAACTACCATGCACAAAGCCATACTGACTGTCCCTAATCAGTTCATGTCTCTCCAGATAACACGTCCTGTCCCTTATAATAGCTTACAATAACTTTCCCACTACTGATGTCAGGCTCACCAGCCCATATATTTTTGATTTAGTTTTAGTGCCTTTCTTAAACAGTGGAACAACATTAGCTATCCTCCGGTACCACAACTGTCACTAAGAATGATTTAAATATCTCTACCAGTTTCTGCACATACCTCCCACAGGGGAGCCACGGGAACACTACGTCAGGCCCTGTTGAGTTTGTCCACCCTAATTTGCCTTAGGACAGCAATCAGCTTCTAATCAGTTGCTGCTTTATCTCTCCTGTATAGACACTGTGTCAATCTCCTGAGTAAATACAGTTGCAAAAAAATCCCTTTAAGATCTCCTCCCCATCTCTTTGACTCCACGTATAGATGACCATTCTGATCGTCCAGAGGACCAATTTTGTCCCTTGCAATCCTTTTGCTCTTAACATATCTGTAGAATCCCTTATGATTCTCTTTCACCTTGTCTGCTAGAATAACCTTATGCCGTCTTTACAGAAGGAGGATAAATCTTGCTGAATACCGCTGAGTTGATTACTTGGTGTTGTCTTGTAATTTGGAATTGAGGAAGTGAGTTCTCATGTGTAAGTGAAGCTGCTGCTACAGATTGATGATGGCATTGGTAAATTGGGCTAGTCGTACTTTCTCCACCTTGGATTACTGCCACTGTCATCCCTGAAACTTGCCAAAGCCTCAGCATCTGTTACTCCCTCCGGGTCTCTCATCAGCTCCAAGTTTCAATTGGTTTGTTACTTGTCAGCCAGAGTGTGTTTTCCTGTTATTCAATGATGCTTACATGTTATATGCCTAAAACAGTTGGGAAAAGACAGTAAAGTGCAAAACATTTCTGTTAACGATGTCTTTAAGTTACAATGAGACTATGAGCTGGACAGCACATGAATATTTCAGAAAGTTGACATATCTGACCTTGCTTGTTAGAAAGACTATATACATCTATAGTTCTAGTAATTTGTGTTCTTAGACAGTTTGTCTTTACAATGCAAATAAATGTATTTCCACTTATTTGAATTTGCTTAAACTGTGAGACACATTCCAGATGGCTAAGCTTGAAAATTATTTGTGTTTGTACTCTACCCTATAATATCTGACTGTTCATACCTACTTGGTCAGCAGATCTGGTAATGTAATTTTTCCCTAATGTGATATTGTAAACATAATGTGATATTAGTAATTGTTTGAATCAAGATAGATTTTATTGTATGCTTTTCTAACAGATGTTTAGTCATTTCATGCAGAAGAGAAAGCAGATTTATTGGGCATTTGGACCAGTATCCTCCACCTTGTATGATCTTACTGGAATTGATACCTGGGGTGATGAACTCTCTGTCCTTGACATCTTGTGCTCGAGCAAGAAGAAGGAGGTGAGTGATAGAAACACTTATACTGAGATTGCAGGAACCCATTTTCCTCAGTTGTTTCACAGAACACCACTGTGCCAGTGCATGACTGCGCAGTAACTGAAATGTTCCTGCACACGTAGCCTTTGTTGCTGCACAGCTGGAATTTTATTTTATATAATGTTTTATTAAAATGGCGTGCAATTTTTAGGCCGTGTTAAATAAAAAAAATTTGCTCCGAGTAATGGCTGGTTCACGCAGGTGTTAAATAATAAATAAATAAATGGAAGGAACATTGCAGAACACTTTCGATATAGTTTAACACCAAGACACACAAGGAAATAAAAAGGGAAAATGTGGATTTTTTTTTTGTTCATCCAGTTAATGGTAAATGCTTTGACCTTATTAACCAAGGGGTTGGTAGATGCAGAGCCCCTCATGACTTTGAAGTAGTACAAGAGAAATCATGACCACCAGAGATATGAAAATAGTACTAAAACTATTATGGATGCAATGGGCTAAATAGTCTGCTGTTTTATGAAATTTCTGCAAAATATTTCTGTGATTGTTTTGAAATTTACTATGAAAAAAATTAGCATGAATTTTACTGTGAAAACTTTAGTGAGACCAGTCTTGGAGAAATGTGTGCAGTTCTGTTTGCCCCATTATGGGAAGGATGTGGAGAGTGTGGAAAGGGTGCAGTGGAGATTCACCAGAATGCTGCCCGGATTAGAGGGTATAAGCTGTAAGGAAAGCTTCGCCAAATTTGGGTGTTCTCCCTACAGCATTGAAAAGTGAAGGGAGACCTGATAGGAGTTTTTAAAATTATGAGAGGCATAGACAGGGTAAGGAGTCAGAATCTTTTAACTGGGAAAGAAATGTCAAATGTCAGAGGGCATGCTTTTAAAATTAGAGGAAGGAAGTTTAAAGACAACACAAGGGGCAAGTGCTTCACACAGAGCCTGGAATAGGTGACGTGAGTGGTAGTGAAAGTAGTCATCTTGATGGAATTTTAAATCCTTTTTGATGGACACATAAATGTGAAAGGAATGGTGGGATATGGATGATACACAGAAGGAGGATATCGACACCAAGATCGGTTCAACATAGTGGGCTGAATTGTCTGAGCAATGCTGTCCAAAAGCTAGTCAAAGTATTGTTAAATTTTATTTCAGAGAGGCAGAGAACACTGGAGCAGTTGGAACCATAACAGACTGATTTAATTTAGCAAAGCTAAAGTGATCATTGTTGAAGGAGCATATGCTTCTTATTGTAGGTCAGTTGGAGGTTGCAGAGGTGAAAAGGAGCAAGGGCAGAAAGGGAATTGAAAACATGGTTGAGAGTAAGTTATTGATTAACCAGGAACTATTGGTTGGTTGTTCCCAGCAATGCTCCCCAACCCCCACAGAACTTTGCAGAAATGTTATGAGGATTCAAAGACTCTGCAGATAAGGTAGGAGTGAAGTCATCAAGGCTTCCACCTAATTTTCCTGATGCTTCATTTGTCAGAGAATCAAATTGTTGGATGGTCATTTCACTTACGCCCTTGTACTTAAATTGAGAGCTTCCTTTTCACTTTTATGGACAATTTAAATTTTATAAATTGGAAACCGGAAGAGCTAAATTAATGCTAACTTTTAAATAAAAAGGCTTAAGGATAAGTACCAAAATACACACTGTGGAATGTCTATCAGCAGGTCTTCTGTCTGTGGAAGTTTTGTAGGGATTCTAAGTGGAGCCCTAAGAGCCAGATTTGGTACATAAACTCACTCCCATTCACAGAGTCTTTGGAGTTGATTTTACCAGAGAATCATTCATCGAGTTAATCTAGTTTCCTGCCAGCGGTTTTGATTTATTTACCTTGCCCATTTCTGTGCATCAGCTTTACTTCAATTCAAGCAGGTTGGCCGGTCACCAGGGGATTGCTTGGTGACTGAGGTTAAGCTCTCCAGAATTAACTTGTGTCTCCTGTCTGGAACTTGATCATGGTTATAGAGGCAATAAATTTTAAAGCTGTGATTTACAAGTATCATTAATAAGTAAACGTTTTCACCAATGTTTTATTCTTGTATCTGTTCTAAATATTCAGCCGCTATACCATAATTATGGTGTAACTTCTGCCATCTCCAACGGGATTCCACCACCAAGCACATCTTTCCCTCACTCCCCACTTTCCGCTTTCCGCAGGGATTGCTCCCAGTGTTAACTTCCTTCTCTGTTTGTCCCTCCCCACTGATCTCCCTCCTGGTACTTATCCTTGTAAGCGGAACAAGTGCTACACCTGCCCCTACACCACCTCCCTCACGACCATTCATGGCCCTAAACAGTCCTTCCAGGTGAGGTGTTACTTCACCTGTGAGTTCGTTGGGGTCACCTACTGTATCCACTGCTCCCAGTGTGGCCTCCTGTATATCGGTGAAACCTGATGTAGTTTGGGAGACTGTTTCGCCCAACACCTATGTTCATCCGTCAGATAAAGTGGGATCTCTAGTGGCTGCCCATTTTAATCCTACATCTAATTCCCATTCCAACATTTCAGTCCTTGGCCTCCTCTACTGCTGCAACGAGGCCATACTTGGGTTGATGGAGCAACACCTTGTATTCCGTCTGGGTAGCCTGCAACCTGATGGCATGAACGGTAATTTGTTGAACTTCTGGAAATTATACTCACACCCCTGCCTTCACCATTCCCCAATCCCATGCCACTCTCACCTTATCTCCTTACCTGCCCATCACCTCCCAACTCCCTCTGATCCCTTTCTTCCATGGTCTTCTACACTCTCCTATCAGATTTCCCCTCTCCAGCCCAGTACCTCTTTCACCAATCAACTTCCCAGCTCTTTGTTTACCACTCCCCCTCTCCTCCCACCTTGTTCTTCTTCCTCCTCACTTCCATCTTCTTACTTTGACTTCTCATTTTTTTTTCAGTACCGATGAAGGGTCTTGGCCCAAAACGTCGACTGTTTATCTTGTCCATAGATGCTGCCTGGCCTGCTGAGTTCCTCCAGCATTTTCTGTGTGTTGCTTGGATTTCCAGCTTCCACAGATTTTCTCGTGTTTGTGACCATAATTAACTGTTTGACATGACTGTCTTAAACGCACCTACTGTATTTGCTATATTTTAGAGTAAAACTTTATGTTGATGTTTTTAAATTTAAAAAATATTTCTTAGAGTTTAATAATAGTTAAACTTTAATAAATAATAGAGTTAAAAAGCAATTACTTCCCCTCATAGCTCTGTACCCTTCTCTGGATATAAGCTTGTCAAAATACTTGTAGTATAAGATATTCCTCTTGAATTACAGAACCAAAATGGAACTGAATAACTCAACAATGCTTGAGACTAACAATCTCTTCTTTTACCTTTGATCTAAACTGAGTTTCAAATCTCGTAAATCATTGCTCACTTCATTCCCATGCCCTTAACTATCTTTGCTACATATTCAATGTTTGTTACTGACTCACGTTCTTCACCATCTCCGAGGGGATTTTCAAATTTATTTAGATGGCCATCCTTCATAAATTTCATGCAATTGAAAATTTGTTGCTATCATTCTACCTGACCAAATTGCCTATAAACCTGCTAACTGGCACTGGCTTAATATTCAAACTTACTAATTTCAATATTCCTTCCTTCATAGAACATTACAACACAATACAGGCCTTTTGGCCCATGATGTGATGCTAGCTTTTTAACCTAATTTATCTTTCATGTGCCTCTTTAAATGTTTCTTACATGCCCCCAATGTATCTGCCTCTGCTACCATCCCTAGTAGGGCATCCCACACCCCCACCCCTTTCTTTGTAAAGAACTTGCCTCTAAAATCCTCTCCCCATAGTTTCTAAAATCACCTCAAAATTATGCCCTCAAAGGGAATTATCCTGCCTGGGGAAAAGAGTCTGACTATTCACTCTATCTACTGCTGTCATCTTGTACACCTCTAACGAGCCACTGCTCATCTTCTTTGTTCGAAAGAGAAAAGCCCTGCTCACTCAACCTGTCTTCATAAGATGTTCCCTCTAGTCCAGACAGCATCCTGGTAAATCTCCTTTGCACCCTCTAAAGCTTCCACATCCTTCCTATAATGAGGTGACCAGAACTGAACACCATATTCCAAATGTGGTTAAAACATGGCTTTATAGAGCTGCAGCATTACCTTGTGGCTCTTGAACTCACTAATTCCCCTACAAATGAAGGCAAGCACACGGTAAGCCTACTTAATGACCCTATCAACTTGTGTGGCAACTTTGAAGGAAAGAATTGATGTGGATCCCAAAATGCCTCTGTTCCTCCGCATTGCTAAGAATCCTGCCAGTAACCCTGTATTCTGCATTCAAACTTCACCTTCCTAAATGAATCTCTTCGCATTTTTGATTGGGCTGAATGCATCTGCTATCTGCTACTCCTCAGATCAGCTCTGCATCCTGTTAATGTCCCTTTACAACCTACAACTCACTACCTCAAATCTTACTGCTATCTTCATTCTTCTCCCCCCCCCCCCGCTTCTCCCTTTTCTCTTATCCCATTTACATCATCTATATCACTTGAAAGTTTATTTCTAACACTCCCTTAAGTCTTGTGTTTGTTTAGTGTTTTGCTTCTCTGACGGCCAGATTGGAATAAGTTCAAGTGTTGCAAAAATGCATGATTGCTATTGAATATTTGACATTTAAGGTGCATTATATGAAGCTAAGTAAGCCAAAATAAAAATGAGCTTCAAGAAATTGCAAGTCGTAATCTTAACATATTTCTCCTCTTCTTTAAGGCCCGGAAGCTGCTAAAAATTACTCCAGTAAAAGAAGTGCTGCATCATAAGTGGACTAATTATGGATTCAAATATTTCCTATTGTGGACTGCACTTTACTTTTTATACACAATAATTTTTACTGTCTGCTGTGTGTATCGTCCTCTTGCTCCAGCAGGGCCTGATGGGGACAACATTACCATTATGGTTCCGAAACCATTAAACGTAAGAGCAAAAAAGCAGAATTATTATCCACATAATTGTGTTTTTTAAAAAAAACAGAAAAAAGTTTCTCAGCGTTAACTGTTTTCAAATCACTACATAATCTTACCCCTCATGGACTTGTGCAGCACAAAAGCAGCCCCAGTGGCTCACCATGTCCATTGTACACATACTGGTATATTGTAAATGGCCCAACTGTTAGTGCAGCAAATGTGGGTAATCAATTCTACAGGACTGCAATGCTACTTTTTAATTAAATATTGTGCAATTTGGTAATTTAGGGTGACAATTTGACATTTAAAAGATCAAAAATTAAAAAATAACGTCAAAGCATAATAACAAGGCAAAAGAATGTCAAGATGGCGTCTTCATGCAGTCTTCATCAAAAGGATTGCTCAGACTCAGTTATTTTTTTTAAGTTCCTAGAGTTTAGGGGCAGGGAAGAGTTAGAGGTCAGGCCTCTGCTTCACGCTCCATGGACATGGGATGAACACATCTGGAGTCAAGGCCTTTATTCCACATTCAAAGGCCAGCAATGTGGACTTGAGGACGAAGGATATTTGTGTTTGTCAGGCTGTCCCAGGTCAGTGCATATCTGTGCGAGGAGGTGGTGAAGGCTGATTGGTCCACATGCTCAGACATTGAGCCTTGGGGTCTCATCATCAGCTAGTCCAGGGGTTGGTATCGAAGATCGAAGCCCAAAGGTCAATCAGAGGTCCAGAAGTTGTAGCCCAATGGTCGAAGCCTAGAGGCTCGGTGGCCTGCCCTGGAATTGGGGAACTGTCTGTCATTGGAAGGCAGGATGGGAGGAGGAAAGGTGCTTGTTTTGTTCTTAATATGCGAACTCCAAACGAAATGACAGCCAGTTTAAAAACTCTCCCTAAGAAAATAATTCTGAATTAACAGGACAAAATTGCAATGAATCTCTGGTAAATAATCATCTTAATACTTCTCAGCTCTCTGGCAAGTTACTCAATTGGTACAAGTATTAAAATATTCAGTAGTCCTGCTGTGGGATTTTGTGCTCAATGACAGACAAAAACCAACAGAAAACAATGTAAATTTGCAAGGATACATTGAAGTTTTCATAGAATCCTCACTATTATTGTCATAACTTTGTTTTGTTGTTGGTCCAATGGTTGAAATCTTTGTGCTTCTTGATGAAAAGGTGCTTCATTCTGAAAATAATATGCTTATGCGAACTCTAATGTAGAAAGGGTGGTGACTGTTTAGAGAAAAAGGATACCAAAAACGTATGTAGAGGACCATAGAAAATGAGTGCATCTAGTGAGGGAGCGATAGAGGGGAATATGATCTTTCAAAATTAGATACCTTTATAAGATTAATACCGTGTTTCAAAGAAATCTTAACTGGGCTTGTAGTAATGAAATTAAAGTAGGTCATAATTACAGGCAGATTAACTTAATGCATAAAATGGTGTGGATTCATCGGAAAGAGTCAACATGGGTTTGAGAAGAATTGGCTAGTTTACAAAACATATAAAGAAAGTAGTAATGAAGCTGTTGAAGAGAAAATTATCTGATCTTGTTTCATGTAAGAATTTGGTTGAGAAAAATTAGGACCTTTGCATTAAAGGCAATGGACAGATTAACAATCTGCAAAGTATGATGGTAAATACTCATTTCTGATCCTGATCCACTGATTAGTGGGTTTCCACTTATAATACTATAGTTATGTGAACTTGAGCCAAAGGGAGGACATGCAGGAATGTTCTGGTTTTATCAGAACAGAAGAAAATCTGTCAGGAAAAGTGGAGGAGATCAAACAAGCTATGAGCAGAAACCTTTCAGAAATGATGCAAAAAAAGTTCTTTATGAAGCATCTATGTTTAAGCAATTTCTGAAGAAAAAGGCACATGAACAGAACATAAACAGTAAAGGAGGAGCAAAAAAATTGGAAGATAAGAAAATGTGTCATGAAAAAAGAAAATAGACGTAAAAGAAAATGTTAAACAAATGTGAGGGGAAAACAAGTTGACAATTAAAATTGGGTGGAGACAAGAATGAATGGTGACAGAAATAGTGAATAAATATCTTGGTGGGCTGGGTATCTTGGTAGGAGGGCAGGCCTTCTGAAAAGACGAATAAAGGAGTGCCAATATTTCACTGAGGGATACTGCTACAAATAAGGTAGATTGCAAGGAGAAACTTGATTAACTAAGCAAATGTAGCAAGGATAAAACAAGCAGATATTGTAAATAAGTTTGTATTTAATAAACTGAATAAAATGTGTCTAGGAACACAGTTAAGGAGTGGAGTGTGGCTTCATTACAGAATGCCAAAGAGGCTAAGATTGCAGGAACTTCATTTGATTTGGCAAAAAATAGGTTGTGTTGTTCAGTGGGCAATTTGTGAAACAGCAATTGCTATCTCCTGCTTACTGTGTTACATTCAGAAACTGGAGATATGGTATGGCCATTTAAAAGTTAATTATAATTAACAGATGGATGGAGCAGGATGGAATAATTTGGAAACAATTTCAGTAGAAATAAAAATGTGCTCATAAGATTTACTGTAATGAAATATGAAGTTATTTTGGTGAGAAGTATAGGCAGAGCATGTTTTTGGAAATGAGCAATTAGACTGAACAGAGGGGAAAGATGAATGCAGATGTTATTTAGTCGATGCAGTAAATTAAGTTGGTGTAATTTATGCAAATGAACTGCAAACTGATTAGTTAGGACTTTAAATGAGGCTTGTAAGGAATCAAGTAGCTCCTGAGTAAATTTTGAAAAACAAGGAGACAATAATTATTGGCTAATTGGCTTGTTATTATTGTCACATGGGCCGAGAAGCAGTGCATACTGTTCATACAGATCAAATCATTACACAGAGTATTGAGATAGGACAAGGTAAAACAATAACAGAATGCAGAATAAAGTGTAGCAGCTACAGAGAAAGTGCAGTGCAGGTAAACAATAAGGTGCAAGATAATAGCAAGGTACATTGTGAGGTCAAGAGTCCTTTTTATGGTACTAGGGAACTATTCAATAGTCTTGTAACAGCAGGATAGAAGCTGTCCTTGAACCGGGTGATACATGCTTTCAGGCTGTTGTATCGTCTGCTCAATATTGGATCATGTCTAGAATATCTGATTTGAGTTTTAACTCTGGGTAGTAATGAGACAGGTGGAACAAAATTGTTTAAGCTAACACTTAAATAGCAGTTGGGTTCAATCTTCATATTTCAAATTAATACCCCTATGTTCTTCAGGATCCTTGCTCATTAACTTTTAAAACCACATTAAAATTGTTGAATAGGAGCATGATATTGACAGATATGTTTTCTGAAGATTCAAGCTGCCTACTTCCTGTACTTGAGACTCTGAGTTTGCACCATTTAAATCACGTTGCCACAAATTGAGGTACCATTTCTTGCAATTTGACCTTTTCACTTTAGATTACCCTCTACTTCCATTTAATTCTGAGAAGCTCAGAAATAGTCAATAATATCCAAATGTCAAACATAAAAATATTAATCTGTGTTTATTCTGGTGATGATATTTCCAAATCTTCCTGTTCTGTAACTTCATTAACTTGTATCTGCAATCGGTAAGCTAGCTTTTTTCTGCCTGCACTGCAAGCTGTTTGTTCATTAATTTAACAGGCAAATAATTAAAATTCCTTTGTGTTAAAGGAAATAACCAGAAGATCTATATAACACCTTTCATAACCTTAGACAAATCACTTTGCGCCCAAAGGGTTATTTTCCAATAAACGGCAATGGCAAATGATCAAATGATCTACTTCAGGGAATGATAAATATTGTAGAAGTGGGATGCAGGGGATCTGTTGCTACATCTATGACCAGTCTATTGAAGAAGATGGGGGTGAGGGGTCACTCCCTCCAACAAGCAATCAAGTCCTCATCAAATGCAGCAGAAGAAAGCAGCAATTGGATTTGGATTAAAAAGAAAGACAACAACTGGGCTGCAAGATGAAGACAGGAGGGTATGGAACCGAGGGGTTGTATCTCGGATGCCAGGTAGCACCGTTGAGCCCTCTGGAGACGTCGTGGGCTTATCAACGAAACGTCAAAGAAGGAGGGTGCCCACCTGATGACCCTGATGACGTACCTACCCTCCCTCCTTGTCACCACTCCAAGCCCACTGCCAACATCGAGAGTGCTAACTTACCATAGGGATTGAAACATCAAGTCCTAGTAGCTGTACTGTCCAGGATGTTAGTGATATACAGTAGCAATGAATGGGGAAGTGTTTTGGTGGGTGGGCTGGATATGTTGGTGGTTGTGTGACAAAGGATTAGAGAACATGAACATAAGCAATAGGAGCAGGTGTAGACAATCATACTTTCTGTCATTAAGAAGATAATTGCTAAGCTTCTACCTTAAGACCATTTCTCTGTTTTATCCCAATATTCCTTAATTTTTTTAATGTCCAGAAATCTATTGATTTCCACTTTGAATTTCAATCAATGACTGATTCTCCACAGCCATCTGGACATTATCAAAGTTTCACCATTCTTTGACGAAATATTGCAACTTTTTAGTCCAAAATTCTTTGATGTCTGGATATTAGTGATAATTGCTGAACTAGATCTCTGAATTTAACAGGAGGTCAGAATAGTTCTAAGGTTGTGCCTTGTTCAAGACTCCTCAGCCAGGAGCAATGCCTTTCCTGCGTCCACCCTTTTCAGTCTTGTAAAAAAAAAAAAAAATGTACATTTTAATGAGGTTACATCTCATTTTTCTAATCTCAATGAATACAAGCTTTATCTGTTCAAATCTTACCTCATATTACAGACCTACTATCTTAGGAACCAGCCTGGTAGATCCTCGCTATGTTCCCTCTGTAGCAAATCTATCCTTTTTGGGTAAGAAGACCTAAAATTGTATACAATACCTCAGGTGAGGTCTCGCCAAGACCTTATGCACTGGCAACAAGGCTTGTTTACTCATTTACTCAAATGACTTCCAATGAAGGCCAATATTTCAGCGACTTGTGTATAAGGGTTGTGTATTGTATTCCAGGATCCCTTGTACCAATGTTTCTCAAATTCTCAATGTACTGGGGAAAGACAAACAGCTTTTCTATTTTTGTTCCAAATTGCATAATGTCATGTTTATCCATGCTATCTATTTGTCCATTGTAACTCGGTCACTTAGCTTGTCTATTTGCCCTTGAATTATTATTCTTATTCACATACCTCTCCCTACTCATATTCCCATTTAATTTTGTGTCATCAGAAAACTGTTACTATATTTAGTTCTCGTTGTAAAATTGCTGATGTATATTGTGAATGAATAAGCTCTTCTTGAGATTCCAGACAGGTACAAGTATTGATTATAACCAACATTTTGATGACAAGCTCAGCCATCTCCCTGATGAAGATGGCAGTAATTGTCATCGATGCGTTGGTTATAATCTATACCCCTACCTGGCTGGAAGCCTGAGAAGAGTTTATTCATTATTTATGCTGGGAAAGCACGAGATCCTTTTTGTATTGTGAATAACTGCGAGTTAAGTATCGATCCCTGCAGTATCTCAGTAGTTATAACCTGCCAATCTGAGACTTGATTTCTATCTCTTAAACAACTCTCAATCATAGTTGTATATTGCAGGCATCTGCATAGGCTAGGACCGTTTGGATAGGGCAAAGGAGGTTGAGAAGTGACCTTATTGGGGCTTATAAGATCATGAGGACCATTAATAAAATGGGTTGTCACAGTCTTTTTCCCAGGGTGGACAAGTCTAAGATTAGAGATTTTAAATTCAAGTGAGAGAGGAACAAGTTCCAGGGATTCAGAGGGCAAGTTTTGTCCACACGTGTTGTGTGGGTATAAGGAAGGAGCTCCTAGAGGAAGTGGTGGAGGTGGGTACAATTACAATGATTAAAAGACAGTTGCACAAGTACTAGGATGGGAAAGGTGTTGGCGGATATGGGTCAAGTGCAAACAAATAGGATGAGCTGAAAAAGACACCATGGTCTGTAATGATGAGTTGAGTTTGAATCGCCTTCTGTGCTGTATAACTCTATGACTTTATTACACTCATGCTACATGCTGTAACATTGTTCAACAATCTGTGTAAAAGCGTCCTTAAAAAAGCAGTACCTGGTTCAATGTTGTGGTTCCACTTCTTTCTCCAAAGAACACCAATGGATTAATCAAGCATAGTTTTCCTTTCATAAATGCATGTAAATTCTACTCAATCATAATATTGTTTTCTTGATAACACATCCTTTTGTTATAAGTTCCAGCATTTTCACCAGACTAATGAGTCCCTGCCTCTCCCTCCTTTCTAAAATAGTGGGGTCGTTGTTGCTCACCTTAAAATTTATAGAAAATATTTCACCATTATGACGGTAGAATATAGTATTGATGGTAAGACTCTTGGCAGTGTGGAGGATCAGAAGGATCTTGGGGTCTGAGTCTATGGGACATTCAGCTGCTACGCAGGTTGACTCTCTGGTTAAGAAGACATACAGTGCATTGGCCTTCATCAACCATGGGATTGAGTTTAGGAGCTGAGAGGTAATGTTGCAGCTATATAGGACCCTGGTCAGACCCCACTTGGAGTACTGTGCTCAGTTCTGGTCACCTCACTACAGGAAGGATGTGAAAACCATAGAAAGGGTGCAGAGGAGATTTAGAAGGATGTTGCCTGGATTGAGGAGCATGCCTTATGAAAATAGGTTGAGTAAGCTTTGCCTTTTCTACTTGGAGCGATGGAGGATAAGAGGTGACCTGGTAGAGATGTATAAGATGATGAGAGATATTGATTGTGTGGATAGTCAGAGGTTTTTTTCCAGGGCTGAAATGGCTATCACGAGAGGACACAGTTTTAAGGTGCTTGGAAGTAGGTACAGAGGAGATGTCAGAGAGTGGTGAGTGTGTGGAATGGGCTGCCGGCAACGGTAGTGGAGGCAGATATGATAGGGTCTTTTAAGAGACTCCTGGATAGGTACTTGGAGCTTAGAAAATAGAGGGCTATGGGTAACTCTAGGTAATTTCTAAAGTAAGAACATGTTTGGCGTGTACATGAATTGTTCTAATAGTATTTCCTATTTTTTGCTTCCTTATTTGTACTGGGTCCTTTGGTAACTATTTTGCATTATGTTTCATGAAGACTGTTTTAAAGTTTTGCCTAATTCCTCTGTGACTTCCTTATTACATATTTTCCTGTCTTGGTCTCTAGGATCCACATTGCTCTCACTGGTGATTTCATATAGGGATTTTTATAGAGTTATACTGCAACAAGTATTTCACACATTTATTTATTTTATCAAGAGAGGCACGGATTTAGAGTTTCGCTTCCCTCGAATTCTACATAAAATTAGAACTTACACAGGAAAGTAGACACACTGTTGGCTCATGCTGCATTCTGTTTGCAAAATACATGTGAGAAATGTATAAACCTCGCACCATTGTTCTCATGAATATAGCGTTGTCTCAATTCAGGATATTAGATTATTCTGCTCTCTGCTTTTGGTTTCCAACTTGAAATTCCATTTGGGGAAATGTTTTCAAGGTGGGCTAAAAACAATGCTTAAGAAAGACACTAAAATAATTTGACATAAACCTACTGACTAAGTTTAATCTAACAGCAGAGAGAATCTATTTTGCTGAGACAAATGTAGAATGCTTTTTAATTATGCACTTCGTTTTTCAACCATACACGTTCATTCTTCCAGGAAGCCTATGTGTCAGCTGAGGATTTTGCTCGCTTGGCAGGAGAAATTCTGACAGTTGTGGGTGCTGTTCTGATCCTAGTCACAGAGGTACATTGGATCTTATAAAATATCACATTACCATGCTGTCCAAAGTTGAAGCTTTCCTTTTTTTTTTGAGAACTCTTACATCAATGGACACGGTTTTGAGCAGCAGTATGCTTTATTATGAATATGTTAATACTTTTGGAAATGATGGTTCTTTTTGTTAACATGACATGAAGTTATCTGTATTGTAAGACTGAAAAATCGATTAGCTAAATTAATCAATAGTAACTTCTTATTGCCCGTATGAGCCTATATTTGGTTTATGTTGATTCTTGTGTAGAGTTCTATGAGAAGATGTTGAAACATTTGTGTAGAGTTCTATGAGAAGATGTTGAAACATTTCTTGCTGTTTTCTACTAGTTTATGAAATTATCTCTTTATTTTGTCCTCAATTTTAAGTCCATTTTAATATTTTTGGGAGTTACAAAGCCAATTCAACATTATAAAAAATCCCAATTAGCTATGCAGCAACTAGTAATAAAATCACAATTCTTCTTAATTCGTTTTGTTAAAATCAGAATGAGTACACTCCTCAATATAATACGTAATTAATTTCATTGTTGGCAGATAATTTGTGTTATGGTTTCTGCACCAACAAAAACATTTAATTAAACCAGCTGAAATATATTACAAAAAGTACATTTGAAGCATAACAAGGTAATACATAATAAAATGACCGTAAATACATTCTTGTACTTTTTCAGTCTGCTAAACTTTTGCTTCATTAATCTTTCAGAAAGTAAATTAATTCCAATTTGAAATTCAGATCCAAAGTGATCCCTCCTGAAGGTCCTCAAATGGTGCTTTTTTTTTCTAGATTTGTACAAAGTTTGCCAATCGTTACATTCACGGTAGCCGCACTACTTGGAAAATGCCCTTTTGAAGTAGTTTGCTTAAGAGCCTTAGCATATTTTACATCTTCATAGTGCTGCAGTGCACTTTAAGGCCTTCTCAGATTCATTCTTCATATTATATTCAATCATTTTTATAAAGCACAGACTGGAATATTCGTGTACGCTGTGATGCAATGTGTTCACAAGCAGATTCACAAAAACAAAATAATACTGTCAACTTGGAAAGGGAAATATATTCTCAGCTGCAAAGGCAAAATGGTGCCAAAGTATCCATGAAAATTGTTGCCAGTGAAAGTGCTTTGTCTGCTAGATTCATTGACAACCTCCGCTTTATGGAACCCTACCCTGGATTATGATCTCTATTACTAAGTCTGACATATCTAGAAAGTCAGAAAATAGATTTCAAAAATAATTTGAATATTTTATCTCAGCGGATTCATTATCTTCTCAGTAACAAAACTAAGCTCTTATTTCCTTGTTTTCACAGATTCCACGCTTGATTCACATAGGACCTGCAAAGTATTTTGGAAACACAGTAACTGGAGGACCCTTCCACATTACAATGTAAGGCTAGTTTGCTTAATACTTCAGCTACGGTACTTTTTTTTGGTTGTTTCAAAATCTTTTGTGCTGCATTATAGTTTTTTGCTGAATACTGTCATTTTGCTTTTGCAACAATCTATACCATTTTCTGGTATTACAATTTATACTATTTTAAGCACTTTATATAAACCAGTAGAAAGCTTGAGAAAAGTACTAATCAAAGTACATTAGGGTTTAACTAAAACTTCATAAACAAGGCAGTGATAGTTGAATTACAAAATGATTGCAAAATCAGTTTCTTTCTGCTGAGTTAAGAAATGCAGCTTGGACTGCTTTGCTGAAAGCAACAGTAAATATAGATCTGGTGGTTAAATTAAATAGTAATGGGTGTAAATCAGTATGTTCTAAAGTATTAAGCTGAATTAGCATGCATATGTGAAATAATTGAAAATATCCATTGTTGTGTTGTGCATCTGAGATGCAAGGAGAAAATGAGACTTCTAACTCAGTAATTCTTGAACGTGTGCATTCTGTGATGAGTGGGCTTCATATACTCATTGTTTCCAATTTCAGGCATAGATAGCAAGTGCACAATTTAAGCATGCCTTGCATTACTTGGAAATTGATTAGGCAGTGGTTTATGCATCAATTATTTACATAAGATGTGCACAAAGTAGGCAGATTGTGACATCTGTCTTGTGTATTGCCGATTTAATAACCAGGCTGTCAAAATGAATTGTAGCCATCGGTTTGGGGAAACTCAGCAATAGGATGAGTATAACCAGCTGCCTGTTCTGTTTAAAGGTACCTGGAATACCTTGAAAAGTGAATTTGAGCAGAGTGGGTTGTATAGCGCTTATGGAATTTGATTGTTGGATAACCCTGTGTTTCGGAAACTGTGAAACAATGCTATACCTTCAGGTTGAATTTTTATTCTGTTGCTTCTTAGAACCATGGATGGGTTTGCTTGTAGCATGGCTGTGAGGAAGAAGAGAGAGTTTGTAGGGCAGAGTAATGTGAGAGGTACAAGGAAGGAGAGAAGGGTTCTCCAGCTCCTTTGAAGTTTGGTGTTCAAGGCGAGACTGTCAGTTCAGGCAGAGCTGAGGTTTTTTCTGGGTAGAGAGGAGTAGGCAGAACCAGATGACATCATATCCATGGTCAAACATGGATGAAAGAGCTGAAATTTCAATGGTGAAGTGAGAACAACTCTCATTTAACCAGATGTGGCTTCAAGATGCTTCTGTGAAATATGTGGACATCTAAAGCATGCTTACCTTATACAAAAGATGAGTCGTTTTGATTTTTGGTTGTTAACCGTCTCATTCCCAGGTCATCACTGCAGGATTCCTCAGGGCAATATCCTAGGCCAAGTTATCTTCACTTTCAATTATATTGCTTCCTTGTAAAGTCAGAATAGTTGTAACGATTGTACTATGGTTCATTTCTGTTCATGGCTGCTCAGGCAACTAATCATACAGCAAAACCTCAACAATTTTCAGGCATGGTCTAACAGCAAGTAACAAGGAATATT
Organism: Mobula birostris; assembly: GCF_030028105.1. Classification (NCBI taxonomy): domain Eukaryota; kingdom Metazoa; phylum Chordata; class Chondrichthyes; order Myliobatiformes; family Myliobatidae; genus Mobula; species Mobula birostris. Next base: position 55,891,663 of record NC_092373.1, read on the forward strand.
TGTGCCATTAAAATATAAGACATTGACCATCTCTATCAGTGCCTGGTATTTTAATGGTACAAAAGCTATTTGTTACTTATTAGACCATGGCTAAACGCTGAGCTTTCAACTCCTTAATCTTTCTGCGTGTACCATTACCATGTTCCCTATTGACAACATCCTGGGGTCACATTACCAGCAATTCAAGTGGGCCAGTCACACAAAGACCATTGCTACAAGAGCAGCTTAGGGATTGCGAATACTCTCAACTTGCCTGGATGAGTGCAGCACTAGTAATTCTCAAGGGGTTCAATACAATTCAGGATAACAGCCCACTTGATTAGCACCTAATCCACCATCTTAAACATCTGTTCCTTCATGGAGGTTGCAGTGTGTACCATCTACAAAGCACACTCTATTTTGTAGGTGACCCCAACTTTTGTAGCACCTTCTAAACCTGCAAACTCTACTGCTACAAAGGACAAAGAAACCAAATGTCTTATGAGTTCCTAATTATAGCTTTGTTTACATCCTGGAACCAGCACTATTGGAATTCCCTGAGCAGAACAAATGTAGTTGTTCAAGAAGGTGGCTCATCACCATCTTCTCAAGGGAAGTTAGGGATTGGAAATAAATGCAGGCAGTAGTGTAGTAATGGTTACCATAACACCATTATAGTGCCAGTGACCTCGGTACAGTTGTGGCACTGTCTGTATGGAATTCGTGCATTCTCTCTGTGACTGCGCGGGTTTCCTCCCGGCGCTGCAGTTTCCTCCCACATTCCAAAGACGTGTCGTTAGCAGGGTAATTGGTCACATGGGTGTCAATGGTCATCACAGACTCATTGGGCCAGAAGGTCCTGTTACCATGCTGTACGTCCTAAGTGTAAAAAAAACACTAAAATACCACAGACACTGAGATCCCAGAAAATAAATTCCAATAAAAACCTGACCGTGGACTAACTGCTCCTGCTAAAGTTTGCTGAGTCAACTTGGCAACAAAGTCTTGTATGCCTTAGTTAAAAAAAAAAATAGCCCCTGGAGTAACAACAGTTTTGTATTGCAAGAGTACTTATTTGTTTTACCACGGATTGAAACTGGTTTCTAATTTTGATTTCCAGGATTGTTTATGCTTGCTTTGTTTTAATCACCATGATACTAAGAGTTTTGAACCACGAATGGGAAACTGTTATAATGGCATATGCACTAATAAGTGCCTGGTGTAATGTTCTTTATTTTGCACGTGGATTCAAGTTGCTTGGTCCCCTGTGTATCATGATACAAAAGGTTAGTTTATTTTCTTTTTATTTGAAGATTGTATGAATATTTTTGCATTTGATCATGCCCTTCCAAAGGGAAACACTAAACTACTTACAAATTAGTTATTTTGACTTTGATGTTTGTGAAATGTCCTGTATTTTCTGCTTTCTGGAAATGGAGAAATGATTTTTTAAAAACCACATATTTTTAAACATTCCTATTTTCAAATTTATTAATATATGCTCAGAAGGCAATGCAGTAGAAGAAAATAGTGCCAGTTTTAAGATGAATGATGAAGCTGGTTTCAAAATTCAGATTAAATTTGTGGAACAAAAACCCATCACTGGCTCCAAGACTTCTGCATCAAATTAATTTAACTAGTCTCAAGCTAGCATTTAGTTTTTGGATGTACATTTGGGACTGCAGAGTCTGTAATGAATGGGCCTGTGGAATATCAGGGACAGTCGGCTAAGTTTAACCAAGCATAGCATTTTATAGATCCAGAGGTCTGTGGTTATATCGTACACTTTGTGTACATCAGCCAAGTAGATGCAAGAAGTCAGAATTTCTACTATGATAAAGCTGATGATAAGGTCTTTCTTTAACCTCAATTCCATTCTCATCTTTATCAGAACTTTGTAAATTCATTGATACTGCTTTGGAAATATACTTCCAAATGTAAGATAATTCAATCGCAGGATTGAAGCCAATAATCTATTTTCCTTCTTTTCTCTTTTAAGATGATCTTCGGTGATCTTATGAGGTTTTGTTACGTTTTGATCATTGTCATTATAGGATTTGGTGCAGGTGGGTGCAATGTGCATTATATTGGTTGACACAACATTGTGGGCCAAAGGCCCTGTACTATGCTGTAATGTTGTATTGGTAGAGAAAGGCAAAACAGAACAATGCCGGAAATGTATAGCAAGACCAGCATTAATAAAGAAAAAATGCTTAGTAATATTTTGACTTTTTTACAATAGGAAATGATAACCATTACTTTTTAAAGTAAAAGTAGTCGGGTTAGGGTCTATTGGGCACTAAAGAGAGAAATAATAGCTTTTATATTTAATGCAAAGCTGTAGGAGGTATTTGTAATGAGTAAGGACTAAAATGGAATTAAAATTTTTAAAAAAATTGAGATAACTACAAATATTGAATCTAAATTTTTTTTAAAAACCTGCAGTTGCTGCCACGTTGTCCCCTTCCCAATCTGAAGCTTGCTACCAGTTTCACTCATGCTTTGATGTGTAATATCCCATGAGACTTATGCTGTGTTACGCTATGTTTTTTTGTAACTTTTTGAAGTAAAGAAATGACTTGCAAGCCATAAAAGTAAGTCATTTCTAAATGGGAATATTTTCAGTACATTTAAGTCTGGAATAGGAGAAGCAGATTGCAAGAGGAATAACTCAGTGAGGCAGCTATCAAAAATAATTTAACTTTCATGTGGAGGCTGTCCAGCATTGGAATTAGGTTCTAAATGCTATTGCTATTCATAACGGACAGTGTAACTAGCTAAGTAATGATTCCTGAGGTCTCTGAAAACTACCTATTTTCTTGGTCTCCTTTCATAAAAGTTGAGCAATCTGTAGGTTGAGAGTTAAGAAAGAGAGATGCTGACAGTACTGTACAGTGCATTTCAATCAGGGAATTTGAAGTCCAACTGATCAAATCAGTGCTGAGTCACTAACATTCAGATGAAAATCATAAGAATCCAGCAGTGATTTTTCATGGGCCAAATATTGTCATATTGACAAATTCATGGGTTTCTTTGTTAACTCTAATAGTTACATAAATTTAGTGGTTTTATTTCATATTTTAATAATTTGTTTATTTTTGAACCATCATAGGTTTCGATGTTCACTTTCAAGCCTTGGACCCAAATACATACTTGTACTTCCGGGATCTTACCATCACCATTTTCACATTGTTTCAGCTGATGATGGGTCTCACTGAACTTCCCGGCCCACCTGAAATCAAGATCCCTGACATTATCATTGTCCTTTATATGGTGTACATGTGTTTTGGTTTTGTTCTTCTCCTGAACCTTTTCATCGCTTTAATGGGAGATACTCATTATCGAGTTGTCAGTGAACGAAAGTCACTTTGGAAAGCTCAGGTAAAGTCTGCTTTTCCTTTCCTAGTAAATGACTCCATTTAATTATTCTTAGTTACTTTTATTAATGACTGTGACAGGTATTATAAAAAAAATTAAAAGGACTGTGACAGGTGGTCCAAAACTTTTCTAAAAGCATGCTCTATATTTCAGTAGATTTCCATTAAGGAGTTTGGAAGTTACAGCCCTGTAATTTGTTAAGAAACAATTCGTTATTCTAATAAGTGAACATAATTATTTTTGGAGTCATTCAAAATTTGACAAAGACTATCTAAGGAAATACTGTGGGATGAATTGTGTTCAAGATAGATCAATCCTTCCTGATTAGACTAATCCTATGATACAGGATTAATGCATTTTCAGTGATATTTTCTAATACTTTCATTGAAACATTTGTTAAAATCAATTCATTTGAATGGTTTTATAATTGCCATTCCTTTGGTTTGCCGTTGTAAGCCATACAGCAGCCTGGGTCTACCACTGAGTGGTGGGCTGTCTGAACTTCCCACTCTTGCTTAGAACTGTGTCCAGGTATGAGCGTCTGAAGGTAAACTTGCCCTCAGGTTGCTTTCATAGCTGGTTAAATCTTGCCTCCTCCTGTCTGTCAAAGAGAGATTGTTTGGTGTATACAGCTATTCAAAGACATTGAAGAACCTATTGAAAATTCAATATACCATAAAATTAGAACACTTTTAACTCTGGAAAGTGTGTTTTAGCAATTGCAACAAAGCATCAACTATTACTTGTACTGCCCTCCTCACAGATTACAGTGATTTGCCAAGATAGGCATTTGGTACGCATAGCAAGAAGATTGTTCAGCATGACTGGAAGGAGATATGTAGAAATTAGTATTCTCGTATACTTGTCTTGGGGAAAACCCTAGACAGATTCTGCTCAAGACGACAAGCTCAGTGATTTGAATTGAATTTTACATTATTGTACAGATTTTTAAAATTTTATAGTTAAAGCAATTAAATACTCTACAAGGAATCAATGCCATAGCTGTCAGGAAACCATCAACTCTGGAAAAGGTTTGAGGCCTTCACATCTCCTAAAATATTAGAGTAAAAGTCAGCAATTCCATGCACAATACAGAGAGTGAGGCCAGTGATTTTCTGTGTATTGATGGGATTTTCAAATGTCACACCAACAAAATAGAGAGATTTCTGTAATGACCCTCGACAAATATTCACCAGTCTAATTAGTTAAATGTGTTGATTATGCCATCATTCATGACGAACTTTGTAATTGCTGGCAACAATATTTCTATAGTGTATTATGACTTAAATTCTAGTATAGAACATAGAAGCTGGCTACTTAAGTTTAAGTTCAGTTTCGGTATCATTCAGTCAAACATGAATACAGCTGAACAAACAGTCCTCTGGGGCCAAGGTGCAAAACATACACAGTGCAACAGAGAACAAACAAAATAGCAAGCAAACATACAGTCACAGAATACAGCCCAAATCCCTGAGTGACATGTCCTGCAAGTTGATGGTGCATGGCTGCCATTGGCAAGAAAAAGCAGTTTGCAGCAGTCCACAGACAGACAGACGTGCACACGTAATCCAGCTTATTTCACTAATCAAACACTAGAGGGTAGCACCAACAGGAGAGGCAATTAGGCATGGACATCATGCTACACTGCCTCAGGCATCTCCTCTCCTGGACTGTAACAACAGGCAAGCCCACAGTTTGAGGCCTAGTCCTAGCTACAACCGAGGCCACGCAGAACCCCCGCCGTATGTCTCACCAACAAAATAAAGAAACAAGCCTGTGGCATTTTACATTATCAATGTCCACCGGGGTCTTATGATCACAATAGGGATGTCCAAGGCAATCATTACACTGCATGCTGCCTTTGCACACCAACTCCGATGCCTTCCTGTAGCAGGTAGCAACACTGTTCACACCAGATCTAGCTGCTCAGCCAACAAACAGCTCTCTGATGGGGTAAACCTGCGGTACCTGAAATTCTTAAAAGTCTACAGTCATCTTACAATCAGTTATATTTAAAAAAAAAGACGCTTATAAAAACAAAAGGACTTCTGGTTGGCTCCCGAGAGGCTGCTGCATTCGGGTGCACCGCCGCCTCATGGCAATTACTGCCAGAGCAGATGGATCAAGCATGTGTGTTCCCTGTGTGTAAAATGCCAATCAGCAGTTTTATTTTGGGAGTTCTGAAAGAGAAAAAATATCCTGGCAAGAGAAGCTGAACTAGCTGATGGGCAAATGGCGTAAACAGGGTAGAAATTGGGCAGCAAGGTTCTCTGATGCTATACTGGAGATATTGATGGACACAATGGAGAAGAAGAGAGACAGTTATTCACCTTGAATACATTGTGCAACTCTGGTTACTCCACAATAGGCATATTGGCACGAGTGCTGCTTGCAACAGCAGGCAGACCTACCCAGATTGGCTTTTACCTCCTGAACTGGGCAGATATTCAGGACTCCTGAGAACAAGTAAAGGTCTGCTGTTGGGAATGCTGGGAAATCTACCTGCTGAGTTGGTGCAATTCCAGTTTATGGATTTTAATGGAAGGAAATGGCTGCAGACAAAAGAAAAATTGCACGGTTAATTCTTTCATTTTTGATTGAAATGCTATTAATTTGATATTTCGTGTTTTGGTTATTGTTAGATTAGTAATTAGATTATTAATGGTTCCATGTATATGAGAGAATTAAGTTGATAATAGCATGACTGGCTCACTAAGACATTCAGGTTGTGGGGCCCATCTTTTAGGCTTGGAGGGGTTTGGCTCTTTATTGGACATTGGCAATCAGTTGCTAGCTGGCTTCCCAACAGAATCTGCAAGTGGGACCTTGGCCCAGGGATAATCTGACATTATTAGCCTGAAAGTTTTGGAACGCTCTAATTTAGGAAAAATGTTGAAGATGGGTTTCTTATTGTTGGACAAGAGAGCTTGTAATGAAAATTAAAATTCTGAAGCTGCTCTGGACACTTTTATTGTAAACTGTTCTAATACAAAGGACGTAATCTGAAACCAAGAAAGCAAGGAAATGTAAAAGGATCATTCTTTCCAAAACATGCAGCAACCTTTCTGAAAATTGCATAATATTAAATAGAATAAATATTTTCAACTAGTGCATATTTGAATGGAGAAATAGCCTTGTATTGGAAGATTAGGTGAGCTTCAGGCAAGTTGCCTCTAGCTGTTATACTTACACTGAGGAAGTTTTGTCTACTATTTGGTGAAGTAGCTGTCTATTCAATTAGTCTCCAACACATTGATTGAAAACTAGACATATAACATCCTGTTGTATTCATGACTGCCATTAGAACAGAATCTTTGGTTCTATGGAGATCCAGGCTAGATCTGAAACCTACTGAATGTTTTTTTTTCCCCCGACTGCTCTCTCGCCCTCCCTGCCGATGTACAAGGCAAAGTAAGCCCCCTGACTGTTGAAAGAACTAGATCGGGTGGATGTGGAGAGGATATTTCCTATGGTGCGGGGATACAGAACTAGAGGGCAAAGCCTCAAAATTGATGGGGTGACCTTTTAGAGCAGAGATAAGGAGGAATGTTTTTTAGCCAGAGATTAGTGAATCTGTTCAATGCTCTGCCACAGACTGAGGTGGAGGCCAAGTCCGTGAGTATAATTAAGGCGGAAGTTGCTAGTTTCCTGATCGACCAGGCCATCAAAGGATATGGCGAGAAGGCAGGTGTATGGGGTTGAGTGGGATCCAGGATTAGCCACAATGGAATGGCGGAGCAGACTCGATGGGCTGAATGGCCTAATTCTGCTCCTATTTCTTATGGTCTACCTATTGGAATGTAGTGCAAAACAGCCTGGAATGGATTCCGGTTGAAGTTCCAATATTACATATCTTCTTAAACATGTGAACAAATCTCTTTAATTTATTTATGTTATAAATTGCCCAAGTCTGGAGATTAATCTTGGAGTCTTGAAAAGAATTTTTGGGTAATAGAATATCTTCATCAAGTGAATGAGGTCAGTGTCACATGATTGAAGCCAGAGCTGGTCCACCCCACTGTTTCTGCTGGTAACTTCTGTAATGACATCTACTTTTCAATTGGAGAACTTTTGTACTAGTTATGGTTCAAAGAGAAGGAACAGGTCATACTTCTGTAAATCAAGAATATTGGCAAGAATTTGACATGATTTGGCTGTAGATTTAAGACCCATTTCTGGACATAATGATTACATAAGCATTTACAGTACCAGGAATGGAAATCATAATGCATTTCAAATTTGTTAATTTAATCACAGACTGAAACATGCGATGGCTTATTTGCTGAAACAATTAATGTAATTTCAGATAGCTGCAACCACTCTGCTTCTTGAGAGGAGACTGCCAGCCTGGCTGTGGCCTAGAGCAGGAATACCAGGTGATCTGTTGGGCCTCAATGTGGATAAATGGTATTTAAGGTAAAAGCTTACAACTATGTACAGAACTTTTAGAATATTATCCGAATTAAACTGCTCATTGAGAATTAACTTTATTATTTAAAATATAAAATGCCAGTCTTTCTTTGCTGAAAGCTCTTTGGACATTTTAGTTAAGGTATATTACGTATATTTTCTTTTGTAATCAGTGTTACTGGTGATACAGTCAAGTAAAAGAGAGTAATGACATCAAGGCACTATACTTGGGATAAGGAAATATCAAAACTAGTGCTTAAAACAGAAATATCATCATTTTTGTTTTATAGTCATAAATCATAAAAAGCTGTGTAGTTTAGAAGTATTTTAGATGCAAAATGCAATTATTCAAACTAAATTAAATGAAAATTTCATTATCTCCTCCAGTACCAAAAAGCAATTTTAATTCCACGTCCCATTCCCATTCTGATATGTCTGTCCACAGCCTCCTCTACTGTAAAGATGAAGCCACACTCTGGTTGGAGGAACAACACCTTGTATTCCGTCTGGGTAGCCTTCAACCTGATGGCATGAACATTGACTTCTCAAACTTCTGCTAATGCCCCACCTCCCCCTTGTACCCCATCCGTTTTTTATTTTTACACACACATTCTTTTTCTCTCTCTCTTTTTCTCCCTCTGTCCCTCTGACTATACCCCTTGCCCATCCTCTGGGTTCCCCCTCCCCCTTTCCTTTCTCCCTAAGCCTCCTGTCCCATGATCCTCTCATATCCCTTTTGCTAATCAACTGTCCAGCTCTTGGCTCCATCCCTCCCCCTCCTGTCTTCTCCTATCATTTTGGATCTTCTCCTCCTCCTCCCACTTTCAAATCTCTTACTAGCTCTTGCTTCAGTTAGTCCTGATGAAGGGCCTCGGCCCAAAATGTCAGCTGTACCTCTTCCTAGAGGTGCTGCCTAGCCTGCTGCGTTCACCAGCAACTTTGTGTGTTGCTTGAATTCCCAGCATCTGCAGATTTCCTCGTGTAAGCAATTTTCTTAAGGGTTTTCATCACCAACCACAAATAAAATGCAAGGACTCTAGGTAGCAATGTATAAAAATGGAGGGCTATGTGGGAGGTTAGGGTTAGAGCGATTATACTGTAGCTTTAAAGGTCAGCAACAACATTGTGTGGTGAAGGGCCTGTACTGTGCTGTTTATTAATAACACCAACATTCCCGATTTGTGCCTAGTTGTAATTTGTTCACTGGATTCAAGAGAAGCCCTCTGTCTGGAGTAGGATGGTTATGCTGTTTGAAAGCAGCAGTGGTGCTATTGATGAATATTTGTACTGTATGTGCTGATGCAGCTATTTGCCATTTAATATAACTCAGTTTGTGGTTTATTGATTGAAACTTTTATAGTCTGATCTTTCAGTTTCATGCTACTGAGTTGTTATTTCTAGTCCTTCCTTTCTTTCATGCCAACAATCAATGAGATTTACCATTTCCCTCTTTGCTGTTTATGTTTATTTTTCTTTCTTCATTTTCCTACCTTGTTTTGGAAAGTAGTGTTTAAAAAAACCTTGCAGCTCGTTATTATAGAAATAAATCTGCATAACTGAAGAAGCAAAGTTGAGAGAATATAGGCTTAATTATGCATTATATAAATACATGTTAGCTTTATAAATCTTAAGAATTGGTAATACAGTTTGAAGTTCTTTCTAATTAGCTGTAACTTTCAAATCAAAACTGGAGAATATTCAGTATTTAATTTGTAAAGAGATGGGTGGTCCAGCTTTCATAGTTGGTGATGCTGTAGGATCACATACCTGTCATATTCTGCTTAATGTTCCTTTTAAATTATTTCAATTTCTTGTCATTTAGTAGTGCAATAGAGGGGTCCTACAGTTAATGCTGTTGTGTTACAGCTGCAGGAATGCTGTATGACCCTGATCCTTAGAGCTTGTTTATGCTTTCCATTTATCAAATCATGTTCCTGCTCCCGTTATAGACATTTCAAGGGTATCTTTGATTTCTTCTTTTAGTGCTCCTGAAGCTTCTGTATGAGAACAGACAAATAATTTGATATGTGAATGGGTACAGTCATTTGGATTCAAGGAAACAGTTCATCCTTCATTTGATAATAAACATTAGTTTGTCAGTTTTTTTTTTGACAGCAACTCAGAAATCTGCAACTACCACCACCCCAAAGAGCAAGCTTAATGGATGCATGGGCATATCAGCACTTCCAAGTTTCTCTCTAAGTTTTATTTTAACCGGACTTGTATCAATATTTCTTCATCATTACCATGTCCTTTCATTGTTACTCTACTCAACGGTACTGGAGGTTGACTTCACCATACTTTCAAGGTGTTTCACCACCATCAAGGGCAATAAATGGCAGCCTTACCAGTGATGACTGGCAAAAGAAAACTGGAAATGTGTCATGTCTTAGCTAATTATAATTTAATATTAATGTCCATAAGGTATAGGAGCAGAATTAGGCCATTTAGCCTATCGAGTCTGCTCTGCCATTTCATCGTGGCTGATCCATTTTCCCTCGCAGCTCCAATCTCCTGCCTTCTCTCCATATCCCTTCATGCCCTGACTAATCAAGAATCTATCAACCTCTGCCTTAAATATATATAAAGACTTGGCCTGCACAGCTGCCTGTGGCGAAGAGTTCCATGGATTCACCACTCTTTAGAAATGAAAGCAATTGCTTTGATCTCTAAAATGTCTGCTTCAACAAAAGGAAGGGATAATAGAGCATACCACTTTAGTTTTGTTTCCATCAGTCATGTACAGCAGCACTACTTGTCAACTCTGTATTTCTGTAGTATTTCCTATTTTACCTTTTAAAGTAAGTTTTTCTTGGGCTCCTTCCTGAACATAATGACTTAAAAAATCAGAAAAGAAAGCTTCTACATTGGGGCAGTCTTCTGGAGGAGTTCAGGTTAAGCAGCATCTGTGGGGTTTGGTGCGAGGGTGGTGAGATTGGGGAAGGAATGGTGAACATTTTGGGTCAAAATCCTACATCATTCCTGACCTAAATTATTGATAATTCACCCTCTCTTCCCCCCTCCCCCCCCCCCAACAGATGCTGAGCAGATGGTTTGTTGCTCCAGTTACCAGCATCTGCAGTTTCTTGTGTCTCTGGGGTTTGGGAATGTGTACAGTAAACACATGTATGCGTGTCAGATTTCCAATTCAAGCCAACACTAATTCGATAGATTAGATGGTTTGACCAGTTTCATTTATCAGTATAGTGAGTTCTGTATTTTTGCAACAAGAAATCAGAAGAGGAAATGAGAAGGCAAATAAAACAAGATGAATAGATAGAATGAAAGAGGAAATGTAATCCGAGCGGAATAGTGAGTCAGTATTAAAAGCGATTCTTGGAAGAACAGAAAAAGAAGCAAAATATTTAGTAAAGAATGAAAATGGAGAAATGAGAAAATTCAGGTAAGTTGCAAAGAAATGAGTTAAATTATTTCCAATAAGATGTAGTCCTAACAATGACTGGGCAGCAAAGTTAAACTGCCTTTTACTGGGTGCAGGAGCAGGTTTCTTGTTATACCAGTAGGATGAAGAAGTAATCGTGGGTCATATGCTGATCTCTTGCTTATGCTCACGGTCATGGTTTTGCCAGAAAATGTCAGGAACCCACGCAATCATCAGTACGTTCAGATGATCCAGACAGCAAATTTTTAAAAACCTGGAAGTTGCTGCCATCAGTTGACAATCATTTTTTGAAAATACTCTCATGTGTTTGATTCCTCAAAGTTTAGTGACAGAACATAATTTCCCAGCATGTCTGCTGAGGAATTTGCCCCAACTAAAAGTGCTGGAACTGTGGCAACAATTGGGTGCTAATACTTCTTTAACTCTTTCATTTAAATGTTTTAATTGCTTTTCTAGGATCTGTGTTGTGTCTACTGTTAATTTTTTGTCCTTTAATTTTTAATAGTTTAGCAATGCTTTTCAATGTTCTGAATACAAGAGGCAAACAGAATTTTCTAACCCTGGCTTAACTAGCTGCTTTGAGAGGGGCTGTCCTAGTGCTTGGAAGGTGCTCTCCCCTTGCAGCTCCTAGCCTTTGTAGACTGAGTAAGCTTCATACCCTAAGTTGATGCTAAAAGATTTTTATTTGTATGTTAGAAGCAAAAAAAAAAAATTGCTTGCAAGACCTGTAGCATAATTTATGCAAGACCTGTGGCATAAAAAACGTTGAAACAAGGCTGCATTGAAATAATGCTTCTGGCATCTAAACATCATAAGTTTTCAAAACGCACTAAATATCTGACAATTTGTCCAAAATGGTTGCCTTATTTTCATCTCTATAGAATATTATAAAGTATGTCAATTAGGCTTCAATTTATTGGTGCCAGCATTGAAGGAACCATTGCCTATTTAGCAGATGGAAGATAATGATTGGCAAAACTGAATTTTCTTGCCACAGCCTATTATTGATCAATATTTAGTATGATTCAAAAAAAAATCCACAGGTATTCCAATACAAATTTGTAAATATAGCCCTCAGTGGTATTTCAATTGTGCTTAATGGAAAATTATAAAATGTAGGGTACATTTTTTCTTAATTGTGTTAGTCTGCATTGTAATTAGATTATTCAATTTTACTTTGAAGGGTTGAAGAAAGAAGTGACTATCAAAAGGCCAGGAAGAAGGCCGAAGATGAGGAGAAAGAAAATATAACCCACCCAAGGAAGAACAGGAGTGCTTATCGTTGGAACCTCATCCATAAAAACATATCGAAAAGTATTAAAAAGAACAATGTTCCAAGTGATATGACTACTCTGTAAATTTTCATCATTAACTCTAGAGACATTGGTTTGTAAGAACACACTTGTTTTTATGAACATAATGAACCCTGACACGATCCATTTCTTCGAGACTAATATCTGTTTAGAAAGTGGACTGATCATTTTCAGGTGTAACATATTCGTATCAAGGAAGCATTTAAAATTTAACTGGAGTTGAATTTCAATAGATCAATTAAAATCCTACATGTTTTTGAATGTGGTAAAACCTTTGTTACAGCTTGTTATAAGTTAGGATCATTTGTATAATTAAGATTGGATAGTTGCTTTAATAGGCATGAGAATCAGTACTCACAAATGTAACTAGAAAATCTTTTGATATTTGCAAAGGTATTGCAAAGTGGGTCTTAATATTTATTGATTGCAGTAGAAATATTTCAAAGAAATACAACTACAATAATACCAGAAAAAGTCAGATTTAAAACAGGGCTAAGTGGGTGTTTTATGTGCATCTACAAATTAAAGCACATATTTTGTAACAGTTTTTAGATGGAATCTTTAAACTATAACAAAATTACTTGCAGTATGAAGTTACTACCACAGCTTGTAAATGATCTGTGAAATATAATACGGGATGTTACTGCACACAAGAACAGAGGTTTTTTTATATAAAGTGAAATTATACAGTATTTTAGAATAAGGTACAGAATGCTACCGTAGTGGAAGGGTATCACTGCTGCTAACTGTTGTAACACTATGTACCACAATAAACAAGATTCTACTGAAAGAATGAAAAAACATTCGGTGACTCTTATCAGCAACTAGTTCCTGAAAATTCAAATAGAAAACAAAGCTGTAAATTAAAATGTCATTTCCATCTGTTTGAGTACAGTAAACAAAGGTAAAAATCAAATACAAAGTTACTGTAAGTTGTTTCATTGCAAATGCTAAAATGTCTTCAGTCTGATTAAGCCTACAGTATGACTTGCACAGCTGAGCAAATGAACAAATTTAGGTAGGCTCTGACAAATCTGATTACACTGCAATTCAGTGGCTGCTTTTCTGAACAGTTTTTTGGCCATGGTCATTAATTTGAAACATTGATTGAGATGCAAGGATTTATGAATATCAATTTCAAACAATTAAACTTAATCCAAATTATTTTTCTAAGGTCTTAGTTACTGATTTCATCATGTACCATTTGCAGTATCATTTGTTCCTGCTGGCGAACTGGGAGATGGCCCTGAAGGTAAATGCTTAGCAACTGGATTGGATTCTATTTCGGTGAAATATATTGTCATTGTGTTTGGTAAAAGTGTTCACTTGGTTCTCTTTTTAAAGACAAAACACAACTGCAAAGTTGCTCAAAATAGAAGCCTGGAAGAGGGAAAAATTGTTTTCATTCAGAAAGGAGTCTCAGGCAGGAACTGTATGGTTTGTCTTGGAGATTGAGGTTGCAGACTCTACAAGCTTACCTTCATTAGAAGGACCCTTTTCTCCATGCACATACTGTTTTATTTCCTAATATCTATTATTTGTATCAACAGAATCAGGAATACACTTGCCATTGTTTCTCAGGCAGAAAAAATGCCTAGTAATACCCAACATACAATAATTACTGACCATCCCTAATTATCTGTAGGAGCTAAAGTTGGCCCAAGGCATATTTTTAATATTATGGTTGCCATGTGAATGTAATGGATGTTAATCTTGATTGGAATTAAATGTGATTATTTTCTGCTCTGTCCCTCAGGACAGCAAGTTATGTAGGGACATGTCACTGGCAGTCAGTTATCCAGTGATTGCTTATGACCCTTGTTGATATGTTGAATCTTATCCTACAATTTTCCTCTCTTGTTCTGCTCTTACAATAGATATTATTTTTCCAGTCTTGAGAAAGAATGCAATTGTTACAGAGAAACATGGGGGAAGGTACTCAGATGGAACATCTTCCAATCTCTTTCTCTTGCCCCACCCCACTTCATGTGAGACCAGTGGTATGCAGAAGATTGAAAATGTATGGGATTAGCTGAGATACATTTACTAGAAAGTAATGGCTGAACAGGGAACAACAAGGGCATGAGACAGATCACGTTGAAATAGTGTGAGCTGACTCAAACTGTTTATTGCTAACCAACAATGTTCCCCTGGAATGATTGGTACAATGAATTTATTTCTGTACATTTTAAATGTTAATAGAAATGGGTGAACAACACATTCATTAACTCTATTAAAATCCAATTTGTTCATCTAAACGTTAAATTCATTGTGAATATTAGCTAAATTCTTGAGCTGTTTAAAATTGCCCAGAAGCTAAATTGTACGATTTTTTTTCATTTGATATTTTAATTAGCAAAGAGCAGCTGCCTCGCCTACAAAGAATATTAAAGAGTCAAGTTGGAGCAATTGGTCCCCAAGACAGCGGCTGTGTTCTAGAGCGATCCATTCCCCTCTTTATTAGCTCCACCATTTGTGTGCATAGCAATCCACTTCGATTGTTCCCAAGCACTTGAATTTTTGTTTAAGGACATCTTTACCTTAGAAGAACTTCAGTGATTACAGGTGCTGCACATAATTGTTATGATCATAACAGTCTGGAGACAAAACCATAACAAAACACTGACAGATGTCACCATTCTGATCGACACACAACTTAATCCAGTCAGAACAATCAACACCTGAATCAGAATTTGCTAAGCACAAGGTCAAATGCTGGATTGTAATAAGCACATAAGGTGCAATGAGCAAGCCTTTTTGACATTCAATGAACTGGTTGTATTGTATTATTCCCACATTTATACAAGTGAACCAAAGCATTTGTAGAAACAGTCATGCAGAAACCAAAAATACAACAAAATAAGAGCACCAAGATAGTTTGAATTGTATACCATTTTTAAGATGGTACTTTCCTGGAGCATTGTTTAAACAAACATTGACATCGATACACAAAGGAAATCTAATTTTGACCGAAAACTTAGTCAAAGGTTACATTTCTTATTTAAAGCAAAGTTACTTAAATTGCAGATCTGCATCTTTAATACAAAGTAATGTATTGAATTTCATGCATGCAAGCATTTGTAAGATACTTACATACAGTTAGCTTTATACAGAGAATAGAATACTCAAAATAGCCTCACTTTTAAGTGTAGTTTCAATCCATATATAAAAAGGTAGAGTACCGATGTTTGAATTGATGGCTTTGTGACAATGTTTGTGGATGATACAAAGATGGGTGGAGGGGCAGATAGTTTTGAGGAAGCAGAGAGGCTACAGGAGGACTTTGACAGATGATGAGTATGGGTTAAATGGCAGATAGAATACAGTGTTGAGAAGTTTATGGTCATGCACATTGGTAGAAGAACTAAAAGCATAGACTAATTTTCTAAATGGAGAGAATTCAAAAATCTGAGGTGCAAAGGCACTTGGGAGTTCTCACGCAGGACTCTCAAGGTTAATTTACAGATTTGAATCATTGGTGAGGAAGGCAAATGCGATGTTAGCATTTATTTCAAGAGGACTGAAATATAAAAGCAAGGATGTAATATCGAGGCTTTATAAAGCACAGGTGAGGCCTCACTTGGAGTATTGAGTATTTTGGGCCCCTTATTTAAGAACAAATTTCACAACATATACTGGTGATATTCAAACTGATTCTGAGAGCATGTGCTGACATTGGAGAGGGTTCAAAGAAAGTTTACAAAAATGATTCTGGGGTATTGAAAGGCTTCTCATATGAGGAGCATTTAATGGATCTGGGTCTCCATTCAGTGGAATTCAGAAGAATGAGGGGTGACCTCACTGAAACCCATCAAATGTTGAAAGGCCTTGATGGAGTGGATGTGGAGAGGATGTTTCCTATGATGGAGGGAGTCTAAGACCAGAGGACACAGCCTCAAAATAGAAGAAAGTCCATTTATAAAGGAGATGAGAAGGAATTTCTTTAGCCAGAGAGTTGTGGAATTTGTTGCTGCGGGTGGCTATGGAGGCCAAGTTATTGAGTATATTTAAGGCAAAGGTTGATGGATTCTGGAACAGGTAGGAAATTGGGGCTGGGAGGGAATATTGAATCAGCATGATAAAATGGAGCATACTCAATGGGCCAAATCACCTAAGTTTGCTCCTTTATTTTATGGCCTCTGGTCAATATCTTTAAAAATAAAAAGAGGCGCATCCCAAATATCTGCTTCATGAACATGTCATCTCCAGGCTTAATTTTTAAAAATGTATTTTATGTGTTACACAAATCAAAGCAATAGGTTCCATGACATACATCACCATAGGTATGTACAATTTCAATTTCACTATATTTTCATCTGTTTCCTTGATATTAAATAAATTCACATTTACCACATGGAAAATCATTTTAATGCATTTTCATAGACTTTTTTTAAAAAAGCAAAATATATTAAATTATTGTAAAGACAATTCTTTGACTTTCATTGTAACTGAGTAACATGCAGACAATATTTACAATGTAGTCCACTTCTCTTCCAGCAAGTTTCTAACTTCACAAAGCACAAAACTTTTAATAATTATAACTACTTTGAAGCATGTTAGTCTTATGGATATTACAGCTCCTGGTGAAATATGTAAAGGTTAGCAAATTTTGAATTTACTGTACTCATGTCAGTTCATCATTTAGCCATATGGTTTCTAAATGGATATTGAACCCATGAACACTACCTCATTTTTATATATATTATTTGTTTTTCACTATTTTTAATCTTTCTCTATATACACTATTTTTTTTTTCTATATTGTGTGTTGCATTGTACTGCTGCTGCCGCCAAGTTAACAATTTTCAGGACATATACTGGTGATGATAAACCCGATTCTGAACTTGGAAGAGCTTTGTACTTCCATTAAATGGGAAATCTATTCAACAATGTTTTCTGTAATTGCCTATTCACCAATTAACATTTCACTTCCTAAATCAAAATCAATGGGAATTAATAATTTGACATGCTATCACTTATTTTTGCAGTGACTTTCTGAATACTCAAATTGATCTTGGCCAACAGCTACAACATGGTTCTTTTACTTTTAGCTGCTGGAAACATTTCACCTGGAATTACCAAAACACTCGCTTTGGCCAGCCATGAACTAATACAGCTCAAAAAGCGAAGCATGGTGCATTCTGATTCATATTTGCATGCCTCCATAATTTCTGCTTGCAATTCTTACCGTCCCATTCCTTCTACCTGTTTTGAGAAACTGATATTTCCTCACAATATCTGCACTGGAAGTGCAGCTTGTTTTACTGAAAATAAACTTGCCTGATGCACAACAAGCTGATATAGTCCCATGCACTCTTACCAGTTCATTTAATATTCTATAGTAATGAGTAACTAATTTTTTATAGTAACAGACAGAAAACAGTTGTGAAAGGAATCTGGTTTTGGTCTCTAAACTGGCTCACATTCTTCATTATCTGTAAGTATTCATTTCTCCAACAAAAATTGCTAATGATCAATCCTACTTTAAAAGCAGAAAAGGCCGAGGATTAATTTCCCTGTTGAAAGTGGACTATGGAGCCTGGTACTCTTGTACAAGTGTGCGGTTTGCAGTAAACCAGCAATATGCAATTTCAGAATAAGGTGTAAATTTGGTACTCAAGATGAGCCCCAGTTTTAATGTAAAATATATAAATACAGAAATAGCAAGTTCTTATGATAGCTAAGATTTGCACCTCAAATTCATTGAAAATGGGTTTTTGGGTAGCTATATTCTTTACATGTGCTTAGATTGTATTTTTTTAAAAGTATAGTTTTGTTTAAAATAACTTACTGCCTCCAACATATGATTAAATCAAAGTTTTATTTTAATGAAGTTTCCGGAGGCTACAGAATAACTAAATCCACCAAAAATATTACATTCAGATGATTATGGATTACAATTTTGAAAACGATGATTAACTGGTTTACATTATTAATTACCTAGACCTTAAACAGCCATTACATAATTCATAAATACACATTTTGGTTATTGTTGCATGCACAACTATGGATTTTAACATTTCCTTACAGCCTGGAAGAATACAGCATCTGTAGATTTTAGAAAAAGGTGAAAATGTAGGCAAAAGGAATAGCACATTATTTTCGGTTTAATTTTTTAAATTAATAATTACAGATTTCAGTACATTAATGGTTTTAATATAAATATGGAAGTGTTTGTACAGTAATTTAAGAATGAAGTTAACATTAAAGTAACTAATACAAATTGTTTACATCATAGTTTGTTGAGCATTTACTCTAACACATTAAGCTCAGGCATAGACAAAAATTGCTAGCACAAAAATGAGAAGCTTTTAAATCATATCTCACTGTAGAATGACAACATCTCTTATGCTTCAAAATCACAACCATTTGGATTGATATCTTCAGGATGCATGACTCTGCCCATAAAGAGTATGGTACCTGGGTTGGGTTGGAGATAGGTGTAGACAAAAAAAACTTAAGGCATCTAGCAAATACAATTATCCAATCAAATTTAAATAATGCCTTTAAAAAAAACAATTGCAAAGCTGAAAATTAATTCAATGGTATTATTTTTAACCCAGAAATTAACAAGTAACTTATTTACACAAATTTACACTTGTGTAGAACTATTGAATAGTGCAATGCGGATACAAACCCTTTGACCCAATCAGCCATGCTTACCATGGTGCCCACGCAACTAATCTCAATTTCCTGAGTTTGGCCCATATTCCTCCAAGCTCCACCCCTCCATGTACCCATCCCTTAAATGATACTATCATACCTGCTGCAACCACTTCCTCTGGCAGCTCATTCCATATCCTCCCCACCCTCTGCATGAAACACTTCTTTCTCACCCCAAACTTGTATCCCAAAGTTTTGGCCTCCTTACCCTGGGAAGAATACATACCATCCACCTTGTCTATGCCTTTTGTAACTTGAAGCACTTCTATAAGGTCACCCCTCATACTTATATGTTTCAAGGAATAAGACCCAGCCTTATTTTCTTATACAATTCAGGCCTTTTGGTCTGAGCAACATACCATTAATGTTTCTAGTCTAACTACATCGTTCCTATAACAGGGTGACCAAAACTGTACATAACAGTCCAAGTGCAGCCTCACCAATGACTTACACAACTGCAATATAACATCCCAACTCCTATACTCAAAGTCCCGACTGAAGGGCATATTACCATTTATCTGTGATGCTGCTTTCAATGAACTACAAACTATCCTAAGTCCTTCTGTTCTAGTACATGCCCTAGTGCCTTACCATTCACAGTACAAGTTCAACAGTGGTTTGACTTTTCAAATTCCATTACCTCATACTTGCATGTATTGAAATCTATTTGCTGCTCCCCAGACCACTTCCTAATTGATGATTTCTCCTGTAATCTGATAACCTTCCCCACTATCATCAACACCTCCACCTTTCACGTCAGCCCAAACGTATTAAGCTTTGTACATTTGTATACAATAATTTATACAAATAATGAATAACAAGAGCCCCAATATTGTGCACTGCAACATACCAGTAGTCACTGGCCTTCATTCTGAGAAACAACCTTCCAATAGCACACCCTGCTTCCACTTAACTAGCTCATCCTGGATTCCATGGAACCTAACCTTCCAGACCGCCCACCATGTAGGACTTTGTCAAAAGCCTTGTTGAAGTCCAAATAGATGACATCTACTACCGTACCCTCATCTAGCTATTTGTTTCCTTCTTCAAAAAACTTTACAAAGTTCATCAAGCACAACGTTACATGCACATAGCCATCCTGATTCCTCCTAATCAGACTCTGTCTATCCAAATGCTTGTAGATCCAGTCTCTCAGAATTCCTTCCAGTAACTTTCCCAAGACTGATGTCAGGCTACGGTTCCCTGGCTTGTCCTTGCTAGCTATTTTACACAACAAAACATTAGCCACCTTCCAGTCTTTGGGAACCTAATGTAACTTTGTTTTGTACTTAAGTGTTAAGAAAAGTAAACAACATTTTTGAAGTTAGTAGGGGTTTTCCTCTCTTACCTGTCTTTTTGTTTCTGATTAGAAAGAAAAATGGATGATCAACAATGACCTGGGGATTAAGGGTTAGCATTCTGCTGACAGCAACCATTTCTGTAAGAAAAAATAGTTCGTCAATAGTGGGCTTTATGTTACCATTTTAATTGCACCATCTTGGAAAAGGAACATTTAAAAGGAACAGTGATCTTGTCTCTCACTGGCTGCAAATGGAAAAAGTATTAGTTATTCCAAAGTGCTCCTTTAAACAAGCGTAGAATATTCAATCAAGTAAAAGGTAATTTCAGAACTTTTATCCTTCATTCAAAGAAGGATAAGCACAGAAAGGCCTTCAGACAAAGCTGAAGATATGATCCAAATACACCAAAGGAAGGAAGGAATTTTTTTTTGTAGGTGGATGAATTAGTTCTTCCTCACCACCCCCATTGCTGCCTTTATGCACATGGAACCCATAATTTACACAGGATTAACAGGTGAGAGATTAATAGTCCATATAGATGTTTTTATTGCCCAAGTTGTTCATGGTACCCAAATCTTGATTCATTGGAATACAAGTTAAAATATATCGATTCATATTTTGGTCATAAAATGCAGAAAAAATACTTAACTGAAAACTTCATTCCATAGATTTGTATATAGTAAAGGCTTTAAGGAATATGGGTATAAAGTAGAAAAATAGCTTCAAGATAGATCAGCCATGACTAAGCAGGCTGAGAGGCAAAATGACCTTTTCCTGCTCCTATTAAAGGATCATAGACTCAAGTTCTATTTCAGTAACACATTACTGATAAACCATTTTAAAACACCCACCCATCTCCACAGCTTCCACCACCTTCTACAGATCCTATCACTAAACACATCTTTACCACCCCCAACTCACTCACACCTTCTGCAGGGATCATTCTCTCTGCGACTCCCCACTGATCTCCCTCTTCGCACTTATCCATGCAAGCAGCACAAGTTCTACACCTGTCCAATCACCTTTTTTCACCACCATTCAGGACCCCAAGCAGCTTTCCAGGTGAGGCAACATTTCACCTGCGAATCTGTCAGGATCATCTGCTATATCTGGTGTGGCCTCCTCTACAATGGTAAGACCCAACGCAGATTGGAAGTCTGCCCTGTTGGGCATCTTCATTCGGTCTGCAGTAAACAGCATTTCCTGGTGGCCAATCATTTTAATTCAGCTCTCTATTTCCATTCCTCTACTGCCACAATGAGGCCACTCTCAGGCTGGAAAAGCAACACCTTATATTCCTTCTGGGTAGCCTCCAACCTGATGGTATAACCATTGATTTCACTCATTTCTCTTTCTCATTCCTTGATTCTGGTTCCCCTCTTGCCCCTTTAATTCTTACCTGCCCATCACCTTCCCCGCTGCCCCTCCTCTATTTTCTGCCACAGTCCACTGCACTCCATCAGATTCCTCTTTCTTCAGCTCTTTATCTTTTCCACCTATCATCTCCCAGCTTCTTACATCATTTCCCCCTCCCCACCCAACTACCTTCCCCCTCACCTGGCTTCACCTATCACCTGCCACTTGTACTCCTTCCCCTCCACCCACCTTCTTACTCTGGCTTCTTCCCACTTCCTTTCCAGTTCTGATGCAAGGATTTCAGCCTTTATTCCTCTCCATAGTTTCTGCCCAATCTGCTGAGGTCCTCCAGCATTTTGTGTGTATTATTCTGGATTTCCAAGAATCTGCAGAATCTTCATGTTAAAAAATTTTAAAATTGTAAATTCACATCCAAAACCTTTGAGGTGTTATACATTACCCCTTTATTTCACATTTACATTCAGATTTAACCTTAACCCTAAAAAGGTTCTGGCAAAGATTTCATAGCACAAATTCTTGTAACAACTATTGAACCAATAGAGGGCCACATTATACCTCTGTACTGGCACATGCATGCACACAGATGATGCCCTGTATTAAATAATAAGCTCATATTGTGTAAACCCAAGACCTGTTCTGACCTGGTCCTTAGCAGACAACACAAAACTCACAAGAGTGGAAGGAAATAAATATTTTTCCACAAAAATATAGTTGGTTCATAAAATGTATACAGTAGATGTACAAAGTCTTTATTTGCAGTATCATGCTTATCGTCAAATTTACTTAAAGAGTACCTGTTTACAATATGTCCATTTTCAGTACCAAGATTTCCAATAGTGAGAAGTTTGTAAGGTTTCTTTGTGTGTGTGTATGTGTATATAGCATCCGACTTCTCAATGTCTATTGGAGGAAGGGCCCCATTCCAGTTAAGTGCACCAAGCTTCAATGCATCCCTCAGCATACACACTTGCACTTTTAAGTGTCCCTGTCTGCAGATGTAGTTGTGGATACCCCCTTGTACATTTTCAGGCAGACCAAAGTCACCTATCACGTAGTTGATGATCTGCCAGCTACAGTCAATGTGTGCATCCCTGGTAACAGTCCACAGAACACAGTCTTGTAAACTGGAGGTGTTCAGGGTGAAGGTCAAAGACAACAGCATTACTTTCTATGAAGACCGTAGGGAGGAAGATGATCGTCACATCCACGTCACAGCCACCTCAAGAGCAATGATCTGTGGAAGCAAGTCTCAAGCTGTGTGTGAAGGATTCAACCTCCTGCTAAGGCAGGTCTTCACGCTTGTCTGAAGATATTGATAGTGAGGCTTCTGCCAAATGACCAAGACCCTGCTAGACCACCATCTGTTTGTCTCCTTTCACAGCATCTCAAGTACGTTCCATGTAGATCACTGCTGGATTGACTCATAGTCCAACAGAACTTTTTTTCCTGTACTAATGTTTCTATGAGGGACAAGTAGTCCAGCACAGTACCACAGGACAAGAAACATACGATTGCAAATCCAGAGCCTTCCAATGTGCCGCTGGAGAGAGGCAGAATCTCAGCACAGAGAGATGCCTGTTGGTTACGTACTTGGGCTATATGTGTATCTGTGGACCACACAGATGCTCAAGCTGAGGGCCACATTGGGTGTGCTCTTCCCCCTTTGGAGACCTATACATCACCATCCCAGAACACAATGCATTTTGGATCATCAGCTGGAATGAAAGATAGCTTGCTTACTGCCACAGCATAGGAGCCGGGGAATGGGCCACACAGCAACACTGAGAGCTTCTCACTCCTGTTAACTAACTTGGTTCCCATGGTCAAATGGGGACACTGCTCTTACATCCTCAGCTTGTTTCACATGGTTATCTGCCCACACAATTCTTGCTGCAAAGCTCAGTGCTCTGTACTAGGATTTACTGAGATCTTCCTGTTGGGTATGGTTCTGAGGCAGGTAGACTACCCAGGTCAGAACAAATTTTGTACAGAATCTTGCATTCAACATTTAACAGTGTGGTAGGTCATTGGCAAACTACTTCATAGATAGGAGTAAGCTCTTCCTCAGGGATTTTGACACCTCCAGTAGGTTTGGAGCTATCCAGACCCACAGAACCCAGTACAACTCAGTCAACAGGCCATCACTTCCAGGAGTTTTATTCATCTTGTACCTGGTCAGTTTATACTAGATCGATGGTTAATCCAGTTACTAATGCTTGTCCAAAATCTCTGAGATAGAGATGACAAGAATTTCAGGGATGAAATGCTTGGGACATGAGCCAGAAGCCTAGCACAGGGTATCAGCCTCCCTGCCATAGAGGACATAGAGGCAGTTTCTAAAGAAGGCAAAATCTATCAGTAAGGACCCTCACCATTTAGAGCATGCCCACTTCCCCTCTGCCATCACATTTGTGAACGATCCATGAACCCATGAGCACCTCTTCACTATTGATCACTTATTGCACTTTTTATTTTTATATACAGTGGTTTCCAGTTAATTGGGACCAGTACATTTTGGCCCAATTAGCTGAAATTTCATGGAAATAGTTAAAAAGGCATAAAGAAGACAAATTGCCATTTAACTAGTAACAAATTATGTCGTTAAATGAAACACAGAGCAAATTAGAACAGTACCAATACCATTACAGTACTATAAACTGTGTATTGGTTCTGCCATGTTCTTTTGATTAATTGTAAATGAGCAAAATCAGCAGACACCTAGTGCAGATAATGGACTGTCTTCAGTCAATACTCCTTATGATTGCATCTTCCAAAATGTCATTTTCATTGTAAAATTCAAGATGATTGTTGATACCTTCAAATTCTTGGTAGTTCCCAACTTGTTGAAATAGTGAAGTCATTTCAATTTCCTTTTTAGCCATCTCTGGCATTTCTAAGCCTGAATGCTTGAAATCACAGTGAGCAAAAACAGTTTTGAATTGTCTTTCTGCTTATTTCTCACCAACTATCAGTGACAAAAATCACTGCTTGTTAAACACAAACACATGCAACTGTTTGCTCTAAGCACGGTGTACTAACGACCACTCAAGTGCACACACGACTAACGGCAGGTAGACACTGTTCGTTAACAGTTGAACAGATGGCACTAAATGGCAACTCCTTTGCTTGCATCTTCAGAAGCAGATCTATTACCATCTTTAATATCTTTATTTTTCCCTTTCAGGGTTTTTTTGAAGACCCTGACCTGGAGTTACATGCAGACTTCGGTTCTTTGCAGGAATGGGACCTGTTCTCGGCGTTTCAGGACCGGCCGTTGTTATTTGGCATGCCAAGGGTTCAGCCTGAGAGTCGGCCTCATGTTTGGAAGCCTAAGATCTCGGGGCTCTGGAGACGGGCGGATCGAGGGTTAGTGTCATGGCAGGAGACTTGTGTGTTGTCGGGGAGGCCGGAAAATCTTTCGCTGTGGACCCGAAGACCCGAGATCTTAGCGATCTTTAGGCACAGAGCTCGTAAAAAGCAACGAAATGGAATTGTTAAACATTGTAAACCAGCAGGTTGTTGTTATGTCTCCCGCTCGCTGTGAAAATGGGGAGAGAGAGAACCTGTGGGTTGCCGAATGCGGGACAAAATACAATAGTCTTTGAGGTAACTGCAAGGTCTGTGCCTTTGCTATCGTCTAGCTCACACTTGTGCTCGGAAGCTGGAGCACCTTTTTTTGCTGGGTGGGGAGAGGGGGACATCATTGCCCTGCTGCTGCTTACATGCGGGAGGAGGGAGCTGGAGGGGGGGGAATTCGGGATTCTCACATTTAACTGTTGTTCATTCTTTGGGGCATTTCTCTATTTTCGTGGATGTTTTGTGAAGAAAAATCATTTCAGGATGTATATTGTATACATTTCTCTGACATGAAATTGGACCTTTGAACAACAGTCTCCTGTCCCAATTAAGCGGCATGGTGTCCTAAATAAACACAGAATCACTGTTATTTGTATTTATTTATTTATTTATTTTAACCGTGTTGTCCCAAATAAGCAGCTGCCCTGATTAACTACAAAATAATTTGCAGATACTGGGGTCAAAGCAATACTCACAACACGCTGGAGGAACTCAGCAGGCCCTGATGAAGGGTTCCGGCCCGAAATGTCGACCGATCTTTTCCACGGATGCTGAGTTCCTCCAGCATGTTGTGAGTGTTGCCCTGATTAACTGATGGCCCAATTAACCAGAATCCACTGTCTTTCTTATTGCAGCTGAGTGTAATTATGTATGTCTTGCACTGCACTACTGCCATAAAATAACAGATGTAATGACATTTCACTAGGGAAGACACAAGCAATCTCCCAGATGTATGGATGGGCCAAGGACATAGGGTAACAGAGGAACTGAAACAGATTGACACTAGGAAGGAAACGGTGATGAGTAGACTGATGGGACTGAAGGCTAACAAATCCCCAGGTCCAGATGGTCTGCATCCTAGGGTACTAAAGGAGGTGGCTCTGGAAATTGCGGATGCATTGGTGATCATTTTCCAATGTTCCTTAGATTCAGGATCAGTTCCTGAGGATTGGCGAATGGCTAATGTTATCCCACTTTTTAAGAAAGGAGGGAGGGAGAAAACAGAGAACTATCACCCTGTTAGCCTAACATCAGTAGTGGGGAAGATGCTAGATTCCATTATTAAAGATGAAATAGCGGCATAACTTGATAGCAGTGATAAGACTGGGCCGAGCCAGCATGGATTTACCAAGGGCAAATCATGCTTGACTAATCTATTGGAGTTTTTCGAGGATGTAACCAGGAAGATCGACGCGGGAGATCCAGTGGATGTGGTGTACCTTGACTTTCAGAAGGCATTTGATAAGGTACCACATAGGAGACTGGTGGGTAAAATCAGAGCTCATGGCATTGGGGGGAGGATATTGACATGGATAGAAAACTGGTTGGCAGATAGAAAGCAAAGGGTGGCAGTGAATGGGTGTTTCTCGGAATGGCAGGTAGTGACTAGTGGGGTGCCACAGGGCTCGGTATTGGGACCACAGCTGTTTACGATTTATGTCAATGATTTAGAGGAAGGCATTGTGAATAACATCAGCAAGTTTGCTGATCATACTAAGCTGGGTGGCAGTGTGACATGTGATGAGGATGTTAGGAGAATTCAAGGTGACTTCTGGGTGAGTGGGCAGAAACTTGGCAGATGGTGTTTAATGTGAATAAGTGTGAGGTTATTCACTTTGGGAGCAAGAACAGGAAGGCAGATTATTATCTGAAAGGTGTGGAGTTAGGTAAGGGAGAAATACAAAGAGATCTAGGAGTACTTGTTCATCAGTCTCTGAAGGTGAATGAGCAAGTGCAGCAGGCAGTGAAGAAAGCTAATGGAATATTGGCCTTTATTACAAAGGGAATTGAGTACAAGAGCAAGGAAATCCTTTTGCATTTGTACAGGGCCCTGGTGAGACCACACCTGGAGCATTGTGTGCAGTTTTGGTCTCCAGGGTTGAGGAAGGACATCCTGGCTGTGGAGGAGGTGCAGCGTAGGTTCACTAGGTTAATTCCTGGGATGTCCGGACTGTCTTACGCAGAGAGGTTAGAGAGACTGGGCTTGTACACGCCGGAATTAAGGAGATTGAGGGGGTATCTGATTAAGACGTATAAGATTATTAAGGGATTGGACAAGATAGAGGCAGGAAATATGTTCCAGATGCTGGGAGAGTCCAGTACCAGAGGGCATGGTTTAAGAATAAGGGGTAGGTCATTTAGGACAGAGTTGAGGAGGAACTTCTTCTCCCACAGAGTTGTGGAGGTGTGGAACGCACTGCCTCAGAAGGCAGTGGAGGCCAATTCTCTGGATGCTTTCAAGAAGGAGCTAGATAGGTATCTTATGGATAGGGGAATCAAGGGTTATGGGGACAAGGCAGGAACCGGGTATTAATAGTAGATGATCAGCCATGATCTCAGAATGGCGGTGCAGGCTCAAAGGGCCGAATGGTCTACTTCTGCACCTATTGTCTATATGCCAATAATAATAAATATGACTCTGACTAACCTGTCTCGAGTTGACTAAATGCACTGCTGTGTTACTTCACCTGTAAGATTTCTGAAAATGGCAGACAGCTTGGCATCTTTCACCACTTCCCTCAGAATCTTGGAGATGAAGTCTAGTTTTATTTTCTTATATTGGCTCCGTCTGGTATGGAGGGGCAACTGCACAGGGTCGGAAAAAGCTGTAGAAAGTTCCATCATGGGCACTAGGCTCCTCAGCATCAAGAACATCTTCAAAAAGGTGATGCCTCAAAAAGGTGGAATCCATCATCAAGGACCCCCATCACCCAGGACATGCCCTCTTCTCATTACCACCATCAAGGAGGGGGTACAGGAGCCTGAAGACGCACACTCATCATTTTAGGAAGAACTTTTTCCTCTCCGGCATCACATTTCTGAATGGACAATGAACGCATGAAAACTACCTCAGTATTTCTTTTTTTTTGGATCTTTTTACACTCTCAATATTTCTTATTTTAATTTATAGTTTTTTTATGTATCACAATATACTGTTATCATAAAACATATTTCATGACATTTTGCATTGATATTAAAGCTGATTCTGATTCTAGCATCAAAGCAAATGGAAAAAAATAGTATATCATTGACAAAAGGGGGAAAAAAAATATCGAAAACCAAAAATCAATAGAAAGTGACACTGCACCAGTACTCACCCCAAGATTAAAAGGGATAGGAATATAGAGTAACCAGTCTATAATTTTATGTCCATAGTGAAATTTTGGGTGTGATATGACTGTGTGTCTAATCTGCTCTGCTGCACAAATAATCAATGAATTCAACCAATTTAAGGCAGTCTTCACTGTGGACCAACTCAGTGGAACCACCTGCTCCTAATCTCATTCCCATCTCTTAAATCATAGTTACCTCAAGTCAACTATCAAGAACCCATCAACAGCTTCAACACCCTGACTGTAAACTATGGTACAACACATCGTCCTCCAGCAAAGACTCTATCCTTCGACATCTTATGCCACATAGTTGTCAGTCTTTGTTTTTCCTTTTTGAACAAGAGAATCACATTAGCTGTTTTTCTAATCTTATGGCACACTTTCAGAATTTAATAAGTTTTGAAAAATTTACAATCATTAGGTCAACGATCTCAGCAGCCACCTCCTTTACAAAGAAGAGAAAATCTGCAGATGCTGGAAATCCAAGCAACACACACAAGGCTGGAGGAACTCAGCAGGTCGGGCAACATTTATGGAAAAGAATACAGTTGACGTTTCAGGCTGAGACCCTTCATCAGGACTGAAGAAAAAAAGATGAGGAGTCAAGGTTAGGTGGGGGGAGGGGAGGGAGAAACACAAGGTGGTAGGTGAAACCGGGAGGGGGAGGGGTGAAGTAAAGAGCTGGGAAGTTGATTGATGAAAGAGGTACAGGTTGGAGGAGGGAGAATCTGATGGGAGAGGACAGAAGGCCATGGAAGAAAGAAAAGGGGAAGGAGCACCAAAGGAAGGTGATGGCAGGCAAGGAGATAAGGTGAGAGAGGGAAATAGGAATGGAGAATGGTGAAGTGGGGTGAGAGGGATTACCGTAGGTTCAAGAAATTGATGTTCATGCCACCAGTTTGGAGGCTACTCAGACGGAATACAAGGTGTTGCTTCTCCAACCTGTGTGTGGCGTCATCACAGCAGTAGAGGAGGTCATGGACTAACATGTCAGAATGGGAATGAGAAGTGGAATTAAAATGGGTGGTCACTGGGAGATCCCGCTTTTTCTGGCGGACAGTGCTCCTGGTGTGGCCTCCTGTATAATGGTGAGATTTGCCTTAGGTTGGGAGACCTCTTTTCCAAGTACTTTCTTCCATGGCCTTCTGTCCTCTCCCATCAGATTCTCCCTTCTCCAGCCTTGTATCTCTTTCATCAATCAACTTCCCAGCTCTTTACTTCACCCCTCCCCCTCCCGGTTTCACCTATCACCTTGTGTTTATTCCTTCCCTCCCCCCCCCACCAGCTTCTAACTCTGACTCGTCATCTTTTTACTCCAGTCCTGATAAAGGGTCTCGACCCAAAACATTGACAGTACTCTTTTCCAAAGATGCTGTCTGGCCTGCTGAGTTCCTCCAGCATTTTGTGTGTGTTACTTCCTTTACATTTCTGAGTGTTAATTTTTTCTGAGTGTTATGGGCCAGCTGTTTGAATACCTGCCATTTCATTTACTGACCTGTCTCTTAATTTAATTACCCAGACCAACTGAATGAGGGCAACTGAATCTTGGCAATTTGTCTGCATGTAATCCATGAGTTTTTCTAATACCTTCTCCCTCATGGTTTACAGTTTTATAAGTTCCTCCATCATATTTAATATTAGCCCATCTGTTATCTTTTAGGGCAAAGCCTGTTGCAAAAAAGAATGATTTAACATATCTAGCATTTGTTTATGCTATTAATTCACCAGCCTCATTCTCTAGAGGTCCAACCTTAGCTACCTTCTATTGATTTAGTATTTGCTTTGAATTTCCTCTGCAAATTAGTTCCCCCCATGAACTTCTGAGTCTTTCATTGCTTGATCCTAAAAACTTCCTAGTCAACTGGCCTACCACCAGCACTTGGCATTTTGTATGCCCTACTTTTCAACTTAACATTATCCATCATGGGTGCCAGCCTCTGCACCATCTATGACATCTTCAAAAGGGCGTGCACAAGACATAGGAACAGAATTAGCACACTTGGCCCGCTGAATCCACTCTGCCATTCCATCATAGCTGATTCATTATCACTCTCAATCCCATTCTCCTGCCTTCTCCCCTGTCATCCCTAATAATCAAGACCTATTAACCTCTGATTTAAGCATACCCAATGATTTGCCTCCACTGCCATCTGTGGCAATGAATTCCACAGATTCACCATCCTCTGGCTAAAGAAATTCCTCCTCATCTCGGTTCTAAAGTGACACCCTTGTTAATTCTGAGGCTGTGCCCTCCAGTCCTAATATAGACCCTCACCATTCAGGCCAGATCCTCTTCTCAATACTACCATCGAGAAGGTGCAACACCTCAACGACGTTCACTCAGCATTTAAGAAACAGCTTCTTCACCTCCATCCATAAACACTACCCCGCTATTTTACTCTCTTTTGCACTATTTATCATATTTCTTATTGTAACCCACTGTAATTGTTAGTGCATTGCACTTTACAGCTGCTCCAAAACTACATGTCAGGGATAATGAACCTGATTCTGATCCTGATCTTCATCCTGTTTGTTAACCACAGACTGCGCCCCTTTCTTATGGAATCCCAGCTTTTAAACTGCGGTAATTTTTTTTTCCCCTGAGTGTTATGGGCCAGCTGTTTGAATACCTGCCATTTCATTTACTGACCTGTCTCTTAACTTACTTACCCAGACTAATTTAATCAACTTTATCTAATTAAGTTGAGGACACTGGTTTCAGCTCATCTTCAAAATGCATTGCAACAGTTCTCCTTTCCCAGTACTAGTGCCTGCATTCCATAAATCAGAACCCAAATCTCCAACATCATGTTTTAAGCCACAGATTTACTTCTCTGATTATATTTACTCCTTGCTAATTTGCATGTAATTCAGTTAATAAAATAGAAACAAAAATAGACCAAGTTTTTAGGGCGTCGTAAATATCCATTGTAACACATACAAAATGCTGGAGCGACTTTGCAGGTCAGGCAGCATCTATGGAAGGGAATAAATAGTTAATGTTTCATGCCAAGACCCTTCACCAGGACTGGAAAGGAAAGGCGGAGAAGCCAGAATAAGGTGGAGGAGGGGAAAGAGTACAAGCTAGGTAATTGGTGAAGCCAGGTGGGTGGGGCAGAAGGGATGAAATTAAAAACTGGGAGGTGATAGTTGGAAAGGGTGATAGGACTGAAGAAGGAATCTGATAGGACAGGAGTGTGGACCATGGAAAAAAGGGAAGGAGGAGGGGCGCCAGAGGGAGGTGACACGCCAAGTGAGGAGAAGAGAAGAGCCAAGTGGGAAGCCAGAGTGCGGAATGGAAGAAGAGGGAAAGGGAGTGGGAAAAATTACCAGAAATTAGAGAAATCTATTGACTGCTAGACATTGTTAACTTCTAAGCATTTAAGAGACCCGCCATATCTCCTTGATTAAAAACTATGAAAGTTTATGTTATGGAGTACATTCTTGCCAAAGCACAGAATTTTAAGCAAAATTAAATGAAAATGGCTTCATTAAGTGGTTTTACCTGAGGCTGCAGCTGCTTCCGAACCTTCTTCATTCACCTCAATATAAGATGAGTGAATAGCCTTGGAAATGTACAACTCCTTCTTTCCTTCAGCATGGATGAGAAAAGGAAACATTTCACAAGATTAAACCAATACACACTTTGAAGTACATGTCAAGTATTTTTTTTATTACCAAGTGTGTGGGTTGTTATATTAAAGTTGCATATTCATGAGGGAATATTAATCATTAGTCGATTAAATTGGACATGGAGAAAATAAACTAAGAATTCAAGTGGCATTAATGTTTTACCTCTTTTTACCAAAACTTAATTATTGATTATGAGATACATGAATGATGTGACCTGGGACATGTTTTTAATTAAAGGTGCTTTGGGAATGAATTACTGTTTCAGGTGGTAGATCAGTGCTAATCAAGCAGGAATCCAACATCTGACCTCCTCTTAGAGCAATGATATTCATGTACCTGATCCAGTTAAGTTCCTGATGAATGATTACCCCCAGTATGTTGATGATGAATTCCTTGTCCTGCCCGAAGTCTTTAGTTAACTTTGTTTACTAGAAATAATGATTATTCAATTCTTTTGTGGTATTAATTCTACTTGCTATTTATCAGCCCATCCATGATCCTTACCTGGGTCCTACTGTAAATAGGGTTGGACTGGTTCAGCATTTCAACTACTGCAAATGGATTTGATGATCATGCATTCAGCAGCTAGCATCCCCACTATCGATTTTATGATAGAAAGAAAGCCAATGACGAAGCAGCAGATGTTTGGCTTAGAACTATGAGTGTAGGTAGTATGACTACTAAGTTGTGGATGACACCATAGACTGAGGCAGCAAGGAAGATTGTCTAAGATTACAACAGGATATAGATCAGGTGGCAAAATATGGTCAGAATGATGGCAGATGGAATTTAATCCCAAAGAATTCAAGGTGATGCATTGGGTGAAGTCAAATGGAGTAAGACCTATATAGTAAATAGTTGAATGCTAAGGAATAATGAATAAAGGAACTCATGGCTAAAGTTCTCTGAAAGTGAAGACACTGGTAAATTAGGTGGTGAAGGGGGGACATGGCATACGTATTAAAGTAGGAATAGTATGTTGCATCTTTACATAGCACTGGTTAGACTACGTGGAGTATTGTGTGCACTTTTGGTCGTCAAACTATCGGTAAAATGAGGTTGTACTGGAGAAAATGCAATAGAGATTCTCTAGAAATTTGCCATTTGCAAGTCCTGGTGAATCTCTAGTTATAGGGAGAGATTGGATAGGTTAAGTTTGTTTTCCATGGATTAAAGGAGCTTACTTGACAGAGGCATACAAGTTTATGAGTCATATAAAATTATGAGGTATAAATAGGTAAATAATCTGTTTCTCTGTGAATATCAGTAACAAGAAGGCATTGGTTTAAGATGAGAGGAAGGAGTTTAAAGGGGGTTGAGGGAAATTTGTTTCTTCACGCAGAGAATGGTTTATATTTGGAACTCCCCATCAGGGAGGTGGTGGTTAGATACAACCATAACATTGAAGACAGGCACTTAAAGAGACAAGATATAGAAAGATACAGACTAAATGTTGGCAAATAGGATTAACGTAGGTGGGAAAAGTGCATCATACATCAAGAGAGTCAACAGGCTTGTTTCTGTGCTATACAACTCCATGACTCTTGTCCCAAGGAACTCCTGCAATGATGTCCTGGGACAGTTGTGATGGAGGTCCAAGGATCATCTCTTCTATTAGGTATAATTACAGCCAATCAAAAGTTTCCTCTCAAAATCCATGAAGTCGTTAAAACAAAGAGCCCATGAGTTAGTCCAAGGCCAAATGAATGGACAGAATAAGTAATACTATTCAGATTTGATTACGAGTGAGCATGTCCAGCTGTTAGAATATTTTACTCCAAGAAATTTAAGATAAATACAATTAGACAATAGAATATTCCAACACAGGCCCAGCTCTTCAGCCTATGTTATGCTGAATGTATTTAACCAATAACCCCCAATCAGCTAGGATCTCATTGAATGGCAGAGCAGGCTCGATGGGCCAGATGCCCCACTCCTATTTCTTATGTAATTAATATAATCCCAGAGATTGACTGTATCCCTATCTTGTCAGCACATTCTTGTGCCTAGGAATCCCTTAAATGCTTCCTTACTACTTTCTTCCATCAATATCCCTGGCAGTGCATTCCAGGCTCTCACCACCCTAAATAAAAACTTGCCTTGCACATCTCCCTTATACTTTCTCCTTCTAACTTTAAATGCATGCCCTATAGTACAATTCCTAGATACTGGGTGTCTACTCTATGTCCTGCATATTTTTAAAAAACTTTACAAGATCCACCCTTTAGCACCCGTCATTCTACAGAAAACAGCCCCAGCTTGTCCAACCTCTCCACGTAGCACATATCCTCCAAAACAGGCAGCATCCTGGTAAACCTCCGCTGGACCCTTGCCAAAGCTTCCACATCTTTCCTAAAATGAGGTGACCAGAATGGAAGACAATACTCCAAATGTGGCTTGAACAGTGTTTTATGAAGTTTATAACATTACATGCCTTGACTAATAAACACAATCATGTCTTATGCCTTCGTTACCCCTTCAACCTGCATGACCACATCTAGGGAGTCACGTCCTGGACCCATGTTTATCAATGCTGTTAAGGATCCTGTCAGTAAGTGTGTACACTCCCTTTGCTTTGGATCTCCCAAAGTGAAGTACCTCACACTTACTCTGATTAAACTCCATTTGCCACTTCTCTGCCCATATCAGAAACTGATCTATATCCTGTTGTATGCCATCCACAATGCCACCAACATTTTGTCATCTGCAAACCTGTTCACCCACATTTTCCATCCAAATTATTTGTATGCATGATAAAGAAGAGTCCCAGTTCAGATCCCTGTGGAACTCCAGTCACAAGCCTCCATCCAAAATAAGACCCATCACCACAATCCTCTATCTTCTATAGGCAAACCAATTTTGGAACCAATCAGACAAATTACCATGGACCCCATACATTGTACTTTTCTAGAGAACCTACCATGTGAAACCTTATCTAATGCCTTACTGCTGTGCACATACATCTACTGATGCTTCTGGATTGGTGGTACTGCGGATGGCTCTCCTCTTCCTCTCTCCCTCGATGCCCAAAATGCTGAAGGTTCCAACTAAGGAACGGGCTGCGAATCCCCTACAACCAACCTCCACTGGGAGACACCTCGCTCTCCATCCAGCCTGCTGACAGTTGCTGACCAGTCCTGCGTACTTGGAGAGCTTCCTTTCAAAGGCCTCTTCCAAGCTATCTTCCCATGGGACTATCAGCTCCAGCATCACCATTTGCTTAGTAGACTCAGACACTAGGACAATGTCTGGTCACAGGGTGGTGGCTGCAATATGGTTGGGGATCTTCGCCGCCATTCGAGGTCCACTAACAGCTGCCAGTCCCTTGCAGAGGTCAGGATGCCTGCAGATGCCAGCCTCCCCTGACATAGTCTTGCCTCTGCTTCCTGAACAGCTTCCTCTACCCTCCACTTCCTGCCATTCCTCACTTGGATCCCTGCTCTAGCCACCTCTGGGTCACTTGAGTCCCTATACTGTAGCACTTCTCTGGCTCATTACCTTGAATTCCTCCTCCAAGGATTTGAAGGGCAGTTGCAGTTTGCTGTGGTGTCCATAGAGTGCGATGCTGCTCAGGCTCTTTGGCAGCCCGAGCCATCTCCTGAGGTGGTTGCTAACCCTCCTCTCTAAGGTTTCGACTGTCGAGGTCGGAATTGCATAGATGAGGAGGGGCCACAGGATTCTGGGAAGAATGCCATGCTGATACACCTAGGCTTTAAACTTCCCAGGCAGGCCAGATTTGTCCACAGATTTCAGCCAGCCATCCAACTCGGTGCAGGTTGCCTGAATGGATGTTGTGTCCCTTAAAGAGCTGTCAAAAACTTTGCCTAAGCTCTTGACTGGCTTTTCTGTGATGGTTGGGATGGCTGTGCCTGCGATGCTGAACCGGAACTTGTTCTCCACCTTCCCTTTCCTCAGCACCATCAATCTTGATTTGGCAGGTTTGTAACGCATCCAGGCCCACTCCACCAGCTTTTCAAGCCCTTGCAGAATCCTCCGGCAGCCTGGGACTGATTCTGTGGTGACTGTGAGGTTATCCATGAATGCCCTGATAGGTGGTTGCCGTTGAGCGGAATTCATTCTGGGCCCTCTGCACTCTGGTTCAGCAGGCGTAGTGAGCATGTTCATGGTGAGGGAGAACAGTGTCACTGAGATAGTGCACTCTGTGATGATGCCGACCTCCACCTTGTGCCAGGTTGATGTAATTGCTCCTGAAGAGACCCTCATCCTGAAGCTGCTGTAATAATCAGCGATAAGGTCTCTAATTCTGCTGGGGACATGATATTTGGTCAGTGTGAGCTGCACCAGCTTGTGCGGAATGGAGCCATATGCATTTGCCAGGTCGAGCCACAACACTGACAGGTTGCACAGCCAGTTAGAAACGGCACTGAAGAAGATCTTCGCCTCGACACACAGCAGGGAGATAATGTGAAACTGATCTATCTGGGTGGCATTTTCCTCCTTCAGGATCCACATCCCTTCAGCCATTCTCAACTGTTCTGGGATCTTCCCCCTTCTCCAGAAGATTCTCAGGATCTTCCACAGATGCAGCAGGAGTTTGGGACAGTTCTTGTACACTTTGTACGAGGTGTTGCTTGGTCCTGGAGCCGAGCTAGCCCTTGCTTTGCGGACGACCTCTCTGACTTCCTTTAGTTGCAGCTCTGACATGTCGAACTGCATATCCGGTTCAGGTGGGTCTATTAGGATGTCGCACTCTCCCAACTCCTGCTGTCTTTCAGGATGATTATATATCTTCTTCAAATGTTGGTCTATGTCTTCCTGCGAACAGGCCAGTTTCCCACTGCGCTTCTCCCCCAGCAACTCCTTGGTGAACTTGAAGGGGTTGGCGATAAAGGCAGCACGTTTTCGAGCCCTTTCACGACGCTACCTCTGCTGCCACTCTGCCCGGCGGAGGACCGTGATCTTCTTTCGTAGTATGCACATCAGCTGAGCCAAGCCAATGCGCTCCTCTTCTCCTGCCTCCTTGTATTGGGACTTCAGCGCTTTCATCTCCTGCCTGATGTTGTGGATCCTCAATGCTCTTTGGTTCTTCGAGTAAGATGTTTTGGAGCCTTCCTTCTCCTCTTCTCCGAACCGTTCAGCTGCGATACTGACAATAATTGTTGTCATAGCTTGCAGCTTCCTATCGACCCCTCCCTTCGCCGTTGCCTCCAGAATTTGGTTAACATCTTCATCAAACTGCTTCCACAGTGAAGTCATGTTAGCTGCAGGCCATTTGATCCGCCTCCTGTTAGACTTCATGTTAGAGGGATTAGTTTGCAACACTTGGAGGTTCCATGCACTATGGGGTGACTCCGGGCCTGGCCCCTCCTTCGTCTCACCAGGTTGGTTACCTGCGCATTGTGCTGCTCCTGCTCCCGCCAAACACTTCATCCTCGCTTGGTGGATCTTCAAGCAGCGATCGTTCTTGCAGATTTTGCTACATGCACACTGCTTCCTCATCGTCGTTTGTTCATTGCCTGGGTCTGATGCCATTATGTCCATCTGACTGGGGTGCTCTTCCTCCACCCCCCCCACCTCTCGGGCACCCCTGGGGGTGTCCTTCCCTTAGATTCATCGTAGCTTTTGTGGGGGTCCTCCTCTCAGAGGACACAGATTGGGTTGCCAGCCCGTTCTGCCCTGGTTGCTGTGTCTCCGGGCTGTCACTGACTCTCCAGTCGTCACCACTCTTTTCGCGGTTGTCACCCAGTCTTTGCTGGTTGTCACTGATGAAGTCAGGGTGTAAGCTGTGTACATACATCTATTGATGCTTCTGGACACATCTTCAGTGATGTTCCTGGAATCATCGGGTGTTTCGGGTCCATGTATTCAACATCAACTGTGCTACCTCCATTAATCATCTTCATCTCTTTGAAAAACTCAGATTAGTCAGCCACGGAAGTCCTCTTGGACAATACTTCTCCAAATGCCCATATATCCTCTCCATAAAAAATCCTCTCCATTAGTTTTCCTATCACTGATCCATAATTTCTAAGAATATCTCTGTTTTCCATTTTGAACAAAGGAACAACATTAGTTACCCAACAGACCCCCAGCACTACACCTGTGGCTAGTGAAAATGCAAGAGAAGTAATATAGAGTGGAAAAAACTATGGAAGGTCTGTAATTTTACAAAAATTCTAAATAATCTTTTTCTCTGCGCAGGCTTCAAAATAACAATCACTTTTATTATTAGAAATGATCATTAGTGAAGTCAATTATTTTTCTAGCAAACTGATGCAAATTGAATGTCAGTGGACGAGAAACGCACAATATTAGCATTCATGACAGAAGTCGCTATTCTATTATTTATGCAAAACAGAAAAAGAAGCTATTTTATAAAATTCATATTTCAATTTGATTGATCTATTTTATCAGAACTCTCAGACAGATAAGAATACAACAGCAAAACCTTGCTGCTCTAAAAAAAGAAATGACAGGAAATTCCTCTTTTCAGATT
This sequence comes from Mobula birostris, assembly GCF_030028105.1. NCBI lineage: Eukaryota > Metazoa > Chordata > Chondrichthyes > Myliobatiformes > Myliobatidae > Mobula > Mobula birostris. The sequence goes on from NC_092373.1 coordinate 55,930,265, forward strand.
AGGCAACATGATTAAACTAGTCAGGATCACCGAGTGCTCAAGTTACCTCTGAAACATGAAAAGTGACTCACTGTGTGCATGAGTGAAGTACGAATTTGTCTGGAATGTCAATTCAGCATTTAGATTGTTGAGCAGCAGTAGATTAATAATAACATGCCACTCACATGTGTAATCTACCTGTTTAAGATTAAAACTACAGTGCAGTGATCTATAACTTGAATTTCATTGTGCAAACGATTGATTAATAGGTAATTAATCCACATTTATCCAACATTGCTAGAGTGAAGTTTCACTTCAATGCTGGGGTTATGAGGGATCTCCATATTGCTCTGCTTAAATTAAAAGCTCTCTTTGCTCACGTTGCTATGGTTTCCTAGAACATGCTAGCCATCATACTAATGTAAATTATTCCCACCTGTGTACGTGCTGCATACCAGCTCTCATGCACTTTGGTCAAATGTTTGTACAACATCGTAATCTCTGTGCAATTGTCCCAAATATAATAGAATGACACAAAGCTCAACAAGCCGGAGACATGCATAATTAATCATTGCTGCTTAAAGATACTCCCCTGCTGTACCCGACATTAAATTCATATTTGTACTACTTGTAATATGATCTTGCTTTCATCCAGAGGTACTTATCAGGTGTGCTGCATACACAAAGCCCTTAGCATTGTCAGTGATCCCTCCGATCTCTTTGACCACCTACCAACAGACAGGTGACACTGTTGCATTAGGACAAGAACTCTTAGGATGGGAACCAGCTTCTTCCCCCAAGCTATAAACCTACTGAACTCACTGCCACCACCCAGGTCTGATCATGCATGAAGCAACAGTAGCGTTATACTGTTTACTTTTTAACTTGTATTGTATATGCACCTTGTTATTTGTTAATTTACTAGCGGTAATATTACCTCATGTGTTATGTGTGTGACTTCTACATACTGTGTTGTGACCCTTGGTCCTAAGGAACACTGTTTCCTTTGGCAGTATATATGTGTACGGTTGACGGACAATAAACTTGAACTATTTGCAAATGCAGACTTAGACAAGCACATTGCTGACATAATTTTTAAGGTGTCTGTGATCAAAGAAACAATACTGTTACAAAATTTGCAATAAATGCATGAATAATAAAAATATTTTTCAATGCTAAGTATGTATCTTTATTCAAATGTTAGTAATATATTGACCTTCCAGTGGTTAGCTTTGGAATGAAAATCACAGAGTTTCTGATTGAGTATGCATTGTGCATTCATTCGCCTCAAATGTCTGCTCTCTTCTGAGGTTTGTTCATGCTTCGGATTCCTCACAAGTGTTCATTGTTGAACTAAAGGCTTTCTGTGACTGGTGAACACCCCAGGGACCAAACTGCATCGTTACTGCTGAAGCGCACATTTTAACTGAAGCTTTCTTTTGTTTCCATGGGTTTTTTTTCCCCAAAATAAAATTTCCAATCTGTCCCAAACCTCCCATCAAACACCAGTTCCCCATTTCCTGCACACTCCATCTCAAATATTCATTGATGACACAACGAGACCTGATTTGTACCAAGGATTTTTAAAACTAGTTAAAACCAATGTGCTGAGATAATAGATGGGTAATGCCTTACAGCACATTTTTCAACCAGGGTTCTGTGCAACCCTAGGGTTCCGTGAGAGGTCGCCAGGGGTTTTGTAAGAGATTGTGATTTTAAAAAATTGTTTTTTTGAACTTTGCGCAACATGCAATGCTAGCATTCACAGTGGTGGACAGTGATTGAACAGCCCCGTTAGCAATCTCGTTAGAGGCCTCTCAGCTCAATTGGACTGTGTTTATTTGCTTGTGCATTCTCAGTTTTTGATGCAAGATAGGGGAGGCCTTTGATAATTGGTGAGCACTGTATTGCACGGTGGGCAGGACTGTCAGCTGATAATTGGTGAGCACTGTATTGCACAGTGGGCAGGACGGTCAGCTGATAATTGGTGAGCACTGTATTGCACAGAGGGGAGGATGGTCGGCTGATAATTGGTGAGCACTGTATTGCACGGTGGGCAGGACGGTCAGCTGGTAATTGGTGAGCACTGTATTGCACGGTGGGCAGGACGGTCGGCTGATAATTGGTGAGCACTGTATTACACAGAGGGGAGGACGGTCAGCTGGTAATTGGTGAGCACTGTAATGCACAGAGGGGAGGATGGTCGGCTGATAATTGGTGAGCACTGTATTGCACGGTGGGCAGGACGGTCAGCTGGTAATTGGTGAGCACTGTATTGCACGGTGGGCAGGACGGTCGGCTGATAATTGGTGAGCACTGTATTGCACGGTGGGCAGGACGGTCGGCTGATAATTGGTGAGCACTGTATTGCACAGTGGGCAGGACGGTCGGCTGATAATTGGTGAGCACTGTATTGCACGGTGGGCAGGACTGTCAGCTGATAATTGGTGAGCACTGTATTGCACGGTGGGCAGGACTGTCAGCTGATAATTGGTGAGCACTGTATTACACAGAGGGGAGGATGGTCGGCTGGTAATTGGTGAGCACTGTATTGCACGGTGGGCAGGACTGTCAGCTGGTAATTGGTGAGCACTGTATTGCACGGTGGGCAGGACTGTCAGCTGATAATTGGTGAGCACTGTATTGCACAGAGGGGAGGATGGTCGGCTGGTAATTGGTGAGCATTGGATTGTACTGAGGGGAGGATGGTCGGCTGGCAATTGGTGAGCACTGTATTGCACAGAGGGCAGGACGGTCGGCTGGTAATTGGTGAGCACTGTATTGCACGGTGGGCAGGACGGTCAGCTGATAATTGGTGAGCACTGTATTGCACGGTGGGCAGGACGGTCAGCTGATAATTGGTGAGCACTGTGTTGCACGGTGGGCAGGACTGTCAGCTGATAATTGGTGAGCACTGTATTGCACAGAGGGGAGAATGGTCGGCTGATAATTGGTGAGCACTGTATTGCACGGTGGGCAGGACTGTCAGCTGATAATTGGTGAGCACTGTATTGCACGGTGGGCAGGACGGTCGGCTGGTAATTGGTGAGCACTGTACTGCACGGTGGGCAGGACGGTCGGCTGGTAATTGGTGAGCACTGTATTGCACGGTGGGCAGGACGGTCAGCTGATAATTGGTGAGCACTGTATTGCACGGTGGGCAGGACTGTCAGCTGATAATTGGTGAGCACTGTATTGCACGGTGGGCAGGACGGTCGGCTGATAATTGGTGAGCACTGTATTACACAGAGGGGAGGACGGTCGGCTGGTAATTGGTGAGAACTGTATTGCACGGTGGGCAGGACGGTCGGCTGGTAATTGGTGAGCACTGTATTGCACGGTGGGCAGGACGGTCGGCTGATAATTGGTGAGCACTGTATTGCACGGTGGGCAGGACTGTCAGCTGATAATTGGTGAGCACTGTATTGCACAGAGGGGAGAATGGTCGGCTGATAATTGGTGAGCACTGTATTGCACGGTGGGCAGGACTGTCAGCTGATAATTGGTGAGCACTGTATTGCACGGTGGGCAGGACGGTCGGCTGGTAATTGGTGAGCACTGTACTGCACGGTGGGCAGGACGGTCGGCTGGTAATTGGTGAGCACTGTATTGCACGGTGGGCAGGACGGTCAGCTGATAATTGGTGAGCACTGTATTACACAGAGGGGAGGATGGTCGGCTGGTAATTGGTGAGCACTGTATTGCACGGTGGGCAGGACTGTCGGCTGATAATTGGTGAGCACTGTATTGCACGGTGGGCAGGACGGTCGGCTGGTAATTGGTGAGCATTGGATTGTACTGAGGGGAGGATGGTCGGCTGGCAATTGGTGAGCACTGTATTGCACAGAGGGAAGGATGGTCGGCTGGCAATTGGTGAGCACTGTATTGCACAGAGGGGAGGATGGTCGGCTGGTAATTGGTGAGCACTGTAATGCACAGAGGGGAGGATGGTCGGCTGGTAATTGGTGAGGGCTGTATTGCACAGAGGGAATTGGTGAGCACTGTAATGCACAGAGGGGAGGATGGTCGGCTGGTAATTGGTGAGCATTGTATTGTACTGAGCGAATAACAATAGGCTGATGAGCGTGAAGCGCGTTTTCCGAGCATTGAATGGACTCGTCCAACTTGGGCTGTGCTGTCAGACCCTCCCTCCCAAATTACTTCTGCCAACTTCCCCTTACGCGCCGCCAAATGACTTATGCGAGCGAACAAACTCTATCTGTGCAGTAGAAAATTAGAGGGAAATTTTCATTCCAAAGGAGGAATTTTTTTTTTCCCCTCTACACAATGTGACTCAGCTGCTGGCCTGTCACTTTGTTGTTGTTGTAAATGTTGCAAAAGGCAGATTATGTAGGTTACAAGTGAATTGTCTTGTGCAGTTTCTGTACTTTTTGCAGTTTTCTCGTTTAGTTATTTATTATCCCATTCTTTTTTATATTTTATTAACCCATGTTTTACAGACATGTCTGACGGTACAATTGTCTGAGTCATTTCACTGAACTAGTGCAACAACAGACACAAATAAAGTCCGTCTTTACAAGGAATGCTACTTACCAATGGGTTTTATGTGGACTGGTAATCCAAGTTGTCCTAGTCTGTGGCAAACAACTTACAAATGCAGCAATGGCACCAGCAAAATTGAAAAGACACTTAACTACAAATCACAGCAACATGATACGTAAAAGTGCTGATTATTTTAAACGAATATTAGAATCTCAAAACAAAGTAAGGCTTGTGTTAATAAAGTCACAGTCAGTAAAAGGAAAGAGGAAGTAAGTTATTTAGTAGCAGAACTTACTACCCAGAAAAGAAAATGTCACACAGTTGGTGAGAACCTAATATGTTAAGACGAGATGCGGTATGAGAAATTGAAAAGGTTTCCTTCGCAAACAGTACCATAAATTGATTTTATGATGACATGTCACATAATGCTGAAGAGGTTTTGTGTGTTAAACTGAAAAAAAAAACAGCTTCACTATCCAGGTTGATGAATCAACAGATTTCACCAATAATGTCATGTTGTAGCATTTTTAAGATTTGTAAATGATGGTGAAATTCAAGAAAACTTTTCTGTTGCAAAGTGCTGCCCGAAACAAGTATAGGTCAAAATATATTTAATGTTTTGTCTTTATGTCTGGAAATAAAAGGTCTGTCTTGGAGGAACTGTGTTGCTTTGGCCTATGGTTTTTAGGAACTTTGCTATTCAACATTGCCAATAAATTTTCATGTTGTAGATAGCATTAATTAAGATCAACTTACAACTTTTATTTAAATTAATTCTACCGAGCCTACCCTTAGAAAAATTAAATCCCATTTGGCTTAAGACAGTTATTTAACAGAAATGTATTATGTTTGCTTTATGAGTTTTTAAAGTTCATGAAAGGGAAAGAAAGATTAATTCCAAGAAAGGTAAGATAAGCTTAACTACCTACCTTTTTAAAGAAAGGTTGGCTAAAAATTTATTCTCTACTCAAAAGAGCATTGACAATTATTTTTAGATTATTATATCTACAACTTATTGATCATACCAACTTACCATGAGCTGTAGATACTATATATTTATATTTTGCACAGGGATTCCCTGAGGCCTGAAATTTATTTTAAGAGTTTTTCCTGGGCAAAAAAGTTGAGAAAGACTGTCTTACAGTGTCATCTAATCCAAACTGTGTACTATAATTCTGTACCCATGTTCAATTATTTCTTTTTGCCCATTTAAGACTTTTTTTGGCAAGAGATGAGACATCCTGAAAGAACAAATTCATTAGCATTATGGCACCTCATCAGAACTGGGGAATGCTGATGTGCCCGACAGCAATAGGCTTTGCTCTTTAGGAGAGATCTCTCACCATGCTCCTTAGTCTACTGCTATTAGTATTTCCTCAAAAACATGACGGAAGATATCTACAAATATTTGACAATTTTCAGACTTCTTTTTTTCTTACACATGAACTATATTGATGAATTTTAAGTGAAGAGACTCTTACCAGTCATTGGTGAGAGGTCAGCATTCACACTAAACAGGTCCAAGATGCCAAGGCCAGCCAGGATCTCCTTCAGATCAATATTCTGCATCACCTTAAATCTAGTGACATAGGTTAACATATATAAAAACTCAAACAATAATGAACAAAAGTACAATATAAAAGCATTCTTACAGCAAATATCTAACACAGTATATTCAATTTTGCAAAGAATTATAAATATTTTATTGAGAACTAGGAGCCACAGTGGTGGCAAATGCACCGCTACATAATACAATTTCAAACCAATCAACTTATCAGTTGATTTGATGGAAATTGTATTCTCAGTTCTGTATCTTGGCTTTGAATCCTCTACAAATGCTTTTAAGGTCTGTGACAGCTGGTGATGCTTAAAATACACCCGCATGAACATACAAGATTTGCTGTGCTATTGATGCTATTTATTGTTACAGTAAATGCTGGACAACTTGAATTGGATATTTTAGTCACCAAATTTGCAAGGTTAATTGGTGAATGAAAAACAAAGAGTAACTGTCTTCTAATCAATCCCACACTCTGAATTCAATTTGAAATAACTGGAACAGAAATTATTCAATACCTTTGAGCATATGGTCCGCTATTTTGAAATACAAGTTGCATTTTAAGTATCTTCGGTTCTTTAAGAATTTAATACTAATTAGTTCTTCCTCACAATATTTTAGATTAAGAGGAAGTTAATGGCGCAGTAAGTAGTCCGTTGATACAAGGTACCTATCTAGGCAATTTTTGAATGGGATGAAGATTTCTGCCTGATCACTCCTTCAGGAAAAAAAGTCACTCTGGTTAAAAAAAATCCTCATCTACCACTAACTTGTTTTTCTCTTATGCTTATCTGCTTTAAAAATGCCATTTATAGTTACTCCATTTGGGATCTCAATTTCAAACACCCAAGTCTCCCTTCAGACTCCTCTGCTCCAACCAAAAGCGCCAGTCGAATCTTAGCACATACATTCAAATTTCACTCCCAAGAACATATTAATAAATCTCATCTACATCATCTTCTATGCAAACCCATCTTTTCTGTAACATACCCACCGGAAATGAATACAGCACATGAGCTGTGGTCTAAATATGGTTTCCTAAGCACAACCTCCCCATCTTCACTTTCCACGCCTACAGATAACAAGAGAAAGAATCCAGAATGCCCATTTAACCACCAGATTAACATGCTGAGCTACCTTTAGGAACTGGAATAGGCACGGAGGACAATTAAGCAGACTCTCTGTGCCCAGAGACATCAGGCAAGGTTTGCAAGTCCTCTGACAACAAGATCCTGTAGCCTTATCCTGGAAGACCTCCCAGTCTTTAGTAGGAAGCTAAGATAGAGTGAGAGTTGTATCTGCCATCAAAACCTGAAGTTTATTTATTTGTGTTTTTTTTTACAAATTTTACCTGTCTGCAATATTCCAAAACATTTAAAGACTATTAAAATTTCTGTAAACAAAGATTTAAAAAGCAATAAGTACACCTTAAATACAAGAAAAAGTCAAAAGAAGAATATGGAATTTGCCATCGGGCAACACAGAGTCCAGTGATGGAGAAGAGCAATGTGCCAACAGCCAGAAATTTCTGGGCCTCAGGTGGACCTTCAGAGCCCTGGGCAGCAGCTGGAAGCAGATGTTTTCCTGCTCAGCAGCAGCTACAAACAAACATTTTCTTCTGACACATCAGACCACAATCAGCACACCTCACCCTCATGATCACTAAACTTCATATGCTTCAAAATAACTGGGCAAACATATTAGTCATGGTACTGATTTTTATTCCATTACAAATTCCTCACCTTGGCAGAAAGACTTCAACCTTCTGCTTCTTCACAGAGCTTGCCCATTCATTAATTAGTTGGGTTTTAATAAGGGGTTCCAAGGTGGCTAGTTGTACTTCCTGTCTTGGGAGAACTATCATCATACTCAGTTTGTCACCAAGGTAAGGCATTTCTAAGACCTGGTAAACTCCTCCCACCTCATTGGAGCCATCACTGAACTCACCTAGAAACAAAAACAAAATGCATCTACATATAATTCACAACCTCTGACTGTCAATGAAATGCAGTTTAAACAATAGCTGAACACTTTTTATTGAACACACAAGAACACAACACAAGATATAGGAGCAGGAGTAGGCTATCCGGCCCATTGAGCCTGCCCTGCCATTCAATAAGATCATGGCTGATCGGTCTGTAAACTCAGCTCCATCTCCCTGCCTTTTCTCCATAACCCTTTATTTCCTTACTATGAAAAAATCTATCTAACTGTTTCTTAAGTATATTTAGTGAGGAAGCCTCATCTGCTTCCCTGGGCAGAGAATTCCACGGATTCACAACTCTCTGGGAAAAACGGTTTCTCCTCATCTCCAACCTAAATCTTCTCCCCTGAAACTTGAGGCAATGTCCCCTAGTTCTAGTCTCACCTACCAATGGAAACAACTTTCCTACTTCTATCTTACCTATCCCTTTCAAAATTTTGTATGTTTTGTTGCGTACCCCGTAACTAGGTTGCCAAACCAGCAGAAATGGATCACTCAGTTGGAGCCTGGATTACTAGAACTAAGAAAGTTTTATTAAAGAAACAAGCAACACAGTACTCTAATCAAAAGGATAATAAATGCAACAGTTCAGCAATGATAAACACACATGCACACAGAATTAAGATAACAGGATCAATCAAGCTCTATTGTTGTCTAGGGGTAAATGACCAGTTTCAAAGTGACGCAAAGTTCAGTTCAATTTAGTTCAGTTCAGTTCGCAGTAATCGCTGCCGTGGCGATGGACAGTGGGGGGGAAGGAGAGAGAGAGCAAAACGAATGAATATTCAACACAGCTTCCACACAGACCTTCGCAGTCAGCTTTCGGGCGAGCCCTTTGTGATGTCATCTGAGGTCACCGACCGTGAGCCCCTCCGTTTCCAGACACGATCGTTTCCCGCGGTGAACCTGGCACCCAGGCAAGGGTGGACACACACCAGGTTCCCGCCGATCGTGCTTTTCCACCCTGTGCATCTATGGCCCAGTACTTCCCACCGACTTGTGAGAGACGCACCGCTTCCTTGTTACCTCGGGTGTCGTGTGTGTCCTGCCTTAGCGAACCTGTCCCTTTTTATCCCCCTGCTGGGGTATCGCCTGTCCATCACTTCAAACAGTTCAGGGTTCAAAGGGGGGAGCCGATCTTGACAGCTCTCCTTCCTTCATTAACATTTCCAAATGCTGCTCCATTGTTTTCCTTATCTCTCTCTCTCCTGAGGACAGGTGGCAGACCAACTGCTGATCCCACTGGTGCCAGCACAGGACAGCTACATCTTAATCTATGTGTATTCTTGTCGCAGTTTCTACAAGATCCCCTCTCATTCTTCTGAACTCCAGAGATTATCGTCCCAGGCTTTTACATGAAGGACAATTATCGGCCAGGACTAGAAAGAATTCTGTGGCAATTCTTTGAAATATAGCCATTGAAACTATGTTCATTTACATGGCTCTTTCAAAAGGCAATACCTCCAGCAGTGCGACATAGCCTCACAACTGCATTGCAACAGCCACCTGGGTTTGTACTCTGCTCTCTGGAGTGGAACTTAAACTCTTGACTACCAACTTTGTAGGACTCTTTCTTCTGAAAGAATCCCAGCTTGTAGAATGCATTGCAGTAAAATAATGAAACAGAGGGAGAGAGAAAGGTGGCAGAGAGGAGGGAGAAAGCAGAGGAGAAAGATAAAGCAAAATGAGAGAAAAGTAGAAATTGAAGGCAGAACACAACAAATAGGATGGTTTGAGCAAAATCAAAGCCATTGTGGATTTGGTGTCACATTCAGAATTCACCTTCCATCGAATATCTGTACAACTCGGTAGTTACTATTTCACTGTAATATAGTACCTCACTAAGTGGTTAAATGCACTGAAACATGGAAACAAAAACTCATTGTGTTCATTTCAGCAGAGTGTTGCTATACAAGGCTATATAACCAAAGAAAGTTAGGAAACAAAGAAATACTATTCTCTACCAAATTTATACCTTCACTCCCAATGACAAGGCAGCTGAATGGAAAGGTCAGTTTTAATTAACAGTGCAAAATAACTAAACGTTTGCAAACCGTAGAAGAAGTCATCTTGTTGATGCATCATGGGTATCTGTATTTCACTTTCATCGTCTTTGGTAAAAGGGAAAGTGTGTGTATGCTCTGCTCTGAATGGAGACTTCCAGTTTCCTTTAAAATAAATTGCATTGACGAGGACTATGTGGGCCAAAGCATTCAAGTCCTTCTCTGATAAAAGGTTCTGTATTTTGCCTGTGTAGATAAAAGAAAAGATTATTTTACAAATATACAAATCAAACAGGGATCTACATTGTACACCCAAACTAAATCATTTCAATTATGTTGCAAATTTAGCTGCCGTTAATGTTCCACAGCTGGTTGCAAAACTGGAAGTGATTCCTAGATGCTCTGGGAATGAAATTTCTGGCTTCCAAATTGAAAATCATTTTGCAACAATGATCCCCAAAACATGAAAAGTTGCGTGCAGGAATGAATGCTCCTGGTGAGGAATAAGGTGGCAATCAACAGATTTATTGTCCTGGATTGTGTTGATTCTATTGAGTATTGCAGCTCTCATGTAGATCCAGGCATATTCCTTCACATTTATAGCTTTTACTTCATGAAGGGCAAATGAGGTTTGATGAATGAGATAGAGATTCCAGTCCTGAATCTGCTCCTGTAGCAATACCATATATGCAGCTAGCTCAGTTGAGCACCTCCGCTCCGTCCGCCACAACAGACAGGATCTCCCAGTAGCCACCCAATTCAACTCTGTTTCCCACTCCCATTCAGATATGTCCATACATGGCCTCCTCTACTGCCATGATGAGGCTAAACTCAGGTTGGAGGAGCAACACCTCATATACCGTCTAGGTAGTCTCCAGCCCCTTGGTATGAACATAGAATTCTCCAACTTCTGGTAAATCCCTCCCCCTCCCTTCCTCTATCCCTATGTCACTCTGCTCCCTCCTCCAGCTGCCTACTACCTTCCTTATGGTTCCGCCTCCTTCTACTACCCATTGTGTTTTCCCCTATTCCTTCTTCACCTTTCCTGCCTATCACCTCCCTGCCTCCCCTCCCCCACCCCCTTATCTTTCCCCTTACTGGTTTTTTCACCTGGAACCTACCAGCCTTCTCCTTCCCACTCTCTCCCCACCTTCTTTATAGGGCCTCTGCCCCTTCCCTCTGCAGTCCTGACAAAGGGTTCCGGCCCGAAACGTCGAGTGATCTTTTCCACAGATGCTGCCTGACCTGCTGAGTTCCGAGTGTAGCTCAGTCAAGTTTCTTGCTAATGGTGTCTCTCAGGATAAGGACGGCAGAAGAATGTCAGTGATGCCATTGAATACCAAGGGAAGAGGGCTATGTTTACTTACCAGATGTTCTGGTCTACTCATGTCAATTCACTATTTCCCAGCTTAGCCAAGCAACATATTGCTATATTTACAATTCTGGAAGCTTATCTTTTAGTGAATGCCCTAAGTCTTCTACCATCACCATCCTTGGGCATTCCACGTTCAATTGATACAATACACTCAGCAGCAAAAGCACTTGCATGAATCTGAACACAGACTCTGATAACTCCAGGCGTCAGGTCAAAGAAACCATCATTTTCAACCTCTGTGTTAAATAGAACTCAGAATCACTGAGTGCAACAAGGAAACTGATAAAGTCCAAATGGAAAGTTTACTGATCATTGCTAAGATTGTCTTAACTATATAACCCAGTTGGACCCTGAAAGATATAGATACCAGAAACAGCATGTGGCAGATAATGAGTGTACCAGTTTATGTTAGTAAGAAAACCATACAGGCTGTTTAGCAAATACCATTTGGATTAAACAGGGACCAGGAAATGACAATCTCCACTTCGCCCAGTGGCATTACCATCATTAAAATCAGCATCATCATTATCCTCTAGGTTATCTCAGGGGTCTGGAAACCAGACAACCAGGTCAGAAAGTGAGGGGATTGAGGGTAAGGAAGATGTATGGCCAGTAAGTCAGTGAGGATCTATATTTCAAAGTTTCATAGATCTTGCTTTTATTAGTTGAGGCATTCAGTGCAAGAGTAGGGGAAAGTTATTTTTCAGCTTTATAAAACTCGTATTAGACCACATGTGGAGTATCGCATTCAACTCTGGTTGTCTTTGTACAGGAAAGATAGAGAGAGGTCAGGAGAGGCTTTACAAGGATACTGCCTGGATTAGAGGGCAGGTGCTAGGAGAGGTTGGACAAACCAGGGTTGTTTCCTCCAAAGTGACAGAGGCCGAGAGCTTACCTGGAAGAAATTTACAAGATAGAGTCATAGAGTGACGTAATACTGCAATGGATAATCCGGGACCAAGGTACAAAACACAGTACCAACAGTCATACATAGAACAAGGTACATTTTGGACATAAGATAGCAGCAAACAGAGTCACATAAAAAAAACCCAAATCCCTGATTCCCTGGTTGTTGCCGGCAAAAAGAAGTCCGTAGCAGTCTGCAGATGAACACATTCCAGCCTGTCTTCCACCAATTCCTGTATTGTTCTCATCTTCCATGTTATTATCACTGACAGGAAACGTAACTGGGGCAGTTGCACTAGTGAATTGGTTGAAGGAGTAGATGAAGATCTAATTCTCTTCCCAACACACCCACCCCTCATGAAGCACCGGCAGTAAAAGCGAAGGAGTACTTTCCACTTGCCTGGATCCACACAAGTTCCACAGCAGTGAGGACATTTAACGCAATACACTCATTTTCACCACACTACAAGAACATATTCATCATTCACCAATCATTATTGCAAGGTTTTCCAATTTACAAGCCACTAATTTCATTCTTAAAGCAGCAAATATTAATTCCAATTTGGCAAGTTAATTTTTTGCATATCCCATGTATGTGATGGAGAGAAACATTGTAATCTGGCAATACTCACTAACAGTTTGATTCTTTACCCATTCATTGATAAGATCAGCCACTGAAGAAGGATGGTTGAAGTCAACGTTTTCAGCACTGGCACTGAAATATCTGTTCAGCATTCGTAGGTAATTGTCACTTAGTTGAAATCCTTCCTGCACAAACAACGAGTTGGCAACTTCCATTACATACTGCTGATGATCTGCTTTCATTGATTGAGAAAGATCATGGAAGAAGCCAAATTCTTCACCTGTGCAGAACAAATTAACAATTTTATACAATATACTCCATAATAATACATATCACTATTGGGACTTTTCACATTTTCAAGGTTTTCCACATTAAGAAAACTTCATACAAGTAAGAGGCAAGAATGGAAGTAGATTCTCAGGAGTAAACATGAAAATCAGAAACATCTCAATTTTTAAGCAGAAGAAACAAAGAAACGAATGGAAATGTAGTATAAAGGAATACCACTTTTCCTCAAAGAACTTAACTGCAGAACAAGCTATTTTGGCTACATAGCAGCTGTCATCATTGCATGAATAATGGATTAAATACATTTAAATTCCCATTGTCCATTCACGGCAACATACCCAAGTTCAATATAACTCCTCAACACAATAGAAAAGGACAATAAATTGAGCTCAGTAGGAGCAGTGTTTGAGTTCTACAATAAATTCGAGAAAGTAAGATTATGGTTTGTGCATTCAGGCAAGCGATACCTTGTGCCAGATGCTATATTGTTCAGGATGCCGGGGCATACAGCAAACAACCAGAAGTATGCAAAAAGCAAATAGATGATACATCAGTTAGTCTGTATACGTGTCTCACATCACTAAAAGTGATCAATTATAGGATAGTTGCTGACCAATTTGTTCTACTGTTCAAAACAAATTATCGAAGTATGTACATGTCACTATATACTACTTTGAAAGTTATTTTCCTGCAGGCATTTGCTGTAGAAGAAATAGAACTGAATCGCTAAAAAAAAACTACACGCAAAGACAAGCAATCAATGTGCAAAAAGACTAACAGTACAAATACAAAAACACAAGAATCTAATGATTTCTTATTTTCTGAAGTCACTCTAGAAGAGGAATTTGACAAATGCCGAAGAATTTTTTTTTCTGAATTCAAGATTTCACCATAAACAAGTTGTTCCAAGACTGATGAAATTGTTAGCACCTACTAGAGTGCAGATCGAATTGGAGGATGAGCAGAACAAAATGCTGGAGTCGGCATTGGAACATGGAGCAGCAGGCTGTTGACATCACATGGATTATCTTATGGGTACCAAACATTAATTTTGCTCCATAGAAAATTCAACATTGATTGAATTCCCTCAATTTCTACTTGATGCTTTAGCAACATGCAGATATGTGCCTACTTAGGAGTTACTGAGGATATTCTATTCCTCACATCCTGATGTCAATTAAATAAGAAAAATCTTTATAATGAGCAAGTAGCTTGATGCCTACATTGTAACCAATAGGTGCAGGATAAGGACACAATTTCCATCCAGTTTCTGGGTGCATCAAATACAATTCCAAAAAAAAAAAAGCCCTTTATTAACAACTCTTGTTGAAATGAGGCAGGCACCTACAATAATTCAAGCTACAAATGATTTTTTAAAAGAATTTTACAATGGTACAAGTCGTGATTGGCTGATAAAAAGTTTTCAAGAGCACTAGTCACGTAACCTTGGATCAGGACAATGAAGCCATATCCTTGGGAGCTAGTTCTTGGAAACAGCAGCTTCAAGAATCTCAATACGGGATTAGTTTACGCTGCTTGATGAATATCTAAAATTCAAGAATTGCTACGGCACAAGAGAAAGTCATTCAGCCATTTTGTCTCTGCCAGATCTCTAAAATGACTCTTTAGTTTCAATCTGTAGCATTTTCTATGGAGCCTTTCAAAATTTTTTTAATCATGTACTTATCCAGTCCCTCTGCAAGACCACAAAGGATCCTGCCTCCATTATATTTTCAGGCAGTGCATTCCAGTGTAAACACATGCTACATAAAATATTGTTTCCTTTATGCTGCCTTTAATTTAAATACTGTAGTGTTGCTCTCACTACTCACTCTGACCAGATCCCTCATCATTTTATTGCTTCTCAGCCTTTGCTAAAGAAAACTATTCAAGCTTCTCTAATCCAACTGTAAAATTGCATCTTACGAACTATTTTCCTGAACCTTTCCTGGACACTTTCTAATAACTTCACATCTTTCCTTCAATCTGATGATCAGAACTGAACACAGCATTCCAGATGAAGCTAGACCAGTTCAGAAAAACATTCCTGCTTTTATGCTCCATGTTTCAATTTCTGAAGCCCAGGATATATGTCTTACTAGCTGTTTTTTTTTAATCTGCACTGCCACTTTCAGTAATTTATACAAATATACTTCCAGGTACTATTGCATCAATGCTTGCTTCAGAAGGGTAAAAATAACTTTTAAGTTAACAAATTTGACACTTGCAGCTAATTTATATAGGTACATATTATAAATCTACTGAACAAAAACAATTACATATGGCAAGGTTTACCTCTTTGTGTGGAATTGGAGCCCGTAACGTGTTGAATTTGCTCAAGGGTTGTACCAGCAGCTCCAATCTCAATCATTCCCAAAGCAATGATGATACTGAAGGGGGAGTAAAAAATATTTTCATCTTTCTGTATTGACCTCAAGTGATGGTAAACCTTGACAGAAAAGTCAGTAGTGGTATTATCCTGGATGTCTCCATTTACTGTCACATATTCCACAATCAGAAGGATTAGGATTCCTGGCAATTTTGTCATCTTTATTTAATTTCCAAACCTACAGGAAATGGAAAGGCAGAGAACATCATAAAAAATTAAAATACAACATCTGAAAAGTACTATTTCAAAGCAATTTTGTCAACTGGCAAATGGTGCAATAAGATGTATAATTGATATAATAACCAAAGAGTAGAGTGGAGATGGATTCGACTTAATGTCAACAAAGAACAATAAGAACTTCTACTGAATATGTTTAAATTAAAATCAATAAATTGATTCAAAAAAATAAGCCAAGGATTCCTGTGATTCTTTTTCAGTTTTCACCAAGGAAAAAAAAAATTCCTGACATTTACGTTGTGTGTCACGCTAAGAAATATCTCAACACATTTAATAAAAATAAGTTAGCTTGAATTTACAGAATGGAGAAACTGCAGGGGCTATAACAGTAACTGTTTGGATATGAGCTTTCCATCTCCTATTAAATAAAATTTGTGATGTGTAACTTAAAATTTTAATACAGTTGACAATGTTTCATCCAGCCACAATCAGATAGTATCTTGAAATATCATTTTGGATAAATTCTGTCCAATAACATTATCGCTCAACAGCAATTTACACCATCTCCACTAAAAATGTGTGGCTGAGGGGCTTCAGGTTCTTGGATCATTGTGATCTCTTCTGGGGCAGGTATGACCTGTACAAAAGAGATGGATTGCACCTGAACCTGAGGGGGACCAATATTCTCGCAGGCAGGTTTGTTAGAGCAGTTGGAGACGGTTTAAACTAATTTAGCAGGGGGGTGGGAACCAGAGTGAAGGGACTGAGGATAGGGCGGATGGTCAGACTGTCAGGAAGGGCAGGCAAGTCAACATGCAGAGTATCAAAACATTAGGGATGTAGAATCAGAAAGGACAGCAAATACAGTACTCAAAGTGTTGTATCTAAATGTGAGCAGTACAAGGAATAAGGTGGATGATCTTGTTGTACTATTACAGATTGCCAGGTATGATGTTGTAGCCATCACTGAATTGAGGCTGAAGCATGGTGGTAGTTGGAAGTTGAATGTCCAAAGTTGCATGTTATATCGGAGGGATAGGAAGGTAAGCAGAGGGGCTGGTGTGGCTCTACTGTTAAAGAATGGCATCAAAGCAGTAGAAAGATGTGACATAGGATCAGAAGATATTGAATCCTTGTGGGTTGAGTTAAGAAACTGCAAGTGTAAAAGGACATGGATGGCAGTTATATACAGGCCTCCCAACGGTGGCTGGGAGGTGGACCACAGGTTACAACAGGAAATAGAAAAGGGGAGTCAAAAGGGCAATGTTATGGTAGTCATGGGAGATTTTAACATGCAAGTCAATTGGGAAAATCAGGTTGGTAATGGATCTCAAGAGAGTGAGTTAGTTGAATACCTAAGAGATGGTTTTTCTGAGCAGTTTGTCATTGGGCCTACCAGGGCAGTGGTCCCCAACCTCCGGGCCATGAAGCATGCAGGGGTGCAGCGGTAGCCGGAGCGCACCCAGCACATCTTTAAGAAAAAAGCCTAAATAAACAAGCTAATTAATTAGGTGCCGCCTGGCACGTAAATGTCGGCCCAGATCAGAGACAATTGTCGATTTCACTTGCTCTACGCGACGTTCACTCCTCTTTCCAGGGCACTGGAGCCTTTAGCTGTTCCATTCTTTGATCAATTTAAACGCCAGCCCAGACAGGCTGAAAAGACAGGGCTGTCAGGATCAAGGTGACATGTTGAGTCTGCACAAACTTCTAATAAAGTATAGGCACTGCCGTGTTTTCTTTGTAATGACAGTTACGTGCTGGTCCCAGGGCAGATCCTCTGACACTTCAGAGAGAGAAACGTTGATCCTGAATGCCAAAGAATTTAAAGTTATTGACCCTCTCCACCTCAGTTCCTCCAATGAAGACTGGCTTCTGGGCAGCACCTAATTAATTAGCTTGTTTATTTCGACTTTTTTCTTAAAGATGTGCTGGGTGTGCTCCCCTGCATGCTTTGCGGCCTGGAGATTGGGGACCACTGTACTAGGGGGATCAGCTAGATTGGATTGGGTGTTATGGAATGAACCAGAGGCGATTAGGGAGCTTAAGGTAAAAGAACCCTTAGGAATCAGTGATCACAATATGATTGAGCTCAACTTGAAATTTCATAGGGAGAAAGAAAAGTCTGATGTAGCAGTATTTCAGTGGAGTAAGGGGAATTACAGTGGTATGAGAGAGGAGTTGGCCAAAGTAAATTGGAAGGAACTGCTGGCAGGGATGTCAGCAGAGCAGCAATGGCATGTATTTCTGGGGAAAATGAAGAAGGTGCATGTATTCCAAAAATGAAGAAATACTCAAATGGTAAAATAGTACAACCGTGGCTGACAAGGGAAGTCAAAGCTGACGTAAAAGCAAAAGAAAGGGCATTCAAAAAAAGCAAAAATTAATGGGAAGACAGAGGATTGGGAATTTTTAAAAAACTTACAGAGAGCAACTAAAAAATAATCATTAGAAGGGAAAAAATGAAATATGAAAGCAGGCTAGCAAATAATAACAAAGTGGATAGAAAAAAGTTTTTTTTTTCAACCATGTTAAAAATAAAAGAAACGAGAGTGGATATAGGACTGCTAGGAAATGAGGCAGGACAAATAATAACAGGGGACAAGGAGATGGCTGATGAACTAAATGAGTATGTGGAAGACACTAGCAGTATGCCTGATGTTGTAGTATGTGAAGGTGCTCAAAAAGCTGAAAGACCTAAAGGTACATAAGTCACTTGGACCGGATGAACTACACCCTAGGGTTCTGAAAGAGGTAGCGTTAGAGATTAGATTATTAGATTAGATTATGAGGACACGCAGTCCTCTTTTATTGTCATTTAGTAATGCATGCATTAAGAAATGATATAATGTTTTTCTAGAATGATATCACAGAAACAGAAACAGATTGTGGTGGCATTAGAAATGGTCTTTCAAAAATCATTGGGCTCTGGTATGGTGCCAGAGGACTGGAAAATTACAAATGTTACTCCTCTCTAAGAAAGGAGGAAGGCGCAGAAAGGAAATTATAGACCAGCTAGCCTGACCTCAGCGGTTGGGAGGATGTTAAGAGTCAATTGTTTGGGATGAGGTAATAGAGTACTTGGTGACACAGGACAAGATAGCATGAAGTCAAGGAAAATCCTACCTGACGAAGCTGTTGGAATTCTTTGAAGAGGTTACAAGTAGGGTAGATAAAGGGGATGCAGTGGATGTTGTATATTTGGACTTTCAGAAGGCCTTTATCAAGGTGCCACGCATGAGGCTGCTTACCAAGTTAAGAGCCCGTGGTATTACAGGAAAGTTACTAAACATGGTTAGAGCATTGGCTGATTGGTAGGAGGCAGAGAATGGGAATAAAAGGATCCTTTTCTGGTTGGCTGCCAGTGACTAGTGCTGTTCTGCAGTGGTTGGTGTTGGAACCACTTCTTTTTATGCTGTATATAAATGATTTAGATGATGGAATTGATGGCTTTGTTGCCAAGTTTGCAGATGATATAAAGATTGGTGGAGGGGCAGGTGGCGTTAAGGAAACAAGTAGGATTCAGAATGACTTAGACAGGTTAGGAGAATGGGCAAGAAAGTGGCAAATGAAATGCAACGTTGGAAAATGTATGGTCATGCACTTTGGTAGTAGAAATAAATGTGCAGACAATTTCTAAACAGGGAGAAAATCCAAAAATCTGAGATGCATAGGGACTTGGGAGTCCTTGTGTAGAACACCCTAAACTTGCAGGTAGAGTCGGTGGTGAGGAAGGCAAGTGCAATGTCAGGATTCATTTCAAGAGGTCCAGAATACAAGAGCAAGGATGTGATGCTTTAGAAGGCACTGGTAAGGCCTCACCTTGAGCATTGTGAACAGTTTTGGACCCCTCATCTTAGAAAAGATGTGCTGGCATTGGAGAAGGTCCAGAGGAAGTTCACGAGGATGATTTCAGGAATGAAAGGGTTATTGTACGAGGAACGTTTGATGGCTCTGAGTCTGTACTCACTGGAATTCAGAAGGATGAGGGGAAATCTCATTGAAACCTTTTGAATGTTGAAAGGCCTAGACAGAGTAGATGTGGAAAGGATGTTTCCCATGGTGGGAGAGTTGAGGACAAGAGGGCCCAGCCTCAGGATAGAGGGCGCCCATTCAAATAGAGATAGAACCATAGAACACTACAACACAGAAAACAGGCTATTCGGCCCTTCTACTCTGTGCCAAAACATTATTCCACTAGTCCCATTGACCTGCATCCAATCCATAACCCTCCAGACCTCTTCCATCCATGTACCTATCCAATTTATTCTTAAAACTTAAGATGCGGAGAAATTTCTTTAGTCAAAGGTTGGTGAATTTGGTGAATTTGTGGAATTTGTAGCCACATGCTGCTGTGGAGGTCAGATCCTTGGGTGTATTTGAGACAGAGATTGATAGGTTCTTGATTGGAAATGGCATCAAAGGTTAAGAGGAGAAGGCTGGGAACAGGGGTTGAGGAGGATTAAAAAAAGGATCAGCCATGATTGAATGGCGGAGCAGACCTTATGGGCCAGATGGCCTAATTCTACTCCTATGTCTTATGGTCTAAAACTGGTGCAGAATGAACAAGTTAAATATCTTCTATGTCAATGATGTCTTGGTTCTACTGTCTGAAAATCTCTTCTACTTCTCCACCTCTCATGCTGATGATCACTTTATACCCTATATTTCTGACAATACTTCTGGTTACCCTTACAACTCCCTCCTTCATCTCAATGAAAATTTGTGACTGACAATACAATTCTCTGCAGTATCGTCTGATTTTTTTTTGCCGTAATGTATAGAAGGTGTTACATCAATAAAAGTTGCTTTTTGGTCCAGCAACACTTCTTTTGATGGGATAGTAATAATTATTTTAATTCTGGCACAATATCAACTACCTTTTTTTCATTTTATAATGTAAAGCAGCAGCCTTATTGCAAGAGGAGCTCTGTTGATTTAAAGCTAGTGCACAGAGAAAAGGAAGCAAGGAAGCACTTTATTCATCTTTCAAGGCGATATAAACAACAGGAGGGACTAATCCCAAATGGGAATTGTTAAAAGAGAAAAAAATAACACAATCTCAGTCAAACATTTACATAAGGATACTGTACCTCCTTGAATGCTTCATTTCAGAAAAAGGTAATAATTTCATTATTTTTAAATAACCATTCCTTTAAGGACTATTTATGATACAAGAGGTTCTTACCTTAGGTTGTTAACGTTAAATAATTCTACATACAAGAATATTTTATCATGACTAAATTTTCCCTACGAATAGTTAGTACCATATTCATATTGATGCTTCTCTTCTTAAGTGCATGATTCCTCAAGTGGAAAAATACCACGAAAATTAAGCCAACTATTTTCTAATTCAGCAGCGGCGCACGCATGCTGTTATGTTTCCTCACTCCTTAACGAGCAACTACAGAGCCCAGAAAAGTAGCATGTGATTTTATATACTAAAATTATAATATTTAATAGACACCACAGTTAAGAATTCGGTACTACACTAAAGGGCGGTACTCAACGAGGCGAGAATTTCACCTGTTACAAAAACATCAAATTGCCGAAATTATTTATTTGCTCCTGCATCTTTTTCCACACCACGGAATATACTCGACTTGCAAGCGAAGCGAAGAGAATTTTTTTTGTTCTTTACAAGATTACACTATTAGACATTTCAAAAATAAGGCATTTCAAAATCAGGAAATTAAACGAGCAGATAATTGAAAGTTATTACATTTCGTAACATTTCACTGACATTACACATACAAAACCAAATTTTCTTGACAAAAATCTAAATAACTCGACTCAACACAGGTGGATACGCATAACTTATCATATACAGTAGTTTGAAAATCTTTTCTACGTGATCCGATTCGCTTTTTAAAGGTTTTTTAAAATAGCTTAATATTAAAATTCAGCAAGTAATAGTCAACAATACCTATGCTAGTCAGACACAAAGCGAGGGCAACTTCACGATTAAAAACACTGCTAATTAATAAACCTGAGCAGCCCCTACATTCAAATCAACACACAATATATATGTTGATTATCTCTGTAATACTGGACCACTGTACGCTTCACTATACCACAAACAACTTTTATGAGGTGCAATTTCCATCTAACCACATTCTAGGACCGCTATTGGATTTCTACACACGATGTTGAAATGCAAAATGCAAGACACCCATACTTGCCTTCTGTGCTTAATAAATGCTGCAAAACCCTTACAGAGGATGCTTTCTACTGTCACATCGATTTCAGACACGGTATTTTGAGAGCCTTAGAATTATCTATCCTAAATTAAAATTCAGAGTGCTAGATTAAATAAAACAATAGCAGGAGATGCCCAGAGCTTTCACATCCACATTAGTCCTTAGAGGTTGGAACCAATAGAAAGCCGCCCAGGTCTGCAACCACTGCATCACTCTGCTTCCACGCTCACAGCGCCAGAGGCTCACGATCAGTGCAGTTTTTCATTCGATGCTTGGTACGTCAATCTCGATCTCGGGGAATGCGAATGACGCACAGTGGGCGTTGCCGTCTTTACCTCCTGGATTCCAGGCTTGCAAGCGGAGAGGGTGTAGAACTACAAATCCCACAGGCCTTTGCGTGGCAGCAAATACGTGGCAATGATTGGACAGGTTTGATTGTCCTTCCGGTGGGGCCGACGATCGGTTCGGTAAGTTTCCTTCTTTCGGTTTCAGAGGTGTGGTTGTTGTGAGGACGGAGGTGGCTGGGGAACCGACGGTTGTGTTTTAATTGGCTTCCGATGCTGGATGTGTGTCTGTAAGTTCTTGTCACTGTTTTTGTTTACTCCTTCCCTTGAAAGGCCTGTTGAGTTTGCGACACGGCTTACACTCGGGAGGTGTCCGCCCAGGGTGGTGTGGGCCGAGGGGAACCGACACCTTCGGCTCTTCAGGCCCCTGTCTGTGGGGCTGTGAGTCCGAGCGGTGCAGCTGGCTGGAAGGATTAGTTTCGAATGGAAGGATTAGCTGCAACTAGTAGTGTGGTTCTGGGCCTGATGACTGTAAGGAGTTTTAAACGATCAATTTGCGGAAGCGTTTTGTTAGTTGGAGCTGTTTGGATTGAGTTCGGGTAATTCAGCGGTTACTCGCTCTTAGTGTAGCCGTTTTCGACGTATAGGCGATGTTGGCTATTTTTTTTCCTCTTAATTGAGAGTCACTGGCTTTGAGTTTGCAAATACGGAAAAGTGTTGCACCTGGTGGAGCACAACATTTTAAAAGGGCGTGCTATAATTTGTAAAACATTGCAAACCAAACGAAACAACGCATTGTGTCAGATGCATTCGCAGGTGTGTTTGCTTTGGAGCACGGGCGCCCGTTTGAGGAGAAAAGCCTGCTCCACAAGTGTTTCACGAAGGTTTGGAATAGTATGAAATATAAAAGGTTAAGGAATCCTGACAAATTGCTGACTCACTATTTTAGAATAACTAGTAATCTACATCTCAGTTAATTTTTAGTTAACAATTACGCACATTTATTTTGATTAATCTTTAATCACGGATCCACCTTCACCTTCACCTTGAAAATATTCGAAGGTGGTGTTTTTAATACTTAAGGCTCCAAAGAGTTGTCTGCAGTTTCCAAAGAGGGCGAAACTTCAAATTGTCTATCTTAATTGGTTGATCCTTTGCCCCCAACCTGTAATAAACAGTGGCCTCTGCTTCTTGTTTCTCCCACAAGAGGCGGCATCCACCTTGTTCAGGTCACCTCTCGCCATTGTAAATACCAATGGATTGTACAGTTCCTTTCGACAACCTTCATTTTCCAGATATTAGTCTAGTAAATATTTCCAACACATCTGCATTTTTACTCAAGACTGGTACAGTGCCCTAAACTGAATGTGATTTCATTAATAGTCAATATTTGTAAAGTATACACTTCTACTTTTCCATTCCCTGAGCAATGAATTGTTTTCTGTTAGCTTTTCTACTTACAAAACTCTGAAGTGCACAATCTTCCGCTGTTCAGTTAATATCTAAGGGTGGGGAAGCACAGTTTCACACTTACACCATATTGTACTCTAGTTGGCATATCCTTGCCTGATCTGTGTATCACCATAGTCTTGTCCCATTCACAAGTAACTTCTGATATGCTGAGAAAATTTGTGACCTTTTGGAGCTTTGAGTCATTTATAGATGTGTTTTAATTATGATAAAATTGAGTTTGATCCCTGTAGCACAGCTGCATAACGTGTTGTCACATAAAAGATGAACTATTTATGCCCACCCTCTTCCCTGTTAGCCAGCGATCCTTCTGTCCATGCCATTACATTGGAACTCTGCCACCTTAGTTCTTTATTCTCCAAAGGGCATTTTTACTGTATTCAGTGTTTTGCCTTTATCTTAATGTACAAGCTACTCCAATAAATTGGTCAAACGTGTTTCCCCATTCCCAAAACCAGGTTGACTATACGAGCAGAAGAACATCAGAAAGATTTTTTTTAATAAAAACAATATATTGGCGTATATCTTGAACTTTCAATAATTGCTCCCCTCACCTTCATTTCCATTTCCCTCTCTCATCTTATCTCCTTGCCTATCACCTCCCTCTCGTTCTCTTCCATCTTCCCTTTCTTCCATAGTCTTCTACCCTCTCTTATCAGATTACCCCTTTTCCAGTCCCTTATCATATAAGGCTTATATCCTTCACCTAGCAACTTCCAAGCTCTTTAATTCAACCCTTCCCCTCTCCCGGTTTCACCTATCACCTACCACCCCTGCTCTGACTTTTCATCCTCTTTTTTTCAGTCCTGATGTAGAGTCTCGGCCTGAAACTTTGACTGTTTACTCTTTTCCATAGATGTTGCCTGGCCTGCTTAGTTCCTTCAGCATTTTGTATGTATATATAGGGGTATGTAATTATTCTATTAAATATGTTTTTTTGAAATTTAAAAGCAAAATAGTGCAGCTGCTGGAAAATGATAAAAGGAAAAAATGCATCAGTTACTTAGAAAATTAAGCAGTATTCATTTAGGGTGACAAGATTGATGTCCTTTTATCAGAACTGGACATGGTTAAGATAAAGAACAAAGGGAAGGATTGTTAGGGTCGATCGAATGACCAGTGCTATCTCTAGCTGAAAAAGGTGTAGTGGGGGTGTAAATGGAAGGAAATTTCATTGACCTCCAATACAGAGAAAACAAATGCACATTCTCTGTGATGGAAATAAGATTGTGATTGCAATGGCTGATTAACTGCAGTGACTTCTGAAGGAAGTAATATGTCAAGCTGTAAGATGAGTTGCTATTCCTAGACCTTGTGTCAAGCCTCATTGGAGCATGGTAGGGTGCCAAATGTGCAGTGGTGTGACCAGGTCAAAGTGAATGTATTCTGCAAAACTGTCATCAAATCTACTTGTAGCCACTAAGTAGCAAAGATGGTATTGTGAGCTTGAATGCTGCATTTTTAGTTAGACAATAGACAACAGAAGATAACTAAAAAGGCAATATGGAGAGAAAAGATGAGGTACGAAGGTAAGCTAGTCAAGAATATGAAGGAGGATAGTAAAAGCTTCTTTAGGTATGTGAAGAGGAAAAAATTACTTAAGACCAAAGTTGGGCCCTTGAAGACAGAAACGGGTGAATTCATTATGGGGAACAAGGAAATGGCAGTCGAGTTGAACAGGTACTTTGGAGCTGTCTTCACTAGGGAAGACACAAACAATCTCCCAGATGTAATAGTGGCCAGAGGACCTAGGGTAATGGAGGAACTGAAGGAAATTTATATTAGTCAGAAAATGGTGTTGGATAGATTGATGGGACTGAAGGCTGATAAACCCCCAGGGCCTGATGGTCTGCACCCCAGGGTACTTAAGAAGGTGGCTCTAGAAATCATGGACATATTGGTAATCATTTTCCAATGTCCTATAGATTCAGGATCAGTTCCTGTGGATTGGAGGGTGGCTAATGTTATCTCACTTTTTAAGAAAGGAGGGAGAGAGAAAACAGGGAATTTTAGACCAGTTAGCCTGACAACAGTGGTGGGAAAGATGCTGGAGTCCATTATAAAGGATGAAATAGCGGCACATTTGGATAGCAGTAGCAGGATAGGTCCGAGTCAACATGGATTTATGAAGGGGAAATCATGCTTGACTAATCTTCTGGAATTTTTTGAGGATGGAACTATGAAAATGGACAAGGGAGAGCCAGTGGATGTAGTGTATCTGGACTTTCAGAAAGCCTTTGATAAGGTCCCACATGGGAGATTAGTGGGCAAAAGTGGTATTGGGGGTAGGGTACTGACATGGATAGAAAATTGGTTGGCAGACAGGGAACAAAGAAAGTTCAGAAGGTCCCTTTCAGAATGGCAAGCAGTGACTAGTGGGGTACCACAAGGCTCGGTGCTGGGACCGCAGCTATTTATAATATACATTAATGATTTAGATGAAGGGATTAAAAGTAACATTAGCAAATTTGCAGATGACACAAAGCTGGGTGACAGTGTGAAATGTGAGGATGTTAAGAGAATGCAGGGTGACTTGGACAGGTAGGGTGAGTGGGCAGATGCAGTTTAATGTGGATAAATGTGTGGTTATCCACTTTGGTGGCAAGAACAGGAAGGAAGATTACTATCTAAATGGTGTCGAGTTAGGAAGAGGGGAAATACAACGAGATCTAGGTGTCCCTGTTGTTACGTAACTGGCAACAATAAATATCAATCGAGACAGGTTATATAAAAACAACCAAACATTTATTAAACACGGATAAATGATAAAAAAAACACGAAAACCTTGACTGGAAGTTAACCGCTATGCAGCTGTTCAACAAATAGTCACTCGGCACTAGTTCTTAAAGCGTTAAATGTGAGAACAGTTCTTAAAGCGGTAAAGTCAGATATAGTTCTTAAAATGGTAAATTTGAAAGTCCAACAGATTTATACGTTCAATTGGGAGGGACTTCTCTGGAGAAGGATTTCTTCATAGACACGACTTTCCTGCTGGTTCTGTCCAAAGGATTCACGATGCAGGAAATAAACAGTTTAAAACAACTGACCTTAAATTCTAGAGAGCAAACCTTGCATGAACCCTCTCTCTTTTGGTAAGAGTTATCTTCGATACAGGTCACTACTCCTTCAATGAAGACTCAATAAGGTCGATCCTTTGTTAGACTGCCTAACGAAACCGACTCCTCTCAATCCTTCGGGTCCTGTACTTTGATTAAGTCTTCACTCTCCCGTACTACTGCTGGAATAAGGTACATCAACACATCTAGCAAAAATTTCCAGTCCCGCACTATTGTACCTTGCAATAGAACGTAACAACCGTTTTAAAAATGAAACTGCGTCTTAAAAAAATACGCAACAGAAACGGAAACACAGTACGTTCTAGCTGGAAATCTAAAAACTAAAAACTCACTGCGTCATCTGGGGTCTTCCCTTATATACCTGTGGTACAGATGTCATCATGTGACCTCACATCAGCGGGAAAATTACATCAGGTGACCTCCAAAAGACCATTACATCATTCTCGCAAAAAGAAAATCACTGATCTCCTTGAGGTATGTAACACTGTTCATCAGTCACTGAAAGTAAGCATGCAGGTACAGCAGGCAGTGAAGAAAGCTAACGGGATGTTAGCCTTCATAACAAGGGGAGTTCAGTGTGGGAGCAAAGAGGTCCTTCTGCAGTTGTACAGGGCCCTGGTGAGACCACACCTGGAGTATTGTGTGCAGTTTTGGTTTCCAAATTTAAGGAAGGACATTCTTGCTATTGAGAGAGTGCAGCGAAGGTTCTCGAGGTTAATTCCCGGAATGGTGGGACTGTCATAGTTGGGAGATTTGAGTGACTGGGCTTGTATACACTGGAATTTAGAAGGATGAAAGGGGATCTGATTGAAACATATAAGATTATTAAGGGATTGGACATGCTAGGGGCAGGAAACATGTTCCCGATGTGGGGGAGTCCAGAACCAGAGGCCGCAATTTGAGAATAAGGGGTAGGCCATTTAGAACGGAGTTGAGGAAAAACTTTTTCACCCAGAGAGTTGTGGATCTGTGGAATGCTCTGCCTCAGAAGGCAGTCGAGGCCAATTCTCTAGATACTTTCAAGAAAGAGTTAGATAGAGCTCTTAAAGATATGGGGAGAAGGCAGGAACGGGGTACTGATTGTGGATGATCAGCCATGATCACAGTGAATGGTGGTGCTGGCTCGAAGAGCCGAATTGCCTACTCCTGCACCTATTGTCTATTGTTAGAAAGTTGCTACATTTAGGAGTGTTTGGGTCTCTAGATTTTGGTTTGAGCAAATGTTGCAACCTGCAATTGTACAGGAGGCTGCCTTGAGAAAAGCGGAGTTTTGAAGATGGAAGGATAGATTGTAATGTCACCAGGCTGTTGGTTCTGTTGTCAAAAAATGAGATTAACTATTGAATGTGATGGCTAGTGGGATAGGTGAGGGTTGGCAGCCCTTTTTTTTGGTGATAGGACAGCAAATTCAGTGATTGCAATAATAACCATAATAGAATCAATGAACGACCACACCCGCTGGGTGTTCAACAAGCGTGCAAAAGACAACAATTTGTGCAAATACAAAAAGAAAGATAATAAATAAGCAATAAATATTGAGAACATGAGATGAGTCCTTGAAAGCAAGTCCATAGGTTATGGGAACATTCCAGTGAAGCTGAGCAATGTTATCCCCTTTGGTCCAAGAGTTTGATGGTTGAGGAGAGTAACTGTTCCTGAACCTGGTGGTGAGAGTCCTGAGCTTCCTGTACCACCTTCCTGATGGCAGCAGTGAGAAGAGAGCATGTCCTGGGTGGTGGATGATGATGGATGCTGCTTTCCTGTGACAGTGCTGTGTAGATGTGCTCAATGGTGTAGAGGGCTTAACCTATGATGGACCGGGGCATGTCCACTATTTTTAGTAGGATTTTCTGTTCAAGAGCATTGTGTTTCTATGCTAGGCTGTGATGCAGCCAGTCAATATACTCTCCGCCACACATTATAGAAGTTTAAGTTTTAGATGTCATGCTGAATCTTCGCAAATTTCTAAGTAAAGGCACTGTTTTGCTTCCTTTGTAATTGTACTTGCATGCTGGATCCTGGACAGATCCTCTGAAATGGTAACGCCGAGGAATTTAAAGTTGCTGAACCTCTCACCTGATACCTCAATGAAGATTGAATCATAGACCTCTGGTTTCGTCCTCCTGAAGTAAATAATTAGCTCCTTGGTCTTGCTGAAATTAAGAGGTTATTGTTATGGCACCACTCAGCTAGTCACCACCTTTGACTTGGCCTACAACAGTGGTGTCATTAGCCAACTTGCATTGGAGCTGTGCTTAGCCACACAGTCATAAGTATAAAGTGAGTAGAGCAGGGGGCTAATCACAGAGCTCGCTGGTGCACCTGTGCTGGTGGAGATCATAGAGATCTCGTTGCCAATCCAAACTGATTGGGGTGTGCTTTTGAGGATTCAATTGTGCATGGACATATTGAGGCCGAGGTGTTGGAACTTATAGATTAGTTTTGAGAGGATGGTAGTATTAGATGCTGAGTTGTAGTCAATACAAGCATCTTTGCTGTGTAGATGTTCTAGGGTTGAGTGATGAGCCAATGAAATGTCAACTGCTGTGGACCTGCTGTGCCGGAAGACAAATTTATTTTATTTATTAAGATACAGCATAGAGTAGGCTGTTCTGGCCCTTCAAGCCATGCTGCCTCACAATCCCCCAATTTAATGTTGGCCTAATCACAGCACAATTTACAAAGACGAATTAACTTATCAACTGATGTCTTTGGACTGGGAGAGGAAGCTGGGGCAAAGCCACCTTGTCACAGAGAAGGTATAAACTCTGTACAGGCAGCGGCAGGGTTGAGCCCAGGACGCTGGCACTGTGAAGTGTTGTGCTAACCATTCTGCTGTCGGGCCACACCCAATTTGGAGTGGATCTTAGTCACTTCTCAGACAGAGGTTGATCTTCATCACCAACCTCTCAAACACTTCATCACTGTGAATGTAAGTGCTACTGGACTGTAGTCATTGAGGCAGGTTACCACATCCATTGTAGGTACTGGTATAATTGAAGCAAGTGGGTACCTCAGACTGCTGAAGCAAGAGTGCATTGTGTATTAGAACAAGAAGCAGCATTGATAAAGTAATAAGCAAACTGGAAAAGTTTGTGATGTGGTCTGGGTAAGACTGGAACAAATAATATTCTGCACAGAATACAAAATGACAGCTGTAGGTTTACTCCGTTTGGGTTCCTGTAGCAATGATATTGATTTGAAGGAGGTAAATAAAAGTCCATGGTCAGCAATGAAAGAGTGTCATATGTGATATATTCTTGAAATTAAAACATTTTAAATTTGAAATATTTAAGGATTACAATCCGGTTTGGTTAGACAGAACTATTGAGTGAGCAGGATGGGTCTCTAGAAAGGTTATGGACAACAGTAATTCAGTAGGCTCGCACGTGTACTGTAGAATGGTTTTAAAATGGCCAGCAGGTGGCAAAACCAAAGATGACTTCCATGGCAGCTGGAGTGAGTTAAAAGTGGAGGCTATTACAGGGACTTAGATTAAGGCCCTCATTGGATAGCGTGATATAGTGGTGAAAACTTGAGTAAAAAGAATGCTGGGGTCAACTGTCTGATTCAGCAGAAGGCAAGTCAGAAGATTGCAAGTTTTGGAATAGGTGTGCAGGTTGTTCTCTTAGAGACGGTCCTATCAATTGATATATACTGCAGGTCACTTAGTATTGCAGTGGATAGAATTTTGCAGAAAGTGTTGGTGTTGTCTGTCTTTTGTCTTGAAGTGCCTACTGTAGTTATGGAAGATATACAGTGGCATGCAAAAGTTTGGGCACCACTGGTCAAAATTTCTGTTACTGTGAATAGCTAAGCGAGTAAAAGATGATCTGATTTCTAAAAGGCATAAAGTTAAAGATGACACAGTTCTTTAATATTTTAAGCAAGATTACTTTTTTATTTCCATCTTTTACAGTTTCAAAATAACAAAAAAGGAAAAGGGCCCAAAGCAAAAGTTTGGGCACCTTGCATGGTCAGTACTTAGTAACACCCCCTTTGGCAAGTATCACAGCTTGTAAACACTTTCTGTAGCCAGCTAAGTCTTTTAATTGTTTGGGGGATTTTCGCCCATTCTTCCTTGCAAAAGTCTTCTAGTTCTGTGAGATTCTTGAGCCGTCTTGCATGCACTGCTCTTTTGAGGTCTATCCACAGATTTTCGATGATGTTTAGGTCAGGGGACTGTGAGGGCCATGGCAAAACCTTCCGTTTGCGCCTCGAGGTAGTTGATTGTGGATTTTGAGGTGTGTTTAGGATCATTATCCTGTTGTAGAAGCCATCCTGTCTTCATCTTCAGCTTTTTTACAGACGGTGTGATGTTTGCTTCCAGAATTTGCTGGTATTTAATTGAATTCATTCTTCCCTCTACCAGTGAAATGTTCCACGTGCCACTGACTGCAACACAAGCCCAAAGCATGATCGATTCACCCCCGTGCTTAATGGTTGGAGAAGTGTTCTTTTCATGAAATTCTGCACCCTTTTTTCTCCAAACATACCTTTGCTCATTGTGACCAAAAAGTTCTATTTTAACTTCATCAGTCCACAGGACGTTTCCAAAATGCATCAGGCTTGTTTAGATGTTCCTTTGCAAACTTCTGACGCTAAACTTTGTGGTGAGGACGCAGGAAAGGTTTTCTTCTGATGACTCTTCCATGAAGGTCATATTTGTGCAGATGTCGCTGCACAGTAGAACAGTGCACCACCACTCCAGAGTCTGCTAAATCTTCCTGAAGGTCTTTTGCAGTCAAACACGGTTTTGATTTGCCTTTCTAGCAATCCTACGAGCAGTTCTCTCAGCAAGTTTTCTTGGTCTTCAACTTGACCTCCACCTTTCCTGTTAACTGCCATTTCTTAATTACATTATAAACTGAGGAAACGGCTACCTGAAAGCGCTTTGCTATCTGCTTAAAGCCTTCTCCTGCTTTGTGGGCATCATTTATTTTAATTTTTGGAGTGCTAGGCAGCTGCTTGGAGGAGCCCATGGCTGCTGATTGTTGGGACAAGGTTTGAGGAGTCAGGGTATTTATAAAGCTTTGAAATTTGCAACACCTGGCCTTTCCTAACAATGACTGTGAACAAGCCGTAGCCCGAACAAGCTACTTGCGGTCTGAGACCTTGGTAAAAGTTATCTGAGAGCTCAAATCTCTTGGGATGCCCAAACTTTTGTATGGTGCTCCTTTCCTTTTTTTTCCACTCTAAAGTTATACAAAACAAAACTAATACACTAATCTTGCTTAAAATGTTGAAAAGAATGTTTCATCTTTAACTTTGACTTTTGGAGATCAGTTCATCTTCTACTCACTTAACTATTCACAGTAACAGAAATTTTGACCAGGGTGCCCAAACTTTTGCATGCCACTGTAAATAGCATATAGGAGGGCACAGATCACTTGTTCAGTAGACAATGGGATCTGTGCCAGGTTTGAGAACTTCATTTTCAAATTTTTTTTTCTCAATCACAAATACTGTTGGTAGTGCACTGATGTGAATTTCAGCATCAATGTCTGCCTTTGCCAAGAGGTGGCTCATATGAAATTGGAAGTGATCTTAGTTTTGTGGTCACACCATGAGCCTTTTATTGTCAGAGGGTAGGAGGAGAAACCCTGTCTTGCAGGTCTTGTGGAAGACCCATTCTTGTTAGCTTTGGTGAAAGTATTGATGATCTAGAGCTTAGCATGCCTGTCTGAGCATGGTACTTTCATCTTTAAATGCTGCAGCCTACAAAGTTATTTGGCCCGTCTGGATATTTAGGAAATGTATAAAGTGCCTTGAAAAAGTATTCAGTCCCCACAACTATTTTCACATTTTACTGTCTCAGTTTCTAAATTTAGAATATATTGGAAGTAGGATTTTTGAGCTGATCTATAAACCATTGTGCGTCAGGTCAAATCAAAAGAAACATTCCAAAACTTGTCAACAGTGTATTAAAAATTAAAAATCAAAATTGTGAGGCTGAAAAAGTATTCATCCCCTTTGTAATTACTACGCTACCTTTCCTCTGGTGCAATATTGTATGTTATCTTACCAACTTGTCCAAGTTGAGTAGAAAATTGGGGGATCACCTGAATAAATACCCCCTCTCTCTGTAAGGTCCAACAGGATGGTAGATTTTCAACAAACCAAACCAAAATTAAGGCAAGAAAAGCATTCAAGACAAGGTCAGGGAAATGATAAGAGAATCTGGGGACCATTTCAAGGGCACTGGATATACTTCGGAGCTCAATGCAGTCCATTGTGGGAAAAAATGAAACCACAGGCACACTGCCAAGGTCAGGCTATCCTTCTAAACTTGGTCATCAGTGAAGAATGGCACTTGGAAGAGTGTCTACTGTGATGCCGACAGTCACTCTGATTGAGCTTTAGAAGTCAGTGGCTGCAACTGGAGATGAAGTTCATGGCTCCAAAATCTTTAAGGCTTTGCACAAAGGGTATTTACGAAGGTGTGGCATGGAAGAAGCCCTGGCTTTAAAAAAAAAAGAAAGCATATTCTTGCCTGTAAAGACTTTGCATAGTGCCACTTAAAATGTACTGTAAAGATGTGGGATACAAGGTCTTCTTGTCAGATGAGACTAAAGTGGAACTTTCTGGCCTCAAAACTGATCAGTATGTGTGGTGTAAATCTAATACTGCGTGTCAGCCAGGTAACATCATCCCTACTGTAAGTCATGCTATGGAGATGCCTTTCAGCAGCAGTGACTGGAAATCTGGTCATGATTGATGGGAAGATGAATGCTTTTAAATGCATTGAGATCCTGGATAAAAATATGCTACTCTCTGCCAGAAAGTTTAAACTGGGGAGGAAGTTGGTCTTTCAGCAGGACATTGACCCAAAGCACACTGCCAGAGTAACCATAGAGTGGCTTGAAATGAAGAAAATTAATGTCTTGAGTGGTCCGGTCAGAATCCTGACCTTGACCTGATCGAACATCTCCGGCAAGATCTCAAGTCCACTGCCACTCCCCAACTAACTTGGCACAGCTTGAGCAGTTTTGCAAAGAGAAATGGGCAAATCTTGCTCCATCACATTGTGCAAAGCTAATAGGGACTTATCCAAAAAGACTTCTGGTTGTAATAGGTGTGTGAAGTGGTTCAACTAAGTACTCAGCAAAAGGAGATGAAAACTTCTGAACTGCTGACATTTCAGTTTTTGAATTCGTTTTTTATGCTTTACAATTTTACCTGTTTTGGTTGAACTCTACTGTTGGGGGGGCGGAAGGAATGTGTGATTCACAAATAAACTCTCAGTTAAATTGTTCAAAATCCCTGTTGTAATACTCATTTATGTGAGGAAAGGGTTGGGAGCTGAATATTTTCACAAGGTACTGTAATTTCAAACTCCATTAAGATTAGAATAGATTTTGAGGCAAGTAGTTGTGATCATTTGTACTGATTGATCACCAGGTGGATAGCAGTAGATTTCACTGAATTAACTGAAAATTATGCAATGCTTTATATCAGTATCAATAAACTCGAGTTAATCATTACAGATACTTAAGATTTTTGGCTCAAGTACTGTGATGTCAAATCATACAGTTGGTTTTAAATTTGGAAGATAAAAAGCTGAGAAAGGTTCCAGTCTTTCTCATGTGTACTTAGGATCTTTGTATTTTTGAAATGAGATTAGCAAAGATCTTGTCATAATTTTACACTGGGAGCTTTAATTTATCTTTATTGTAAAGTATTTACAAAGACAAGCTAACTCATTTCCCATTGGTAACAAACTAAGTATCATTTGGACAGATTGTGGGCATGCTTTTGAGTTTGAGAGTTTATAGAGGATTTGAAATGCGCTGGTCTGGAAATGCTCCTTCAGGTAAACCACACAGCCTGTTGTTCCTATTATGGTATTAAGGTTGTAATCTGACAAAATGGATTGCAAACATCAAGTATGAAAATCACCTGTCATCACTCAACAGTTCAATCAGTTCCTATATAAATGAAGGTGTGGTGTTTGTAAAGGTCAGGTGCTGTACTTGAGTGATAATTATTCTCTTCAATTTGTGCATATCATGTAGTTCCAAATTCCAAGAGCAGTGTTGTTTGAGGATTATGTGGAATGCCTTCTAATGAACCAAGGTTATTTAATTTCCTTGTTGGAATTGTTACTGATTTATTTATTTACTGATTTGCTTAACTCATTGTTGTCTACAGTGCTCAACACGTCTCTGTATGCTGTTACTTTACAAACTAGCTTTAGGCTTGATTAAAATCTGCAGTTTGTTCTCTTTTGATTTGTAGGTTCATCTTCTGACTCCTGCTCAACTAACCTCATTTGATTCTGTTCACTAAAGTGTATTTGATAATTCTGTAAAATGTCTTTTTTTGAAAGTGTGTTGTGTCTTAAGATGGTGAAATATAGATGTGAGAGTGTTTTGACAGTTATTTAATGTTTGCTTTCCTTATAGTGCAGTGACCCATTTTCTTGCACAAAGGAGAAGAGGAGCAGTGGCTTTGCAGTGAATGCTGACTGTGTAGTACTTTTTCAGAAATAAGGTGTGATTAACCAAGGATGACAATGGAAGAGATGAGGAATGAAGCAGAAACAACGTCCATGGTTTCCATGCCACTCTATGCAGTGATGTACCCAGTATTCAATGAGGTTAGTACATTTCTTTTTAAATTCCACTTGGTTCAAGCAATCACTAACTTGAATTGTTTAAGGTTGAAACCTTGTTAACCAAATTTGTCCAAAATGCATAACTATGACATTAGAAGTAATAGAACTATAATTAAATGTGAAATTAATTAGTTAGAATTATACATAAGGCATCGAGGTTAGTAAAAGGTCAGCAGTTTTCATAAAGATTTTTTGTTGAAAAAATAGGTCTGTATATCTACAACTCAGGTTAACATAGTTTTGTACTTGAAGGTACCTAAAAAAAAAGTCATTGTGTTCTAGGCCATGTTTGTCCTGCAGGATTTGGAAACTTTGTAATACTCTTTTATCTATAAATGAGAGGTAGGTTGTAAGACTTTATCCATAGCTCAAATCTTTTATCTCCTCTGTTGGGAAGGAATTCGGTGTCATATGCACACCATCTGAAGAGTTTTAACATGTTATTAATTCCACACGAATTAACCACCTTCTGCCATACTTTCAATGTAAGATTTATCCAACTGTTTTTAAATTTTTCCAATTGGACCATCAATCCTTTGTCAGCTATTGAGGCCTGTAGAGGAAAACTGTCAACTAATCCAAATTCTATTTCCTTCCATCTAGCCTTATATTCCCCATTACACCAATATAACAGAGGGGTTATCTGTGAGGCATAAAAATAATTTCTCAAGCAAGGAAGAACCATACCTCCTCCTTCCTTCCCTAACTGTAAGGTGTTATATCGAATTCTAGGTTTCTTTCCTTGCCAAATGAAGCGGGAAATCCATTTGTCCCATTCCCTGAATTGATTATCATCCACCTCCACAGGTAAAGTACGGAAAAGATACAGTAACCGAGGAAGAATATTCATTTTTATAGTATTTATCCTTGAATTTAAACTTAAAAAGGGGATAAGATTCCATCTATGCATATCTGCTTTTATCTCTGAGATTAATGGCCCATAATTTACCTGTGACAGCGTTGAAAGATCCTTCGGTAGGGTTATTCCTAAATATTTTAATGATTTAGCTTCCAACTTAAGATCGTATGTATCCTGCAATTTTTTGGATGGTGTATAATTTAGGGACATAACCTGCATTTTCTTTACATTTATTTTATAACCTGATATTCTCCCAAAGTCATCCAACAGTGTAAACAAACCTATAAATGATTTTTCTGGTTCACTCAGAGAGATCAAAACATCATCTGGAATAACGCCACTTTCTGTTCAATCCCTACCACCTTGATACCTTTTACGATTTCGCTCTGTCTTATTAGTTGGGCAAGCGGTTCAATATATAGCGCAAAAAGGAGAGGAGAAATTGGGCATCCCTGTCTAGTGCCTCTCTCTAAGATGGAGTCAGAGAGGTCCCCATTTACCTTAATTCGGGCTGTAGGGCTGTCATATAGAGTCTGAATTACTTTAATAAACTTTTCTTGAAAGCTGAATTTTCCTAACACTCTTTATAGGAATGCCCAACTAACCGAATCAAAAGCTTTCTCAGCGTCCAATCCTACTACCATTGTCTCTGTCTCGTTCTTATTAACCTGTTCTAATATGTGTAGAGTTCTCCTTATGTTGTCCTGTCTTTGTCTTTGTTGAATAAATCCAGTCTGGTCTAAATGGACTTCAGCGATTTGTACCACTCTGAGGTAAACCCATCAGAACCCGGGGACTTTCCAGCCTTTAACCTAGAGATGGCCACGTTCAGTTCTTTGACAGTTACTGGTTCTAATAAACTTTCATTTTGTAAATCTGTAAGTTTAGGTAGATCTAAAAAATTCAATATACTGTCTATATAGGGCTCATTGGGGGCCCGGGGTTGGGAGTACAGCTCTCGATAATACGTTTCAAAACTCTCTTGAATTTTCCCTACTGTACTGTCCACAAGCTTTGTCTTTGGATTCTTTATTTTATGAATTGTATTGTCTGCTTGTTGTTTTCATAATTTATATGCTAATAATCTAGCTGATTTACCTCCTACTTCATAATTCTTTTGTCTCAGGTAAAGAAAATTTCTTTGAGTTTCCAATGTATAAATATCGTCAATTTCACTTTGCAACTTCCTAATTTCCTGTTTTAGATTTGAATTACTTTTGTTGCTATCTACAACTTGAAGTTGTTTTAATTTTCCTTGAAGGTCTGCTAATTTTTGTGCATTGATTTTTTTCATGTGAGTGGTAATGGAAATAATTTTCCCTCTCAGTACAGCTTTCAGTGTATCCCATAAGATCACTGGTGATGTTTCTCCCGTGTCATTAAGGTCTAGGTATTCTTTGATTTCTCCCCTTAATCTCTCCATTACTTTTGGGTTATTGAGTATATGTGAGTTTAGCCTCCATAGTGTTTTCCTCATTTTCCTTTCCAGGATTAGAGACATAGAAACTGGGCTATGATCCGACAGATCAATTGTTGCAATATTACAGTTTTTTATCCTGAGTCTATCTGTATTAAAGATAAAGAAATAGTCTATCCTTGAATAGGCTGAATGAGGGAAAGAGTAATGTGTATAATCTTTACTAATGGGGTGTAATTCCCTCCACACATCTATAATTTCCAACTCCTCCTCCAATAAATTCATTTTTCGAGTCAGAGGTTTATTCTGAGTAACTATTCTTGAAGAATCTAATACAGGATTTAATCTGATATTAAAATCCCCTCCACAAATTACTACCCCTTGAGAACTGACCATTAGGTCAAAAAGATGTCTATAAAATGACCATTCACATCCTGGAGGAGCATAAACATTCAGCAATGTTATTTCTGTACCTTCTATTCTTCCTGTAATTTTTACAAACTGTCCTTCTTTGTCTTTAGTCTCTGAAATATGTTCATAATTAAGAGTACTTGATATTAAAGTAGCTACCCCTCTTTTGTGACTCAATTTATATGATGAATAAAATACATGCTTAAAGCCCATTCTTTTTAATTTTCCATGTTCAGATTGGCTCATATGTGTTTCCTGGAGGAAAGCTATTTGTGCCCTCTCTTTTTTCAATTTAGACATAATCTTATTTCTTTTAATTGGATTCAAAACCCCATTAACATTATAGGAAATTATTTTTACCAATTCAGTTTGCATTTTTCTCTAGTAGAAAAAAAACACTCTCCTTTTCTAACCAAACAGTAAGCAATCCCTTCTCAACAGTAAACCAAGACATATAACCACACCCTAGACATTTTTGAACGTATAACATTTGAAAATTTTTCCCGACTTCCCACAGTGAGGCCTGAGCACCGACCCGCCTCAGTTCAGAGGGATAACCTCTATCTTCACCCTGTGTTAGAGGGCCCTCAGCAGTTTGAATAATCATAGAGAATTTTCTCCTATTTATGTCTCGACCATATTGCTATCATTCAAGTTATTCCGTCTAGTTTATTTTCAGTTACCAGTTTTCATTTTACCTTTAAGTCCTATTTACTCTTTTCAGTCATTTCTCTTAATTAATCTGTATTCTCTGTACATTCGCGTCTGAATATTTTCAGCTTTTCCTTGTAGCTTGACACTCTGGTTCATGTGGAGTGTCCTCACCCCACTAACTGCCACAACTTCTGCCGAATCCTCTCTAGTAGTGACTCCGGTTGGGTGATAACTTTGATAGGTAGTCCCCGGTCCGCCAGGTCCAACGTTGCCTCCTCCACCATAGCGTAAGTTTTTGTCCCTTTATCGTAAAAGACTCTCAGCTGAGCTGGATACAGGGTCTGGAATCTGATGTTGTTTTCCTTCAGGACCCTCCGTGTTTCTGTATATTCCTTCCGTCTGGCAAGAATCCCCGGTGCGTAGTCGTGGTCTAAACTGATTTTACAGTTGT
This sequence comes from Mobula birostris, assembly GCF_030028105.1. NCBI lineage: Eukaryota > Metazoa > Chordata > Chondrichthyes > Myliobatiformes > Myliobatidae > Mobula > Mobula birostris. The sequence goes on from NC_092373.1 coordinate 55,969,450, forward strand.
TCCACATGAAACCTTTCTTTTGCCATGCCCGTTTGAGCACCTCTTCCTTCGTTCTGTAACTGAGAAATCTGACCAGAATCGATCTGGGCTGGGCGCCTGCCGGAGGCTGTGGTGCCAACGCGCGGTGAGCCCTTTCTATCTGTAGGTCTTTTGCGGCCGGTATATCAAGGTTCTGTCTAAGCAGCTTCTTCACGAAGGGAATCATCAATCCGGGTTTACCTTCAGTTCCTTCGGGAACTCCGTAAATCCTCACATTTTCCCTTCTTGAGCGGCCTTCTTCATCTATTAGTTTCCACTGGAGCTGGTCTTGCGGCTTCAGCATTTCTGCTATCACTTCCTCGGCGTTTTGTAGCTTCTCTTCAATTCCAACAATCCTCGCTTCGGCTTCATCTATCCGCGAGTTAGTTTTTACTATTTCTCCTTTAATATCTTCCAGCTGTTTGCTGTTATCTTGTCGGAACTCGCGAATCTCTCCGAGAATCAAAGACAGAGTCACCGATTCCCCCTCATTATCTCCGTCCTGGCTTGCCGTGGGGGAGCTAGGCCCGTTGCCTTGCCGCATCTCTTTGTGTTTATCAGCCTTTGGAGCGGACTTTTTAATCTTGTTCTTAGACATCATACTTGCCCCTTTTATTAATATAGTTATGCAATATTAAGTATTTGTCTAAATTCGACTTTGGGGCAGTTTACCTTTTTTGTCGAGAGACCTTTTCCTTACGCCGCCATTCCCTTGATGACCCCCTTTCAATTTTATTTATATCTTCTGTGTAGGTAGGTCACTAAATCCGCACTCCTGTACTAAATACTTTGATTTATGAAGGTCATTGTGCCATAAGCTTTCTTTACAGCCCTATCTACCTGTAATGCTATTTTCAAGGAATTATGGACCTATATTTCCAGATCGCTTTGTTCTACCACACTTCTCAGTGCCTTGCTACTCACCATGTAAGTCGTACCTTGGTCTGTCCTCCCAAAGTGCAACAGCTCACACTTGTCTGCGTTAAATTCCACATGCCTTTTTTCCGGCTAATCCAGGTCCTTCTGCAAGCTTTGATAGTCGGTTTCTCTGTCTGCTAATCCTCCAATCTTGGTGTCATTCATAAATCTGCTTATCCAGTTTACCACATTATCATCTAGATTGCTGATGTAGATGACAAACAACAAAGGACCCAGCACCGATCCCTGCCGCACACCACAAGTAAAAGTCAGAGGCAACCATCTACTATCACTCTCTGGCTTTTCCTGTGAAGTCAATGTCTAATCCAATTTACTACCTCATCTTGAATGCCAAGTGACTGAAACTTCGTGACCAACTTCCCATGTGAGATCTTGTCAAATGCATTGCCAAAGTCCACGTAGACAACATCCACTATCTTGCCGCCTTCAACTTTCCTGGTATCTTCCTTGGAAAAACTCTACAAGATTGATTAGACACGACCTACCACACAAAGCCATGCTGACTATTCCAAATCAATCCCTGTCTATCCAAATCCTCATATATCCAGTCTTAGAATACCTTCCAATAACATTCGCATTACTGATGTCAGGCTCACTGGCTTACGATTTCCTGGCTTGTTCCTACAGCCTTTTTTTTAAATAAAAGAACAACATTACCGACCCTGGAGTTCTCTGACTTTTTACCCGTGGTGAAGGATAATTTAAATGCCTCGACAAAAGCCCCTGCAACTCGCCTGCCGCAGGGGTACGAGGGAACACCATGTTAGGCCCTGAGGATTTATCCATCCTAATTTTCCTCAAGACATCAAACACCCCTTCCTCTGTCATCTGTATACAGTCCATGGCCCCTTTGCTGTTTTGCCTCGCTTCTATAAACTGTCCATCTCCCAAGTAAATACCCTTACAAAAAGAATCCATTTAAGATCTTCACCTGTCACATTGGGCTCCAAGCATAGGTGACCACACTAATCTTCTTGAGGACCTATTTTGTCCCTTGCTAAGCTGTTTCTTAATATATCTGTAGAAGCCCTTGCGATTTTCTTTCACCTTGTCTGCTAAAGCAACTCAAAATTTCCTTGTGTTCTCTTGCATTTCTTATACTTGTGTACCTCATTTGCTCTTTCCTGACTATTCCTGTATGCCCTCCTTTTTCTTAAACTAAGGCCTCAATAACAAAGGTTCTTTGAACCTGTTATCCTACTCTTTTATTCTGAACAGGAACATACAAACTCTATATTCTCAAAATTCCACGTTTGAAGGCCTCCCTCTTACTAAGTACAGCCTTGCTAGAAAACAACCTGCCCCGATCTACACTTGCGAGCTCCTTTCTGATGCCATCAAAATTGGCCTTTCTCCAGTTTAGAATCTCAACCCAAGAACCAGTCCTATCCTTCTCCATAATTTTGAAATTAATCGTATTATGATTACTAGATGCAAAGTGTTCCCCTACACAAACATCTCTCATCTGCGTTGTTGGATGTTCTAGTTTGGGGAAATAAGGGTGCAACAAAACCAAGACTGCTGCATCTGAGTACCACAGTTTATCATGAAACACAGAACCCCTCCCTGCACCCTTTGGCTTCTCTAAATCAGCAGTTCAGTCCATCCTGTGTATCGAGAAGCCCTCTGGTCTGATCACCAAATCCAGCATGTTCAGAGTGAGCCTGGTCTCCGTGAAACACAGAATGCAGCAATTCCTCAATTCCCTTTGATACAGCTATTTTGTCTTCAGTCTTGTTCTCTAGCGACTACATTTGCTAACAAGATGCTGGAAAGAGAAACTTTCATTGCTGGGCATTTCAGCCTGGCCTGGAGTCTTCCCCTCCTTGCTCTCTTCTGGCTATGGTGATGTACCTTCAGGTGCTTAAAGGTGCTGTTCTTGTGAAATGTGGGAAGCTAGGAAGACCTCTGTATCTCTGATTTCACCTGCAAGAAGTGCATCCAGCTGCAGCTTCTAACACTCCACATTAAGGACTTGGAACTGGATGAACTCCAGATCATTCAGGAGGCTGAGAGGGTGGTAGACAAGGACATATAGAGAGATAGTTACACCCAAGATTCAGGACACAGGAAAATGGCTGATGGTCAAGAGGGTGAAAAAGGTTTAGCAGCTAGTGCAGAGTATTCCTGTCACCATCCCCTTCAACAACTGGTGTACCACTTTGAACATAGAATAGTACAGCACAGTACAAGCCCTTTGGCCCACAATGTTGCGCCAACCCTCAAACCCTGCCTCCCATATAAGGATACTGTTCGGGGGATAAACTAGCAGAGGAAAATCAGTGGTCTTCCTCTGTGACTCAGAAGGAAAGAGGGGAAGAAGAGGTAAGTTGTGGTGATAGGGGATTTGTTAGTTGGAGAACTTACGTCTTCTCCCCCTCTAACTTGTGGCTAAGGAGTTGGTGTCAGAAGGAGGGCATCAGATTTTTGGATCATTGGGCTATCTTCCAGGGAAGGTGAGACTTGCACAGAAGACACTGCACCTAAACTAGAGGGGGAACTAATATCTTAGTGGGGTGGTTTGAAAGTACAGGGTTTGGGGGAGTGTGTTAAACTAGAGCTGCAGGGGGATTGGAACCATACTGCCAGAACAGATAGTGAAGTGGTTGTGGAGACATTCAGTAATCAAAAGGTTGAGCATGGTTGGTCTAATAATCTGCGTTGAGTGTATTGCAATGCAAGATGTGTAGAGCCAAAAGAGAGAAGGGGGAGATCTTAAATGGATTTTTGCATCTGTATTTACTAGGGAGTTGGATACTGTCTATTAAAGTGAGGCAAATCGACAGTGAGGTCAAGGATTGTATACAGATTACAGAGAAGGTGGTGTTTACTGCCGTGAGGCAAATTAGGATGGGTTAATCTCCAGGGTCTGACAGTGTTTCCTTGGACCTTGTGGGAGGCAAGCACAGAAATCAAGAGTGCCCCAGCACAGATATTTAAATCATCCCTAGCAAGAGGTGTGGTACCAGAGGACTGGAGGATAACTAATGTTGTTCTGCTGTTTAAGAAAGGCTCTAAGAATAAGAAATTATAGACTGGTGAGCATGATATCAGTAGTGGGGAAAATAATTAGGTGGTATCCTCGGAGATAACTGCAGATGCTGGAAATCCAAGCAGCATGCACACGATACTGGAGGAACTCTGCAGGCAAACGGCATCCATGGATTTGGGCCAAGACCCTTCATCAGGACTAGGCGAAAATGAGTTGAGTAAGAAAGTGGCAGGAGGAGAGGAGAGGAAAAAAAACGAGGTGATTAGGTGAAATGCGGGGGAGGAGTGAAGTAAAGAGCTGGGGGGGTTGAAGGAAATAAATGGCTGAAGAAGGGGGACTCTGATAGAGGACAGAAGGCTATGGAAGAAAGAAAGGGGGAGGAGCACCAGGCGGAGATGAGGTGGGGGGGAGGGGGCATTACGTAAGTTTGAGAAATTAATGTTCATGTAATCAGGTTGGAGGCTTTCCAGATGGAAAATGAGGTGTTGCTCTCCAACCTGAGTGTAGCCTCATTAAACATAGAAAATAGGTGCAGGGGTAGGCCATTCGGCCCTTCGAGTCTGCACCACCATTCATTATGATCATGGCTGATCATCCAACTCAGAATCCCGCCCCAGCCTTCCCTCCATACCTCCTGACCCCCGTAGCCACAAGGCCCATATCTAACTCCCTCTTAAATAGCCAATGAACTGGCCTCAACTGTTTCCTGTGGCAGAGAATTCCACAGATTCGCCACTCTCTGTGTGAAGAAGTTTTTCCTAATCTCGGTCCTAAAAGGCTTCCCCTCTATCCTCAAACTGTGGTCCCTCGTTCTGGACTTCCCCAACATCGGGAACAATCTTCCTGCATCTAGCCTGTCCAATCCCTTTAGGATCTTATACGTTTCAATCAGATCCCCCCTCAATCTTGTAAATTCCAAGGAGTACAAGCCCAGTTCATCCAGTCTTTCTTCATATGAAAGTCCTGCCATCCCAGGTATCAATCTGGTGAACCTTCTTTGTACTCCCTCTATGGCAAGGATGTCTTTCCTCAGATTAGGGGACCAAAACTGCACACAATACTCCAGGTGTGGTCTCACCAAGGCCTTGTACAACTGCAGTAGTACCTCCCTGCTCCTGTACTCGAATCCTCTTGCTATAAATGCCAGCATACCATTCGCCTTTTTCACCGCCTGCTGTACCTGCATGCCCACTTTCAATGACTGGTGTATAATGATACCCAGGTCTCGTTGCACCTCCCCTTTTCCTAATCGGCCACCATTCAGATAATAATCTGTTTTCCTATTTTTGCCACCAAAGTGGATAACTTCACATTTATCCACATTAAATTGCATCTGCCATGAACTTGCCCACTCACCCAACCTACCCAAGTCACCCTGCATCCTCTTAGCATCCTCCTCACAGCTAACACTGCCACCCAGCTTCGTGTCATCCGCAAACTTGGAGATGCTGCATTTAATTCCCTCATCCAAGTCATTAATATATATTGTGAACAACTGGGGTCCCAGCACTGAGCCTTGCGGTACCCCACTAGTCACTGCCTGCCATTCTGAAAAGGTCCCGTTTATTCCCACTCTTTGCTTCCTGTCTGCTAACCAATTCTCCACCCACACCAATACCTTACCCCCAATACCGTGTGCTTTAAGTTTGCACACTAATCTCCTGTGTGGGACCTTGTCAAAAGCCTTTTGAAAATCCAAATATACCACATCCACTGGTTCTCCCCTATCCACTCTATTAGTTACATCCTCAAAAAATTCTATGAGATTCGTCAGACATGATTTTCCTTTCACAAATCCATGCTGACTTTGTCCGATCATTTCACCGCTTTCCAAATGTGCTGTTATCACATCCTTGATAACTGACTCCAGCAGTTTCCCCACCACCGACGTTAGGCTGACCGGTCTATAATTCCCTGGTTTCTCTCTCCCTCCTTTTTTAAAAAGTGGAGTTACATTAGCCACCCTCCAATCCTCAGGAACTAGTCCAGAATCTAACGAGTTTTGAAAAATTATCACTAATGCATCCACTATTTCTTGGGCTACTTCCTTAAGCACTCTAGGATGCAGACCATCTGGCCCTGGGGATTTATCTGCCTTCAATCCCTTCAATTTACCTAACACCACTTCGCTACTAACATGTATTTCGCTCAGTTCCTCCATCTCACTGGACCCTCTGTCCCCTACTATTTCTGGAAGATTATTTATGTCCTCCTTAGTGAAGACAGAACCAAAGTAATTATTCAATTGGTCTGCCATGTCCTTGCTCCCCATAATCAATTCACCCGTTTCTGTCTGCAGGGGACCTACATTTGTCTTTACCAGTCTTTTCCTTTTTACATATCTATAAAAGTTTTTACAGTCTGTTTTTATGTTCTGCCAGTTTTCTCTCAATCTTTTTTCCCCTTCCTAATTAAGCCCTTTGTCCTCCTCTGCTGAACTCTGAATTTCTCCCAGTCCTCAGGTGAGCCACTTTCTCTGGCTAATTTGTATGCTTCTTCCTTGGAATTGATACTATCCCTAATTTCTCTTGTCAGCCACAGGTGCACTACCTTCCTTGATTTATTCTTTTGCCAAACTGGGATGAACAATTGTTGTAGTTCATCCATGCAACCTTTAAATGCTTGCCATTGCATATCCACCGTCAATCCTTTAAGTGTCATTTGCCAGTCTATCTTAGCTAATTCACGTCTCATACCTTCAAAGTTACCCCTCTTTAAGTTCAGAACCTTTGTTTCTGAATTAACTATGTCACTCTCCATCTTAATGAAGAATTCCACCATATTATGGTCACTGTTACCCAAGGGGCCTCTCACGACAACATTGCTAATTAAACCTTCCTCGTTGCTCAAAACCCAGTCCAGAATAGCCTGCTCTCTAGTTGGTTCCTCAACATGTTGGTTCAAAACACCATCCCGCATACATTCCAAGAAATCCTCTTCCTCAGCCCCTTTACCAATTTGGTTCACCCAATCTACATGTAGATTGAAGTCACCCATTATAACTGCTGTTCCTTTATTGCACACATTTCTAATTTCCTGTTTAATACCATCTCCGACCTCACTACTACTGTTAGGTGGCCTGTACACAACTCCCACCAGCGTCTTCTGCCCCTTAGTGTTACGCAGCTCTACCCATATCGATTCCACATCTTCCCGGCTTATGTCTTTCCTTTCTATTGCGTTAATATCTTCTTTAACCAGCAACGCCACCCCACCTCCCCTTCCTTCATGTCTATCCCTCCTGGATATTGAATATCCCTGAACGTTGAGCTCCCATCCCTAGTCACCCTGGAGCCATGTCTCTGTGATCCCAACTACATCATAATCATTAATAACAATCTGCACTTTCAATTCATCCACCTTATTACGAATGCTCCTTGCATTGACACACAAAGCCTTCAGGCGCTCTTTTACAACTCTCTTAGCCCTTATACAATTATGCTGAAAAGTGGCCCATTTTAATGCTTGCCCTGGATTTGTCGGCCTGCCACTTTTACTTTTCTCCTTAGTACTTGTTGCGACAGTAGAGGTGGCCATGGACTGACTTATCCAGTATGAGTATTTTTGAGTATTTGGAGAGACAGTCTGAATAGGGATAGTCACGTGGTTTTGTGTGTGGTATGTTGTCTAACCACCAGAGTTTTTCAAAGAAGTTAGGAAAGGGGAAGACAAGGCAGTGGATGTTTTCTACATGAACTTCAGCAAGGCATTTGACAAGATCTGGCATGGCAGGTTGGTCAAGAAGGTTCAGTTGCTTGATGTTCAAGATGAGGTAGTAAATTGGTTTAAATATTGGCTATAACAGCTGGCAGTGGGATCTAGACTAACTGGAAAAGTGGGTTGAAAAATGACAGATGGAAGTTAATGGAAACAAGTGTGAGGTGGTGCACTTTGGGAGGACCAACCAGGGTCAGACTTGCACAGTGAGCACTGGGGCACTGAGGAGTGTGGTAGAAGAAAGGGATCTGGGAATACAGGTCCATAATCTGTTGAAAGTGGCATCACATGTAATAGGATCATAAAGACTGCTTCTGGCATATTGGCCTTCATAAATCAATGTATTGAGTGCAGGAAATGGGATGTTATGTTGAAGTTATATAAGATGTTGGTGAGGCCTAATTTGGAGTATTGTGTGCAGTTTTGATCACCTAGCTACAGGAAAGATGTAAACAAGGCTGAAAGAGCACTGAGAAAATTTACAAGGATGTTGCTGGGACTGGAGAATGTGAGTTATCTGGAAAGATTGAATAGGTTTGGACTCTATTTCCTAAAATGTTGAAAATTGAGAGGAGAATTGATAGAGGTATTCAAAATTGAGGGGTATAGATAGGGTAAATGCGAGTAGGCGTTTTCCTCTAAGATTTGGTGAGACTACATCTAGAGGTCTTGGGTTAAGGGTGAAAGGTGAAATGTTTAAAGGCCACAAGTGGTGGGTGCAATTTTGATTTTGGCGCTTAAGAGCGATTTGTATAAGTACATGGATGGGAGTGGTATGGAGGGCTATGTTCCAGGTGCGGGTTGATGGGACTAGGCATTTTAAATGGTTCGGCACAGACTAGAAGGGCCAAGTGGCCTTTTTCTGTGCTGTAATTTTCTATGACTCAAAGATCTTAATATCACTAGTTCTTTTAAGATGGTTCAAATATACGTTGCTGAAAGGGGAAATTACAAGTTGCAGGTTGCAGTGAGTGTATTTCAGAAGTATATTTAGAAACTTTGTAAGCAGCCTGCAACATGCCATGGGTCACCAGCGCCATCTTGAAATGAATAACTTTAATTACTTGGCCCATTTTCAACACTATCCAATTTCTTCAACGGATTCCCTGCTTCCAACCCTACCCGCAGAGAGGTGCGCCCCCCCCCCCCATGGCTCTTTGTATCATTCACAAGTTTAACCATAAAGCCATTAATTCCTTCATCCAGATCATTAAAGTGTAATGTGAAACATCATAGTCTCAACACTGACCTATACAGAACACTATTTGTCACCAGCAGCCAACTGGAAAAGGCCAACTTAATTCCCACTGTTAACCTATTGCCAGTCAGCCAATCTTCTATCCGTGCTGTACCTTTCCTGTAATACTGTGGTCTCCTAACTTATTCAATAGCCTCATGTGGAGCACCTTTTCAAAGGCCTTCTGAAATTCCAAGTAAACAATATCACTGACTCTCCTTTGTCTATCTTGCTCAAAGGATTCTTCCTCAATGAATCCCCTCTGGAAATGATACTGACTTCAGCCTATTTTTGTGTGCTTCCAGTACTCCAAAAAATCATCCCTTAAAATCTTACCATCCACTGAAATCAGGTTAACTGACGAGAATCAGGTTAACTGATGAGAATTTCCTGTTTTTTGCTTTCCTCTCTTGGAGTAAAGTGACATTTATGATTTATCCAGTGCTCTGGAACTATTTCTGGATCTACTGATTCTTGAAAGGCTATCTCTTTCAGAACCATGGTCTGTAGGTGACTTGCCACTTTCAAGTCACCTTTCCAAACACCTTAGAAGAGGTGATTACAGTCACTACTGCCCAAATCTTATATATTTCTGGCATGCTGCTGGTGACTTCCACAGCGAATATTTGCAGAAGATACTTTTTCAGGTTCTTTGTTCATCATTACTAGTTCTCAGAAGTGAATAGATCCATTTGCATGCACATCTAGTTCTAAGTTTGTGTTTTTGAAATGTAAAAGTTGTAATGGATTCAAACTTGACTAAGATCTTCACTTTTTTACAGCTGGAACAAGTTAATTTGTCTGCTGCACAAACTCTCAGAGCAGCTTTTATAAAGGTAAGCTTAATTATTAAAAATTAAAATGGTAATTTATATTTTAACCTGCATCTTGTCTAGCTGTTTAGCTTGTGTTCAACTTCAGAAATTTGAAGAATAGTGTGGTAGTGAAAATACTTTTGTCCAAATCTTGAGCAATACACAGTAATAGAGGAACTTAAGTCAGACAGCATCTGTAGAGGGAAATGAACAACTAACAGTTCCGGATGAGACTTCATCAGGACTGGAAAGGAAGGGAGCAGAAGCCAGATTAAGATGGGGAGGGGATGGAGTAAATGCTGGCAGTTGATAAGTGAAACCAGGTCAGGTGATCCGTGGATGGGTGGGGGGGTGGAATGAGGTAAGAAATTGAGAGATCATAGATGGAAGATCTGAAGGGCTGAAGATGGCAGAATCTGATAGGAGAGGACAGAAGACCATGGAAGGATGGAAATATGATAATCTCTTTTCAAAATAGCTCTAATATTCTTTATTCCATACTAATGATGATGATTGAATTGAGGGCAATTGTTTTTAAGTGTTGATCAGTTAGTTTGCCTATACCACAGGGCCAGATTGACATTCTATTGTCATTCATTTTGCTTCAATGGAACCCCTTGTGCCCTGTCCCATAATGATATTTTCAGTTTCTAACCTTAAATGGTCTTTTGTCTCTCCTGCAAATTATCTGATTTTGGTTTTTCTAAGCTTTGGATTGTTTTTAAGGCACAATATATTTAGTTATTCCCTGCACTATCAAAGTTCTCATTTACATTGAGAGTGGAATATCGCAATATTTTATGATTTGATTATTTAAGCACCCATGGTTAGGTCTTCAGCTGTAGGCTTCTCAAATTGTCTTGCTGCTTGTGGGGAAGTTTTCATTTTTTTTGAGGAAATCTCGGCATTGCATTCAGTAGTTTAGGAATGCCATGCTTTGTACCACATGGTACATAATATTACTAGAGTGATAACGTAATATCCTGTTAAGAAAAATAGTTAATTTCCAACTCTGTCACAATCTCTTACCTCCTAAATGAAATAGAATTTGTACATCTCATCCTACATACTAGATATGGCTATCACATTCTCTAATGACATTAAACTGTAATCAAAGGACAAAAGTGGGAAGATTCAGTTTTATATTACTGTTGACTCAAAACATTGAAAATCAAGTAGATTTAAGTGTCTGCTCAATAGGTTAGAATGTGAATTTCGCATCTTTGGATCTTGCCAAGGTTGAGTCATTTTGTTCCTCAAGCATTTGAGACTCATAATTGCTTTTATGTGAAGATAATTGAAATTAAAAAACTTGATACTCCTGTGGAACCTTGTGCTTAATTCTCTATTTGCCTATAGGAACCTAGCTCCCTTTTGGGAAAAGACTGTTCCAACCCCTTCAGAAATCTTGGATCCCTAGTGTAGACATCTTTCTTTATCATTTTTCACAGTGTCACAGATGGACAATGTTCAATAATGATTTGCATTTGTAGAGCTTGCATAAAAGGTCTGGCAGGGCTCTCCTGGGAATACTGTGTAAAAGTTTCAGCCTAAGAAATAATACACTTGTAATATAGAAGCAGGTCAATAAATTTAATTATTGGAATTCTTACTATAAGGAGAGAATAAACAGCTTAGACCCATACAGTTTTGGAAAATGTAGGTGATCAGTTTGAAATTTACCAGATTCTTACAGGCTCTGACAAAGTCGCTTTGTCTTTTAATCAGAATCTCAAACGGAGTCAGCCCTTCAGGACAGATGAGATATCTCTTCACTCAGTGTAGTGAATCTTAGAACTTACCACCTAAAGAGTGCTGTGGGTGGTTAACATCAATCATTGAGAGTACTCAGAAGTAGAGATCAATAGGTATCTAAATATAAAGAATATTTTACAGATACAGCATTGGTACAGGACAATGGTGGTGCTAATAATTTGAGATTTGTTCATTTTTGGCTACTAATAGTGTTTAAAGATCAACTATGATCTTATTGGAAAAGCAAAACCGGCTCAAGCAGGTGAATGACCAATTCTTGCTTTTGTTTATTTTCCCAACCTTTTGTGTTAAGTATCAAAGATCTATGGTTGAATTTATAGGAAACCATGGCTAGAATTCTATATACAGTTTGGTTTCCTAAACTAAATAACATTTTTTGAGATGTTGCTGGGAAGTTTACTATGTTTCCAAGCATAGAGATGCAGTTCGATGATGAGCGAGCCAGCAGTGTAGACCTGCATTCTCTGACTGACATTTCATGGCTATATTTTTTGAAAAATGGCCATGAATAGGCAGATGCTAAAAAAAAATTGTCTTTGCAGGTTAGTGCAGACTCTGCAATCAAGGTTTCAGGGTAGGGTGTCATCTATTTAAGACTAAGTTAATTTATTCACATTTGAAGACTGGTAATCTTTGGAATTCTTATATTAGCTGGCTTTTGATACTTGTGTTTATTTGAGATTCGTACATATTTGACATGATGGAATGTGTAGGCTATACAGATGTAGAAAGAAAATGGAATTTTGTAAATGTTCAGTCATGATCTTGCTCAGTGGAGTAGGCAAGTGACTAACCTGATCAACTTCTGATTCTATTTTTATGTTCTTGTGTGTGACGTCACTATAACGGAACAATAACATCACTTGGGAAATCTGAGGAAGTTTCTGACCTTCTGGAGTCTGCAAGTCGATGGTTACCACTGAAATACCAGTTGTATAAATTGCAGCATTTAAAAACTTGTTTCTAAATGTTTAACCTGGATGACAGATTCAGTTGGAACAAATACTAAAAGTTCAGGAAAAGAAGCTTTTATTTTACTGTTAGTAACCAATTCAAAATGATTGGCTTCACTTTTATATAAAATTGCAATAAAGGGGGGAGTACTAGTAAATTAGAGGAACTTTTTAATCAGAATTTCTACCCTATGCTGTCTGTCTCATTCAGGTAGCTTTAAGTTTGAAGCAAACATTTCAAGAGTAATTTTTGGAAAAAGCACCGTATAGGAAAGAATGTTGTTTCCTTGTGTACTATTGAGCCATGGGGAGGAGAAGGTTTTTATGTACATGTGAACTTGCTGTTTGTGGGGTGCACAAATCAGCCATGACAAATATTTCAGTTAATGTAAAGGATATTTTTAATGTTCTTTTATTAAAGTTTGGAATTAATTTTCTTTGCATTATACACAATTTACAACTTAATCTATACATCTGAGCTATGCATATTTTGAAAATATTTCAATTTTAACTAAAAGTTCAAACAATGGAAAATGATTAATTACTGGATATAACTTGTTCATTCTTGCACAGCCTCATCCTCGTAGATCCTGTTTCTAAAAGGCAGCTCTCCACCCATGTTTTGGGTATTGCTTCTGTACCTAAACGAATTATACATTCCTAAACATTTAAAGTATTAAAATTGGCAGTTTGTCACTTTCAGCATACCTGTTCTCCTGTGGCTTTTTATTCTATACTACTTCTCCGTTTTCTCCCACGTTTGTTTATTTTCATGTCTTTTTCCATCTTGTATTTGTAGTCTTGTAGCCTGTATTGTATGGACTTGCCTACTAACACAGATTGTGTGAATGAATATATTGAAAGGAGGCTGTAAAGGGTTATTGATGTTCAAGTTAACGGGTGAAGATCAGCAAATATGAGAGGCTGCAGCATTCAAAGAAATCTGGATGTCCTAATGCATGAGTTGTAGAAGCCATCTATGCAGATACAAAGAAATTTGCAAAGCTAACAAAATTGTTTATTGCAAGAAGAATTGAATGCAAAAGTAGGGTGATTATGATTCAGTTATATAGGGTATTAGTGAGACCACACATGGAGAACTGCTTACAGAATTTAAACAAGAATGTAAGTGCTTCAACTGTGATTTTTGAAACCAATCCTTATGAATGTAAATTATCTTCAGGAATTAGTTTCATGTCTTTCAGTGGTGTGACACTGTTAAGTTGATAAAGGACTAATGTTTTATTATTATCTAACACGTTTGTAATGTTTTTAAAGAAAAGTGTATGTTTAAAATAAATAGTGGTTTGGATAGCATTAGACAAAGGTTGGATAGTATTTTCTCATTTTGCAAATTATTCATTTGCACATGAAAGCTTTGAGGCAGAATAAGAGCACAGTGGGTTTCAGAAATGATAGGTGTTCATGTAATTGTTCAATGTCTGTGTTTTGCTATGTTTCTGATATCTCTGTATAAAGAATTTGGTATGTTGCAAAAAGAGCCTTTTCAGTTCTTTAGGTAACATATCTGCTGAAGTATAGTTTTAAATGCATTTCTGTATTAATTGTCTTGAATTATGTGGAATAATTGTTCTTTCTAATCTACCTGATGTTTTTTAAATCTTTGCTTGAGCTACAATTTTGCTTCTATAATGTAATCCAAACTGCATGATTAGTTTGCAAAAACAAAATATTTAAAGAAGTTGAGACCTTTTTGCTCTTTTCACAAACTAGTTTGGGATCCCTTCTGTAAGGAAAGGTGTGCTGCTATTGGAGAGGGTCCAGAGGAGGTCCAAGAGAATGATTCCAGGAATGAAAAGGTTAACATATGAGCATTTGATCCCAAGTGATAGGCAAATGACCGACTAGATTATGTAGGATGGAAGTGTACAATATACTTCATAAGGAAAACCTGCATTTAAAAAAAACTTGTACAGAACTGCTATAAAGCTTATTTGATATTTTTTAAATATTTGATAACTTTTTTTCTTGTGCAATTGAAGTATTTTTAGCCTTTCATCTTTCAGGAATGGTTAAACATGAATTTTGTAGTTATGTTCAGGAAACGCTCTTTCAATACATGAATTCTTCTAACTTAGGCTGAAAAAGAAAATCCTGGTCTCACTCAAGACATCATAACTAAGATTCTGGAAAAAAATTGTGTGGAAGTTAATTTCACTGAATCATTGCTGCGGATGGCTAGTGACGATGTTGAAGGTATGACACAAAACAGACACCCAACATCAAAATTATTTTTAAAATTTGAGCTATGATTAAATGATGGCAATATAATTTCATATCTACAGCAGTAAAAGAAGTAACTGATTAAATGAGACTATAAAACTGAAAAGGTGCTTTGCTAATGTCCTGAAATAGTGGTCTTATAAAAAATAAAAAAATTAAAAATACTTGGGTCATGTATGATCTGTGGAGAAGAAATAGAAAATATTTTGGGTCAGGTCTTTCGTCAGGACTTTAAGTTGAACCTTTCCTGATGAAAAGTAGTTGACCTGAAATGTTAAATCTATTCCGCTCTGCAGTTTGCTGTGAATCTCTTTTTTAAAAAAAAAAAAAAAAAAAAAAAAAAATTAAATTTATTTAAGATTTTTGTATTTGCTACGTTTTGGTTTTAGGGATGCTTGCAATTTTTCACTTTATATACAAAATTAATTATACGAATGAGTAAGCAAATATCTGGTTAATGGACATGTACAAGAATGCTGGTATAAGAAGTTTGAAAAGTAATGTATAGAGTTAAACTTAGCATTGCAGTCATTAGCCATTGTTCTTTTTTTATGGCTTTAAATTGAATCTTTGGAAATAGCCTTGCGTATGCGGTCTGAATTTTCACGAGGTACCTCAGTGAACTATCTGCAGATGTAACTGAAATATTCTGGTACAAAACATAAGTTATAAAAGGTGTACCTCTGTTCCCATTTATGAAATGGAGGTGTTCCTGGAAAAATCTTAAGTGAAAATTTGTAAATTGTAAAGCCTAGAACAAGTAAACAAGATATTCTGTAAATGTTGGAAATCCAGAGCAACCCACATAAAATACTGGAAGAATTCAGCAGGTCAGGCAGCATCCAAGGAAAGGAATAACAAGCCAGTGCTTTGGGCCAAGACCCTTTATCAGGAATGCAAAGGAAGGAGAAAGAAGCCAAAATAAGATGGTGGTGGGAGGGAAGGAGTACAAGTTAGAAGGTGATGGGTGAAAACAGCTGAGGAGGATGTTTAATATGTGGGGAAGGCGTATTAAGGGAGAAGCTGGGAGATGATAGGTGGAAGAGGTAAAGGCTGAGGAAGAAGGAATCTGATCAGGCAGAACAGTGGACCATGGGAGAAAGGGGAGAATGGGGGGCAGTAGAGCAAGTTGATAGGCAGGTAAGAAGTGAAGCTGTAAGAGGGAAGCTAGAATGGGCAAAGAATAAAATCGAGTAGGGGAGGGGGAGAAATTACTGTAAGTTGGACAGAACTACGTTCATGCCAATAGGTTGGAGGCTACCCAGATGGAATATGAGGTGTTGCTTCTCTAACCTGAGAATGGCCTCTTTGTGTCAGTAGAGGTGGCCATGGGCATGTTGGAATGGGAATGGTCAAGGGAATTAAAATGGTTAACCACCAGGAAATCCTGCTTGTCACTGACGTTGAGCCCACACTGGGAGCATCAGATACAGTAGACAACCCCAACAGACTCAAGTGACGTGATGCCTCAGCTGGAAGGACTGTTTAGGGCCCTGAATAGAAATGAAGGACAAAGTGAAAGTGCAGGTATAGCACTTCTGCTGGCATGGATGAGTGCCTGGAGGGGAGAAATGAACGGACAAGGGAGTCACAGAGAGAACAGTTGCCAAAGGAAGAGGTGAGTGGGGGGAGGGGAGGATGTGTTTAGTAGCTGGATCTATTTGAAGAGAAAGATGTGCTACATGTGGAGGCTCATGGGGTGGTAGGAAAGGACAAGAGGAACTCTCCCTCTTAAAACAGTGGAAGATTGGGTGAGTGCAGATGTCCTGGAAATGAGATGCTGGTGTGGGTGGCATCAGGGGTTGAAGAAAGACAACATCTCTGATGTTCTGGAGAGGAAAGCCTCATTTTGGGAACAGATGTGGCATGATGGAGGAACTGAGAAAAGGGAATGGCATTTTTGCAATTGACATGGTGGGAAGATAGCTCAAGAAAGCTGTGAGACCCAGTAGTTTATGAAAGCTATCAGTAAGCAGCCTGATCTCCAAAAATGAAAATAGAGATTGAGCAAGGGGTGGGAGGAGGAGAGGTGTCAGAAATGGACCAAGGGAATTTAAGTGCAGGTTGGAATTTGGAGGCAAAATTGACTAAATTGAGGTCAGCATGGGTGCAGGAAGCAGCACCAATGCAGTCATCACTGTAGCACAGAAGGAGTTGGAGAGTGCTAAGTAAAGCCATGTAACATGTAGGCAACAAAAAGGCAGGCAGAGCTAGGACCTATGCAGGTGCCTTGGGTTTGGAGAAAGTGGAAGGAGCCAAAAATTGAGTGTGAGGAAGGCCATAAGCATGTGCATAATTAGACTATTGGGCTCAAGAGTCTGCTCCACCATTCCAGCATGGCTGATTTATTATTCCTCAATCCCATTCCCTGTAACCTTTGATGCTCTAACTAATCGAGACCCTATTAACCTGTGCTTTAAATATATTCAGTGACTTGGCCTCCACAACTGCCTGTGCCAATGAATTCCACAGATTCACTACTCTCTGACTAAAAAAATTCTTCCTCATCTGTATTCTAAATGGATGCCCTTTGTTTCTGAGGCTGTGCCCTCTGGTCCTAGACCTCAAATCATCCTTCAAAACTCCAACAAGTACAGGCCCAGAGCCATGAAACAGTTCTCATATTTTAACCCTTTCATTCCTGAAATCATTCTCGTAAAACTCCTTTGGACCCTTTCCAATGCCAGCATATCTTTTCTTGGATAAGGGGCCTCAGTGTGGCCTGACCAATGCCTTATAAAGCCTTAACATCACATCCTTGCTCTTGTGTTCTAGTCCTCTCAAAATGAATGCTAACATTGCATTTGCATTCCTCACCAAAAACTTAAATTGCAAGTTAACCTTTGGGGAATCCTGCACAAGAACTCGCAAGTCTGTTTGCACCTCTGATTTTTGAATTTTCTCTGTTTAGAAATAGTCTTCAGTATGCCTTTATTCCTTCTACCAAAGTGCATGACCATACACTTCCCTACACTATATTTGATCTGCCACTTCTTGGCCCATTTTCCCAATCTAAGTTCTTCTGCATACTCACTGCTTCCTCAACACTTTCTGCCCCTCCAACTACCTTTGTATCATCTGCAGACTTGGCCACAAGACCATCAATTTGCAGAGCAGAATCGATGGACTGAATGGCCTACTTCTGCTCCTGTATCTCAGTCTAATTCCATCATCCAAATCATTGACATATAATGTAAAAAGAAATGGTCCCAAGATTGACCTCTGTGGAACACCACTAGTCACTGGAAGTCAATTAAAAAAAGACTTACCTTTATTTCCATTCTTTGTTTCCTGTCAGTCAGCCAATCTTCTATCCATGCAAATATCGTTAATGTAATACCATGGGATGTTACCTTGTTAAGCAGCCTTATGTGTGACACCTTGTCAAAGGTCTTCTAAAAAATCTGAATAAACAACATTCACTGACTCTCCTTTGTCCATCTTGCATGTTGTTTCCTCAAAGAATTCCAAAAAATTGGTCAGGTAAGACTTCCCCTTCAGGAAACTGTGCTGGCTTTGGCCTACTATCATGTGCCTCCAAGTGCCTCAAAATCTCATAGTTAATAATGGATTCCAGCATCTTTCCAGCCACTGAAGCCCTGAGTAACTGGCCTTAATATCCTTTCTTCTGCCTCCCTCCTTTCTTAAAGAGTGGAGTGACATTTGCAATTTTCTAGTCCTCTGGAACCATTCCAGAATCTAGTGATTCTTGAACAATCATTACTAATGCCTCCACAGTATCTTCTGCACCTTCTCCTTGGTAATAGCAACTACACTCACTCTCCCCCCCCCCCCCCCCGCAACACACTCGAATTTCTGGCACACTACTTGCGCCTCCCAAAGTGAAAATTGACACAAAATGCTTTAAGCAACACACATCAAAGTTGCTGGTGAACGCAGCAGGCCAGGCAGCATCTCTAGGAGGAGGTACAGTCGACGTTTCAGGCCGAGACCCTTCGTCAGGACTAACTGCATCTTCAGAGTGCGGTGAATCAGCAGAAGCCTGTATCATGAAAATTCTAATCATATTATTCCTCATATTGCACAAAAGGTGGTTCATTTGTAAATCCTTGAGAGAAATGCACCAATTTAAATGTATCTAAATGATTTCTGCTACTACTTTCTTTCTCATGCATACAGTTTTCTATTCATAGAATATATGATCGACAGGCAAGAACCAGAATTTCGGGAACTTAATGACAAAGCACGAGCACTGAAAAATATCCTCAGCAAAATTCCTGATGAGATCAATGATAGGGTCCGATTTCTTCAGACAATCAAGTAGGTATTGTGAATCTCGGGTCAGTCAGGCTGACCTAAAATTTCATTGTGTAACTAACTTCATTTTCTTCTCCACCCTTTCTAATCCTGTAAGTGCATCATTCTTTTCATTTGCTCTTGTACTCAAAATTACATTTCTGCAACTGCCAAATTGCAGAGCCACACCTGTACTTCACATGGCCTAACACCATTAAAACCATTGTTGTCATGCTGAATGATCCCCCTGAATAGTATTCATTGCTCTCTCCAGATTCTAAGGAATAGAAACTTTTGCACAGGTACGCCATGTAACAAAGTTAGCCTTTTTCTGCTAGTATGGCTGAACTGAATGTAACGATAGCATTCTCCTATTCCCATCTTTCAAATGGCTCATTGTTCCAGGGGTTGTTAACCCCAGGCTGTTTCCTTCCTCAAGAAGTTTGTCTTATAATCCTTCTTTGAATGTGCATATTTCTAATAATGTCCACAGGGGTCAGTTATTTAGCTTGTCTATCATTGGACAGCTGACTGCGCCTCTCCTGCCTTGCTTGCTTCTGCTGCAGTCATTTGGCCTGAGCTCTCATTTTTAATTTTCTGTCCTATCTCCCCTCATGCCTTCTCTGAGTCTATCTTGCCCATAAGATCATCTCAACCCTATTCACACTCACTCTGCATGCCATTGTTCCTTTCTGCTTCCCAAAACAGCTGATAGTTTTCGATGCTTGGGCAGAGTACCTTCTCAAGATGTCATGATCTTCAGGAAAAAATAGAATCTCTAATCCCTTACCTACTCGATTTTCTAATCCCGTCATCCCATCCTTGCTAATCATCACCCCATCTCTGACCTTCCTTTCCTCTTGTCCTTGTGCATACTGTCCAAATTCATGCCCATGTTTTCCATGTTTGAAATATTCCAGCTACGTTTCTGCTGTTACAACACACTAAGATAGCTCAAACCAATGTCAATATTGATGTATCACCTCATCCATCCTAACTGATCTGCATGGTTAGTCACTCTTATCCTTAGTGCTCTTGGTCTGAATTCAGATATAGATAACCACTTTGTTTAGGTTATCTGTAACTGAAATCATCATACTTTGTTAATGAATTGTTACATGTTTTCTCTGTAAATTATTCATAATTTTGCTTATTATTTAAAATTATGCTAGATACCATTCACCCACTGCATATGTAGTTTCTGACCTATATTGGTTTGCAATTAAGTAACACATCAGTCTTAACACTCTTGCCTTGATCTTCACATTTCTGCATAGATAATATTAGGACGAATTAGACCCCCGGGGCCTGACGGAATATTCCCCAGGCTGCTCCACGAGGCGAGTAAAGAGATTGCTGAGCCTCTGGCTAGGATCTTTATGTCCTCATTGTCCATGGGAATGGTACCGGAGGATTGCAGGGAGGCGAATGTTGTTCCCTTGTTCAAAAAAGGTAGTAGGGATAGCCCGGGTAATTATAGACCAGTGAGCCTTACGTCTGTGGTGGGAAAGCTGTTGGAAAAGATTCTTTGAGATAGGATCTGTGGGCATTTAGAGAATCATGGTCTGATCAGGGACAGTCAGCATGACTTTGTGAAGGGCAGATCGTGTCTAACAAGCCTGATAGAATTCTTTGAGGTGGTGACCAGGCATATAGATGAGGGTAGTGCAGTGGATGTGATCTATATGGATTTTAGTAAGGCATTTGACAAGGTTCCACATGGTAGGCTTGTTCAGAAAGTCAGAAGGCATGGGATCCAGGGAAGTTTGGCCAGGTGGATTCAAAATTGGCTTGCCTGCAGAAAGCAGAGGGTCGTGGTGGAGGGAGTACATTCAGATTGGAGGGTTGTGACTAGTGGTGTCCCACAAGGATCTGTTCTGGGACCTCTACTTTTTGTGATTTTTATTAATGGCCTGGATGTGGGCATAGAAGGGTGGGTTGGCAAGTTTGCAGACGACACAAAGGTTGGTGGTGGTGTGGATAGTGTAGAGAATTGTGGAAGATTGCAGAGAGACATTGATAGGATGCAAAAGTGGGCTGAGAAGTGGCAGATGGAGTTCAACCCGGAGAAATATGAGGTGGTACACTTTGGAAGGACAAACTCCAAGGCAGAGTACAAAGTAAATGGCAGCATACTTGGTAGCGTGGAGGAGCAGAGGAATCTCGGGGTATATGTGCACAGATCCCTGAAAGTTGCCTCACAGGTAGATAGGGTAGTTAAGAAAGCTTATGGGGTGTTAGCTTTCATAAGTCGAGGGATAGATTTTAAGAGTCACGAGGTAATGATGCAGCTCTATAAAACCCTGGTTAGGTCACACTTGGAGTACTGTGTCCGTTTCTGGTCGCCTCACTATGGGAAGGATGTGGAAGCATTGGAAAGGGTACAGAGGAGATTTACCAGGATGCTGCCTGGTTTAGAGAGTATGCATTATGATCAGAGATTAAGGGAGCTTTACTCTTTGGAGAGAAGGAGGATGAGAGGAGACATAATAGGGCTGTACAAGATATTAAGAGGAATAGATAGTGGACAGCCAGTGCCTCTTCCCTGGGGCACCACTGTTCAATACAGGAGGACATGGCTTTAAGGTAAGGGATGGGAAGTTCAAGGGGGATATTAGAAGGTTTTTTTACTCAGTGGTTGGTGCGTGGAATGCACTGCCTGAGTCAGTGGTGGAGGCATCTACACTAGTGAAATTTTAAGAGACTACTAGACAGGTATGTGGAGGAATTTAAGGTGGGGGGGTTATATGGGAGGCAGGGTTTAAGGGTCGGCACAACATTGTGGGCCAAAGGGCCTGTAATGTGCTGTACTATTCTGAGTTCTATGACTCCTTATTTCTTCCAGCTCCACATTACCCAAAATATCGGCATCCATTTCCTGGCCTCCTGAGAGCCTAATCTTAGTCTAATAATGGAAGTTGTCCTTTTATTTCCAGAGGGTGTGCCATGGAATTTCTTTCCTAAACTGCTCTACTTTTAAAATTCTTTCCTAACTCAAAATATCTCTTTTGTGTAACATTAAAGTCGGCCCTATATTTCTTTCTGACTCCACGTAAAACTTTTAATGTGTCTGTGAACTGCCACCAAATAGTTTGCCCCCAAATTGGAGATGTATTATTTAGATTTTAGGTACAGATCCACTGCGATACTTGCTGGACTTAAGTTACAGAGACTTGTATATATGACCTTTCTTTTGAGCTCTTCTCACAAGTGAAGATCTCCATTTTAACCATATAGCAGCAGGCCATCTCGCCCCTTCTAGTCCATGTGGATTTACTGGCTCAAATCAACTATTTTCATATTTTAAAAATCTCTGGGAATCCTTTGACCTTCAAAGTTTCCATTTTAAACCTTTCCTGATGTTTCTCTGTTCTAGCCTAATTTCTGTTTCTGTGAATCTGTATTCCTAATCCTTTTACACTACGCTTAGCTTTTTTAAATGGGTATGCAGTATTTCTGTTTTGATCAAATCTTAAAATTTATTTTAATAATGACACTTCAAATGTGTGTATTTTTGTAGCTTTCATCAAATTGTCCCCGTCCCCACCCCATTGTAAAATTGAATGTCCTTTCAAGTGGTGCACCTTGTTCCCAGTACAGATTTCTGTGGAAAAACTCCCTTCTTAACTCAGCTGAACCCCTCTCTTTCCTTAGTATCACGTTCAAAGAAAACAGGTTATTTGAGTTGTTGAATGTTTAGTTTGTTGAGGTGCAATTGTAAAATGGATAGATGTGCAAGCACTGATTTTTCTTATCCTCCTTTGATTATGATTGTTCTAACCCAAATGAATACACTAATCTTTGTAAGGCTGCTGTGTCTGGCAGTAAATAACTTGCAATAGTTTCTATTCAGTGTTTGTTTTATGTTAAAACATTTTAAAAGCTATTGAGGATCAAATGTTGATTAATCTGAAGTTGTAGACATTTTGTGATACCAGTCATTCAAATGATGTTGGCAATACGGTGAGTTTTGTGTGGGCAGCTCACAAAACTTGTAGGTGCACTTTTTATGAAGCACTATCACTGCAACCTGCAGCTGGTGATTTCCCTTTAAGTAGTGTACTTTTTTGAATGTCTAAACGAATTAGCTAATTTACGAACTGAATGACTCACTAGACTTGACTCTCAATATGCAGGCATGGCACCTTTAAGCAGATGAAGGTTCATTGCCATGGCCAGAAGAGAGGTTGGTAGGGGGACTCAAAGCCAGACTAAAACATCTGTATAAAATTCTCTTGTTAGCAAATGTACGGTCAATGGAGAACAAGATAGAGAACCTAAGGGCAAGATTGCTGTATCGAAGGGAAATGAGGGTTTACTGCATTCTGTTTAACAGGCATAGCTCACCTCAGACACACTGAATATGGTAGTCAGATCTGAGAGCCAATTTGAAGAGAGCAAGAAGTGGGGGTCTGTTTTATTATAAACTCTTTGTGGTGGTCCTATGAAGCAGTATTGTCACACTCCTGTTCTCCTGACCTGGAAATCCATTGTTTAAGTCCCATCCATTCTACTTACCAAGAGAATTCTCCTCCTTGAGAATTTGCCTACCACCAAAGGCAGCTGTTAAGCAAACACTCAATATATTGTGTGCTGTGATCAGCAAAAGGAAACTGCCTACCCCATGACTTTCAAATCTTTGCTGGGGATTTCAATCAGTTCTGCTTGAAGAAATATCTGCCCAATTATCATCAACCTATCAGCTGTATCAATAGCAACCCGACACACTCAACCACTGTCACCCTATGATTAGGAATGCCGACCATTACATAGCTAGATCACATTTTGGTCTAGAAAGAAAAATAAAAAATAATAAATAAGCAATAAATTTCAAAAACATGAGAAAGAATCCTTGAAAGTGAGTCCGTAGGTCATGGGGAACAGTTCAGTAATGGGGCAAGTGAATTTGAGGGGTAATAACTGTTTATGAACCTGGTGGTGTGGGTCCTGAGGCTCCTGTACCACCTTCCTAATGGCAGCAACAAGGAGAGAGCATGGCCCGTATAGTAAATGTGGTCACGGGAGGCAGAGCAACGGTTACAGAATTGCTTCAGATCAGTGCACTAGGCCATGTTCAAGGACTCATCAGAGGATCTGAACGAATGCGCCATAGTTGTCACAGAAATCAGTCGTGGATGAATATGTCCTAACAAAATCATTCAGAGTCTTCCCCAGCCAGAAGTTCTGGATGAACCAAGAGACCCACAATCCATCTGAGGGCTAAATCAGTGACATTCAGGTCTGGTGACCAAGTAAGATACCAGAAGTCTAGGTATGACCTCTGGAAAACCATCTCATGTGCAAAATAGCCAATTCCAGATCAAACTTGAATCACAGGAAGATGCTTGACAGTTGTAGCAGGGCTTGAATGTTATCACCTCCTACAAAGTGAAACTAAATGACATATGACGACAAGTTTCACTCCCCGGTGAGCTCAATGCCTTTTATGCTCACTTTGACCAACTAGATATGGAGGCATTTGTAAGATCGCCCACAGCCCCCTAAGACCCTGTAATTTCAATCTCTGAAGCCAATGTGAGAACATCCTTCAACATAGTGAATCCACAGACAGCATCTGAGCCAGACAATGTACTTGGCTGGGTTCTGAAGACCTGTGCTAATCGACTGGTTGGAGTATTCACTGATGTCTTTTAACCTTTTGCTTTAGCAGTCTGAGCTATCCATCTGCTTCAAGCAGACTTCAGTTATACTGGTAACCGGTGCAAGAAGGCTTCATTTATATCAGTAACCTGCCTCAGTGACTATTGTCCAGTAGCACTTGCATCCATTGTGATGAAGTCCTTTGAGAGGTTGGTGATGCTTGAGGTGCGACACGGATCTGCTTCTGTTTGCCAACCGTCACAACAGGTCAACAGCAGATGCCATGTCATGGGCTCTTCCCTCAAACCTGGATCATCTGGACTTCAGGTTTCTCATGTCTAAAACAAAAGACACATTTACCTGATTGACCTGATTTATTTTTTCACCAGACATCACTCTTTTCACAATGAGTTATTTGTATATTTAAACTTGTGCCTAACCTTTAGAAATGATAATTTTATGGTGCATCTTAGATTGGAAATTCTGCTCATGTAGGGTTCTGAGTTAACTTGTTGGGTTTAAATTTCAGGGTTTTTAAGTGACTTTTAAAATGTCCTTTCTTTTCCTCACCAATGGTAAATGTCTTCCTGACTCCTCAAATTAGATACAGATAAAAAATGCCTTTTTGTTAAAACATTTTAGTGGAATTGAAACATAAAATCCTTTAGATCTGTTGATGCCATGTGGTGATTTTTCTTTGCAGAGATATTGCCAGTGCAATAAAGGAGCTG
Source organism: Mobula birostris (assembly GCF_030028105.1). Lineage (NCBI taxonomy): Eukaryota > Metazoa > Chordata > Chondrichthyes > Myliobatiformes > Myliobatidae > Mobula > Mobula birostris. Next base: position 55,994,730 of record NC_092373.1, read on the forward strand.
CTCGACACTGTGAACAATGTTATCAAAAAATACCAGTACCAGAACCGCAGGGTGAGTATTAGTCTACAGGGAGCTATCAGGACAAATGTTACCAGCTTATACTGTTGTGTTTTGTTCATGCTGTCCTTGCCTTGTCATGAAACTCTTCTGGTGAAAAGTTGAATAACACATTTGTTCTAAAAAAAAAAAAAAAAAAAATGTGAAGCTGTATTGTATTATATTACCAAGTTTTATTTCAGTCTGACACCTGCACTGATAAAAGACAGAAGTATATACAATGTATATAAAATTATTTTGAACATTCAATAGAAATAATTGGGTGAACTGACAGGCAATATATTCTGATTTTACAGTGGATTCCAGTTAATTGGGACCAGTACATTTTGGTCTAATTAAGTTATCCTAATTAGCCAAAGTTTCATGGAGATAATTAAAAGGTTATAGAAAATATAAACGACAGTTTAACTGAATAACAACCAGTGTATTTAAATTAAATCAGAACAAATTATAACACTACCAATACTATTACAATGCTATAAAGTTATCAGTTCCTAATAGTTATCGACAGAGACATTTGTATGTTCATACACTCATGCTGAGTACATTAACCTATAGATTTATTCTGATAAAGGAGTGATATGTTTTGAATAATTATGGATGTAAAAGTTATGCCACATACAGTTGCAAGAAGTTTGTGAACCCTTTGCAATTACCTGATGTTCTGTATTAATTACTCATAAAATGTGGACTGATCTTCATCTCTCACAATAATAAGGAAACACAATCTGCCTAAACTAATAACATACAAACAATTGTACTTTTCATGTCTTTACTGAACACATTGCTTAATCATTCACAGTCCAGGCTGGAAAAAGTATGTGAACCCTTGTGCTTAATAACTGTTAGAACCTCCCTTTAGCAGCAATAACGTCCACCAAACGTTTCCTGTAGCTGCTGATCAGACTTGCACAATGGCAAGGAGGAATTTTAAGACCATTCTTTCATACAAAACTCAGTTGATCAGTATTTCTGGGATTCTTAGCATGAACAGCTCTCTTCAGGTCATGCCACAGCATCTCAACTGGGTTAAGATCTGAACTCCGACTTGGCCATTCTGAAGCACGGACTTTCTTTTTAAACCATTCTGTTGTTGATTTACTCGTGTTTTGGATCATTGTCTTGTTGCATCATCCAACTTCTATTAAGCTTCAGGTGACAGACTGCTACCCCGATATTCTCTAGAATGTCTTGATACAATTTTGAATTCATTGTTCCTTCAATGATTGCAAGTTATCCAGGCCCTGAAACAGGAAAGCAGCCCCAAACAATGATGCTCTTTCCAGCATGGTTCATGGTTGGGTTGAGAATTTAGTGCTGGTGTGCAGTGCCCTTTCTCCTCCAAGCATGGCAGTATACACTTTTGCCAAAAAGTTCAACTGTTGTCTCATTTGTCCACAGAACATTGTCTCAGAAGCATTGTGGAACATCCAGGTGGTCTTTTGCAAGCTTGAGATGTGCAGCAATGTATTTTTTTGGAGAGCGGTGGTTTCCTCCATGGTGTCCTTCCATGAACACCATTCTTGTTCAGTGTTTTTCTTACACTGGACAGATGGACAGAGGCTTTAGCAAGTTCTGGAGATTTCTACAGGACTTCTGTTGTTACCCTTGGGTTCTTTATCATCACATTCAGCATTGAATGTTGTCCTTCTGGTGTGATCTTTGCAGGATGCCCACTCTTAGGAAGAGCAGCAGCAGTACTGAATTCCCTCCATTTGTGGGTAATACCTCTTACTGTAGACTGAAGAACACTCAGGTCTTTAGAAATGCTTTTGTAGCCTTTTCCAGCTTCATGCATCTCTACAATTGGTCTTCTAGGGTCTTCTGAAAGCTGTTTTGATCGATGCATAGTGCATATAAACAGTCTTTCTTGAGAAGAGCAGTCTCTGTCAGTAACCTGACTTTTTGTGTCGTTTTTATAGGGCTGGGCACCTCTACAACCCACACTTCCAATCTCATCTCATTAATTGGAACACCTGACTCCAAATAGCTTTTGTAGAAGGCATTACCCCAGGGATGCACATACTTTGTTGAACCTGGACTGTGATTGTTTAAATGGTGTACTCATTATTGATGAGAAATAGTACAATTGTTTGTGTTATTAGTTTAGCAGATTGTGTTTGTCTATCATTGCGGGGTCCCCAACCTTTTTTGCACCGTGGACTGGTTTAATATTGACAATATCCTTGCAGACCAGGGGGTGGGGTTGGGTGTTAATCATGACCGGAATATAGTTGAGAAGTCAACTGTACGTCACTTGTAAGTGGCTAATACACTCAATTTTGTTTCTAAAGGGGTTTATCTAACGAATTTAATATTAAACACACAGCGCATATTTTTCTCGCATGAATATAGTGATAAGTCAATTATAACAGTGGTCCCAAACCTCTGGGCCACGGACCGACACATTGCCATGAAGAATGCAGCGGTACAGCGGTGGCCGGAACGTACCCAGCACATCTTTAAAAAAAAAAAGCCGAAATAAGCAAGCTAATTCATTAGGTGCTGCCCGACACGTAAATGCCGGCCCAGATCAGAGGCGACGCAATCGCATCTGATCTGGACGAACATGTACGTGCCGGGCGGCACCTAATTAATTAGCTTGCTTATTTAGGCTTTTGTTCTTCAAGGTGTGCTGGGTGCATTCTGGCCACCACTGTACCGCTGCATTCTTAGCAGCACAGAGGTTGGGGACCACTGAATTATAAGTCACTTATAAGTCAATAGTATCATAATATTTTAAGTAACGTTTGGATATTAAACACACAGTGCATATTTTCCTCTTATGAACATTTGAAATCATTGTAACATACCAATATCGCTGAATCAGTGGGAGCCTTGGACTTGTTTTCCTGCAACAAGACGGTCCTATTGAGGGGTGATGGGAGACAGCGATACTCGAAGGGGGTTCCTTATGTCCAGTCTATTCCGCAATTTAGTTTTCGTTGTATTCATCACAGAAAACACCGCTTCGCAGCAATATGATGTTGGAAATGGAAGCAACGTTTTCAGTGCTTTCATGGCCATCTCAGGGTATTCAGCCTTGACTTTGATCCGGAAAGCCGGCAGGGATGTTATATCAAACATACTTCTCAGCCCACCGTCATTTGCAAGCTCAAGGAGTTGATCTTTTCCCCGCGCTGACGTGGAAGATTCACCGGAAACATTCACAAATCGGTCACGGACCCATTCCTTTGCACGTCTTGGGTCACTGATGACCTCGTGTGTGTTAAAGTTCAACAGTGGGCATGACAGGGAATAAGGAAAGGTGCAGCTGACTCATATCGTTTCCTCACGGCTCGCGGCCCGGTCGCACATGCTTTGCGGCCCGGTGGTTGGGGACCACTGTATTATTGTGACTCAGATGAAGATTAAACCACATTTTGAGTAATTCAGAAATCCAGGTAACTGCAAAAGGTTCACAGATTTTTCCTTTCAACTGTTAATCAGTGATATTTAAAGTGATGCTTATCATGTTAAAGATTGGGAAGTATATAGCACTCTAGAATGCTGAAAGATCATGTATTTCAAAATACATTGAATTTCCTTGTGAAAAAGTGTGAGGTATGAACATTTTGTTTATAACCTGACCTTTCCTTAACAGTTCCTTTACCATGTCAGACCCCCAAAAGGAAGCAGTGATACAAGTGCAATTAGATGCATGATAGAGTAAGTCAAGTATTGTACTGAAAGAACTGGCATTCTTGAGCTCCATTAGACACCTGTTGGAATATTTTCTGGGTGTTAACACACTTGTTGTAATTGACTTTTAGCATTTTATATTCTAAGTTGAGGGTGCCCTGGTAATACTGCAATTAGCACAACACTAGAGCAGCTCAGGGCTTTTTGGAGTTCAATTCTGGTGCCCATTTTGTAAGGAGTCTCTGTACATCTCCCTGTGGAATACATGGGTTTTCTCTGGGTCCTCCAATTTCGTCCCACAGTCCAAAGACATACCGGGTAGGTTAATTGGTTTTTGTAATTTGTTGCATGTTAAGGTTAGTCAGGTCTGTTGGGGGTTGCTGGGGAGGCGCGGCTTGAAGGGCCTATTCTGCACTGTATTGCTAAATAAATAAATAGTGTTTCAAATGTTAATTATTGAAAATTTAGTAAACATTTAAGGATCAAACTGTTCTTAAGCTTCTCAACAATTGTGCAGGTCTGAAATTATTTTTTATGCAAGTTCAAAATTTTATTGCTTTTAGGCACTTGAACACCAAAAGAAGGAATTTGTCAAATACTCCAAAAGCTTCAGTGATACTTTAAAAACCTACTTCAAAGATGGAAAGTGAGTATTTCAATTTAAAAGAAACTGTTTATATTCATTCTATGGGAAATATTTGTCTTAAAAAGTTTTGGCATTGTTAATGTGTTTTAGTATGCCATTAATACTAAGGTTAACTAGAAAATTTGGTAAAATTGCAGAAATAGCCCTCTGCTTCCTATTTCTCCATGCAAATATTGTAAGCTTGTTTTATTTTTTAAAAAAATGACATTGAAACTAAACATCTTGTATGGCCTGAGATTAAACAATGGTGTTTTTTTTATATTATGATATTCTGTATGTGATTCTTCACTTGGAAATGTGTCCAGGTTTTACTTGTTCATATTTCTAATTGTGCAGTGACCAGTCACTATATTGTAATTTTTTTTTAAATACACGATTTCAAAATATTTTTGTGTAATTAGAGTTGTGATTTTAAAAATTGTTTTGAAATTCTATATTAGACAATTAAAATATGCTTTTGTCTTTTAAACAGGGCACTCAATGTATTCATGAGCGCCAACCGGCTAATCCACCAAACTAACTTGATACTGCAGACATTCAAAACTGTTGCTTAGGAGCTGCATTTGTGAAGCTTTTTAATGTTCAACCTTCAAAGGTTGACCTTTATGTAAATTTAAATAGTCAGAACTGTATAAATTAAAACATCTATTTCAAGACTTGAAGGTGTTGAATAAAATAATTGTCAACTTGCACCATATTTTTGTAAACATTGTAGCTATTCATGATTTCTCAGTAAGAAATATTGCATAACTTTTGCTATAGTATTCAATGAAGCCAAAAGAATTTGCGCCTTAACATATCGTAATGTAACATTCCTTTGTGTAAATATTGGTGTTCTGTTTCTGAAGTTAACTTGCTGGCAAAGAGACAAGTTATGTATTTAACATGATTAGTGGCAAATAAATCTGAAATTGTAAATTGTCTTTGTCTGAGCTGCAAATACAGAATAGGGATGGGTGGGAAAGCTAAATACGATGCAGGGGACTTTGTTATACCTAACAGTTTGCACATATTGTACAAATGTTTGTTTAACATTAGTTCATCAAGGAGTTTTTATTTATAAGTCACTTCACTGCTGTGATTATCAGGGTGAGCCATAATTTAAAAGTAGAAGCAGCAAGTCTGGAGTACTCAGTTGGTTAAATGTGAGCTGATTTGCTTAAAAAATTGCTTGTATGAAATTACTCACCCAGATTTGACACATGGATGCATATAAACCTCTGTTTTACCAGCTTCAGTTTTTTGGCTGTAAAAAGAGTAAATTTTAATTAAGATTATTTCTCGGGTTGGGGGGGGAGATAAATTGACAATTATAGTCCATGGCAACACACACAAAATGTTGGAGGAACTCAGCGGGTCAGGCAGCACCTACGAAAATGAATAAGCTGTTGACATTTCAGACTGAGACCCTTCAGGACAGGAAAGGAAGGGGGAAGACGCCAGAATAAAAAGGTGGGGGGAGGGGAAGGAGTACAAGATTAGAAAGCGATAGGTAAAGCTAGGCTGGTGGGAAAGGTGAAGGTCTGGAGGAGGAGGAATCTGATAGAGTGGACCATGGGAGGAGCAGTAGGGGGAGGTGAGTAGTAGCTGAGAAGAGTTAAGAAGCCAGAGTGAGGAGTCGAAGGGAAGGGGGGGAAAGAAAAACAAATCCAGAATTAATATTCATGCCATCAGTGTGGAGGCTATCTAGATCGAATATCCACCCTGGAAAAAGCCCTGTATGAGTCTCCACATCCAACACATTCTCTGCTGCTTTGTTATCTTCAATGGGATCCTACCACTGACACATCTTTACATTCCCCCCACTTTCCTCTTTCTGCAAGGATTGCTCCTTTCATGATTCCCTTGTCCATTTTCCCTCCCCACTAATTTCTCTCTTAGCACGTATCCCTGCAAGCAACAGTAATGCTACATCTGCCCATTTACCTCTTCCCTCACCTCCATCCAAGAGCCCTAAACAGTCCTTCCAGCTGAGGCAACACTTCACTTGCAAATTTGTTTGGATCATCAATTGTATCCTGTACTCCTGATGCATTGCTGAGACCCAATGTAAATCGGAGGAGCACGTTGTTGAGTACCTCCACTCCATTAGCCAAAAGTGCAATTTCCGAGTGGCCAACCATTTTCATTCCTATCCCTGTTCCCATTTCAACAGGTGGTCCATGGCCTCCTCTTCTGCCACAATGAGGCCATTCTCAGGATGGAGAAGCAACACTTCATATTCAGTCTAGGCAGCCTCCAACCTGATGGCATGAACATCAATTTATTCTGGTATTTTTTTTTTCTCTTTCTTTTTCTTTTCCTTCCCCTCTTCCCCATTCTGGCCTTTTTCCTCTTATTTGCCTATCACCTCCCCCTGATGCCCCTCCTTCCCTTTCACCCATACAAGGTCAACTCCTATTAGGTTCCTCCTCCAGTCCTTTAGCTTTCCCACTCACATAGCTTTGCCTATCACCTTCTAGCTTGTCCTATTTTTTAAAAAAAATTTTTGGTGTCTTCCCTCTTTTCAGTCCTGAAGGGGGAGTCTCAGTCTGAAACATGCCTGTTTATTCATTTCTGTAGATGCTGCCTGATCTGCTGAGTTCCTCCAGCATTTTGTGTGTGTTGCTCTGGATTTCCAGCAGCTGCAGAATCTCTTGTGTTTAGTCTTGGCAGGGTTTCTCAACTGGGGTTCCATGAGAGATCATGATTTAAAAAAACATTATTTATTGAACTCCATGTGATGCGTGATACTACTGGTGGCAGTGGTGGGCAGTGACCGAGCAGCCCCATGAGCAATCTCTTTAGAGGTCTCTCAGCACAGTATGGCAGTGCACAGTAGGAGGATGTTTATTCTCAGTTTTTGATGTGAGATAGGAGAGGCTGTTGATAATTGTTCAGTACTGTATTGCACGGTGGGAAGGAGAGTAAACTGATGAGCATGAAGTGCATTTTTATAATGAATGCTACTTACCAATGGGTTTTACATGGACTGGTAATCCAAGTTGGCCTATTCGATTGTGCCTAGTCTGTGGCAAACAACTTACAAATGCAGCAATGGCTCCAACAAAATTGAAAAGACACAACTACAAATCACAGCAATATGGTATGTAAAAGTGCTGATAATTTTAAACAACTTTTGGAATCTCAAAACACAGTAAAGCTTTTGTTAATAAAGTCACAGTCAGTAAAAGGTTAAGTTATTTAGTAGAACTTACTACCTAGAAAAGGAAAAGACACACAGTAGGTGAGAACCTAATAATACCAGCATGTAAAATTCTCATGGTTAAAATGTTAGGACAAGATGTACAAGAAATTGAAAAGGTTTCACTCTCAAACAGTACAATAAGTCATCATACTGATGATGTGTCACATGATGCTGAAGAGGTTTAGCAGGATAAACTGGGGGGAAAGAACAGCTTCTCTCTCCAGGTTGATGAGTCAGCAGATTCCACCAATAAGTGTCATGTTGTAGCATTTGTAAGATTTGTAAATGATTGCAAAATTCAAGAGAACTTTTTCTGTTGTAAGGAGCTATCCAAAACAGGTAAAGGCCAAGAGTTATATATTTAATGTTTTGTCTTCATATCTGGAAATGGTCTGTTTTGGAAGAAATGAACTGATCTGTACTGATGGTGCCCCATCAATGGTTGGCTCCATGACAGGCTTTGTTTCTACTGTAAAAAAAGAAAATCCTGATGTCACAACACTTCACAGAGAGGTATTGATGTCAAAAACTCTTGGAGATGAAATGAAAAAAACTTCTGGATGATGCTACAGAAATGGTTAACTTTATTAAACAAGACCAGTTCACTTGAGAATGTTTAAAGAACTGTGTGAAAACCTGGACAAAGAGCATACCAATCTCCTGCTACAACACTGAAAGGGGAATTTCAGGAGTACTTTCAAGAAAATGCAGGCCACATTGCAGAATGTTTTGAAGATGAGCTGCAGATATAATAATTTTACGCAGGAGCTCCCTGAGACCTGAAAATTATTTCAAGGGTTCCTGCAGGTCAAAAAGGTTAAGAAAGGAGGGTTCATAATGCCATCTTCTTAACACTGGGTAATTGCTTTTCAGAGCACTTGCATTCAATCCACAGGAGTGACAGAGCTATCGATTACTTGCCATTTAATTTTCCATCCTACTCCCCCTGACCAGTCAAGGCCCAAGACAAGTGAAAGGAACAACTCACCCCGGCAGGCACGGACGTCCCCAGACCGCGATTTCTGTTGCCAACCTCAACGGTTCTAACAATCCCGAGCAGATTCAGAACCCGGACTCCACCGCCATCAATGCGGATTCCATCGACTCGGACACTTTCAAAGTGCACATCGCGCTTCCTCCAACTCCGACTCCACCCTGGACCTTGACTGACAGCCCCTCCAGGCCGGGGCTTTACTTGCTGTTGGTTTCCACTTTCCCCACCACCACTAAAATCCCACGTCACTCTGGTCTCACCGTCAGCTCTTGGGTCCTTGGAGACTCCATCTTCTTCCCACCCCACCTTCCCTGCAACCCCCAACCCTCTTCCCCCTCCCCCTGATTCCCTTCTCATCCGCGCCGGATCTTCAATATTCCCTCTGACCTTCCCCTCTCTGACGCAGGACGTTCTGTTCTCAGTAAAGGTTCTCACCTCTATAACCGTGCGCCCACGCCATAGCGAGTTACGCGCCCGCCACAATGCTGAGCTCTTCTTCCGCCGACTTCTTATGCAAGGTCTCTCCTGCCCGCACGAATAACCCTTCGCCCGTCTTCAGCCCTCCTCTTCTTGTACACCCGCTGTAGTCTTTTCATTGCTAATTGTCGACATCAACCACTTGACATTACCGCTCCTCCAATTCCAACCTCACTCCTTCCGAACGCACTGCTCTCTACTCTCTCCGCACTAATCCTAAACTCACCATCAAACCTGCAGATAGTGCGGTGCTGTAGTAGTCTGCCGGACTGATCTATGCCTTGCTGAGGCCCAGCGCCAACTCTCAGACACCTCATCTTACTTACCCCTTGAACAGGACCCCACAAGGAGCACCCTTTGTCACCCGCACCATCATGGACCTTATTAACACTGGGGATCTCCCATCCATTGCCAGCAACCTCATTGTTCTCTTACCCCGCACCTCCTGTTTCTACCTTCTACCCAAGATCCACAAACCTACCTGTCCAGGTAGACCCATTGTTTCTGCTTGTTCCTGCCCACCAAATTTATATCTGCATACCTCGACTCTGTTGTATTCGCCTCCCCCCCCCCCCTACACACACACACCCATCAGTCCCTTCCTACATCCGCAACACTTCATATGCTCAGGATCTTTCCAATGATCTCAAGTTCCCTGGCCTCAGTCATCTCATTTACACAATGGACATCGATGCCTCCATCCCACAGCAGGAGGGCCTTAAAACTCCCCACTTCTCTCTAGATATCAGACTCAACCTATTCCCTTCCACCATCACTCTGCTCTGTCTGGTGGAACTGGTCCTCACTCTCAAAAACATTCTCCTTCAGCTCCTTCCATTTCCTCCAAACCAAAGGTGAAGCCATGGGCACCTGCATGAGCCCTAGCTTTGCCTGGCCTTTTGGCTATGTGGAAAAGTCTGTTCCAAGCCTACACTGGTATCAGTCCTCAACCTTTCCTATGTTACATCGATGACTGCATTGGGGCTGCCTCCTGCACACATGCAGAGCTTGTCAATTACATCAACTTTGCCTCCAACTTCTACCCTACCATCAAATTTACCTGGTCCATTTCCAAAATCTCCCTCCTCTTTCTCGATTTTTCTCTCTGGAGACATTTTATTTATTTACTTATATCTTTTATAAACCCATTGATTCTCACAGCTACCTGGACCATACAACTTCCCACCCTGTCACTTATAAAAATGCCACCTCCTTCTCTTAGTTCCTCCGTCAATGCCACATCTGCTCTCAGGATGAGGCTTTTCATTCCAGAACTAATGAAATGTCCTCCTTCTTCAAAGAAAGTGGCTTTCCTTCCTCCACTGTCAATAATGCCCTCACCACATCTCTTCCATTTTGTGCATGTCTGCACTCACCTGATCCTCCCGTCAACCCACCAGGGATAGAGTTCCTATTGTCCTCACCAACCACCTGAGTAGCCTCCGCGTCCAGCATATATTTCTCTGTAATTTCTGCAATCTCCAATGGAATCCCAGCACCACCACACATATCTTTCCCTCAATACCCCACCCCCAACTTTCCGCTTTCCCCAGAGATCGCTCCCTACACGACTCCCTCGTAATACCTACCCTTGCAAGGGATCAAGTGCCATACCTGTCCATACATCTCCTCCCTCACAACCATTCAGGGCCCCAAACAGTCCTTTCGAGTGAGGCAACACTTCATCTTTGAGCCTGCTGGGGTCATCTACTGTATCTGGTGGTCTCAGTATGGCCTCCTGTATATCGGGTGAGGCCCGATGTAGATTGGAAACCGCTTCGCCAAGCTCCTATGCTCTGTCCGCCAGAAAAAGTAGGATCTCCCGGTGGCCACCCACTTCAATTCTACTTCCAATTCCCATTCCAACATGTCAGTCCATGGTCTCCTCTACTGTCATGATGAGGCAACACTCAGGCTGGAGGAGCAACATCTTATATCCCATCTGCATAGCCTCCAAACTGATGACATGAACATCGATTTGTCGAACTTCCGGTAATTGCCCCCCTCCCCCACCAATCCCATTCCCGTTTCCCTCACCTTATCTCCTCACCTACCCATCACCTCCCTCTGGCGCTCCTCCCCCTTCCCTTTCTTCCATGGTGTTCTCCCTTCTCCTACCAGTTTCCTCCTTCTCCACCCCTTGATCTCTTTCACCTATCTCTTTACTTCACCCTTCCCCCCCAGTTTCAACTATCACCTACGACCTTGTACTTCTTCCTCCCCACCCAACCTTCTTGTTCTAACTTCTCATCTCTTTTTCTCCAGTCCTGATGACGTGTCTCGGCTGGAAACTTCGACTGGTTACACTTTTCCATAGACACTGCCTGACTTGCTGAGTTTCTCTAGCATTTTGTGTGTGTTGCTTGAATTTCCAGCATCTGCAGATTCTCTCATCTTTGAATAACTCAGCTGTCTCAGCCTGTTACAAACTCTGGACTCCACGCTCTGATGGAGCTTTGTCTGCTCCAACTCATCATTCTGCTATTGCTGCCAGTTTTTCTCTCCGTTAGTGCAGTCTGATCTGCTGGGCATCGCAGTATCTGCTATTAGCAATAAAATATAGACAAAGGAGTTTAACCATGTAAGCTTATTGCAAATATTCTCTTCCCCTTTCTTATCCCCCACTGCTTCATTCCAATATGTCATTAACTTTTTTCTTCTCTGTTCTTTCACATTGCCTTTGACCTGAAGAGTTAACTGGATATCTTTCCACAGGC